>NC_133123.1:130744221-131944221 GCF_033568475.1 Henckelia pumila | reverse complement strand
AACTTCAATTATTTCAAAATTAAATATTCTCGGATCAAAATTAAATAATTCTGGACGTTACAGAACATATATGAATGTGTTGAATTATGTGAGTTTTTGTCCCACTTCGGGATTTTATAATTAAAAAAGAAAAAGAAAAAAAGACAAGTGACTTTTGCATTATAAATAGGGTAAATTATAAATTCATACCCAAACATATTTTCATCTTACATTTTAATACCTAACCCATTAAAACTTATTTTCTACTCCCTGGAGATAGAAAATTTTGTTTAAAAATACCAATTCTACCCTTATCTATTAAAAATCCTAATAAATCACTAAAAAAAAAAGGGTGAGATAATGGATACTAAAAACAAAACAAATCCAAATAGTATTTATATAAAAATTCAAATTAAAATCAAGAACATAAACCATATCATATACATGCTTATGTTGATACAGGAGCAAGTATGTGTCTAGCAAGTAAACACATACTCCCAACTCATTATTGGAAGAAATACGACAAAGGATTAAAAGTTCGAATAGGAGATGGATCAATAATCATGCTTAATACAGTAGCAGAAAAATTAAAAATAGAAATAGAAGAAACAAAATTTGTAATACCCATTATATATCAAATAGAATCAGGAATGGACATTATAATAGAAAATAACTTTTTAAGAGAATATCTTCCCTTTACACAATTTGAAAATTACATAACTTTAAACAAAGGATCATCAATGATTTATATTCCTAAAATACGAACAACATTTCGTGTAGGAAATGAAGGATTTACAAAGAATTTTCATAAACGAAATACAAATCCAATAGAACTAAAAATAGAAAATATTTTAACAATTAATCATGAAAAAGAAATCATGAAGAAATTTCATGATATTTGTTCTGAAAATCCTCAGGACAAAATTAAGAAAAAAAAATAATTCATTGCTTCAATAAAACTTAAAGACCCTAATATCACAATCCGTGAAGCACCAAGAAGATGCAACATGGATGATGTAAAAATATTCGAAAAAGAGGTTCAAGAATTACTAAAACTTAAGATAATCATCCCAAGCAAGAGTCCACACTCTTCACCAGCCTTTTATGTCAGTAAGAAAGACACTAATAAGAAAAGAATGGTAATTGATTATCGAAAAATGAATAATGCAACAATTATGGATGGATATTGCATCCCAAACAAGAATGATTTACTATCTTATATAGGAGGAATGAAATATTTCTCCAGTTTAGATTGTAAATCAGGATTCTGGCAAATTCAGCTAGAACCACAAACACAATTACTTACATCATTTAGTTGTCCAAAAGGACAGTATCAATGGGCTGTATTAACTTTCGGACTTAAACAAGCACCAGGTATCTTTCAAAGATAAATGGATGAATCTTTTAAATCATATATAGATTTTTGTTGTGTTTATATAAATGACATATTAATTTATTCAAAAACACTAGATCAACATTATAAAGACCTCATGACAGTATTAGATATTTGTCATAAAGATGAAATTATACTTTCTGAAAAGAAAGCACAATTGTTTAAAACAAAAATAAATTATTTAGGATTACAAATAGAAGATGAAAAACATTGTTTACAACAGCATATACTTAAGAAAATTCACGATTTTCCTAGTAAAATCAAGGATAAAGATCAATTAAGAAGATTTTTAGGATTATTAACTTATTCTGGAAATTACATTAAGAAACTTGCAGAAATCAGAAAACCTCTTCAGGTAAAACTTAAACAAGACTACAAGTGAAAATGGTCTAAAGAAGATACTAATTATATAGATACTATTAAAAAGAAAATAATTAGTAATCTTCCTGAGTTATATTTTTCTTCCAATAAAGATATAATAATAATTGAAACAGACGCTTCAGATGAATACTGGGGAGCATGTTTAAAAGCTTATACAGGAAAAAGAAATTTAGAAGAACTTACTAAAACAGCTACTAGAAATAATGAAGAATTATGCAATTATACATCAGGAACTTTTCAAGGTGCACAATTAAATTATCATTCAAAAGAAAAAGAATTATTAGCTTTAATATTCACAATTAGGACTTATGAAATTTATCTTATTTTTAAACCATTTTTAGTAAGAACAGATAATATGAATTTAACATATTTCAAGACAAGAAAAATATCAAGAAATGCAGGGAGAAATGCAGCAAGACTAATTAGATGGCAATTGGAATTGAACCATTATCAGTTCGAGATCCAACATGTCAAAGGAACGGATAATTCATTACCCGACGCATTAACCAGAGAACTTCATCCAAATTATACTATCCGTAGTAACGGAATAACAAAAGAGATCCTAAGTGATCCAGAAAATGACCACGAGTCATCCGAACATGCTTTAGAAAGCATGGGGAATATAAATTGATGAAATGAGATTTATATTCAGATACATGAATTATTTTATGACTTTTAGTCATCCGAACATGCCTCAAAAAGCATGGAAAATATAAATTGATAAAATGAGATTTATATTCAGAAACATGAATTACTCTATGAGTAAAGACAATCAATCTCATTTATGAAGATTGATTCAATTCTTGCAAAAGAATTTCATAAATGCAATGATACGCATAATAAAACTATCCGAGTTACTCACGAAAAAAAGTTAAATTTCTAACCATTTATTTATATATATATATATATATATATATATATATATATATGTTTTATTGTGCAGGATGGAACAATTAAATCAATTAGAAGAACAATTGATTGACATAGATGAAGAAATTCAGATTCTTCAACAAAGAAAAAAGAATATAAAAGAAAAAATTCAGAGGATTAAAGAAAAGATGACAACATCATCATCATCATCCTCACCAAAAACTCCAATCAAGTTAGCAACTCCATTTAACAAAATAATAGAGATGAATGAAAAACATTCAGTGGTCACAGCCAACACTGATAACCAAGAAAAAGAAAAGAAGAAAGAACCGGTGGTCACAGCCAACACCGAGAAAAATGAAAAAAAAGAAAGGACGTTTAAAAGTGCCCTTGAAGCAAGAGAAAGAAAGATGGTCAATCTGCGACCACAAAAACCAATTTTTGAAAAAACAAATTTTTCAGAAAAACTCAAGACTGAATTCTTTGAAACACTAAACTATTTAAGAATAGCCAAACCATCTGCAGAATCTTGGCTACAAACTTGTGGCACACAGAGCATATCAAGAGCAAGAACACTGCAAGGTGCTCCAGCGCATGAAGTCACAAGATTCTTTTCAAATGGATTATTAAGTGGATTGGAAGTCAGTCCCAACAATCAAGAAATAGAACTATTTCCATATCAGTTGAGAAATAGTATCATCCAGTTCAAGAAAGCAGTCTTTAAGGACGATCCAGTATTAACATTGAGTATTCACTCAACCCTTCCAGATTGGGATGATAAAAAATTCTATCAACCAATGGTATATATTCAATGTCAAAAACAAAAAGACAAGTTCTTATTCGAAGGATCAAATGAAGAGAAACCACTAATGGATATCTCAACACTTCCTGAGATAAGAATAAAGACATTGATTGACATGATCTCAAAGACAGGAAAGATTGATGGAAACTCAAAGGTTAAAATAAATTTTGCAACAAGTAAAATTTTATTAACCACTGGACACAAGGAGACAATCCAAAAGAAATAACAAGCCATGTTAGCTCAATTCGAAGCTCCAATCTATGAAGCAAGAGTTGACATGACCCGAGAAACCCAACAAATGCTATGTCAAAGACTAAGAACAATGATTTCCACTCACAAATGTGGACATTGCCAAACCATTCAGACAGAAGGAGCAGCTGTCAAAGAAGACAAACCAATAAAGAAATGTTCTGAATGTACTAGTGATTCAGAAAGTGACACAATGTAAAAACAAATGAAATCGTGGACCACACCACATGTTAAAGGCATCCACTCAGATGTAAAATGAGCTGTTTTCCATTATGGAGTGTCGGGTGGTCCCCCTCTTTTCTTTTATTATGTATGCGTTTCTCCACGCCTATAAAAGGAGATGTTTTGTGCTGTAAATAAGAGGAAGCGAAGTTTGAGTATCTCTCTCTTCTTAAGTTTCTTACAATCTGGTTCATACAAGACGTATGAAAACTATCAGAAACTAAGAAACATAAAATCAGAAACAAAAATAAGTCTTATGGCTAATAACTAAACAAGCAGGGCGTAAGGAGGATAAGGTTGGAAACCAACCATTGAAGATTCATGGTTAGAGTAAACCTGAAGATCCATAGAGCAAGTACCAGTTGATCAAGTGATCGTTAAGTGAAAGCAAGGATTTGTCCTCTGCTCAAAACCAAGATTCATTCAAACAAGGTAACCTTCCTAAATCTCCTGCAGCCCTTAATTCAAAAAAATATTCAAAATACGTTAATCATGTCATCATCCTTTATAAGAAATGGAAGATTGATAATAAAAAACTGGTTGGAAATAGAAGATGATCATGAATATGATACATTTCATGAATATCGTTTAAATACTTCTGATTTAACCATATTCGAATCAATTTATCAACTAAAAGTTGTAATTATAACCCATGAATGGAACCAAACTAATCTAAAAACATTTATCTGTTATAAATTAATCAGATCTGTAAAGCCATGAATGAGAAAATTCATAAGAATTTGAAGAATTTCGCAACCTGGTATCAGAGCGGTTAATTAAAGCAGATTATTAATGCCTGGATTAACTTTAGATATCGAGATTAAAAATTTATTTGATAAAATAATCTTACTAAAAGATTTACGTCAAATAGATCAATTATGAAATAAAATAAAAGATCTCCAAACCTTTTATTTCAAAAATCATAAAAAAGAACATTTTTCAAGCAACTGGAAAATGATAATTCAAATTTCTGAAAACGATGAAATTGAAGACATAACAATATGTTATGAATAAGAACAAACTTTGTTATCGAAATCCGATCAACAAAAACAAAATAATAAAAGTAACAATTTTTACTAAATGAAAAATGTATGAAAATACGAAAATGAATATCTTTAATTTATATTCTCAAAATATAAATTTTGATATAGAAAATTGTGAAAACAATTTGAAACATCTTAAAAATTGTCAATCTTCAATTAATAGTTTCGAAGATTTTCAGAATTTATTAGAACAGATAGATTCAACAAAAAAGCTTTTAATAGCCTTAAGAAAATTAAGAAGTTCTATCATCTGTTAAAATGACAGAAGTAACAATTCCAAATCATAATAGTCAGATTGATGAATTTGAAGATAACAAAGAGTATAATTTGAATATTATATTTAATCAGAATAAATTTGTTGAGATACAAAAAACAGGGTTTTCTAATTCAAAAACAAATCTAATAGACCAACCAGGAATATTAAGCAAGATTTCAAATTTTATTAATCTCAGAAAAAATTTAATTTATTATTTGATTTGTACCAAAGAACGATCTTGTAAAATAAATAACGAATCAAGGTCTAATACTCTGAAGTTATTAACAACTCAAGATATTGATACCATCATGGAAAAAGCCAGTGAAAAAGAACGATCTGAACTGAAATATGTTCACATTGGAGGAATCGAAATAATAGTATCAGCTCACTACCGAGAAGGAATAGATACACCAATTGAAATCACAGTTCGTGACAAAAGGATACATAATTTTGAGGATTCTATCCTTGGAAAAATTGAAGGAAACTTATGTTACAAAAAGATGAAATTTTGTATTTATCCACAATACAATATATCTCTTTTTGATAAAAACATAAATGACGTTTTAACATTAGATTATTACTTTTATAGAAATAATCTTATGTTAACAGGAAACCATCCGATCAATATAAAATATGTTTTCGGTTTAGCAATAAGTAATAATTCTCAAACAGGAATAATTTCAACAAAACCAACTATTTCTGTTGAAAGAATGTTTGAAAATATTACAAGAATTGAACACCCTCGAAAAGCATTTATTGAAAAAATAAATTCCTATAAAAGATGGAGTTCAGATGACCTCCAAATCACAAAACAGTTTGTACCAAGAAGATCATTATCATTTGCTAGAAATGATGAAGATATTCTTGAAAAGATTGGAACCATGAATCAAAATATTCTTAAAATTAAACAAGCTATTGTTAATGAATCAACTTCATCGCAATGACGTCCTTAATAAAATTAGAAAAAGATCTAGGAGATTTAGAAAATAATATCAATAAGATCAATCTATCAATACAAGAATTAGAGAAGAATTTTAAAGAATATATTGATTTAGCAACGACTAGATTAATAATTGAACAAGAAAGACATAGTAATGAAATATTAAACTATATTAAGGAAGTTCTTCCAATAGATAAAGGAAAAAGGAAAATGGAAGAAGAAACACCATTCAAAATTGAATCATGGTATAGAAATCCCCTTAGTTATGGCAAACATAAGTATGGAGATGTTTAGTGAAACAGACTCATCTGAATCTGAACAAATAGGAGTAAATACAGAAGAATTATATCATTCACATCAGGAATCAGAACAATACAGAGATATGGATATTTCAGAATCAGAGTCTGAAGATGATTCTAGACCACAATTAAATCTACGAACAAATGTAGAAGGTAGTGGTGGAAGAGATGATGAAGAATTTAAATACAACAAAGACCAATAATCTGGATCTTATAAAGATGTT
The DNA here is from genome assembly GCF_033568475.1 of Henckelia pumila. NCBI lineage: Eukaryota > Viridiplantae > Streptophyta > Magnoliopsida > Lamiales > Gesneriaceae > Henckelia > Henckelia pumila. Next base: position 131,937,563 of record NC_133123.1, on the reverse strand, counting down.
AGAGACATTCTTAGAGAATCAAAAACATCAGGATTTGTGAAAAAAATATTTTAGATTTAGGTTGTTCAACAACTAAAGAAAGAAAATCAAAGATAGATCATTGGGCAAATGAACTATCAGTACAAATTCAATTAACACCATTATTAGACAAAAGTGAGAATATTCAAGTTTTAACTCATGGGATGATAAAAATGACATTGGTAGGAGCAGTAAGAACTTGGGCTGAAAACCTAGTAATTACTAATCTACCACAAGGAATGACAGGACATCGATATTTCGAACTATTTGTTGATGCCTTGTACCAAGAATTTTTAGGAGTTTCTAATAATGATGCTAATCTGGTAGCTAAGAACATAGAACAAAATAGAGCAATTTTTATTCTAGATAATATTAAACTATGCAATTTATGTTATCTAAAAGAATTTATATGTGATTATGAAACAAACTATTATCAGTTAATAGATGCTGATAAAAAAGAACATTATAAATTAAGTATTTTTAATAAAATACCTAATATACCAATAAATAGTAAAGATGAATTCTTAACTAGATCTTATGCCAAAACACTAGGAGGAGCTATTAAATTCATTAAAGATGTTATAACAAAGAAATGCCATGAAGTAACATTAAATAAAAGAATATCCAGATCTTACAAACAAAATAATAAACTTTGTTGTGACAAAATGGAATTCACAGTAAAGGAATACGGTTGCAAAACAAACATGTCACACAAACATTTAAATGACAGAAACAGAATAAATTTAATAAACCTTATAAATCTTTTAATAGAAAATTTATTCCCTATAAGAAAAAGAAATTTAAAAGAAATTTCTTCAGAAAACCTTATAAAAGAAAATTTTATAAAAAATTTGATAACAAAAAACCACCTTGCCCAAAGGGTAAAGGAAAAAATTGCACATGTTGGTTGTGCAACGAAGAAGGACATTATGCAAATGAATGTTCAAAACGAAACGAAAAAAAAAATAAAGTTAAACTTCTTGAAGAAATATATACTATTGGATTTTATCCAGTAGAAACAATTGAATTTTCATCCGACGATGAAAATATTTATTATCTTGATGAATCAAGTGAATCAAATTTTGAATCTGATTCCACATTTGATAATTCAAGAAATAAAAATGATTAAAATAACGACAAGGGCATTTTTGGAAAATGCAACTCTAGGTACTAAACTCAAACTTTTGTTTGGCTTGGGTACCTATTTCCATGTTGCCCTTATAAATACTAGTGATCATGTGCTCACATCATCGAATTATTTAAAGAAATAGATATAAATATTTTTTTAAAAAAGAAACCTAACAACTAGAAAAAAAAATTGAGTTATTTGCACCAAATATCCCAGTGGTTGTAAATACACACTTCACCCCTGTGAAATTTTAATAAGCATTTCAAACCCTGATTTTTTTTATAAAATTAGCACATGTGCCGCTTCATATGAGTGATTGGTTGAGCACGTGTCACTTATGCGTCTGGCAAATATTTTGGGGTTTTTTTTTGCACCAAATCTTTTAAATATTAAAAATACATATTTGACCTCTTGAGAGTATAATTTTTAAATCTATTCAACCCATAATACACAATTTTTATTAAGATATAATTATAAATTATTTATCAAACATTTTTCATTTTATTATTTTTATTTTTATTTTAAATTTATTATTCTTAATTAATTTGTTTCTACAAAAAATTTGCATATTACTTTTTTAATTTAGAGCTATATAGTATTGAACCAAAATTTAAATTTTTCGAAAAGATGCATTGCACAATTTGCAATAAATATTAAAAAATGTTTAATAAATATTTTATAATTGGATCTTAAAAAAATTATATATCATGGCTTGAAAAGATATAAAATATAGAAAATTACCTCATTTAAATAATTAATTAAATTATTTTTTAAAAAATTCTATATTTAATTGAATAAAATAATATAATTTTAATTAAATAACTATGAAAAATATTAGTTATTTTATCTTAATATTAGTTACATGAAAAATATATTTTAATAGTAAATTTTATCATTATATTAAATTAAGTAATGGGTTCAATTATTTTTTATATAAAATTTAATTCTTAAATAATTTTATAAATAAAATTAATTAGAAATAGTATTTAATGTATTAAATTAATTTTGTTTATAATATCTAAAAAATTTTGGAAAAATTAATAATATAAAAAAATTAAAAATTAATAAAATGAAAAATGTTTAATAAATATTTTATAATTGAAGAAAAATTGTGTGTTATAACCGAATAGATAAAAAAAAAATTATACTGTCAAGGGATCAAGTGCGTATTTTCAATATTTCACAGGATATTTATTATTTGGTACAAAAAAACCTCAAAATATTTGTCCAGCGCGTGCTCAACCAATCACTCATATGAAGGGACACGTGTGCTAATTTTATAAAAAAAAAATCAGGGTTGGAGATGCCTATTAAAATTTCACATGGGTTAAGTGCATATTTTCAATATTTCACAATAACTCGAAAAAAAAATCATGTAAAAATTGAAATAAAATAGGAAGAAGTTGGAGGAAAACAATAAGAAAATAGATAGAGCGAGATAAGAAGATTGGTTACATAAGAAGTTATGCACGGTACAACATAAATAACTTTAGTGTCATGTAGACACACCAAAATATTTATTATAAAGTGCTCAATATATTTCGTAATCTATATCTATTCTATACATATCTAAAAGAGTGAATAAAAGGACAAAATTTTACGATTGTAAATTAACGATTTTGCCTCTTTATTCTCTTTCCCATATAATCCTAATAAATATACATAGAGATATAAAAGTAAATATACAACACACATAGAACATTTTCTCTAAGGACATATAAGTAAATTTTTGTAAGGCATTAGTGTCTCATAATGGTTTCATATATCTTTTTATTAGGTCTTTATTATTTATATTTAATGGGTCAAAATGGTGCCTTTCACAACTAAAATATGCATAATATATACAACTATACTTTTTGATTGTGTGAATGAAATATTAGATCAATTATATTGATAATTAAAATATGAATTATATATACAATGATATGTTAAATTATTAAATTCTAAAAATAATAAACAATGCTATGCTTAAATAATAATAACAATAATCATAAAACGAGTTTAGAAGAAATGATATTTTAATAGTAAAACAAGTATCAATGAAAAAACAAAATTTAAGACAAGACCACCGTTACTTAACCTATCTAAAAGAGTGAATAAAAGGACAAAGTTTTTACGATTGTGAATTAACGATTTTGCCCCTTTATTCTCTTTCTCATATAATCCTAATAAATATACATAGAGATATAAAAGTAAATATACAATAAACATAACACATTTTCTCTAAGGACATATAAGTAAATTTTTGTAGGGCATTAGTGTCCATTACAAGAAAATTGACTTTTCGCAGCGCAACATCAACATCGTAAAATAATAGTACGCCATTAATACTATTATTTACAGCTTGCCTCTATATAAGCTGTTAAATTATAGTGTTTACAGTACGCAGCACGCTGCGGATAGTGGTGAAATAAAATTTAGTAACAATAGCGTGCAACACGCTGTCGTTTGGATGTTAAGTTAGATTAATTATCGCGCGCAACAAGCTGTGAAATAAAATTTAATTTCTACAGCGTTTTATACGCCATTGTTGGGCTTTTTCCCATTCAATCGACAAAGCGCCAATTCCCAAATCTCATAAGCGCCAATTCCCAATTCCCAAATCTCATAATGATCTAGCGCGAAATATTTCTCCACGAAATTTGTTGCACGTAACTTCAGGGAAATCTTGAGAAATCTCTCACGCCGCATATCTTCAGAGCAATCTGCGACAAGTAGAGAAGAAATTAATCGAAAATTCATCCGCCTTTTGAGTAAGTCATCGTCTCGCATATAGCTTCTGATTTTCCCCAATTTTTCCTCTTATGATCGAAACCTCTCTATTCTCCCAATTTTTTTTTTAATTTTGGTAACCCTATTGCTGCAGGCCAGCCTTCACCGATCGATTTTACTTCCTCAGAACGAAATCTAGAATCCCACGGAGAACACAGCGACGCAGGTCAGTTTTCTCTTCTTTTTTTTTTTGGTTATCAGTCTGAGAAGAATTCGTGGTGTTGAGAAATAATTTGTTGCAGATTTGTTTTGGTTATCGGTGTACCTTGTTAATCTCTCGGGCTTTGTTAATCTCTCGGGCATATGTATTTAGGTGATTGGTAATAATAGACTCTTGCTTCAAAATTGTTGGATCGGGTTTAGTTCCACAGCTTTTATCAACAAGGTTACGAGTTATAATAACTAGATATACTGACATTTGTAATTGGTCAAATGTTCACCATATTATATATAAAATCTGATCAAAACTACTCTTGTTTGATTAGCAAAAAACAGTAGAAGTTTGAACAAATTATTGAGTGTGTGTGTAAGTGAAAATCAGCAGATTTGAACAGATTTGAATGGGAGATATGGATCAAAACAGATTTGAACATAGAGCCCCCCTATGTTTCAAGATCTAGCTGCTATTTTTGTTCCATGTTGTTACTAGATTTAGTATAAAATCATCACAGTAGCTGCTATATTTACCATTGAATTGCCTCATTGGATAGACATCTTAATCTTGATCTGAACAATATTTTATTTATCCACGAAGTAAAATAATTTAAGTTTTTGCTCTTTAGGGGTAGCTGCTATTCACAAATTGTAGCACGATTCGTGAGTGAGTAGTAGCACTTGGATCAATGTTTTGCGATGTACTAAGTAATTTAGTTGAAGTTTTTCAATTTAACTCAAAGAAATCAAAGAAACTTTTGAGACTTTTTAGTTATTATTATTGTACTTGACTTGCTCTTGAGTCCTTGACAGTGTATGCATGTGTGGGTGCAGCAGGAATAAACTCTAATCTATTTTAGAGTCTTGATCAATTTAATAATTGAACTTTTATGATTATTTTGACTGGTTGAGTTCTCATGAAACGGGATCTATTGGATTTATCACTTAAAATAATTTGCTAATCTCATAGAATTTGTATAAATTAGATTTATATGTGATTCTGTCTCGTCTAAGCCTGTGTCTTCGTGGATGTCATTGTGTTGAAACAGAAGCATGGTTATCTTTGCTTTATTTTTTGTGAAGAACTGATTTGAAGTGAATATGAAACTGTTATTTTTTCCATTTAGAAATATTTTGTCCTAAATTAATTTTCATGATATTTGAAATCTGTCAACTTGTTTGGCCCTCAAATTGTTTGAGTTTTTATTGAACTTACAATCTTGCACTAGTTTGAAATCTGAACAAGTTTCTCAATTATATGAAAATCAATTTTAATTTGCTTCTCCCTTTTTTATTGACTTTTATTTTTTATGTATATTAAATAAATATAAAAATCTTATTTTATATTAAACATAAAATTTGGGGTGTATTGTTGTATATATATCTTATTTTCAAATTATATAAGGAATCATGAACGCATATATTTGTACGTTAAGGTTTTGTTGAATTATGAAATGGATAAGAAATGGATTCATCTACCTTCAAGGCTTGTACCCGAGTATGAAGAAGGGGTGCAAAAATTTATTGCACAAGCTAGGAACTATGCCAAAACAAGGGAAGTAATTTTATTTCCTTGCAAGCGTTGCAAAAATAAGAAGTATATGAAATTTGACGATGTGTACGACCACTTAATTATTAAGGGGTTCAATCCTTCTTATACTGTTTGGGTTTTCCATGGTGAAATTTATAACTCAAAATCTCAAGGTGAAGGTAGTTCAGGAGGAGTTCGGATAGAGGATGAAAGTAGAGAGGCATATAACTTGTATAAGAATGTCTTTGTGCCGGAAGAAGAGGATGGAAACACTATGCCTGAAACGAAAGATTATATGTTTGCTGATTTATTAGAAGATGCAGAAACTCCTCTCTTTCCTGGTTGTACAACATACACGAAGTTGTCAGCAGTCGTCACATTATACAATTACAAGTCTACTAATGGTCACAGTGACAATAGTTTCAATGAGCTCCTTAAGATCTTAGTTGTCATGCTTCCAGAAAAAAACATACTCCCAGAAAATGTTTACTCGATGAGGAAGTTGTTGAAACCATTTGATTTAGGATATGAGAAGATACATGCTTGCCCAAATGATTGTTGTTCATTTAGGAATGAGCTTAAAGATTTGGAATTGTGTCCGAAGTGTGGTTCTTCAAGATGGAAAGTGGACAAAGTCACTGCCAAAGTTTGTAAAGGAGTTCCTGAAAAGGTACTACGGTATTTTCCCATAATACCAAGATTGCAAAGGATGTTCAGATCAAAATAAAAAGCTGAAGAGTTGATCTGGCACTCGAACCACAAGAGTCAAGATCATATGATGCGTCATCCAGTTGATTCAGTAGCTTGGGATACAATAAATCATAACTGGCCAGATTTTTCATCGGATCCTAGAAATCTCCGCCTTGGTCTTGCAACAGATGGATTCAACCCTTTTGGTGACCTTAGTTCCAGATATAGTTGTTGGCCTGTTATTTTGGTCAATTATAACCTTCCTCCATTGATGTGTATGGAGAAGGAAAACCTTATGCTGACATTATTGATTCCAGGTCCGAAGTAACCCGGAAATGATATAGATGTATACTTGGAACCTCTTGTGGATGATTTGAAGAAGTTGTGGGACACAGGTGTGGAGTCGTATGATGCATTTAACAAGTCAATGTTTAATATGAAGGCTATTTTTATGTGGACAATTAATGATTTTCCAGATTATGGAAATCTAGCTGGATGTTCCACAAAAGGGAAACTTGGTTGCCCCATATGCGGAGAAAATGTATGTTCAATGTGGCTTAAGTATAGTAGAAAGTTTTCATACATGGGCCACAGAAGATTTCTTGCTCCTAATCATCCATTTCGTCAAAAAAAGAAGTGGTTTAATGGGAAAAAAGAGACGAAAGGAAAACCTAGACCTTTGAACGGCTTGGAAATTATGGATGAAATGAAAGACATTGAAAATGATTGGGGTTAAAAAGAAAAATGGTGAGACTATCAATACTTTGAGAAAAAAAAGAAAGAAGCAAGATAGTTCAAAGAAGGAACAAAAGTTGGTTCAAAGGTGGAAGAAAAAATCAATCTTTTTCGAGTTTCCATATTGGAGTGTAAGTTATTTTGCAATTATTCGTTATTATTTTTATTCATAAATTGTTAGAAATATTCTCAACTAACACTATGAAATGTGTCCATGGTTACTTGTAGGGGCTCCTGCTACGTCATAACTTAGATGTGATGCATATTGAAAAGAATTTCTGCGAAAATATCATAGGCACATTGTTGAACCTGAAGAACAAATCCAAAGATGGTGTAAATGCTCGCAAAGATTTGATTCACTTAAACATTAGAAAAGAATTACACCCTCAACAAAAAAGAGAAAATAAGTATCACTTGCCTACTGCACCATACACGTTGTCTAAAAAAGAAATGGATGTATTGTTGGAACATGCGTTCTCTGATCACACGGATGTGATACCCGGAGCAGCGGAAGTTTAAAAATTTTATTTTTCGATATGGAACGATTTCATATCGTGGGTATCAAATCCTAACGATTAAAATTGTTGCAAGTAAAAATAAAACACAATTAATATTTTTACCTCTTCAAGCTAAGGCTTGATTATGGACTCCAACAGAATTTAATCTACTCTTCTTGTAAATCCCGGGAACCGATGACTATCACGATCAACCTCCGGAAATAAGTCCACGAACAGAAAACTAAAACCCTCTGATTGATTGCACTAGAAATAAATCAGATGTTTGTCAAAGAGAATAAACAGATTTGATCTGTCAATTCAGAATGTAATTTTTCACAAAAATTACAGACTGAATTATCTCAAAAAGGAGCAGAGGAATTCAAAAATTGCCCTTGAAATATTATGCAGTATTTTCGAAAATTGCAAGAGTTAATGCTATGTAATTTTCGAACAGTACTACACATGTATTTATAGATAATTTTTAGACTAGATTAAAGTTATAATATATTAGGAATCTAACTCCTTAGGGCCCACAATCCATAACTTAAGCCCAACAAGCCAAGCCTGTTATTATAGAAATTAATATAAAATTCATCGTGACTCCGATTGATAAACTGATTTTACCAATGTGCACAGAAACCATTTCTGCATCTTTTAAAGTCAAGATAATTTTTCTGAATCCGAATTCAGTGATTTTCAAAAATGTCCATCCCTATGTCTTTTTAGGAAATTCCACTCCCTTTAGTTAAAAAGTCCAACTTCTCTTTCATTAAATTTAACTCTTTAAATTTAACTATCTCAACGGGGTTTAGTAATCCATTACTTGTGTGACCCTCAATAGTTCAGGGATACAGCTAGCCATGGGCTCACAACTCCTTGTGACTCGGAACAACAATTTTCGACTTACCCATCAAATCATGGTAAGAGTGTCTAGCAACATCGCCCCATGATTCCCTAGGTATCACTGATAGTGCCTGCAAGAACCAGTAGATTTTGGTTAGCGTACAGTACGGTCCCTTCATCCATATATCCCGATCGAATCAACAACCATTAGTACATCGAGAGTCGTTCGAGATTCAACAACTATGCAATGCATCTTGAAGATCAAATAGTGACATCGCATGTGCTACTAGAAAACCATTTCTTAAAGCACATCATGTACTCTGGCCAGAGATTTGTCACACTAATATCTCCTCAGATCGCATAGGATATCCATACTCGCAAGTATGTAGTGAATCCTTGACACCAAAGCATCGACTCCTATATGTGTCGTAACTGTACCCAATCCCGACACCTGATGACCCCAATAGAGTCGGTAAACGAGTCAAAGTATAGTACTAGCATATAGAGTCTCAATGATATTTCAAGTAGTAAGGACTAATGGTGTACAACCAAAACCGCGGACTTTATCCACTCGATAAGTGATAACCACTTGGAAAGTTCAAATAGGGTAGTTCGATCATTCATCATATGAATATCCATTTGCATGCTTTGAACATCTCCATGTCCATTACCAATGAAACGTGGTACTTGGCATCACAAATGCTAGTCTCAATCTCGAGCGATCCTTATCCTTATTAGCGGACGACTCAATTGACTAGAAACTATTTAGAATATACAGTGACTATAAGATGTGTTTCATAATAGTGATCTCTCTTTATTCACTATCTCATCTTACTTACACTATAGTATATTCAAGGTCTTTATCAAAACAACAATAGTATATCACAATATAACAATATGAAGAAAGACAAAGAAAATGCCATTAATGAATGTAAATTATATTAAACAAAGATTGTTTATACATAGAGTCATAAAATCCCTTAGCCAAAAGTTGGCTAACCGGGCACCCACTCTTTCAATCTCCCACTTGCCCTAAAGCCAACTAGTCATATTACGTAATCCCATTGCTTCGCGATGTTTGTCAAACAATGGTCCTGGCAAGGGCTTAGTAAGTGGATCAGCGATATTGTCTGTAGAGGCCACTCTCTCGACAGTGATGTCTCCTCTTTCCACAATCTCCCGGATGATGTGGTATTTCCTCAGTACGTGTTTGGATCTTTGATGAGACCTTGGTTCCTTTGCCTGAGCAACGGCACCAGTGTTGTCGCAGTACATCGGAACTAGACCAACGGCTTCAGGAATTACGCCCTACTCTTGGACGAAATTCCTCATCCAAACGGCCTCTTTAGCAGCAGCTGATGCTGCAATGTATTCTGCCTCAGTGGTGGAATCCGCTGTGGTGTCCTGCTTGGAACTCTTCCAAGAGACAGCACCGCCATTGAGCATGAATACAAATCCAGAGGTTGACTTCGAGTCATCCACGTCGCTTTGGAAGCTAGAGTCGGTATAGCCTTCCAATTTCAATTTTCTTCCTCCATAAACCATGAATATATTCTTAGTCCTTCTCAAGTACTTAAGAATATCCTTCACGGCTTTCCAATGCATTTGACCGGGGTTGGCCTGATATTTGCTCGTGACACTCAGAGCAAAGGCTACATCCGGTCTGGTAGATATCATCCCATACATAATACTACCTATGGCTGACGCATATGGTATGTGTGTCATTTTCTCTATCTCTTCATCAGTCTTGGGACACATAGACTTGGATAGAGAAACTCCATGACACATCAACAGATATACTCTCTTGGACTCATCCATAGAAAACCTTTTCAATATGGTGTCGATGTAGGTTGCTTGAGTGAGTCCTATCATTCTTTTAGATCTATCTCTATAGATCTGTATCCCTAGAATATAGGAGGCCTCACCCAAATCTTTCATCGAGAATCTACCTGATAACCATATCTTTGTTGACTGCAACATCCCTACGTCATTCCCAATGAGTAGGATGTCATCAACATAAAGCACTAAGAACGTCACCGCATCCTTAACTACTTTCTTGTACACGCACGGTTCCTCGGGGTTTTTGATGAAACCAAAGTCCTTTATTGTTTCATCAAATTTCTGGTTCCAACTTCTTGATTCTTGTTTGAGACCATAAATTGATCTCTGAAGCTTGCATACCTTATGCTCGCTTCCCATGGATGTGAATCCCTCGGGCTGCATCATATAGATTTCTTCCTTAATGTTTCCATTAAGAAATGCAGTTTTCACATCCATTTGCCATATCTCATAGTCATACCATGCTGCTATGGCAATAAGGATTCTTATGGACTTGAACATTGCAACTGGTGAAAAGGTTTCATCATAGTCAACTCCTTGTCTTTGAGTATAACCTTTTGCTACCAATCGTGCCTTGTAGGTTAGTACCTTGCCATCAGGCCCAAGTTTTCTCTTGTAGATCAATTTACACCCTATTGGAACAATTCCATCGGGAGGATCTACTAAAGACCAAACTTGGTTTGTATGTATCGAGTCTATTTCCGACTGCATAGCATCAAGCCATAAATTCGAATCCGCATCAGAAATTGCTTCCCTGAAGTTTCTTGGATCACATCCAATGTCGGGTTCACTTTGATCCCCTTCAAGAAGAAGACCATATCGAATAGGAGGTCTAGAAGTTCTCTCAGATCTTCTAGATGTAGGCGTGTCCACTGAAGGTTCTTGAGGTGTGAGATCGTTATTTTGTATCTCAGGTTCTTCTCGAATTTCTTCGAGTTCCATCATCTTGCCTTTCTTATCTAATAAAAAACTCCTTCTCCATGAAGGTGGCATTCCTCGAAACAAACACTTTTGTTTCAGTAGGATGATAGAAATAATATTCGATTGAATTCTTCGGATATCCTACAAAATAACATAAGGTGGATCGACTATCCAACTTATCTCCCACTGTCTGCTTCACGTAAGCAGGACATCCCCAAATCCTCAAGTACGAATACTTGGGAGCTTTGCCATTCCATAACTCGTATGGAGTTTTATTCACTGCTTTGGTGTGAACATTGTTCAACAACAACACCGTCGTTTCAAGTGCATAGCCCCAAAACGAAGGAGGTAGCTCAGTGAAGCTCATCATAGATCGAACCATTTCCAACAAAGTTCGATTGCGACGCTCCGAGACACCATTTAGCTGAGGTGTCATAGGAGGAGTCCACTGAGAGAGAATCCCATTCTCTTTTAGATAGCTCAAAAACTCGGTACTTAAGTATTCTCCACCTCGATCCGATCGAAGTGCTTCAATACTTCTACCTTGTTTGTTTTCTACTTCAGCCTTGAATTCTTTGAACTTTTCAAATGATTCAGACTTATATTTCATTAAATATAAATACCCATACCTATAATAATCATCAGTAAAGGTAATGAAGTAGGTGTGGCCAAATTTAGTACCGATACTAAATGGTCCGCAAACATCTGTATGGATCAAATCCAACAGATTTTGACTACGCTCAGGCTTTCCTTTGAAAGGAGATTTAGTCATTTTTTCTTTTAGGCAGGACTCACAAGTAGGTAGAGAGTTAATATCAGACATATCAAACATGCCCTCTCCCACTAGCTTGTTCATCCTCCTTGAGGAAATATGACCTAGCCTAGCATGCCAAAGGTTTGCCGGGTTTTGACTATCGATTTTCCTTTTGTTTGTTGTTACCGGTTTATCAACATAATCAACTGGAACGTCTTTTAATTTTAAGTTATATAGATCGTTTTTAAATTGTCCATTTCAAATCAAACATTCATTCTTGTAAATATTGCAAATCTCATTCGCAAATTTTCAAGAAATAGCTTCTCTATCAAGAATAGAAAAAGAAATAATGTTTTAATGAAATCTTGGTACAAATAAAAACATCTCTCTCAAAATATAGCTTAAAATTATTTTTGCAAAATTAAACAAATGTTTCGCATAGCTTTTGGATTCAACTCTGGAACCATTCCCGAGCCTTAACTGGGTCTCACCCAACCTAAGCTTACGACTTCTTGTCATCATCTGCAACTCATTGTAAATGTGAGATCTACATCTGGTATCCAATACCCAAGAAGTAATTGATCGACGGAATACTAACACTTAAATTTTCTTTACAAATCTCTCTAATCCAGTCGATAATAATCGCAAGTGCACGATTCAAGTTATAATAAAATGTACTGAGTACAAGTATCGTCCTCAGGGACTAACGATAGTAATTTGCCTTGTTGATTTTCAACTACACAAAGTGTCTCAAATTTGATTTTTATTGAAACTATCTAATATTTAAAATTAATAACTCAACGTAAATAAAAGTGAATTTCACAACCAAACAATCAATTATCAGATTGAATAATACCAATTCAAAATGATTTTTGTTGGAATTTCGGTTCACCTTTCCCCTAATTGAACTGGACGATTGGAAATTAATTTATTCTTATAAATTTGACAGAAATTCCTACAACATTGACACTCTCTCTCGAGGTGATGTCAAACTAATCAAATCAGTGAAATAATTAAATCTCTTTAATTATTTATCATGAATGATTGCTTTGCGTTCTATGAATTCTACAACTTTCAACCTGGTGGTCTATGGCTATCAACATGTACTAAATACCATATCTCTATGCATATTTTAAGTCCATGGATTCTATCATTCATCCTAATTAAGAATCTATCTCTCGATAGCAATTCACAATTTACGAATCTATGTTAAGGGTAGCTAATCATCAACATAGAAAGAAAAACATGATAAACTCAATTATAAACATAAATCAAATCTCAATACGTCCGATGATTCAATCACACTAAAGTGTTTCGGGGTTAGGATCCCCTCGATTCCAACAAAATAAAAACTTAGCTACTGAAATTCATTACAAAAATTCAATCTCAAAAGTGTTTAACATAAAAATTCAGAAGAGAAGAAAAGAAAAACTCCCAACAGAGAAGAGAAATTCTCGAGTGTTCAGTCGTCGTCTGCCTCCTGATGTGCATCTCTCTAACCCTCCAAAACTAAGGAAATAATTTTATTTAAAGTCCCCAAGAATCCTTCCCGAAATAAACTCTCAAAAAATTAAAATATCAAATCAGCGCATCGCGCCCGAGCGGTAGAAAATTACCGCGCGGGCGCCTCAAAACTCTACCACCTCCTGTTTCCAAAAATCGTGACCGCGCCCGCGCGGTAGAAAATGGCCGCCCGCACGCCTCGCTTGAATCAAGCTACTGCCTTTCTCAACCGTGACTGCGCCTGCGCGGTAGAAAACAACAGCCCGCGCGTGCCTTGCTTTTTCCAAAAATGTGACTTTCTTCTTGTGCTCTCCTCACGGCCTCCATTGTGCATCGCCTTCTCACTGAGTATCAGCATTTCTTGGTGAATCTCTGCCATATAAATAAATAAACCAGAGGAGTGACAACAAAAATAAAAAAAGCAATAAACGAAACAAGAATGGAAAATAACAGACACAACGTAAACAAAACGAATGCAAAACAAACGCAAAACAAAGCAAAATAACACACAAAAACGACTCCTATCAACCTTCCCAAACTAACCTTTTGTTCGCCCTCGAACAAAATAGGAGAAAACTAACAAGCAGACACAACAAAACGACAAAACAAGGAAGTAAAATTAATCTTCTCAAGCCTCAGAACTTTTTCCAAAAGAAAAACAGTCTAATCATATCCACATATGCTGACCTAAAAAAATATTTTAACTCGCAAACCTTGCAAACTTCAAAATCTCGCAAGTCCGTTTTTGGAATACTCTACTCCGAATTCAATTCACACATTCTAGGATCATAAGGACTTTTTCAGTTATAATAGGATCAAGACTTTGGGAATATTCAATGATACACACCCTTATGACTGGTACGACTTCAATGAACATAGTGTGTGCGTGTTTTAATCAAGAATCCAGAATCATTAACCGTGTCTATCAACAGTCCATAAGAAAAATTCTTACAACCCCTCTCCACTAGTATATTGGGCGACTGTGACTCGGTCAATAGGTCTTATCTGGCTTATAATGTCAAGCTAGGTTAGTGGCTCCAAATGAAGGAAAAGAATTCAAAGAGGGAGTAATTGATGATCCAAATTTTTTTCGACTCCACTTCCTTCTCTTCATATTCATCACCTCTTTTCACTTCATTGATTTCCAAACATTTACTTTTTACCCACAACACTTTCTTTCTTTCACCACAATTTTCTATCCCTTGTTTTCAACTACCCTTTTGTTTTGAAAGTCAATAATCACACCATTTCCTTTTTCACATTATGCAATCGGAGTACATTTAGACATAATCTACATTCAATTTACTCCCTACAAGGTAAGAATGAGTGTTTAAGCTATGGGTAGTAGTTGTAGGATGTTGAATAATGTCGAATGGGGTTTACCACACGTTTTCACGTATGCCATTCGTTATTAAGCTCAAATTAGGTACTAGGGACATAATACATCAAGGGTGGTTAGAAAGGCACAACCGAAATTCAGAAAGAATTGCCTACATCACTCCTAAGTCACAGTATACCCGTATTGCGCCTCGAGGGGTGTTCGAACTTGTTCTAGAAAAATTTCAATTCACAGTCGACTCAAATAGATCTCAATCAGTGCAGAATAGAAAATCATCAATAGTAAGCGATGATTACACCAAAACCAATATAGATCATGCACCTTTCGTGCTCATATAAACGTGAAGGTTCAACTGGGTATCTAGGGTAATTCACGAAAAAAAAACATTTTAAGCCCAACGATCAAACAAATTGCCTCAATCATATCCAAGTTTGTATGTTTCGAATTCAGATTGAAGTACACCTCACAGAGTGTTTTGAGATCTATTCATCGACTTGGTTGTACTAGTTCAAGATGATTTGTCGAACAAATAAGATAATCATGGACTTTAAGCAAAAATGGAATAATAATTTTTTTTTTCTTCATTTGCTTTTTTTTTTTTTTTCATTCACAACCCTTGCAACCACATTACAAACGACTCAAACGAACAAAAAAAAAACACTAAAACAAAATGAAAACACAAAAGACACACACCCTCCCCAAACTAAAGACGAGAATTGTCCCCAATGCTACTTAACACCACCAAATCTAAAAACAAACAAAAATAAAATAAAAACAAAAAGCGCTAAAAACTCCCCTGGTACTAATCAGACTCCTACTCATCCATGTCTTCAGGCAGATCCCGAACCGGTGGAGCATATTGGAATTGGAACGGTGGAGGATATGGCGGTGGTACTGGATAAGCGGCAGGGTCCATCCCAGCATTTGCGAGCAGTCCTCGCATTATGGCGTTGGTGGATTCATTTTGGGCGGCGTTCACCTCTTGGCATTTTTCCATGTGTTGCACCCAAGCAGAAATCTCGCTTAATGTGTCATTCGTGGTGCGGCAAGTAGGGGGTGGCTTAAGCACACTCCTTGATGATTGACCGGGTCCAGAGCTGGCCTGGCTAGGAGGTTGAAACTCTCGGAGGCGGAATGAATGTTTTGCTTTCAATATTGTGTTATCCACTGCCTGCATTGGGTGCAACCATTCTTCGTCGTCCCTGTATGGGACACCAGCTTGCACACACCGTAAAGAAACAATGGTCGGAAAAAAAATTGAAATGTTGGACGTGCGAATGGACGTGTACAACTCTCGGTTGATAATTTGTCCAACATTAAGTGGCCATTGCTTGTGCAGGGCATACAGCAGCACCGCCCTGCTCATTGTGACATCATGGGTGTGGGACACCGGCATCAACCTGTGAGTCAGAAAAGCATACCAGAAGGCCGGTTCCAGCCGCAAATATTTTTCCTTAAAAGATATAAATTTGACCGAATCCTTCCACACATTACCATCATATAACAGGACATTCGATATTTCATTATAATCTGGGTTAGCCTTAAATGCCTGAAATTGGCTATCATCTACATCCGGAGTTTTCAATAATTCATTAATAGCAGCGGGACTAAAGGAAACCATCTTACCCCGCACGAAAGTTGTGCTATCGGTACACTCGGCGGTGTTGGCATAAAATTCACGGACCAACGGGACTAATGCCGCGAGAGGTTGGCGGCAAAACTCGGCCCATCCTCGAGCCACGATGCCAAGGGAGGCGGTGCGTTTTTCAGAGAGATCGATTCCCCTCTCTGCAATTGGATTCCTTGCAGCCTTGGCCTCCTCATACCTCGCCTTGGCTTCTTCCGAAATAAATTTTTCCTCTATGATTTTGGATGGGTTGGCCCTAGAGGTAGCAATCTTCTATTTCTTGGGCGCCATGTCAATAGAGATGAGAAATCAAGCGATGAACCTGTGAAAATTAGAGAAGAGATATGGTAAGAGAGTGAGAGAGAGACGGCGGCGAGGGAAGCTTAGGGTTAGAGAGAAAAGAAAGAGGGGAAATAAAGAAAGAAAGAAGGGGATCGGGCTTTTAAAAATTTTGAGATTTTGCGAGGCGCCCGCGTGGTAGAAAATTGCCGCGCGGGCGCACACCCTTTTTTTTCAAAAATTTTAGACAATGGCTTTGGGTGCGCGGGCGGCAGAAAACTGCCGCGCGAGCGCACCCCCTCGTTTCCAAAAATTCTGAGACAGTGGGTTTTGGTGCGCGGGCGGCAGAAAACTTCCGCGCGAGCGCACCCCCTCGTTTTTGAAAAATTTTCAGAGACAGTACTCCACTCGAGAAATAATAGTAATTAACTTAAAAGGTTCTAACACTTACTAAAATGAACAAAAATGCAAATAAATAAAAAGGAAAGTAGAATGTAGTTCTCAATTTAAATTCGAGAGCTTGACTTTTCATCCTCCCCAAACTAGTCTTGGTCAGTCAATGTGGTGATGACTGGCATGGAATCCACATCACCCCCCACATAGTGTTTTAACCTTTGAGCATTGACGGTGAACGACTCGTTGCGGGCATCTTTGATCTCTATAGCCCCCGATGGGTACACCCTGGTGATTTTATAGGGCCCAGACCATCTAGACTTCAGTTTTCCGGGAAATAGTCTTAACCGGGAGTTAAACAGCAACACAACATCTCTTTCCTTGAAGTCCCGCTGTCGAATGCGCCTGTCATGTATTCTCTTGGTCCGTTACTTGTACGAAACCGCCATGTCATATGCACTGTCGCGGAATTCCTCCAGTTGATTAAGCTCTAGCAATCTTTTTTCACCTGCAGCAGCAAATTCATAGTTTAGAGTCTTAATAGCCCAATATGCTCTATGCTCTAATTCAACAGGTAAATGGCATGCCTTTCCAAACAACAATCTATAAGGGGAGGTGCCTATAGGTGTTTTAAATGCTGTCCTATAGGCCCATAAGGCATCATCCAGTCGAAGTGCCCAATCCTTCCAATTAGTATTCACACTTTTCTCCAAAATTTGTTTGATCTCTCGATTGGATACTTCCACTTGGCCATTGGTCTGGGAATGATATGGGGTAGAGACTTTATGCTTGACACCATATTTCTTTAAGAGTTTGTCAAAAAGTTTATTGCAAAAGTGGGTGCCACCATCACTAATTATTGCACGGGGTGTACCAAACCGATTAAAAATGTTTTTCTTCAAAAATTTCAGTACAACCTGTGCATCATTTGTTGCAAAAGCTTCGGCCTCTACCCATTTTGAAACATAATCGACTGTGACCAAAATGTATTTTTTTTTTGTCAAAGAAAGTGGAAATGGTCCCATAAAGTCGATTCCCCAAACATCAAATATCTCACACTCAATGATATTATGTAAAGGCATTTCATTTTGGTTCGAGATATTACCTGTCCGCTGACATCTATCACAAGCTAAGACAAACAAGCGCGCATCCCTAAAAAGGTTGGGCCAATAGAACCCACATTCAAGTACCTTTGCTGCAGTTTTGATTGGCCCAGCATGGCCTCCTACCTCACGATCATGACAATGACTGAGGATGCTTTGCATTTCTCCTTCCGCCACACATCTCCGAATCATTGAGTCAGTACATATTTTAAACAGAAATGGTTCCTCCCAAAAGTAGTGCTTGACATCCGATATAAAAATTTTTTTCTAATGGAAGGATAGATTGTGTGGGAATGTGCTTGTGACCAGAAAATTAGCAAAATGTGCATACCATGGTGAACTCTCTATGGCGAAAAGTTTTTCATCAGGGAACCAATCATCTATGTCCTCTAGTTCGTTTTGTGCATCATCAGGAATGCATTCTAATCTAGACAGATGATCAGCTACTACGTTTTCAACACCTTTCTTATCCCTGATCTCTAAATCAAATTCTTGCAAAAGTAAGATCCACCTAATCAGTCTAGGTTTTGCATCTTTCTTTGCCAAAAAGTGCTTAATAGCAGAGTGATCTGTGTAAATTGTGATTTTTGAAAGTACAAGGTACGAATGAAATTTGTCCAGTGCAAATACTACAGCTAACAACTCCTTTTCAGTGGTGGCATAATTCAGCTGAGCTTCATTAAGAGTCTTACTAGCGTAGTAGATAGTTCGGAATACCTTGTCTATTCGTTGGCCGAGTACCGCACCAACAGCATAGTCATTGGCATCGCACATTACCTCAAATGGAAGATCCCAGTTTGGCGATGTCAGTACTGGCGCAGTCACCATTCTTTCTCTCAACACCTCAAAGGCCTGCAAACAATTTGAATAAAAATCAAAAGGGGCATCTTTCATTAGCAAAGAAGACAGAGGTTTGGCAATTTTTGAAAATTCCTTAATAAATCGCCGATAAAAACCAGCATGTCCTAAGAAACTTCTAACTCCCTTGACTGTTGTGGGTGGAGGTAAATTTTGAATAACTTGCACCTTGGCCCTGTCTACCTCGATCCCCTGTTCAGAAATTCGGTGACCCAGAACTATGCCTTCTGTCACCATGAAATGACACTTCTCCTAGTTCAGCACCAAATTTGTCTCCTCGCATCTCATTAACACAGAATTCAAGTTATGCAGACATGCATCAAAAGATTGACCGAAAATAGAGAAATCATCCATGAAAATTTCTAAAAAAATTTCGACCATATCATGAAAAATGGCAGTCATGCATCTCTGAAAAGTAGCAGGAGCGTTACACAATCCGAAAGGCATATGTCTATAGGCAAACGTACCATATGGGCAAGTGAAAGTCGTTTTATCCTGGTCTTCAGGTGCAATCGCTATTTGATTGTATCCTGAGTACCCATCTAAAAAACAGTAAAACTCATACCCAGCCAATCTCTCAAGCATTTGATCAATGAACGGGAGAGGAAAATGATCCTTACGGATCGCGTCATTTAATTTTCTATAATCTATGCACACACGCCAACCTGTAACTATCCTAGTAGGTATTAATTCATTATTCTCATTCTTTATGAAAGTTATCCCCCCTTTCTTTGGTACACACTGCACTGGACTCACCCATGGACTATCAGAAATAGGATAAATGATACCTGCGTCCAACAGTTTGATCGTCTCAGCTTTTACAACTTCCTGAATCTTCGGGTTTAGTCTCCTCTGTGGTTGGACTAATGGGTTGATGCTCTCTTCCATTAAGATCTTGTGCATGCATATGGACGGATTTATTCCTTTGATATCTGCCACTTTCCAAGCAAATACACTCTTGTGATTCTTGAGCACATCCATTAATCTGGCCTCCATCTCACCTGTCAAAGAAGACGAAATTATGACAGGTAAATTATCATTCTCACCTAAAAATACATATTTGAGATGGGTAGGCAATGGTTTCAATTCCAAAGTGGGTGGTTCCTCAATGCTTGGTTTCTGAAAGACTAAATCCTTTCGGTCGCCAAGATCTTCAAGTCTAAGCTTTCCACCTCTTCTCCATGACTGGTTGTCATTCAAATATGCAGTCATCTCTTCAATTTCATCACTAAAATCGTCCACATGCTCAGATATAAGTGCAGTTTCTAATGGTTCCTGAAAAGTATCCTGCACAAAATCAAATAACAGTGAATCCACTACATCTAGTTGAAAACATTCTTCATTATTCTGAGAAAATTTTAAAGCATTAAAAACATCAAACGAAATTTTATCTTCTCCCACTCTCAAAAGCAACTCTCCCTTCTGGACATCTATTAGTGCCTTTCCTGTTGCCAGGAAAGGTCTACCCAAGATGAGTGGCATGTCCAAATCCTCTTCCATATCTAACACCACTAAGTCCATGGGGAAGATGAATTTGTCCACTTTTACAAGTACGTCCTCGATTATACCCCGTGGATATTTGATGGACCTGTCCACCAGTTGTAACGACATTCTGGTGGACTTTGGTTCTCCCAAGTTCAATTTCCTAAACACAGAGTAAGGCATTAGATTTATACTCGCACCCAAATCACACAAAGCCTTATGAAATTGAACATCATTAATTACACAGGGTATAGAGAAACTCCCTAGATCCTTTTGCTTTAGTGGGATTTTATTCTGAACCAGCGCCGAGCAGTTTTCCGTCAGACTTATCATCGCATGCTCCTCCAATTTCCTCTTGTTAGAGAGGATCTCTTTCAAGAATTTCGCATAACTTGGCATTTGCATCAGTGCATCAGCGAAGGGTATATTGATATTCAATTTTTTAAACACTTCTAAGAATTTACCAAACTGAGAGTCTAGCTTGGCCTTCTTAAGAGCTACAGGAAAAGGTGGTGGTGCAACAATTTTTGATTGTGAAGTGGGTGGGGGTGTTAAGATAGACGACTTATCTGAAGTTTTTTCTGATGTAACTGTTTTTGGCTCTTTCTCGCTTTTTTGTTCAGGCTCGACCATCTTTCCACTCCTTAATTCAATTGCTTTCACCTGTTCTTTCGAATTCTTCTCAGTGTCACTTGGCAAAGTACCCTGATCTCTGCTGGAAATTGATTTGGCCAATTGCCCTATTTGATTCTCCAGATTCTTTATCGATGTATCTTGATTCTGCATGCGGGTTTCAGTAGATGATATAAACTTCTGCATCATCTGCTCCAAGCTTGATTTCTCCTCTTGAGGCTGCCTGCTGTAGTTCTGATTTCCATATGCTTTATTATTCTGTCCACCCCACGAGAAATTTGGATGTTGTTTCCACCCTGGATTGTATGAATTTGAAAATGGGTCATTCCTTGGGCGATTTTGATTTCCCATGTGACTTGTCATAACTCCCTCTGGTTGAGAAAATGTTTGACAGTCTTTTGTGAAATGCTCTGCACCACATTTTTCACACCACATTTCTTGTACTCGCATCACAAAGTTTCCCACGCTTAGCTCCTCAATACTTTTGTTCATGACTTCAAGTTGAGCAGCCACTGATGTGAATGCATCAATTTGATGAATTCCAGAAGATTTCCGGGCTGCACCCCTTTCAGATTGAGGATGATAGCTACTAGATGTCATTTCCTCGATTAATTCAAAGCCATCCTCTGACGATTTTCGCAGAAGATTTCCACCTGCAGCTGCATCTAACATGGTACGATTTGAGTGAGAAAGACCATAATAAAAAGTTTGTACCACAAGACCCTCTGGTAATTGGTGGTGTGGACATCTTTGCAGTAGATCCTTGTAGCGCTCCCATGCTTCGTAAAACGTTTCCTGTTCTCCTTGGGAAAAAGTTGTGATATCAGCTCTCAGCTTCATTGACTTAGATGGTGAAAAGTATTTGGTGAGGAAAGACTTCGCCAAATCATCCCAAGTTGTGATGGAACCTGCAGGTAAATTCGTTAGCCATGCTTTCGCCTTATCTCGCAATGAAAAAGGGAATAACCGCAACCGAATAGCGTCATCAAAAACTCCCTGTATCTTGAATGTATCACAAATTTCCAAAAAATTTGTGATGTGTACATATGGTTCATCAATGACACTCCCACCAAATTGAAGTGTGTTCTGAATCATTTGAAGAATAGCCGGCTTTATCTCAAAGTGATTAGCTGCTACAGTTGGCCGGATGATGCTTGGTCTAGCACCTTCAATGTTTGGCAAGGCAAGATCCATCATGGATCTGTAAACTGGTTGTTCCTGTTCATGTTCTTCTTCCATTTCTTGTTGTTGTTGCCTTCTTCTCCTATGAAAAGTTCTCTCGATTTCTGAATCAAAAGGCAATAGTTCCTCAGGTGAGTGTTGCATGTACTGCAAGAGAATCCTGCAATCCACAGATGGAAAAGAGTGATTAAAATTGTAATAGAGAAAAAAATCAAATAAAACAAATTAAAATCTATTTAGTCCCCGGCAACGGCGCCAAAAACTTGATCAACGGAATACTAACACTTAAATTTTCTTTACAAATCTCTCAAATCCAGTCGATAATAATCGCAAGTACACGATTCAAGTTATAATAAAATGTACTGAGTACGAGTATCGTCCTCAGGGACTAACGATAGTAATTTGTCTTTTTGATTTTCAACTACACAAAGTGTCTCAAATTTGATTTTTATTGAAACTATCTAATATTTAAAATTAATAACTCAACGTAAATAAAAGTGAATTTCACAACCAAACAATCAATTCTCAGATTGAAGAATACCAATTCAAAATGATTTTTGTTGGAATTTCGGTTCACCTTTCCCCTAATTGAACTGGACGATTGGAAATTAATTTATTCTTATAAATTTGACAGAAATTTCTAAAACATTGACACTCTCTCTCGAGGTGATGTCAAAATAATCAAATCAGTAAAATAATTAAATATCTTTAATTATTTATCATGAATGATTGCTTTGCGTTCTATGAATTCTACAACTTTCAACCTGGTGGTCTATGGCTATCAACATGTACTAAATACCATATCTCTATGCATATTTTAAGTCCATGGATTCTATCATTCGTCCTAATTAAGAATCTATCTCTCGATAGCAATTCACAATTTACGAATCTATGTTAAGGGTAGCTAATCATCAACATAGAAAGAAAAACATGATAAACTCAATTATAAACATAAATCAAATCTCAATACGTCCGATGATTCAATCACACTAAAGTGTTTCGGGGTTAGGATCCCCTCGATTCCAACAAAATAAAAACTTAGCTACTGAAATTCATTACAAAAATTCAATCTCAAAAGTATTTAACATAAAAATTCAGAAGAGAAGAAAAGAAAAACTCCCAACAGAGAAGAGAAATTCTCGAGTGTTCAGCCGTCGTCTGCCTCCTGATGTGCGTCTCTCTAACCCTCCAAAACTAAGGAAATAATTGTATTTAAAGTCCCCAAGAATCCTTCCCGAAATAAACTCTCAAAAAATTAAAATATCAAATCAGCGCATCGCGCCCGAGCGGTAGAAAATTACCACGCGGGCGCCTCAAAACTCTGCCACCTACTGTTTCCAAAAATCGTGACCGCGCCCGCGCGGTAGAAAATGGCCGCCCGCGCGCCTCGCTTGAATCAAGCTACTGCCTTTCTCAACCGTGTCTGCGCCCGTGCGGTAGAAAACAACAGCCCGCGCGCGCCTTGCTTTTTCCAGAAATGTGACTTTCTTCTTGTGCTCTCCTCACGGCCTCCATTGTGCATCGCCTACTCACCGAGTATCAGCATTTCTTGGTGAATCCCTGCCATATAAATAAATAAACCAGAGGAGTGACAACAAAAATAAAAAAAACAATAAACGAAACAAGAATGGAAAATAACAGACACAACGTAAACAAAACGAATGCAAAAAAAAACGCAAAACAAAGCAAAATAACACACAAAAATGACTCCTATCAGTAATATTAAGTGAAACATTTATAAAATATATCCTTTGTAGTTCGTAACTACTCGATATACATTCTTTGCAGTTGCGCTTCCAGTAACCGGGTTTCTTGCAGTGATGGCAAACTTATTTAGACTTGTCCATCTTTGCATGTAACATTTGGTCTTGAGATCATGGTCGTACCATTTCTCTAGTTCGGCCAACCTTTCCGAAGTTACATCAGCCGGGGCTGTTTTCGGAGGAGCCTTTTCTAACACTTAGAAAATATTTTCCGAGCTCAGGACAATCTTAACTTATGGAACCATTCCGTATAGTTTGCGCCAGAAAGTTTGTTTTGTTCGAGAATTGAAACATGTGGATTACGAGGATTCATCATAATGATATACTGAGATGAAAAAGACAATAATCGATGATTGTTTAATTAATTTACTAAGACATAAAATATGGCGAAATTTATTTTATGAATTTCACTCCCACTATTTTAACGATTTCACTACCCTCTAGTGAAAACGGGAAACTGGTTTTCTTAGTGGGAACATGGAGTCCAATTGACAAACTATAGTCCCGAATAATATCAGCCAACCATAATTTTCAAAAGGTAGAGCCCAATTTCTTCCAAAGCAACCCCCATATTTTTACCTCATGTCCAATAAAGGCCCAATAATATGACTCCGTTTAATGTGACATGTCAAGATGACCCATCAATATTAAGTTGTGATGGACGGTCGCCATGTGGATCCCCAATAATATGAGCCAATCCCATGGGAGTTCCACCCAACTTACAACATGTGTCGATTCAATGTACAGCTTTTCGACGAACGGGCCCCCCCAATAATATGAGCCGGACCGTGCCCGCGGGTAGCATCTCATACATTGATCGTTGATGGAAGGTAGGAACATTAAAACAATATTTAAATTCCCTTTTGTTTATCTTGATATCAATTTTAAATCATATTTAAAATGAGGGATTTTTAATTTTGAAAATTGTCTCATCATGCAATATTTGTATGCTTGCGGGATTCATACAATTTTGTCTAAACATGCATACAACAATAATATCATATATTATTTAAAGGATGAACGATCCCAATCACTAATCTACCCGTGGTTGCCAATCACGAGTCTAAGTCCAATCCTAGGTGATATGCAAGTATGCAATGCAATCCTATTACATTGAGCTTCCAATTTACATTTCTTCGGTCTTTATTGTCTGCTGGGCCCACCTTTGTCTTCAAATCTTTATCTCCCACTAAGTCTAATAAATTTACAATAAATTTCGATGACAAGTAGGGGATACATATTTAAGGGTGGGAACGGGCCATAAACCAGGCCCACTTTTTATTACAAATGACAATTCAAATTGGGCTATAAACCAAGCCCATTAATAAAACCCAACAACAATAAAACCAAATGTAAATAATCTAACATACACCTACCAAATTGGTCATGGCAATCGATCATCCTTTTATCCAATAATTAATTCAATAATTAAATAATTGGATAACATGCAATGACATCATAATTAAAAAGATAAAATCAAATTTTATCTTATCCTTTCATAAGATCATATCTTATCATCAATTGTACCAAAATAATTAATTTTATAAAATCTAATTTAACGGATAAAATTTATAAATTTTCCAAAAATTCAAATTTATCCAAAAATCAATTTTAAAAATTTCGGACTCAAACAATTTGATCCGATGCCTCGTGGACCAATTAAAAACAATTTTCGATCGGACCAAAAAACTAAAATTTCAAAAATTTCAAAAATTCAAAAAATCAAATTTTTTAAATTTCCGGACTGCCCGGGACATTCTCGGGCAGCCCCGCCTCCACGTGGGACAGGGCTGCCCACGTGGAGGTGGGCAGCGACGATCGCTGCCCTGGGCAGCGATGGCAGTGCACTGGGCAGCGACTCTCGCTGCCCGATTGCCCTTGTTTCAAATTTAATTTTTAAAAATTTTTGTTTTGTTTCAAAAAACCGAGGCTAAAAATTTTGTACAATCGATTAATTTTAATCGTTTGATCAAAGATTACGACCTGTCTCTGATACCACTGTTGGAACATGCGTTCTCTGATCACACGGATGTGATACCCGGAGCAGCGGAAGTTTAAAAATTTTATTTTTCGATATGGAACGATTCCATATCGTGGGTATCAAATCCTAACGATTAAAATTGTTGCAAGTAAAAATAAAACACAATTAATATTTTTACCTCTTCAAGCTAAGGCTTGATTATGGACTCCAACAGAATTTAATCTGCTCTTCTTGTAAATCCCGGGAACCTATGACTATCACGATCAACCTCCGGAATTAAGTCCACGAACTGAAAACTAAAACCCTCTGATTGATTGCACTAGAAATCAATCAGATGTTTGTCGAAGAAAATAAACAGATTTGATCTGTCAATTCAGAATGTAATTTTTCACAAAACTTACAGACTGAATTATCTCAAAAAGGAGCAGAGGAATTCGAAAATTCCCCTTGAAATATTATGCAGTATTTTCGAAAATTGCAAGAGTGAATGCTATGTAATTTTCGAACACTACACATGTATTTATAGATAATTTCTAGACAAGATTAAAGTTATAATTGTATTAGGACTCTAACTCCTTAGGGCCCACAATCCATAACTTAAGCCCAACAAGCCAAGCCTCTTATTATAGAAATTAATATAAAATTAATCGTGACTCCGATTGATAAACTGATTTTACCAATGTGCACAGAAACCATTTATGCATCTTTTAAAGTCAAGATAATTTTTCTGAATCCGAATTCAGTGATTTCCAAAAATATCCATCCCTATGTCTTTTTAGGAAATTCCACTCCCTTTAGTTAAGAAGTCCAACTTCTCTTTCATTAAATTTAACTCTTTAAATTTAACTATCTCAACGGGGTTTAGTAATCCATTACTTGTGTGACCCTCAATGGTTCAGGGATATAGCTAGTCGTGGGCTCACAACTCCTTGTGACTCGGAACAACAATTTCCGACTTACCCATTGAATCATGGTAAGAGCGTCTAGCAACATTGCCCCATGATTCCCTAGGTATCACTGATAGTGCCTGCAAGAACCAGTAGATTTTTGTTAGCGTACAGTACGGTCCCTTCATCCATATATCCCGATCGAATCAACAACCATTGGTACATCGAGAGTCGTTCGAGATTCGACAACTATGCAATTCATCTTGAAGATCAAATAGTGACATCGCATGTGCTACTAGGAAACCATTTCTTAAAGCACATCATGTACTCTGGCCAGAGATTTGTCACACTAATATCTCCTCAGATCGCATAGGATATCCACACTCGCAAGTATGTGGTGAATCCTTGACACCAAAGCATCGACTCCTATATATGTTGTAACTGTACCCAATCCCGACACCTGATGACCCCAATAGAGTCGGTAAATAAGTCAAAGTACAGTACTAGCATATAGAGTCTCAATGATGTTTCAAGTAGTAAGGACTAATGGTGTACAACCAAAACCGCGGACTTTATCCACTCGATAAGTGATAACCACTTGGAAAGTCCAAATATGGTAGTTCGATCATTCATCATATGAATATCCATTTGCATGCTTTGAACATCTCCATGTCCATTACCAATGAAACATGGTACTTGGCATCACAAATGCTAGTCTCAATCTCGAGCGATCCTTATCCTTATTAGCGGACGGCTCAATTGACTAGGAACTGTTTAGAATATACAGTGACTATAAGATGTGTTTCATAATAGTGATCTCTCTTTATTCACTATCTCATCTTACTTACACTATAGTATATTCAAGGTCTTTATCAAAACAACAATAGTATATCACAATATAACAATATGAAGAAAGACAAAGAAAATGCCATTAATGAATGTAAATTATATTAAACAAAGATTGTTTATACATAGAGTCATAAAAGCCCTTAGCCACAAGTTGGCTAACCGGGCAACCCACTCTTTCATGTATTTTGTTCGAGATTGAAGAAAATAAAGTTACCTGATGGCTATAGCTCAAATATTGGGAATTGTGTTTCTTTAGAAGAGCATAAGCTTATTGGACTGAAATCTCATGATTGTCATGTTCTAATGCAACAATTGCTATCAGTGGCATTGAGAAATCTTCTAGCGAAAGGTCCACGTAATGCTATATTTCTGCTGTGTGCATTTTACAATGAGTTGTGTCAAAGAGTTTTAGATAGAAACCGTTTAGAACAACTTGAGGAGAATATTGCTGAAATTTTATGTATGTTGGAGAGATATTTTCCACCCGCTTTCTTTACTATCTCTGTTCATTTGACAATTCATTTAGCCAGAGAGGCTCGCTTGTGTGGGCCAGTCCAATTCCGCTATATGTATCCATTTGAAAGGTAAGAAATATTCATTTATATTTTGACATATTTTATTTTATATTATAAATTATATTTAGATTTTGCTATCAACACTTATTTTACGTGAATTTTTCTTTGTCATTTAGATTCATGAAAACACTAAAAGGTTATGTGAAGAACCGAGCGAGGCCAGAAGGTTGCATAGCTGAGTGTTACCTCGCAGAGGAACAAATGATATTTTGTAGTGCTTATATAAAAAAGGCTGCTAACATTGGTGTTCGTCCCAATCGGAATGATGATTTTGAAAATGGATTAGTTGAAGGTCGCCCAATTTCTCAAGGAAAAGAAAAGATTTTGGAAGATCACATGTTGCAAGCCGCACATCGATACGTGTTGTTCAATACTGCAGAAGTTGAACCTTACTTACAGTGAGTGTAGTTAATTTCATACTATATCAATCATGATCTTTTACATATCACGTATATTATAAGATCTCATTTCAATGATTTTAAATAGGATGCACATTGAAGAGCTTAAACAAACAGATCATTGTCTATTAAGTAGTGAAGCATTGTTACAGAAGCAACATATGGAAACATTTGCTGAATGGTTATCAAAACATGTTTCTGTTAACTCTTCAGAGCGACTTCGATGGCTCGCACATGGTTCGAGAAAGCATGTTACATCTTATATGGGTTATGTTATAAATGGACAGCGGTTCCACACAATTGATGTTGGAAGGTCGACATAAGACAACGGTGTTTTAATTGAAGATGATACTATTTGTCAATCTAGTTCTACTGCTGATTCACAAACAGTAGGAAGACTATCATACTATGGGGTTATACAGGATATAGTTTTACTACACTACTACTCTTTCACAGTGCCTGTTTTTAGGTGTGATTGGGCCAATAATGAAACTGGTATCAAGATGGAGGATGATTTTACATTGGTCAACCTACACCAAGGAATAAAATCTTTTGAAAGCGATCCTTTCATTTTAGCATCCAAAGCAAAGCAAGTATTCTATTCCCGGGACAGTGATGAATCAAATTGGTATGTGTTGCTAAAAGCGCCGCCTCGGGATATTCATAACATGAATGTCGCTGAAGAAGATGCCTATACGACATCAACACCTCTTGATGTGTCTCAAATTGAGATTAATGTTAATGAGAAAGAACCGTACTCAAGGAATGAGTGTGAGGGAATTGATGTCACTGAGACATGACTGAATTTTTTGTTGTAGATTTTTTAGTTATTTATTTCAATTGATAAATTTTCTTCTCAAGTCACACAAGTCCTCGTTTACTATTGCAATATATTTCTCACCTGTTGTGGGGCCTCGGATTGCTAATCTCAAATCTTAAGGGGTAATTAATGAATAAGCATCATTAATCTAATAAGGAAAGAATAAGGATCAAGAAAGTTTTTTTTTTTTTTCAAAAAGGGGGTGGGGACGGGCGGTCAAAAACAACCGCCCAGGCGCCCCTGTTTTTTTTCCAAAACAGTAGGCTGAGCTCCAGGCTGCGCTCGGGCGATAGTTTTATGCCGCGTGGGCGCATTTTGGGCAGAAAAACTGCTCTGTTCTTTTGTCATCAACATTGATCCTTTCAATCGATTCCAATCCATCAAATTCGACCCAAAACATGATATATAAGGTCTAAATCATTCATATAAACATAAACAAGGTCTCAAACATCTATACATGTATTTGTTACAACGAACAAGTCGCTAAATAACGATAAACGACATAAACTATCTCAAGTTTCATACATGCATTCCAAAACCAACAAGTTCTAAGGTTTGATGCTTCTAGATCACAAGACTGAAAGAGTTGATGCCCCGTTAGCCAACTTGTGGCTAAGGGCTTTGAGAGTCTCTTTTTGTAAATAATCTTTGTTTAATATAATATACGTTCTTTAAATGGCGTTCACTTTATCTTATTATTATATAATGATATACTATTGCTATTTTGATAAAGACCTTGAATATACTAAAGTAAGATGAGATTGTGAATATAGAGAGATCACTATCATGAAACACATCTTATGTTCACTGTATATTCTAAATAGTTCCTAGTCAATTGAGCCGTCCACAAATAAGGATAAGGATCGCTCGAGATTGAAACTAGCATTTGCGATGCCGAGTACCATGTTTCATTGGTATGGAACATAGAGATGTTCGAAGCATGCAAATGGATATTCATATGATGAATTATCGAACTACCCTATTCGGACTTTCCAAGTGGTTATCACTTATCGAGTGGATATAGTCCGCGGTTTTGGTTGTACACCATTAGTCCTTATTACTTGAAACATCATTGAGACTCTATATGCTAGTACTGTGCTTTGACTCGTTTACCGACTCTATTAGGGTCATTAGGTGTCGGGATTGGGTACAGTTACGACACATATAGGAGTCGATGCTTTCTTGTCAAGGATTCACCGCACACTTGCGAGTGTGGATATCCTATGCAATCTGAGGAGATATTAGTGTGACAAAACTCTGGCCAGAGTACATGATGTGCTTTAAGAAATGGTTTCTTAGTAGCACATGCGATGTCACTATTTGATCTTCAAGATGCATTGCATAGTTATTGAATCTCGAACGACTCTCGATTTACCAATGGTTGTTGATTCGATCGGGATATATGGTTGAAGGGACCGTACTGTGCGCTAACCAAAATCTACTGGTTCTTGCAGGCACTATCAGTGATACCTAGGGAATCATGGGGCGATGTTGCTAGACGCTCTTACCATGATTCGATGGGCAAGTCGGAAATTGTTGTTCCGAGTCACAAGGAGTTGTGAGCCCACGGCTAGCTGTATCCCTGAACCATTGAGGGTCACACAAGTAATGGATTTCTAATCCCCGTTGAGATAATTAAATTTAAAGAGTTAAATTTAGTGGATAAAGAAGTAGGACTTCTTATTTAAAAGTAGAGGGAGTAAAATTTCCTAAAATGACATATTGATGGACATTTTTGGAAACCACTGAATTCGGATTCAGAAAATTTGTATTGACTTTAAAAGATGCAGAAATGGTTTCTGTGCACATTGGTGAAATCGGTTTATCAATCTGAGTCACGATGAATTTTATATTAATTTCTGAACATGCGGGCTTTGCTTGTCAGGCTTGAACTTATGACTAATGGGCCCTAAGCTGTTAGCAGCCCCCATTATAAATAAGTTATTGCAGTACAGAAATTGAAACAATCACAGGCATAATTTTCGAAAAACTAGAGCCTCCTCTCTTAGGGTTTTCGGCCGCCCCTCTCCCCTACTGTGTTCAAAAATTCATTCTGCAAATTTCTGAATTTGCAGTCTGATTTAACAGATCAAATCTGTTATTTCTCTTCGTAGAAACTTCTGATAGACTTTCTAGTGCAGTCTATCAGAGGGATTAAACTTCTGTTCGTGGACTTGATTGAAGAAACGTTCGTTCATCAGTTCCTGAGATATACAACAAGAGCAGTTTAATCTGTTGGTGTCCATTATTTCGTTTCGAGATTTTAAGGTAAAATTTACATTGTTTAAATTTTATGTTATCAATTTTAATCGTAGGAATTTGATACCCATATGGAATCGTTCCATATAAAAATTTTAAAACTTTCGTTGCACCGGGTATCACTTTATTTTTCGATCCGAAGAACGACAGTGTTCCAACAGTGGTATCAGAGCCAGGTTGTTCTCGGATTTTACGATTAAAATTTATTCGATTGTACCAGCCTCGATTTTTCAGAAAAATAAAACGAAAATTTTAAATTAAATTCCAGGGCAATCGGGCAGCGAGTGTCGCTGCCCAGGGCAGCGATTGGCTGCCCACCTCCACGTGGGCAGCCCTGTCCCACGAGGAGGCCGGGCTGCCCGGGATTGTCCCGGGCAGTCCGAAAATTTTAAAATTTAATTTTTTGATTTTTTGAAATTTTTGAAATTTTAGTTTTTGGTCCGATTGAAAATTGTTTTTGATTGGTCTACGAGGCATCAGATCAAATTGTTTGAGTCCGAAATTTTAATAATTGATTTTTGGATAAATTTGAATTTTTGGAAAATTTATAAATTTTATCCATTAAATTAGATTTTATAAAATTAATAATTTTGGTACAATTGATAATAAAATATGATTTTATGTATAAAATTGGATTTTATATGTAAAATATGATTTTATGGATAAACTAGATAAAATATGATTTTATATATAAAATATGATTTTATATATAAAATAAGATTTTATGTATGAAATATGATTTTATCTATTTATATTTATTGCCATTGCATGATATCCAATAAATTAATTTTTGAATTAAATATTATTGGATAAGGATGATCGATTGCCATGACCAATATTATAGGTGTATGTTAGGTTGTTTACATTTGGTTTTAATTATTGTTATTGGATTTATTAATGGGCCTGGTTTATTGCCCAATATGAATTGTCATATGTAATAAAAGTGGGCTTGGTTTATGGCCCGTTTCCAACCCTTAAATATGTATCCCCTGCTTGTCATCGAAATTTATTGTAAATTTTAGACTTAGTGGGAGATGAAGATTTGAAGACAAAGGTGGGCCCATCAGACAATAAAGACCGAAGAAATGTAAATTGAAAGCTCAATGTAATAGGATTGCATTGCATACTTGCATATTACCTAGGATTGGACTTAGACTCGTGATTGACAACCACGGATCGATTAGTAATGGAATCGACCATCCTAAAATAATATATGATATTATTGTTGTATGCATGTTTAGACTAAATTGTATGAATCCCGCAAGCATACAAATTTTAAATGATGAGACAAATTTTCGAAATTAAAATCCCTCATTTTAAATATGATTTAAAATTGATATCAAGATAAATAAAAGGGAATTTAAATATTGTTTAAATGTTCCTACCTTCCATCAACGATCAATGTATGAGATGCTACCCGCGGATACAGTCCGGCTCATAATATTGGGGGGCTCGTTCGTCGGAAAGCTGTACATTGGATCGACACATATTGTAAGTTGGGTGGAACTCCCATGGGATTGGCTCATATTATTGGGGATCCACATGGCGACCGTCCATCACAACTTAATATTGATGGGTCATCTTGACGTGTCACAATAAATGGCATCATATTATTGGGCCCTTATTGGACATGAGGTAAAAACATGGAGGTTGCTTTGGAAGCAATTGGGCTCTACCTTTTGAAAATTATGGTTGACTGATATTATTCGGGACTATAGTTTGTCAATTGGACTCCATGTTCCCACTAAAGAAAATGTTTTTCGTTTTCACTAGAGGGTAGTGAAATCGTTAAAATAGTGGGAGTGAGATTCATAAAATAAATTTTGCCTTATTTTATGTCTTAGTAAATTAATTAAACAATCACTGATTATTGTCTGTTTCTTTTCAGTATTTCATTAAGATGAATTCGCGCAATCCACTATTCTCTATTCTCGAACAAAACAAACTGACTGACGCAAACTATTCGGAATGGTTCCGTAAGTTGAAGATTGTCTTGACCTCGGAGAAGATGTTCTATGTGTTAGAAAAATCTCCTCCGAAGGAAGCACCAGCTGATATAAGTCCGGAAGAGTTGGCCAAACTTGATAAATGGTGGGACCATGATATCAAGGCCAAATGCTATATGCAAGCTTCGATGTCTGATGAACTCCAGAGGTGATTTGAGGTTACCATGAATGCTGCTGACATTCACGTACAACTCAAGGAACTTTTTGGGGCTCAATCGAGAGCTGAAAGGTTCGCTACTGTAAAAGAGTTAATGATGTGTTGCATGCGTGAAGGGACTTCGGTCCGTGATCATGGGGTATGCGTGATTTGGCTCATTCAGAAGTTGGTAACGCTTGAATTGGTATTGGAGCATGAACTCAATGTAGACTTATTACTTCTCTCTCTTCCTTCATCGTTTGACGGTTTTGTGGTGAATTTCAATATGAACAAGATAGAGGCCTCCCTTGAAGAGATGGTCAATATGCTTGTAACTTATGAAGCCACTTTAAAGAAGGATAAACCGGTTCTCTTGGTGGGCTCCTCTTCTTCTGCTAAGAAGGGGCCAAGTACAAAGGGTAAGAAACGTTCTGCCCCATCCAAGAAAACCGGACCCGAGAAGAAAAACAAGACAAAGGCTTCAAACGTGGAAAAATCCAAGGATGTTTGCCATCACTGCAAGAAACCCGGTCATTGGAAACGTAACTGCAAGGAATATCTCGAGCAGTTGCGAACTGCGAAGGGTATGTTTTATATTGAAATAAATGTTTCACTTAATACTACTTCTTGGGTATTGGATACCGGATGTGGACCTCACATTTGCAATGATTTGCAGGTGATGACAAGAAGTCGCAAGCTTAGGATGGGTGAGACCCAGCTGCGGCTCGGAAATGGTTCTCGAGTTGAAGCCAAAGCTGTGGGAGACATTTGTTTAATTTTGCAGAATGATTTTAAGTTATTTTTGAGAGATTTTTTATATGTGCCAGATTTGGTTAAAAACATTATTTCTATTTCTATGTTTGATAGAGATGGTTTTTCTTGCAATTTTGTGAATGGGATTTGCAATATTTACAAGAATGAATGTTTAATTGGATGTGGACAACTTGAAAATGATCTATATAACTTAAAATTAAAATACGTTCCAATTAATTATGTTGATAAACCGGTAACAACAAATAAAAGAAAAATTGATAATCAAAACCCGGCAAACCTATGGCATGCTAGGCTAGGTCATGTTTCCTCAAGGAGGATGAACAAGCTAGTGGGAGAGGGCATGTTTGATATGTCTAATATTAACTCTCTACCTACTTGTGAGTCCTGCCTAAAAGAAAAAATGACTAAATCTCCTTTCAAAGGAAAACCTGAGCGTTGTCAAAATCTATTGGATTTGATCCATACAGATGTTTGCGGACCATTTAATATTGGTACAAAATTTGGTCACACCTACTTCATTACCTTTACTGATGATTATTCTAGGTATGGGTACTTATATTTGATGAAATATAAGTCTGAATCATTTGAAAAGTTCAAAGAATTCAAGGCTGAAGTAGAAAACAAACTAGGTAAGAGTATTAAAGCACTTCGATCAGATCGAAGTGGAGAATACTTAAGTACCGAGTTCTTGGATTATCCAAAAAAGAATGGGATTCTCTCTCAGTGGACTCCTCCTATGACACCTCAGCTGAATGGTGTTTCGGAGCGTCGCAATCGAACCTTGTTGGACATGGTTCGATCTATGATGAGCTTTACTGAGCTCCCACCTTCGTTTTGGGGCTATGCTCTTGAAACGGCGGTATTGTTGTTGAACAACGTCCACACTAAAGCAGTGGACAAAACACCATACGAGTTATGGAATGGAAAAGCTCCTAAGTATTCGTACTTGAGGATTTGGGGATGTCTTGCTCACGTGAAGCAGATAGTGGGAGATAAGTTGGATAGTCGATTTACCTTATGTTATTTTGTAGGGTATCCGAAGAATTCAATCGGATATTATTTATATCATCCTACTGAAACAAAAGTGTTTGTTTCAAGGAATGCCACCTTCTTGGAGAAGGAGTTCTTATTGGATAAGAAAGGCAAGATGATGGAACTCGAAGAAATTCGAGAAGAACCCGAGATACAAAATAACGATCCTATACCTCAAGAATCATCACAAGACACGCCTATTACTAGAAGATCCGAGAGGACTTCTAGGCCTCCTATTAGATATGGTCTTCTTCTTGAAGGGGATCAAAGTGAACCCGACATTGGATGTGATCCGAGAAACTTCAAGGAAGCAATTTCTGATGCTGATTCGAACTTATGGCTTGAAGCTATGCAGTCGGAAATAGACTCGATGCATGCAAACCAAGTTTGGCCTTTAGTAGATCCTCCCGATGAAATAGTTCCAATAGGGTTTAAATGGATCTACAAGAGAAAGATTGGGCCTGATGGTAAGGTACTGACCTACAAGGCACGATTGGTTGCAAAAGGTTATACTCAAAGACAAGGAGTTGACTATGATGAAACCTTTTCACCAGTCGCAATGTTCAAGTCCATAAGAATCCTTATTGCCATAGCAGCTTGGTATGACTACGAGATATGACAAATGGATGTGAAGACTGCATTTCTTAATGGAAACATTAAGGAAGAAATCTATATGATGCAGCCCGAGGGATTCACATCCATGGGAAGTGAGCATAAGGTATTTAAGTTTCAGAGATCGATCTATGGTCTCAAACAGGCATCAAGAAGTTGGAACCAGAAATTTGATGAAACAATAAAGGACTTTGGTTTCATCAAGAACCCGGAGGAACCGTGCGTGTACAAGAAAGTAGTTAAGGATGCTGTGACATTCTTAGTACTTTATGTTGATGACATCTTACTCATTGAGAATGATGTAGGGATGTTGCAGTCAACAAAGATATGGTTGTCAGGTAGATTCTCGATGAAGGATTTGGGTGAGGCGTCCTATATTCTAGGGATACAGATCTATAGATATAGATCTAAGAGAATGATTGGACTTACTCAAGCTACCTACATCGACACTATATTGAAAAGGTTTTCAATGGATGAGTCCAAGAGAGGACATCTACCTTTGTGTCATGGAGTCTCTCTATCCAAGTCTATGTGTCCCAAGACTGACGAAGAGATAGAGAAAATGACACACATACCATATGCGTCAGCCATAGGGAGTATCATGTATGGGATGATATCTACCAGACCGGATGTGGCATTTGCTCTGAGTGTCACGAGCAGATATCAAGCCTGTTACGCCTTAAACGCATATAAATCTTGTGTTATGAGATTAATGTTTTTAATGCATTAACAAATCTCATATTATTATGTTTTGATGATTACAAAACTCGGTTAATTGTTACTAACCATTTAAAGTGAGACTTTGCAGATTAGATCATATTAACAATCAAATTCTTGGAAGTTACTTTGAAGTTGTAAAAGAAATGGACAAGGACAAGACAATATTATAAAGCAAAAACTTGCAAAATTCACCGGGCACTTTCCAATATTCCAAATCAGATCTCCAATAGTGAAAATCAAGATCAGGATGTTCTCAAGCTTCTCTCCAAATTTCATAGCAATCCAACGGCTGGATATGGAGATATGATTTTTTTTAACAAAGCTGCACAGTACTTACTTCTGCAAGGAATGAACTATGAAGACTCAACTTCAGAAAATACCTGGGAATGCTTCGGTTATTAAAATCCGATCTCCACCGATCACATGGATTTCCATGATGTTTTAAAGTCTTTATCCAAATTTCAAATCAATCCAACGGCTGGATATGGAGTTATGATTTTTGCAAATATGTTGAACAGTAGCTATTTCTGCAAGGAGCTAACTGCTGAAGTATCGGATTCAAAAGACTACTGGAATCGATGGAGGCATCCAAATCCAATCTCCACCAATCACTATCCATATCGGGATGTTACAAAGATTGTGTGTTAATTTCAGGCCAATCCAACGGATGGATTGTGAGATTCGAATTTTTGAATAGTAATGCTCAGAACAAAAGCGAGAACGTGATTTTGCGACTTCCGAGATTTACTGGACGTGTTTGATTCTTTAAAATTCAATCTCCACCGTTCAAGCGACTGTCTAAATTTGAGCTCAATCCAACGGTTATATTAAGAGATATGATTTTTCCACAAAATCTGCTCAGTGCTGGAAAAAGAAGGCAGCGGCGCCTACACTTTGTCTCTACTTCTTGGCTTCCCAATAAACGCTCCAAGCACACAAATTCAAATTCAAATCTTTGCCAACTATAAATAGAGGCTTTCCAAGACCATTTAGAGATATCCCAACTCATTTCTTCTCTCATTTGCAAGCAATATTCTCTCTACCAAAGTGCTCAATCAATATTTGAGAGTTATTTGTGAAAATAGTTTGTGAGTTGGTTGTGCTATTGTTGTAAACACTTAGTGTGAAGCCAAGTGTATTGTGAGATTGTTGTAAACACTTGAGTGTGAAGCCAAGTGTTTTTGTTGAGGCTATCCTTGGAGCCATTAAGGCCAAGTGTTCGAGTTGTATCGGCGCGGTGATCGTGTTGAGTTGTAAAGGCTATCCTTGGAGCCATCAAGGCCAAGTGTTCGAGTGCTAGTGGATCCTTGGTTAATCGTACTTAACCAAGAAGGGGAGACGTAGACGATTTATCGTCGAACTTCCATAAACAATTCCTATCTCTCTTTTACTGCTTTATTTACTTTACGCATTTATTTACCGCTTTATATTTGATTGCTTTACTAGTATTCCGCTTGCGTTTAGTATAATCGCTTTAAATTGCTAAAGTTGCCAAAGAACCTAATCCCCCCCCCCCCCCATTAGGTTCTAACAAAGCCAATCCCGGTCAAATGCATTGGAAAGCCGTGAAGGATATTCTTAAGTACTTGAGAAGAACTAAGAATGTATTCATGGTTTATGGAGGAAGAGAACTGAAATTGGAAGGCTATACCGATTCTAGCTTCCAAAGTGACGTGGATGACTCGAAGTCAACCTCTGGATTTGTGTTCATGCTCAATGGCGGTGTTGTCTCTTGGAAGAGTTCCAAGAAGGACACCACAACGAATTTCACCACTGAGGCAGAATACATTGCGGCATCAGCTGCTGCTAAAGAGGCCGTTTGGATGAGGAATTTCGTCCAAGAGTTGGGCATTATTCCTAAAGCTGTTGGTCCAGTCCCGGTGTACTGTGACAACATGGGTGCCGTTGCTCAGGCAAAGGAACCAAGGTCTCATCAAAGATCCAAACACGTACTGAGGAAATACCACATCATCCGGGAGATCGTGGAAAGAGGAGACATCACTGTCGAGAGAGTGGCCTCTGCAGATAATATCGCTGATCCACTTACTAAGCCCTTGCCAGGACCATTATTTGACAAACATCGCGAAGCAATGGGACTACGTAGTATGACTAGTTGGCTTTAGGGCAAGTGGGAGATTGAAAGAGTTGATGCCCTGTTAGCCAACTTGTGGCTAAGGGCTTTGAGAGTCTCTTTTTGTAAACAATCTTTGTTTAATATAATATACGTTCTTTAAATGACGTTCACTTTATCTTATTATTATATAATGATATACTATTGCTATTTTGATAAAG
Source organism: Henckelia pumila (assembly GCF_033568475.1). Lineage (NCBI taxonomy): Eukaryota > Viridiplantae > Streptophyta > Magnoliopsida > Lamiales > Gesneriaceae > Henckelia > Henckelia pumila. The sequence goes on along the minus strand of NC_133123.1, from coordinate 131,898,178 downwards.
ACCTTGAATATAATAAAGTAAGATGAGATTGTGAATATAGAGAGATCACTATCATGAAACACATCTTATGTTCACTGTATATTCTAAACAGTTTCTAGTCAATTGAGCCGTCCACAAATAAGGATAAGGATCGCTCAAGATTGAGACTAGCATTTGCGATGCCGAGTACCATGTTTCATTGGTATGGAACATAGAGATGTTCGAAGCATGCAAATGGATATTCATATGATGAATGATCGAACTACCCTATTCGGACTTTCCAAGTGGTTATCACTTATCGAGTGGATATAGTCCGCGGTTTTGGTTGTACACCATTAGTCCTTATTACTTGAAACATCATTGAGACTCTATATGCTAGTACTGTGCTTTGACTCGTTTACCGACTCTATTAGGGTCATCAGGTGTTGGGATTGGGTACAGTTACGACACATATAGGAGTCGATGCTTTGTTGTCAAGGATTCACCACACACTTGCGAGTGTGGATATCCTATGCAATCTGAGGAGATATTAGTGTGACAAAACTCTGGCCAGAGTACATGATGTGCTTTAAGAAATGGTTTCTTAGTAGCACATGCGATGTCACTATTTGATCTTCAAGATGCATTGCATAGTTATCGAATCTCGAACGACTCTCGATTTACCAATGGTTGTTGATTCGATCGGGATATATGGTTGAAGGGACCGTACTGTGCGCTAACCAAAATCTACTGGTTCTTGCAGGCACTATCAGTGATACCTAGGGAATCATGGGGCGATGTTTCTAGACGCTCTTATCATGATTCGATGGGCAAGTCGGAAATTGTTGTTCCGAGTCACAAGGAGTTGTGAGCCCACGGCTAGCTGTATCCCTGAACCATTGAGGGTCACACAAGTAATGAATTTCTAATTTCCGTTGAGATAATTAAATTTAAAGAGTTAAATTTAGTGGATAAAGAAGTAGGACTTCTTATTTAAAAGTAGAGGGAGTAAGATTTCCTAAAATGACATATTGATGGACATTTTTGGAAACCACTGAATTCGGATTCAAAAAATTTGTCTTGACTTTAAAAGATGCAGAAATAGTTTCTGTGCACATTGGTGAAATTGGTTTATCAATCTGAGTCACGATGAATTTTATATTAATTTTTGAACATGCGGGCTTTGCTTGTCAGGTTTGAACTTATGACTAATGGGCCCTAAGCTGTTAGCAGCCCACATTATAAATAAGTTATTGCAGTACAGAAATTGAAACAATCACAGGCATAATTTTTGAAAACCTAGAGCCTCCTCTCTTAGGGTTTTCGGCCGCCCCTCTCCCTACTGTGTTCGAAAATTCTGTAGTGACCCTTACCCGGATCACCTACTAAACAGAACTTATGCATGAAATTAACTTAATTAAACAGATATCAGAATGAAACTGCGGAAACCAATAACATTATACAATCCCAAGAAAAGGAATCTGTAATTATCCAATAATATACAACCAAATCGAATAGCTGTATAAACCCAAAACAACAGTAATAAAACCTAGACGAAGCTCCAGCTGGCCAACCACTGACTAGCCCCTCCTGGATCCACCCTCCTCGTCCAATCGCAAACCTGCCCCATGGAATAGGGTGTCCAGAAAATACAGAGTACGAGACGTGAGCATAAAACGCTCAGTGCGAGAGTATGAGTATACATGCATGCAAAGTGAACTCCCTATAGACTCGAGGTCAAGGATCAGATAACAGAGACAGACCGGGCCCTGGTATGTAGCACGCTGTGCCGTCGCTTCAGGAGGTGGCTCCCATACCGAGATAACTGTGGATACGCCGGACCCAAATCGATGGAAGTCCATCCACTAACAGGATAGGGTACAACCCTACTAACAGACATCTCGAAGGAGATACAGCAAGATGCAAATGAATGCAGCATAATATCATGGCATATAAATCATGCAGTCATATAATACATGCATACTCAGTCAGGATATCTCGAACAGTACTTTCGTACCTCAATACAGTGCAAGCTCTACCAACTCTAGGTCCACGCCTATAGTCTGCTCTACACTGTCAAATGATACTACTATCATTATAGTGCTCTAAAAGCCTTAACTAAGCTATTGCATACTCCTAAATATTTATAGGAAGCAAAAGCTATACCTTCGTCCGTCGTTAGCCCTTTGATGTCGATGCCTCCAGAACTTGGGCACAACTCCGCTACGACTACCGAACGCCTCTCCGACCTCCGGACCAAGCCTAAGAAGACTAGAACAGCTCGAAAAGGACTAGAAAGGAAAAGAGAACTCGGAATTGGCAAATGAAAGTGAAGTCTCGGACTTCTATTTATAGACAACGATCGGAACTTCCGATCCCTGATCGGAACGTCCGAACCTCGATCGGAACGTCCGATCCTGCCATCGGAGCTTCCGAAGATCCTGATCTGCCACGTGTCAAAATATCACTTGTTGACTCCGGATAGGGGTGATCGGAACGTCCGATCCTGATCGGAGCTTCCGATCCAGCCACACGTCATGGATGACGTAATATCATCGGTGCCTCCGATCCTCATCGGAGCTTCCGATCCCGATCGGAGCTTCCGATCGTCCCTTCGGAGCTTCCGATCCGTCCGATGCCTAATTCAATTAATTAGCATTAATCCTTTAATTACTCAATTAGGGCACGGGCTACTACATTCTCCCCCACTTAAGATATTTCGTCCTCGAAATCAGATCTTAAGTACCGAATGCAAATACAGAAGTCAAAAACATTCTTTATTCAAATCGAACGTTTACAGAGTTTGCAACTGAATACAACTTAAAGAATGAAATCAAAACAACTCAGGATGGTCTTTACGCATCCTGTCTTCAAGCTCCCAAGTAGCTTCCTCAGTGCCTCGGCGCTGCCACTGAACTAAAACCAAAGGAATGACTTTGTTCCGTAAAACCTTATATTTATAATCAAGGATGCGAAGAGGTTTCTCAACATAAGTCAAATCCTTGTCTACCTGAACCTCAGATCGCTGCAGAATATGAGATTCATCCGCCACATATCGTCGCAACAGAGATACGTGGAACACGTTGTGAATACTAGATATATGCGGTGGCAGTGCTAGTCGATAAGCCAAATCGCCAATGCTCTCCAAGATCTCAAACGGACCGATAAACCTGGGAGACAACTTGCCCTTAAGGCCAAATCTGAGAATCTTGCGAAAAGGTGACACTCTTAGAAACACTTTCTCCCCGACCTCGAACTGCAAAGGCCTACGCTTGATATTAGCATAACTGGCCTGACGATCCTGTGCAGTCTTAATCCGTTTCTTTATCTGATCAACAATGTCTATCGCCTGCTGGATAAACTCCGGTCCTTCAGCCTGTCTCTCCCCCACTTCTTCCCAGAAGAGTGGAGTACGACAACGTCGCCCATACAACGCTTCAAAAGGTGCCATCCCAATACTAGTGTGATAGCTGTTGTTGTAAGCGAACTCGATCAACGGCAAATGATCCTGCCAGGCTGAACCAAAATCCATGACGCACGCTCTAAGCATATCCTCTAACGTACGGATAGTGCGCTCTGACTGACCATCATTCTCCGAATGATAGGCTGTACTCAAACTGAGAGTAGTACCCATCGCACGCTGAACACTCCCCCAGAACCTAGAAGTAAACCTGGGGTCCCGATCGCTGACAATGCTCACAGGCACTCCATGAAGTCGAACGATCTCCTGAATGTACAACCGAGCCATGCGATCCACAGAGTACTCTCGGCTATAGGCAATGAAATGCGTTGACTTGGTGAGTCGGTCCACCACAACCCAGATAGCATTACAGTTCCTCGGAGATACCGGCAAATGGGTCACAAAGTCCATAGTAATAAACTCCCATTTCCATTCAGGAATAGGCAGACTGTGAAGCAATCCTCCAGGTCGTCGGTGCTCTTCCTTGACCTGTTGACACACCAAACATCTCGAAACAAACTGATAAACACTGCGTTTCATTCCCTTCCACCAGAAACGAGTACGTAGATCCTTGTACATCTTGTTGCTCCCAGGATGAATACTCAACTTAGTGCGATGTGCCTGAGATAAAATCTCCTCTCGCAACTCTTCATCCTGTGGAATCACAAGCCTACCAGACAAACACAGAAAGCCATCTGACTGATAATGAAATCCAGACGAGCTACCCTCGTTAGCTAGACAAGCTAAACGCTGGGTCTTTGAATCAGACATCTGAGCATCTCGGATCTGCGAGTACAAGGCTGGCTCAGATAATATCGCAAACATCTGGATACTCTGCATACCTTTCTTATGCTTGAAGGTAAAACCTGAAGTACAACAGTCACTGATCGCACTAGACATCGAACAAGTCTGAAGTGCGGATAGTCGCACCTTGCGACTCAAGGCATCAGCGGTGAGATTAGCAGCTCCCGGATGGTACTTAATCTCGCAATCATAGTCCTTAAGCAAGTCCATCCAACGTCTCTGCCTCATGTTCAACTCCGCCTGAGTGAACAAATATTTGAGACTTTTATGGTCGGTGAAGATCTCAAATTTCTCGCCATACAGATAATGACGCCAGATCTTCAAAGCGAACACTTTGGCTGCCAATTCCAAATCATGAACTGGGTAGTTGTCCTCGTGAAGCTTTAGCTGTCTAGAAGCGTATGCGATCACATGCCCATTCTGAGTCAGGACACAACCTAACCCCTGAAGAGAAGCATCCGTGTAAACTACATACCCTTCAGATCCTGACGGTAATGCTAACACCGGCGCAGAAGTCAACCGCCGTCGAAGCTCACGAAAATTCTCCTCACACTCGGAGGACCACTCAAAATCCACACCCTTGCGGGTAAGCTGCGTCAACGGTCGAGCTAACTGAGAGAAGTTCAGAATGAAGCGACGATAATACCCTGCTAGACCCAGAAAACTACGGATCTCAGCAACTGTCGTCGGACGCGACCAATTAAGTACCGCTTCAATCTTGCTTGGATCAACAGAAATCCCTTCCCTGGATATGATATGGCCAAGAAAAACCACTCTATCCATCCAGAACTCACACTTGCTCAGCTTGGCGTACAACTGCTCATCTTGAAGAGTCTGCAGTACTAACCGCAAGTGAGAAACATGCTCTTCCGTATTACGCGAATAAACCAGGATGTCGTCAATGAAGACCACGACAAACTTGTCCAAATACTCCCTGAAGACACGGTTCATCAGATCCATGAATATAGCCGGCGCATTAGTCAAACCAAATGGCATCACTAGGAACTCGTAATGCCCATAGCGAGTACGGAATGCAGTCTTGGCTACGTCCTGATCACGGACTCTCAACTGATGATACCCAGATCTCAAGTCAATCTTGGAGTAAATTGATGTGCCCTGCAACTGGTCAAACAAGTCATCAACACGAGGCAACGGATACTTGTTCTTCACAGTCACTCGATTCAGCTGCCGATAGTCAATGCACAGTCGCATCGACCCATCCTTCTTCTTCACGAAGAGAACAGGAGCTCCCCAAGGAGATACACTAGGACGAATGTACCCCTTGTCCAAAAGTTCCTGTAGCTGATTCTTCAACTCACGCATCTCTGACGGTGCCAGACGATACGGTGCTCTAGAAATAGGCGAAGTACCCGGCATCAACTCTATGCCAAACTCGACTTCCCTAGCAGGAGGAAAACCCGGAATCTCATCAGGAAACACATCTGGAAATTCATCCACAACAGGAATGCTCTCTATCCCAATACTCTCAGCGGACAAATCAACTGCATAGATAAGGTAGCCTTCCCCGCCAGACTCTAGAGCTCGACAGGCTCTCAAAGCTGATACCAAAGGCATCGGGGGTCGCGCTCCCTCACCATAGAAAAACCAACTCTCACTCCCTTCCGGATGAAAGCGTACTAATCTCTGATAGCAGTCCACTGAAGCTCGATAGGTAGTCAGCACATCTATTCCCAGAATGCAATCAAAGTCGTCCATCGCCAGGACCATGAGATTCGCCAACAGAACGTTCCCTTCGAACTCTAAAGGGCAACCCATCACTAGACGCTTAGCCAAAGCAGATTGGCCCGTCGGAGTAGAAACAGACATCACTACGTCTAGTGCAATGCATGGTAACTTATGCCTCTTAACAAAACGTGCAGAAATGAAGGAATGAGATGCACCAGTGTCAATAAGTACAAGAGCAGGTATACCATAAAGCATAAATGTACCTGCGATGACTTTCTCATTCTCCTCCACAGCCTGATCATGTCTCAGGGCAAACACCTGGCCAGAAGCTCGTGGCCTCAAATGAGAACTCCCAGCAGACTGTCCCTGCGACCTTTGCTGTACGGTAGCCTGAGAACCCGATCCTGAACCAGAACCAGAACCGCCTCCCCCAGACATTGGACAATCTCTCCGGATATGACCAGTCTCTCCACAACGGAAACAAGCTCCAGAAGCTCTACGGCACTTGTCGGATGGATGGTTCTTCCCACAGTGATCACACTTGTCCTTCTTACCATAACGGACAATACCTCCCGAACCAGAGGAAGAAGAAGATCCCTACTTTTTGAAAGTTTGGGCACGGGGACCCAAAGAACTAGCAGGTCTCGACTGAGAGAAAGACCTGTTCCGCCGAATGCTGTCCTCCGCCTGGTGACAACGGCTCACCAGACCCTCGTAGGACATGTCGTCGCCAACCGCCACACGGTCATGGATCTCAGGGTTAAGGCCCTGAAGAAACAGATTATACTTCATCTCTGAGCTATCAGCAATCTCGGGGCAATAGGATAGCAGATCAAAGAACCTCTGCTGATACTCATCGATAGACATGGTTCCCTGTCGCAGACTCAGTAGCTCCCCTGCCTTCGAATGTCGGAGTGCAGGAGGAAAATACCGCTTTTGGAAAGCTGTGCGGAACTCGGCCCAGGTGGCCACTCCTCTCGCTGCAACAAAAGGTGCAGAAGTAAACCTCCACCACCTGCGCGCACGCCCATCCAGAAGATAGCCAAGGGTCTCCACCTTCTGCTCATCGGTGCATTGGAAAGTCTGAAAAGTCGTCTCCATGCGGTCTAACCAGTTCTCCGCATCCTCCGGAGACTCACCTCCAACTAAGGGCTTAGGACCCATAGCTAAGAATCGACGCACAGTGAAACGCTCGTCGTCATGGTGACGATGACGCCGTTCTCGACGAGGCTCCCGGTCGCCATCACCCCAACGCCCACCAACACTGCCATGAGAACTCTGGTCGTCACGATTTGACATCTACAAAAATACCTCAAGATGAGACTAAATCCCAAGAAATCTTTTGCATGCTCTGATACCATAAATGTAGTGACCCTTACCCGGATCACCTACTAAACAGAACTTATGCATGCAATTAACTTAATTAAACAGATATCAGAATGAAACTGCGGAAACCAATAACATTATACAATCCCAAGAAAAGGAATCTGTAATTATCCAATAATATACAACCAAATCGAATAGCTGTATAAACCCAAAACAACAGTAATAAAACCTAGACGAAGCTCCAGCTGGCCAACCACTGACTAGCCCCTCCTGGATCCACCCTCCTCGTCCAATCGCAAACCTGCCCCATGGAATAGGGTGTCCAGAAAATACAGAGTACGAGACGTGAGCATAAAACGCTCAGTGCGAGAGTATGAGTATACATGCATGCAAAGTGAACTCCCTATAGACTCGAGGTCAAGGATCAGATAACAGAGACAGACCGGGCCCTGGTATGTAGCACGCTGTGCCGTCGCTTCAGGAGGTGGCTCCCATACCGAGATAACTGTGGATACGCCGGACCCAAATCGATGGAAGTCCATCCACTAACAGGATAGGGTACAACCCTACTAACAGACATCTCGAAGGAGATACAGCAAGATGCAAATGAATGCAGCATAATATCATGGCATATAAATCATGCAGTCATATAATACATGCATACTCAGTCAGGATATCTCGAACAGTACTTTCGTACCTCAATACAGTGCAAGCTCTACCAACTCTAGGTCCACGCCTATAGTCTGCTCTACACTGCCAAATGATACTACTATCATTATAGTGCTCTAAAAGCCTTAACTAAGCTATTGCATACTCCTAAATATTTATAGGAAGCAAAAGCTATACCTTCGTCCGTCGTTAGCCCTTTGATGTCGATGCCTCCAGAACTTGGGCACAACTCCGCTACGACTACCGAACGCCTCTCCGACCTCCGGACCAAGCCTAAGAAGACTAGAACAGCTCGAAAAGGACTAGAAAGGAAAGGAGAACTCGGAATTGGCAAATGAAAGTGAAGTCTCGGCCTTCTATTTATAGACAACGATCGGAACTTCCGATCCCTGATCGGAACGTCCGAACCTCGATCGGAACGTCCGATCCTGCCATCGGAGCTTCCGAAGATCCTGATCTGCCACGTGTCAAAATATCACTTGTTGACTCCGGATAGGGGTGATCGGAACGTCCGATCCTGATCGGAGCTTCCGATCCAGCCACACGTCATGGATGACGTAATATCATCGGTGCCTCCGATCCTCATCGGAGCTTCCGATCCCGATCGGAGCTTCCGATCGTCTCTTCGGAGCTTCCGATCCGTCCGATGCCTAATTCAATTAATTAGCATTAATCCTTTAATTACTCAATTAGGGCACGGGCTACTACAAATTCAGTCTGCAAATTTCTGAATTTGCAGTCTGATTTAACAGATCAAATCTGTTATTTCTCTTCGTAGAAACTTTTGATAGACTTTCTAGTGCAGTCTATCAGAGGGATTAAACTTCTGTTCGTGGACCTGATTGAAGAAACGTTCGATCATCAGTTCCTGGGATATACAACAAGAGCAGTTTAATCTGTTGGTGTCCATAATCTCGTTTTGAGATTTTAAGGTATAATTTACATTGTTTAAATTTTTTGTTATCAATTTTAATCGTAGGAATTTGATACCCATATGGAATCGTTCCATATAAAAATTTTAAAACTTCCACTGCACCGGGTATCACTTTCTTTTTCGATCCGGAGAACGACAGTGTTCCAACAAAGACTTCATCTACAACCCGAGTCTTCACGTGCTAGACTCTCTCCCAACTATCAATGACGTCGATGATCAGCTCCTATACTCTCTGTTGTCATGCACACATACAAAACAAGACAACAGCCGGATAAACTTCGGTGAGAAACAATTTTTAGTATAACCAACATATATAGAAAGCGTTAAATAAATCATATCGACTCTATTTAAAACTCGACTCAACAAATAGAGTAATCAACGCTTCAATAAGAACTGATTCATCTCACTTCATTGCCATCAAGATTCGTAAACGATCTTGACATGGATATCCATCTATCGTAGCCATTCCGGGCTAAAAAATAAGGTTAACCGCAACCTTGGCATTGAATCAATTCAATATACTATCATATCAACTCAAACTCAAAGATCCAATACCTGAGATAGATCAACAACATCAAAACATAATCAAAACATATCAAGTATGTGATTTTTGCGGGCCAACTCAAGAATAGACGTTCTTGAGTTTCAAAGTCCCTAACTCGTGATGTCGTCATTATACCATCGTTTATCACAATTCTGAACTCTTCAAATCTGAAAGATACAATCAAATTCACATATATCAAACTTCATTCCAATCTATCGTATCAAAATCGAGTCGAAAACATCATAAGATCGTCAATCAAACTCATTTCAAACCTCAATCAAACTTCTTCGGTACAAAGTTGACTCTCGATTTGTTGGCCTTTCAAACTCAACTGAAACTAAAGAATAAAAATGCTATAACATTCATATCATCTAGATAACTATTTCAGCTCAGATATAAACCATCAAAATAGTCTAAAAACTCAATTCAACGGCGTAGCGATTGAAAATCGGTAACCGACGTAATCCCGAAATCATTTCTAACTTCACTTCAATCATTCGTACAACATATATCAGCTAATATATCATCAAACTCTTCATAATATCAGCTATAAACAACAATCATAAGCTAGAAATCATGCTTGGATACTTTCAATACAAAATCCTCAATCCGGTTTCGAGATAGAATCGCATAAACAACAATAAACAAGATCAAGAACTCAAAACATGATCTCTGCCACAAAATAATTACGAATTCCCTATAAAACATCATAAAACTTACACGAGATCGAAGCCCTTGTAGTAAGGATTCCAGAACAATATACGGAATCAAAATCGGATAACCGGAGCAAAAGTTACAAGGATTTGAATATCAAACTTTCAAAGAAAATGAAGGTCTCGGCTTCCTTGTTCTGACTTCTCTCAATTTTCTGAATATATTTGTAGACTTACACGTTGAAAGCTGAGTAAGTAACTAAAAATCTGATAAGTTCAATTCTAATTGCAGTTTAGCCCCTCAATTCTTCAATATTTTCAATTTGGTCCTCGGCCCTTATTTTAATTCAATTTCAATCCTAAATAATTTAAGAATATTAGAATTTAAATCAAAACTCTAAATATTCCCAAATTAAATATACTCGGATTAAAATCAAATTAAATTCGGATTAATTTTTAATTAATCCCGGACCTTACATTTCTCCCCCACTAAGACATGAGTTCGTCCTCGAATTCATAAACAGTATAGATATGCAGTCTGTATGCTCATAAGAATAAAGAATAACTGAAAACTGAATAAGAACTCACATCAGTGAAATAAGTAAGAAAATCTATGTCTCATGTCTTCTTCAACTTCCCACGTCGCTTCTTCAACTCCGTGCCGACTCCATTGAATATTCACCAATGGAATGGTCTTCGTTCGGAGTTGTTTTGTCTTTCTATCGAGAATCTGAATAGGTTGCTCGAAATAGCTAAGAGTCTCATCCAACTCAGCTTCATCAGATTGAATCACATGAGACGCATCAGATATATATTTCCTCAGCATCGATACATGAAAGACATCATGTATTCCAGATAAAGACATAGGAAGAGCGAGTCGATAAGCAAGATTGCCTATCTTCTCGAGAATCTCGTACGGCCCAATATACCTCGGAGATAATTTTCCTCGTTTGCCAAATCGTACTGTTCCCCTGAACGGTGAAATCTTCATAAACACTCTATCTCCCTAATAAAAAGACAATGGTCGTCGTCGTACATTCGCATATCTGGTCTGTCTATGTTGCGCTGTTCTCATTCGTTGCTATATCAGTTTCACCTTCTCAGTCATTTGTCTGATCATATCTGGCCCTAACTCAGGTACCTCAGAAACATCATCCCAATACAAAGGCGATCGACACTTCTTCCCATATAATGCTTCAAATGGTGCCATCTCTATACTCGTCTGATAACTGTTGTTATAAGAAAATTCCACAAGTGGTATAGAATTTTGCCATGTAGTACCAAAATCAAGTACTACAGCTCTCAGCATATCCTCAAGCGTCTGAATAGTTCGTTTAGATTGACCGTCAGTTTGAGGATGGTAAGCAGTACTCAAATGTAAGAGCGTACCTAGAGCTTCTTGTAGACTATGCCAAAAGTGCGAAGTAAACCTTGGATATCGGTCAGATACAATCGACTTTGGCACACCGTGTAGTCTTACCACTTCTCGAATATAGAGATCTGCCATTTGATCATGATGATAACTCATTCGATAGGGAATAAAACACGCAGATTTCGTCAATTTGTCGATGATCACCCAAATAGCATCGCATCCTCGAGATGATCGTGGCAACTTCGTTACAAATTCCATGGAAATGTGATCTCATTTCCATTCAGGAATCGATAAACTCTGTAATAAGTCACCTGGTTTCTTTCTTTCAGCTTTCACCTGTTGGCAATTCAAACATTTGGATACAAATTCAGTCACGTCAGACTTCATTTGTTTCCACCAGTACTGACTCTTCAAGTCGTTGTACATCTTTCTACCTCCAGGATGAACACTGAAGCGACTGCAATGGGCTTCTTTTAAAATATTCTGTATCAAGTCTGTAATATTGGGAACAACTATTCGGTTATTCACATACAAGATATTATCGTCACTAACCTTGTACTCAGACATATGTCCTGATCGGATCATTTCAATTGATTTCTGTACATTCTGATTAGCTTTCTGCGCTTCTTTGATACGAATCATCAATTCTGGCTCAGCACTGATTGCATAAACTCTCATTGGCCTTCTATCTGTCTCAAATACATACCCAGAAATACAACAATCTTCAATCAAATTAGATACACCTACCGTAGACAAGGATAAAGCACACACCTTTCTACTCAGGGCATCCGCTGCTGCATTAGATTTCTCCGGATAGTATTTGATTCCACAATCAAAATAATTCAATAAATCAAGCCATCGTCGTTGTCTCATATTCAATTCAGATTGTGAGAACAGATACTTCAGACTTTTGTGATCAGAAAAGATTTCAAACTTTTCGCCGTATAAGTAATGTCTTCAGATCTTTAATGCAAAGACGATTGCAGCCAATTCAAAATCATGAATCGGATACCTGACTTCATGTGGTTTTAGTTGTCGAGAAGCATAAGCGACAACATGTCCTTTCTGCATTAAAATACATCCCAAACCCTGTGAGAAGCATCACAATAAACAACAAAATAACCAGTACCTGTAGGGATTTTCAAAACCGGCGTTGTAGTCAATCTCTTCTTTAGTTCGATAAAACTTCTTTCACACGCCTCAGAACAAATAAATGGTGCATTCTTCTGTGTAAGCTGTATAATAGGCTTCGCTATCGATGAAAAATTTTGAATGAATCGACGGTAATAACAAGCTAAGCCCATAAAACTTCGAATTTCTGGCACAGATGTTGGTCTCTGCCAACTAATCACAGCTTCAACCTTACTCGGATCAACTGAAATGCCATCTCCTGAAATTATATGACCAAGAAAAAAAACTCTCTGCAACCAAAATTCACATTTGGATAACTTGGCATACAATTTCTCTTCTCTTAATGTTCTCAGTACAATTCGGAGATGATCAGCATGTTCACGCATATTCTTAGAGTATATCAAAATATCATCGATAAAGATAATCACAAAGTCGTCTAGATATTTTTGAAATACTCTATTCATCAATCCCATAAAAACTGCTGGTGCATTCGTTAGACCAAAAGGCATGACTATAAATTCATAATGGCCATACCTGGTTCTAAATGCAGTCTTAGGAATATCCTCGTCTCTAACCCTCAATTTATGATAACCGGATCGTAGATCAATCTTCGAATATACCGACGAACCCTGCAATTGATCAAATAAATCATCGATACGAGGTAAAGGATAGCGATTCTTTACCGTTGCTTTGTTCAATTGCCGGTAGTCAATACATAGTCTCATCGATCCGTCTTTCTTTCTAACAAATAATACTGGGGCACCCCATGGGGATACACTCAGTCTGATATATCCTTTGGCCAACAAATCTTCAAGTTAGTCTTTCAGTTCTTTCAGTTCAATCGGTGCCATTCGGTACGGTGCTTTCGATATCGGCTGTGTACCTGGCATCAATTCAATACCGAAGTCTACCTCTCTGTACGGTGGCAATCCCGGAATCTCGTCAGGGAATACATCTGTAAACTCATTCACCACTGGTAGATCAATCAATTTCGGACTAGTCTTCAGCACATCAACTGCATAGATCAAAAATCTCTCTGCTCCCTTCTGTAACAAACCAGTCATAGCAATAACAGATATCAAGGGAATTTTAGATCTAGCACCCTTACCATAAAATTTCCATTCATCAGCCATCACTGGACTGAAACTCACTATCTTTTGAAAACAGTCAACTGTTGCTTTGTACTTGGTTAGCATATCAATACCGATTATACAGCCAAAATCAGACAAACCAAGAACAATATAGTCAAGCTCAACTTCATTACCTTCATACTGTAGTACACAGTTTCTAACAGACTTCACTGATACTATACCCTTTCCCAACGGTGAAGATATAGACACCACCGTAGTTAATGACTCAACAGGAAATGAATACAATGTAACAAATTTTTCAGAAATGAAGGTATGCGACGCACCAGTATCGAATAAGACATAGGCAGGATAACCATAAAGAGAATAGTTACCTGAAATCACATCATCCGGTGCCGCTTGTGCTTGCTCTTCAGTCAGTGCAAACACTCGTGCTTGTTGCCTCTGTGGCTGACTCCCAGCTTGAGTTCCTCCAGTACGGCTTTGTGTTGATGGCTGACGTTGGAATGAATGCACCGAGGATGCTTGCCTCTCTGGCTGTACCACTGGTCGAGATGATCCAGCACCCTGTGCATTTCCAGCACGTCTTTGTGGGCATACCCTTGCAAAATGACCTGTTTGATTGAATATGTAACAAGTACCAAAAACTCCTCGACATTGCTCATTGGTATGACGTCCTCCACACTTGGTACAAATAACATCAGAAGTATCGGATTTCTGTCCACCTCTGAATTGTCTAGATCCACATGAACTAGAAGAGCTACTACCAGGGCGTTTAAACTGTTTACCTTTGCCCTTGAAAAAGTTCTTCTTACCACTTCTACTCCCTCCAGCATCAAATCGAGGTGGTGGTGGAATCTGTGGCTGCTCTTGAGGTTGTCTCATCGGCTGGGGAACAAACCGAGCTCCTCGTTTATTCAGTATTCCTGCTTCTGCACCCTTTGCTCGATTCAAAGCATCGGCAAAGGTATTCGGTCTTCCCGAATTCACAAGTGTGAACACGTCAGGATTCAAGCCATTAATAAACTGATCGGCTTGTGCTTCGTCACTGATAGCAACATGTGGAGAAAACTTCATCAAACTCGTAAATTTTGCAACATATTCTTCGATATTCATTTGGACCTGTTGCAAAATTGCGAATTCCGCTCCCTTGTCCTTCCGATAAGAAACAGGAAAGAACCATTGATAGAAAACAGTTCGAAATACAGACCAGGTAATAACAGTACCTTGATTTTCCAACGCTCTCTTCGTCGCTATCCACCAATTTTTGGCAAGGCCATGTAGTTGATGAATCACCAGTCTAACCCGAAGGTCATTTGTATAATCAAGAGATTCAAATAACTGCTCGATATCCTCCAACCAATTCTCACAATCAACAGAGTTCTCAGTTCCTTGTAACGTCGGTGGTTTGAAGGATTGAAATCGTTTCAGAAGTTTTTTCATAGGATTAGCATCACCAAACACATCAGCAAAAGTTGTGAGGCCCGGTTACTCTAATTACATTTAATTATCATACAAACAAGTAATTAGAAGTCAAAGCAGTAGAAAAACGATTTAAAATAAATTTTGGGCCTATAAAAATTTCGGCATGACCTCCCCATAAGTAGGACATCCCAAAATACACAGACAGCAGTTTATTTAAAATAACTAAAACTAGGACCTCAACAAACTTAAACATCACGCAACCATGTGCCGGCCAGGCACGAAAACAAATTAAAATAGTTAACACATACCTAAGCCGACAAAGCTTGATAATAATTTAAAACATAGCAGGAACTCTCAAATACAACACAAATACATCGGGGCATCTCCCCGGAGAATATAAAAATGACTCTAACATAATACATAATATAACTCCGATAATACATAATATAACTGGGAGACAAGACACGATCCAACCTCCTCAACGAGCTCCGCCAGCGGACCCTCCGCCTGGTGCTGAAAAGTCACTTGGGTAGCCTACCATGGTGCCAAACAACAGCCACAGTAGCCCCCCCAGAATTAACTGAGGTTAGGATTCTGGTATGAAACAGTTAGGCAACAACAACAAAACATATAAACTATGCATAAACACATTATAAAATGTAGTATGCAATGCATGAACTGGGCTCAAAGTAAACGGGATAACAGGAGCCAACAAACAGTACGATAACAACTGGAACAATGCTCGAGCTAGAACACAGGGGAGCTACATCGTCATGTAACTAAACCGCCATGCCAAGTATGCGAGGTATGTCGTGCTGGGTGAAATTAAACACCCACGACTCGGCCTCCATACAGCTGATAACGATACAACAGATAGGCACAATAACGAACAACATACGATGTCAAGATTCCAAGTGCATATCACACAGAAAATGCATCAAGGAATAGACAATCATAATTTCGGTCTCAGGGATACTAGGCATAAAAAGCCACCAGCTGATTCCCGAAATAACAATACGTGTGCCCAAAATACAATATAAAATGATAACGGGTAACAAGAATGATAGGGCTCAACGTGTGATGTAGTGAATATCATGCCCTATTCTAAATGCCACAAAATATATCAAATAATTTAACATATAAACAACGAGGCATTTAAATTCACATAATCCATATAGTTCACGTAATCAACATAATATCGGCAAAACAATATTTATATTTTTACCGTTGTATGTTACCAACCGTAACATACCTATACCAATTCAAACGAAGGTCCTCAACTCTAATTCCCAAAGTTTCGGCCTACAACACAATTAATATTCCAATATATATCAAAACGATGCGATATAACCAACGAAATCAAATTAAATCCAAGCGGGTAAAATCCCAATATCGGGCAGCCCACTATACCTCAACTAAACCAGTTGGAAACTCACGCTCAAGGCTGGAAGAAGGGATTAAAACATCACAACTCGAAGCTAAACTAGCTGGACCGTAGCAACCTTCGAACTCGCCGAAAAGCTCGCCGGAAAATGGCTGGAAAAGGGGCAAACGAACAAGGGAAGGTTCAGCTATCCTTAAGCTTCGAAATACAGCAGAAATATTTTCTAAAATACTCCAAGATCGAAGCTAGTTACCTTGAAGAAACACAGCAGAAATAGCAGCACGACCAGCTTCTGAAAGTGGGTCTATTCGTGCCTAAACGTGGACCAAAATCAGCGATTATTAGCTTCAATCGAAGCCACAGATGTAAGGAAGAAAACCCAACAAACGAATCGAATTTTGGACTCCGAACGAAGAAGTTATGGGCAATTTACCGGAGCTGCGCAGAGGGGTGACGGGAGTGACGGGATTTGGAATTAGGGAAGAACTTTTCTTTTCTTTTCTTTTCTCTTTCTTTTCTTTATGCGTGTGATGTATATATGTAAGGATGTGTGTTTGCCTCTATTTAATTATTATTTGGGCAACTTGACACAGTCCAGATATTTTAATGCTCGTGTATTATTTTAGCTCTAATATGTATTTTATATCGTTTAAATCTCGATATTCAAAAATACATATTTTTAATACACTTACTAATTTATTTGACATAAATAATTATTTTAATTTAGCATCTCAATAACAATTCTAATTATGCCAAATTACCAGATAATTAACTTCTGGGTCTTACATTTCTCCACCACTAAAAACAAATTTCGTCCTCGAAATTTCAGTTTACACACATACATCTGAAACGCAATACACCACAAATCCATTCTAGGAATCAAACAAATATGGGTAAGAAGTTCTCATCTTCTCCTCTGTCTCCCAAGTAGATTCCTCTACCCCATGCCTCGACCACTGAACTCGAACTAGTGGTACAATTTTGTTGCGAAGTACTTTCTCCTTGCGATCCAAGATACACATAGGATACTCTATATAAGACAATGCTGGATCCAGTTCAACCTCATCAGGCTGAATGACATGAGACGGATCGGGCTCATACTTACGCAACATAGATACATGAAACACATCGTGGATGCCATCCAAAGATTGTGGCAACTCCAACCGATAAGCACAAGACCCAATACGTTCAACAATTCTATAGGGACCAATGTATCGAGGTGACAACTTACCTCTCATACCAAAGCGAACAACACCTCTAAACGGTGAGATTTTCAGAAATACAAAATCTCCAACTTGAAATTCCAAAGATCGACGAAGTTTATTTGCATAGCTTGCTTGTCGATCTTGGGCAGCTTTTATTCTTTGACGGATCAACTGAACTTTGTCATGCATTTCCTGAACAATCTCGGGTCCAGTCAATTGCTTTTTACCGAACTCATCCCAACAGAGAGGTGATCTACATCTACGACCATACAAAGCTTTAAAAGGAGCCATACCTATAGTCACTTGGAAACTGTTATTGTAAGAAAATTCCACTAATGGTAAAGCTTCTTGCCAACTGTCTTTAAAATCCATAATTACAGCTCTAAGCAAATCCTCAAGAGTTTGGATTGTACGCTCAGTTTGACCATCGGTCTGAGGATGGTATGCAGTACTCATCGCAAGTCGCGTACCCATTTATTTTTGAAAGCTAGTCCAAAACTTTGAAGTAAATCTAGGGTCATGATCAGAGACTATTGCAACTGGAACTCCATGCAGTCTCACAATATTCTCAATAAACAAACGAGCCATTTTCTTATACGAGTAAGTCCTTTCATACGAAATAAAGTGAGCTGACTTGGACAATATATCAACCACTACCCAAATGGCATCGAAGTGACGAGAAGTACGTGGCAAATGAGTGACAAAATCCATAGCCACATGTTCCCAGTTCCACTGAGGAACTTCAAGACTGTGCAATAATCCTCCTGGTCTCATACGTTCTGCCTTGACTTGCTGACAGATCATACAACAAGATACAAACTCAGCTACATCTTTCTTCATTTTCTTCCACCAAAATTGAGGTCTGAGAATATGATACATTTTCTTGCCTCCTGGGTGAATGCTATAACAAGTGCAATGAGCTCATTAAGGATGGCTGTGCGCAAGTCAGGAATATCTGGGACAACCAATATTCCATTCAATCGAAGAGAGTCATCAGAATAAATTGAAAATCCCGATTGATGTCCTTGAGTCACTAAATCATAAGACTTCTGAATCTGATCATCCGACTTCTGAGCAACTTTAATAATCTGAATCAACTCAGGTTCAACAGAAATCTGAGAAACACAGATAGCATTCCCTTGAATCTGAAAATTCAAACCAGAAGTACAGATATCCTCGTGCAACTTAGAAATATAGATTGAGGAGAGTTGAGCATCATTATCGACTTTACGACTCAAAGCATCAGCAATGACATTCACTTTTCCCGGCTGATATTGGATCTCACAATCATAATCTTTCAAAAGATCCATCCAACGCCTTTGTCTCATATTCAGATCAGACTGAGAAAATAAATATTTGAGACTCTTATGATCTGAATAAATTACAAATTGTTCTCCAAATAGATAATGTCTCCAAATTTTTAGAGCGAATACAATAGCAGCCAATTCCAAATCATGAACAGGATATCTAGACTCGTGTGTCTTCAACTGACGAGAACCATAAGCCACTACTCGGCCATGTTGCATCAAGACACAACCTAATCCTCAAGACGAAGCATCTGTGCAAACAACAAATCCTCCAGAACCACTTGGAATTGTAAGTACTGGTGCAGAAGTCAATCTCTTCTTCAACTCAACAAAACTTGACTCACATTCATCAGACCAAATGAATTTCCGATTTTTTTGAGTCAACAAAGTGATAGATTTAGCAATCTTTGAGAATCCTTCAACGAATCTATGATAATAACCAGCTAAACCCATAAAACTCCGAATCTCTGGCACATTTGAGGGTCTTGGCCAATTCAACACTGCTTCTACTTTACTTGGATCAACAGAAATACCATGTTTAGAGATAACATGGCCTAGAAAGACAACTCTGTCTAGCCAAAACTCACACTTTGACAACTTTGCATAAAATTGTTTCTTTTGAAGAATTCGAAGAATTAACCTCAAGTGCTTAGCGTGTTCTTCTTCAGACTTGGAATAAATAATAATATCGTCGATGAAAAAAATGACAAACTTATCGAGATATTTTCTGAATACACGATTCATCAAGTCCATGAAAAGAGCAGGAGCATTAGTCAAACCAAAAGGCATAACTAAAAATTCAAAGTGTCCATATCTAGTGTGAAATGCTGTTTTTGTAACATCTTGTTGTCTAACTCGTACTAGGTGATATCCAGAGCGAAGATCAATTTTGGAATACACCGCCGTACCTTGCAATTGATCAAACAAGTCATCAATTCTTGGAAGCGGATATTTGTTCTTGATGGTTGACTTATTCAATTATCTGTAATCAATGCACATTCTCATCGTGCCATCTTTCTTTTTAACAAAAAGAACAGGAGCACCCCAAGGTGAAGAACTTGGGCGAATATAACCTTTACTCAACAATTCCTGTAACTGTTCTTTCAATTCTTTTAACTCAACAGGAGCTAATCGATACGGTGCTCGAGATATAGGTTCAGTTCCTGGCATCAGTTCTATACTGAACTCAACTTCTCGTTCTGGTGGAAATCCAGGAATTTCCTCAGGAAATACATCAGGAAATTCGCAGACAACAAGAATGTCAGATATTGACCACTCACCTTGAGACAGATCGACAACATAAACAAGAAAACCTTCAATTCCCGAGTCTAACAGACGAGTCATTTCAATAGAAGAGACTAGGGGAATCTTAGCTTGTGAACCTCGACCATAGAAATTCCATTTAGGAGCAAAACTAGGTCTAAATCGAACTACGCCTCTATAACAATCAACAGTGGCTTTATTAGAAGTCAGAACATCCATACCCACAATACAATCGAAATCATGCATAGGTAGGACTATAAGATTCAGGTACAACACATTATCAGCATAGAGCAACACCGCATTAAACACAGCATCATCAGTTATGATCATTTTTCCCATTGGAGTAGCAACTGATAAATTACCATTCATACTAGTGGTGCAAAGATCATGGAAAGCGACAAATGCACGAGATATAAACGAATGCGATGCTCCAGTATCAAAGAGTACTCGTGCTGTAAAACCACATAGAGTGCAGTTACCAGTAATTACAGTACCTGGAGCTGCCTGTGCCTCGTCCTCTGTCAATGCAAATACACGAACTGGTGGCTGATTTTGCTGACCACCTTGACCTCTTGATTGCTGATGTGGCCTGCTCGACTGCTGAGAAGAGTGGGATGGTGCAGAAAATTTGCCACTAGGTGTTCCACTACCAGCCTGCACTGATTTTCCTGTCTGACTAGGGCAAACTCGAGCAAAGTGTCCTGGTCTGCCACAAACATTGCAAAGTCCTTGAACTCCCACACATTGATTGCT
This sequence comes from Henckelia pumila, assembly GCF_033568475.1. NCBI lineage: Eukaryota > Viridiplantae > Streptophyta > Magnoliopsida > Lamiales > Gesneriaceae > Henckelia > Henckelia pumila. Next base: position 131,877,216 of record NC_133123.1, on the reverse strand, counting down.
GAAATGTTTCCCACCGCAGTTATCACAATAAGGACCAGTGTAGCATTGTCCACTCTGCTTTCTAGAACCTTCAGAACTAGTAGAACTAGAGCCAGATTTCTTGAATTGTTTCCCTTTTGGACGTAAAGATGAAGTACTAAAATGACTTGAAGATTTCTTGACAGATTGGTGCTGGATAGGAGTCTTGTTTCCACTTCTCCTTCGAAAACTTGCCTCAGCCCTTTTTGCCAATTCCACAGCTTCGGGATAATTCATTGGCTTTCCAGTCGAGACAAATGGATGCAAGCGATCATCTAATCCTTCAGTGAAGCTTTCAACAATAGCTCCCTGACTAGCAGCAACATGAGGAGCATACTTCAACAGTTCGTAAAAAGTATCAGCATAGTCTTGAACCGACATATTTCCTTGTTTCAAGTTATGGAATTCAGTTGATTTGGCACTATAGAATGATGGAGGACAATAACTTCCCTGAACTTGAGCTTGAATACATCCCAAGATGGCGTTACTTTCTGAGATTCCAAAGTCATCAAGGTAGTAGCCCACCACATCTTAGCACGATCCTTCAACTGATGGAGTGCTAGCTTCAAACGTTGCGCCGACGGATATTCAATCAAATCAAAGAGATCTTCAATCTCGGTAATCCAGATTTCAGCTTTTTCAGGTCCTTCATTACCAAAATAAAGAGGTGGACGCATGTTATGGAAACGGGCAATTAACTCATCCATCCTAAGTTGTTCCAATCGTCCAGTAGCTTGGTTAACCTCGGTATTAACATCAATGCGAGGTCTCCCATGCCCACGCCCACGTTCAGCATTATTACCACTTTCAGCCATTCTATAAATATAAATCATAATAAGAATTAGAATGAAAATAAACATATCATATATGCACATAAACATGCTGAAAAGTAGAAACAACAAGCGCAAAAATCAACTTTAGTGTCTAGACTCGAGTGTCCTAGACTCTAGTTTGAGCATATCCCAGTTTATGCTCTGATACCATGATGTGAGGCCCGGTTACTCTAATTACATTTAATTATCATACAAACAAGTAATTAGAAGTCAAAGCAGCGGAAAAACAATTTAAAATAAATTTTGGGCCTATAAAAATTTCGGCATGACCTCCCCGTAAGTAGGACATACCAAAATACACAGACATCAGTTTATTTAAAATAACTAAAACTAGGACCTCAATAAACTTAAACATCACACAACCATGTGCCGGCCAGGCACGAAAACAAATTAAAACAGTTAACACATACCTGAGCCGACAAGGCTTGATAATAATTTAAAACATAGCAGGAACTCTCAAATACAACACAAATACATCGGGGCATCTCCCCGGAGAATATAAAAATGACTCTAACATAATACATAATATAACTCCGATAATACATAATATAACTGGGAGACAAGACATGATCCAACCTCCTCAACGAGCTCCGCCAGTGGACCCTCCGCTTGGTGCTGAAAAGTCACTTGGGTAGCCTACCATGGTGCCAAACAGCAGCCACAGTAGCCCCCCAGAATTAACTGAGGTTAGGATTCTGGTATGAAACAGTTAGGCAACAACAACAAAACATATAAACTATGCATAAACACATTATAAAATGTAGTATGCAATGCATGAACTGGGCTCAAAGTAAACGGGATAACAGGAGCCAACAAACAGTACGATAACAACTGGAACAATGCTCGAGCTAGAACACAGGGGAGCTACATCGTCATGTAACTAAACCGCCATGCCAAGTATGCGAGGTATGTCGTGATGGGTGAAATTAAACACCCACGACTCGGCCTCCATACAGCTGATAACGATACAACAGATAGGCACAATAACGAACAACATACGATGTCAAGATTCCAAGTGCATATCACACAGAAAATGCATCAAGGAATAGACAATCATAATTTCGGTCTCAGGGATACTAGGCATAAAAAGCAACAGCTGATTCCCGAAATAACAATACGTGTGCCCAGAGTACAATACAAAATGATAACGGGTAACAAGAATGATAGGGCTCAACGTGTGATGTAGTGAATATCATGCCCTATTCTAAATGCCACAAAATATATCAAATAATTTAACATATAAACAACGAGGTATTTAAATTCACATAATCCATATAGTTCACGTAATCAACATAATATCGGCAAAACAATATTTATATTTTTACCGTTGTATGTTACCAACCGTAACATACCTATACCAATTCAAACGAAGGTCCTCAACTCTAATTCCCAAAGTTTCGGCCTACAACACAATTAATATTCCAATATATATCAAAACGATGCGATATATCCAACGAAATCAAATTAAATCCAAGCGGGTAAAATCCCAATATCGGGCAGCCCACTATACCTCAACTAAACCAGTTGGAAACTCACGCTCAAGGCTGGAAGAAGGGATTAAAACATCACAACTCGAAGCTAAACTAGCTGGACCGTAGCAACCTTCGAACTCGCCGAAAAGCTCGCCGGAAAATGGTTGGAAAAGGGGCAAACGAACAGGGGAAGGTTCAGCTATCCTTAAGCTTCGAAATACAGCAGAAATATTGTCTAAAATACTCCAAGATCGAAGCTAGTTACCTTGAAGAAACACAGCAGAAATAGCAGCACGACCAGCTTCTGAAAGTGGGTCGATTCGTGCCTAAACGTGGACCAAAATCAGCGATTATTAGCTTCAATCGAAGCCACGGATGTAAGGAAGAAAACCCAACAAACGAATCGAATTTTGGACTCCGAACGAAGAATTTATGGGCAATTTACCGGAGCTGCGCAGAGGGGTGACGGGAGTGACGGGATTTGGAATTAGGGAAGAACTTTTCTTTTCTTTTCTCTTTCTTTTCTTTATGCGTGTGATGTATATAAGTAAGGGTGTGTGTTTGCCTCTATTTAATTATTATTTGGGCAACTTGACACAGTCTAGATATTTTAACGCTAGTGTATTATTTTAGCTTTAATATGTATTTTATATCGTTTAAATCTCGATATTCAAAAATACATATTTTTAATACACTTACTAATTTATTTGACATAAATAATTATTTTAATTTAGCATCTCAATAACAATTCTAATTATTCCAAATTACCAGATAATTAACTTCTGGGTCTTACAAAAGTACTACTCTGTCCATGTTCAAGTGTTGTCACTGGTATCTGTGCCGCATTAGTCTGTTCTGGCTGATTCATTGCCAAAGTCTGTCTAGTAGTCGGTGCTGGTCAAGGAGGCATATCCGATAATCAAACAGATTAGTGTAACCCTTTGCTCGATTCAGAGCATCGGCAAAGGTATTCGGTTTTCCCGAATTCACAAGTGTAAACACGTCAGGATTCAAGCCATTAATAAACTGATCGTCTTGCGCTTCGTAACTGATAGCGACATGTGGAGAAAACTTCATCAAACTCGTAAATTTTGCAACATATTCTTTGATTTTCATTTGGCCCTGTTGCAAACTTGCGAATTCCACTCCCTTGTCCTTCCGATAAGAAACAGGAAAGAACCGTTGATAGAAAACAGTTCGAAATATAGACCAGGTAATAACAGTACCTTGATTTTCTAACGCTCTCTTCATCGCTATCCACCAACTTTTGGCAAGGCCTTATAGTTGATGAATCACCAGTCTAACCCGACGGTCATCTGTATAATCAAGAGATTCAAATAACTGCTCGATATCCTCCAACCAATTCTCACAATCAACAGAGTTCTCAGTTCCTTGTAACGTCGGTGGTTTGAAGGAATGAAATCGTTTCAGAAGTTTTTCCATAGGATTAGCATCACCAAACACATCAGCAGAAGTACTACTCTGTCCATGTTCAAGTGTTGTCACTGGTATCTGTGCCGCATTAGTCTGTTCTGGCTGATTCATTGCCGAAGTCTGTCTAGTAGTCGGTGCTGGTCGAGGAGGCATATCTGATAATCAAACAGATTAGTGTACAACTCATCATCATATCATAACACAATTTTGTTTCAGTCCGCCTCTGATAAGCACACCATGCCTTCTCAAGAGATCGAGTTCTGATTCAGTTGCAGTCTAACATGCTTCCAATCATATAAAATAACAGATAGCATGTAATTCTTAAAGAGGTAAATCATTTCAGATAATAAACATGCTTCAAGAATAAATCAATCAACATAGAAGACTTGATCTACCCCACTTATCTATTCTCAGTCCGAGAAACTTAAGCTCTGATACCACCTGTTGTGGGGCCTCGGGTTGCTAATTTCAAATCTTAAGGGGCAATTAATGAATAAGCATCATTAATCTAATAAGAAAAGAATAAGGATCAAGAAATTTTTTTTTTTTTTCAAAAGGGATTGGGCACGGGCTGTCAAAAACTACCGCCCAGGCGCCCCTGTTTTTTTTTCAAAATAGTAGGCTGAGCTCCAGGCTGCGCTCAGGCGGTAGTTTTATGCCACGTGGGCGCATCCTGGGCAGAAAACCTGCTCTGTTGTTTTTTCAGCAACATTGATCCTTTCAATCGATTTCAATCCATCAAATTCGACCCAAAACATGATATATATATATAAGGTCCAAATCATGCATATAAACATAAACAAGGTCTCAAACATCTATACATGTATTTGTTACATCGAACAAGTCGCTAAATAATGATAAACGACATAAACTATCTCAAGTTTCATACATGCATTCCAAAACCAACAAGTTCTAAGGTTTGATGCTTCTAGATCTCAAGACTTCATCTACAACCCGAGTCCTCACGTGCTAGACTCTCTCCAAACTGTCAATGACGTCGATGATCAGCTCCTATCATCTCTGTTTTCATGCACACATACAAAACAAGACAACAGCCGGATAAACTCCGGTGAGAAACAATTCTCAGTATAACCAACATATATAGAAAGCGTTAAATAAATCATATCGACTCTATTTAAAACTCGACTCAACAAATAGAGTAATCAACGCTTCAATAAGAACTGATTCATCTCACTTCATTGCCATCAAGATTTGTAAATGATCTTGACATGGATATCCATCTATCGTAGCCATTCCGGGCTAAAAAATAAGGTTAACCGCAACCTTGGCATTGAATCAATTCAATATACTATCATATCAACTCAAACTCAAAGATCCACTACCTGAGATGGATCAAAAACATCAAAACATAATCAAAACATATCAAGTATGTGATTTTTGCGGGCCAACTCAAGAATAGACGTTCTTGAGTTTCAAAGTCCCTAACTCGTGATGTCGTCATTATACCTTCGTTTGTCACGATTCTGAACTCTTCAAATCTGAAAGATACAATCAAATACACATATATCAAACTTCATTCCAATCTATTGTATCAAAATCGAGTCGAAAACATCATAAGATCGTCAATCAAACTCATTTCAAACCTCAATCAAACTTCTTCGGTACAAAGTTGACGTCTCGATTTGTTGGCCTTTCAAACTCAACTGAAACTAAAGAATAAAAATGCTATAACATTCATATCATCTAGATAATGACTTCAGCTCAGATATAAACCATCAAAATAGTCTAAAAACTCAATTCAACGGCGTAGCGATTGAAAATCGGTAACCGACGTAATCCCGAAATCATTTCTAACTTCACTTCAATCATTCGTACAACATATATCAGCTAATATATCATCAAACTCTTCATAATATCAGCTATAAACAACAATCATAAGCTGGAAATCATGCTTGGACACTTTCAATACAAACTCCTCAATCCGGTTTCGAGATAGAATCGCATAAACAACAATAAACAAGATCAAGAACTCAAAACCTGATCTCTGCCACAAACTGATTTCGAATTCTCTATAAAACATCATAAAACTTACACGAGATCAAAGCCCTCGTCGTAAGGATTCCAGAACAATTTACGGAATCGAAATCGGATAACCAGAGCAAAAGTTACAAGGATTTGAATATCAAACTTTCAAAGAAAATGAAGGTCTCGGCTTCCTTGTTCTGACTTCTCTCAATTTTCTGAATATATTTGTAGACTTACACGTTGAAAGCTGAGTAAGTAACTAAAAATCTGATAAGTTCAATTTTAATTGCAGTTTAGCCCCTCAATTCTTCAATATTTGCAATTTGGTCCTCGGCCCTTATTTTAATTCAATTTCAATCCTAAATAATTTAAGAATATTAAAATTTAAATCAAAACTCTAAATATTCCCAAATTAAATATACTCGGATTAAAATCAAATTAAATTTGGATTAATTTTTAATTAATCTCGGGCCTTACATCTCAGATATCGGAATATCCATTTCACTGCTGACCAGTGATCTTTTCCCGGATTTGAGAGAAATCAACTTACCACGCCAACTGCGTGAGCGAGGTCAGGTCTCGTACACACCATTGCATACATCAGACTGCCAACTGCTGAAGCATAAGGAACACTTTCCATTTCTTTCTTTTCTTCATCACTTGTGGGACATTGAACTGAACTTAGTTTGAAATGCCCTGCAAGTGGAGTGCCAACAGTCTTTGCCTTATCCATTTTGAATCTTTCAAGAACTTTCTCAATGTATTGTTCTTGAGATAACCACATCTTTTTATTTGTCCTGTCCCTGGAGATCTTCATTCCAAGCATCTGTTTCGCTGGTCCTAAGTCTTTCATTGCAAAAGACTTGTCAAGCTCCCCCTTAAGCTTGTCTATCTTGGTTGAATCGTGACCAATGATTAACATATCATCAACATACAACAATAGTCCAAAAGAATATAATTTTGTGAAACAAATAGCTTATTTTACTTGACCCAAAAAAATTTATTTTCCACACAAAAATATATATTACTTTTCACATTTAGATTCGAATATCGTGTTTTACATAAAACCTACTATAAAAATATTACAATATAAATATCAAACAATAACTATCATGCATAATATATTTGGATTTGACAGGTTGGGAATCCGGAGTTTGGTGTTGGAATCAGCAGAATCATTGAGAACGACAGGATACTATCTTAGAATGTGGCCAAATGCTTGGAAAGCAATTGATGCACTTGGTGGCATTGGACAAATCCTTCGTGAAAAGAACACAAAGCTTAGTGGGTGCCTGTTAATTCTCCCTATATACTATTTCACATTGTTTTCCTTATTGGTTTTTGAAGAATCGTTCGTTTCCTTTTTGTGCAGCATCATGACTACGCAGGGTAGTGCCCTGCGGGCGGCATGTACTAAACCCATGACTACATCTATCATTTCTAGTGAGATCACTGCAGACATGCCTATTAATAGAGCAGGCTTGGAGTAAGTACTAAAGTACAATGGCTTTCTTGGTTGCAAGGATTTGTTCTGTCTATATAAATGGTGATATGCAGGGGTGACTCGTACTTGTTCGATAGAAAGACGCTGCTGGAAACACTGGAAAATGAACTTCCACAGGGGACAATCAAGTACTCCTCCAAAGTGGTTGAAATTGAAGATTCAGATGGCTTCAAGTCTTTGCATATGGCGGATGGAACCATTCTAAAAGCCAAGGTGGGATCTATGTTACTTTTTTGTTTTGGAGGGATGCCAAAAATGTTGTTACAATATGATAATGAAGTCAAAAACTAAGCTTCTTGTGTTATATATTGTGCATGTAGGTGTTGATTGGGTGTGATGGAGTGAACTCTGTGGTGGAAAAATATCTAGACTTGAGTAAAGCTTCTTACGCGGGCCGATCAGCGGTTAGGAGCTTCGTAAAATTGAAGAGCGGTCATGGATTGGAACCTAAGGTTATGCTATTCTTCGGAAAGGGTGTCAGATTTGGTGTCATACCATGTGAAGAAACCGTGTTTCGCACCCCGTGTTACAACACTGTGTGACAACATGGTGTTTTGAACTTTTACATATGGATTTGATGGGTCCCATGGAAGTTGAAAGCTATGAAGGTAAAAATTATTCTTTGGTATGTGTTGATGATTTTTCTCGTTTTACATGGGTAAGATTTCTTAGAGAAAAATCAGACACTTTTGATGTTTTTAAGAAGTTGTTTACCAAGATTACTAACATACATACTTTGATTGTAGCAAGGATTAGAACTGATCATGGAAAGGAATTTGAGAACTCATCTTTTTCTTCTTTGTGTGATAAGAAGGGCATCTCACAGGAGTTCTCTACCCCAAAAACTCCTCAACAGAATGAAATTGCCGAAAGGAAGAATAGGACGTTGCAGGAGATGGCTAGGGTGATGATGAGCTCAAAAAATATCTCCAAGGAATTTTGGGCAGAATCATCGAACACAGCGTGCCATATTTCCAATAGTGTTTATTTGAGAAGTGGATCTTCAATGACTTCCTATGAAGTCCTCATGGAAAAAAGACCAAATCTCAATTATTTTCATATTTTTGGCTGTGTGTGCTATGTTTTGAATGATAGAAATCACCTAGCATTATTTGATTCCAAAAGTGATAAGTGTTTGTTCCTTGGTTATTCTATAAATAGCCGTGCATATAGGATGTATAACCTTAGGACCAGAACAATTATAGAATCTATTAATGTTGTTTTTTATGATGGTGCAGATATCAAAGGAAAAACTACTGAAGATGATATTAAGGCTTGCTGGAAATTCCTCACGAAGAACACAGTGTTGTTCCAGATGTTACAACACCAAACACAACACTGGTTCCTCCAGAAACTGTTCATGAAGAAAATTCTCAAAATAATGAGGAAACTGAGGTATCCACTGAAAAGGACATTCCAAGCAAGATACAAAAGAATCATCCATCATCACATATTATTGGAGATGTTCATGGAACAAACAAATCCGAGCTAAGGACAAATTTGACTACCGTAAGATGGTTGGGTTAGTATGCATGAGTTCCGAATACTCACAGGTAATGCATTCTTGTTTTGTCTCTGACCGACTAAATCGGTTTGATAAAAATCTACTGGCAAGCGCACCAGGTCAAGTAATAGTAAAGTGAACTGAGAGTCCAAGTATCGATCCCACAGGGACTGTTGTCAATTCTCAAGATTTAATTATTTTACTTAATCTAGACGAAATAATAGAAAATATTTTGAATTAAATAAAATAAGAATATAAAATAAAAACTGCTTAAGAAATACGAATAAAAATAAATAAATATAAAAATAATTAAAATCAAGACAACCAAGACACACGTAGGTACCGAACAAATCACGTAACATGTAGTCGATTCAGGACTCAGATTTAATCTTAATTCACGGGAATTCTCCTAATTTGTTCAAAGGTCTATTTTTAGAACAATCAAACATATTCAAATATTGATGAACTAATCTTTCGTAATTCTAATCAAATTTGAATGCATTAAATATTTGTGAAAATTCAGTTTACACCTAAACCGCACACTGAAACCGAATTCTATTTCTAGTCGGTTTTACAATATGTTAATTATCAGAGTGATCAAAATCAAAACCTCCTCTGTCGATTTGGAATTGATTAACATGCAAGCAAACAGTTGATCAGACTATTCACAAGACAACTATAAATCTGACAATCAATAAAATAAAATCAACTCTAAAAAATCCCAAACAAACATCCAAGTTTTCTACATAAATTTGTTCGGCCCAATCACGCCGTCTTGGTTGAAAATAAACTACTCAATAATTAAAAACAATAATTCAAAAATAAAAAGAAAAAGAAGAAAAGAAAGAAGAAATCTTCTCTTCCAAGCCTTGTAGTCGCCTCCTTTGTGTTGTGCGCTCTCTGGAACTTCCGAAACCCTCAAAAATATGTTATATCTTGTATATATATGGTCCGGAACGCCTATCAGTTAATTTCCTTTCAAAACAAGGATTTTTCGAAACACATATGACCCCCGAACACGCGCGCGCGCGCGCGGCATAGGCCTCGCGCACGCGCAACACATAAAAACAGAGGCCTGTACGTCGGACTCGCGCGCGCGCGAGCTTGATTCTCGCGCGCGCGCAGTACAAAAAATCTGCGCCGAGTGACAATTTTCAAAAATTCATATCTCGAGATCTAGCCGTCGGATTGAGCTGAAATTTGGACAGCAGCTTCAAAACATCTTTAACTTTAATCTGAACGGTGAAGATTGGATTTCAATGTATCTATAATTAAATATGATTTTTCGATCAAGGCTGCTCCGTAATTCACTCTTCAAAAATCCATTTTCCTACAAAATTAACCCAAGGAGTGAAATACACACACATGCACTAAAACACATAAAAACACATAAAAATAATATGAATGCACACAAAATAGACATAAAAATAACATGAAATAATGCATACAAAATGCACTTATCAACACTCCCATACTTAAACCTTGCTCGCCCTCGAGGAAGACATGAAAAAACAAAATGCAAACAAAAACATAAGTAAGGATGATTCATGAGAGTGCACAGCCTCCGAGAAGTTTAATCACAAAACATAAAACACAGACATGCTCTCAACTTTTCATAATACACCTTCTGTTGAACGTGAACGTGTGTGTGTGAAATGTCATTCCAGTTTCATACAACTTAGATCGAATTCGTCTCAAATCTGCTTAGCGACCTATGACAAATCAGTGCAAGTTTCACTCTTCAAGTGCCCATTCCTTCCAACGACCTCTAGACTAAACCCACCTCCCTTGAGATAATGAATTACACACCTCCGAATTTTGCACCCGGTATTGCATTAGCCCCAATAATTACCCGCTGACTTAGCTATAACTGGCTAGGATACGAAAAATCATTCTATTTTTTCTTTCTAATCCCCTCGTCTATAGCCCGGATGGAGCATCAATCCCATTGAATCCGCATACTTAGCCTTAAATTTAATTTTTTTTTTTTTTTTTTAGGATTTTAATCCTTTCAAGGCCCGGATGGAATTGTATATAAATTTTTTCTAGGTGCGCCCAAGATCATAAGTGTAAACTAGAGCCTCATCAAAATTCATAGAACACAATCAAGATCCACAAACCACCTATTGTCGTGCAATAGTCAAACAGATAGAAACTTCATCAAATCTTTCGCTACAATTCACTGGTCTAATATTAGTGCTTAAAAATATTCACGGTTCAACCTACAGTTTCTCATGTCCAGTCAAGAGCATTCATTTTTCAAAAATCCATTTTTTTCAAATAAACTTCATCATCATTGGCTATCATGACTCATCCTACCCATGCAGGACAACACAAACAACAACAAAAACACACTATATGCAAACAGACATGAAACAAACTTTATGCAACACAAACACAAAACATAATGAAATAAACTAGTCTACCCCCCATACTTATCCAAAGCATTTTCCTCAATGCTTCAGACAATGAACAGAATTCAAAACGAACAAAAACACAATGAAAATAGAAATAACACTCCCCTGGTTTTTGTTTCATTCTCTTCCTTCTTGACGGCATCAGCTGGGACAGTAGCATCAGTCTAGATATATCGGCAGGCATGACCAACTGGCATGGGAAAGAAAACAAAATCAAATAAAAACAAAATATAAAAAAAAACAAAATAAAAACAAAAGCAAAAACACTGGGTTGCCTCCCAGTCAGCGCTAAAATTATAGTCTATAGCCCGACTATGCAGAAGCCACCATCAAAGAGCGGCTGCCGCCCATAGTAAGAATCATACGATTCTACGTATGGGTTTTGAATTTCTTCGCCCTCAAGCTTGGCGTGATATTTGCAGTTTAAGCTTGTCGGTCCAACAGTACTCGGCATGAAATTTTTCCTTTGGAAAGAGACTCTGATTCTAGGCTGAAGCTCAAAGAGGATTTAATACTGTGGAGGTGGCGTCAATGGCAAAAAAGTATCTTCTAACGGTGTACATAAAACGACCACTGACGAGGTAAAATCTCTCTCCTTGTATGGTTCTTCCTCCTCCACTATCATGTTTGGCTCATCCTCACAAGAAGATTCCTCAAAAATGATTTCTTCATGCTCTGGCTCAGTTACTTCACTCAATTGGCAGATATCCAAAATTGGTTCTCTAATAAGCGCAATCTGTTCATCCAAAAGACTTATGCGGCTTTCTAAAAATTGATTTGACTCTGTCTGCTGTCGCACAAGATTTTCCAACTGAGCCACATAATCTTCGGAACGCCCTATGCATTCTTCTTGATGCTCCGGTGGCTGGTTCGCAAAATTTTTAGAGTTGATATCTGGAGGATATTGGTGACTCCAACCCTGCAGTGAAGGATCACAATGCCAATGGTAGTCAAAATCTGCCATATCATTTAACAAGTGCATCGCACTGTCTTCATCTCTTCTAAACAATTGACTGCCAGTGGCCAACACTCCATAATCCACCCAACTTCTTGTAATCTCATCCAAACCATCATAAAAAAATTGAGTGAGGGTGTAGCTCGAAAATTTATGGCATCGAAATCTGTTCGCCAAATCATTGAATCTCCCCCAAACAGCATAGAATGGCTCCAAGTATTGTTGGCCAAATCTTGTGAACACCTGATGATGATCCATCTCCAAGTACCTCACAAGCAAAATAAAAGAAAAAAAAATCAAAATTAAAATAAAATAAAATAAAACGAAAAGAACGAAAAGATAGAAATAAAAAAAATGTCTAGCCTCAAGCAAATAATCTATCCTAATATCAACTAAACAGTCCCCGGCAACGGCGCCAAAAACTTGACCGGCTAAATCGGTTTGATAAAAATCTACTGGCAAGCGCACCAGGTCAAGTAATAGTAAAGTGGACTGAGAGTCCAAGTATCGATCCCACAGAGACTGTTGTCAATTCTCAAGATTTAATTATTTTACTTAATCTAGACGAAATAATAGAAAATATTTTGAATTAAATAAAATAATAATATAAAATAAAAACTGCTTAAGAAATACGAATAAAAATAACTAAATATAAAAATAATTAAAATCAAGACAACCAAGACACACGTAGGTACCGAACAAATCACGTAACATGTAGTCGATTCAGGACTCAGATTTAATCTTAATTCACGGGAATTCTCCTAATTTGTTCAAAGGTCTATTTTTAGAACAATAAAACCTATTCAAATATTGATGAACTAATCTTTCGTAATTCTAATCAAATTTGAATGCATTAAATATTTGTGAAAATTCAGTTTACACCTAAACCGCACACTGAAACCGAATTCTATTTCTAGTCGGTTTTACAATATGTTAATTATCAGAGTGATCAAAATCAAAACCTCCTCTGTCGATTTGGAATTGATTAACATGCAAGCAAACAGTTGATCAGACTATTCACAAGACAACTATAAATCTGACAATCAATAAAATAAAATCAACTCTAAAAAATCCCAAACAAACATCCAAGTTTTCTACATAAATTTGTTCGGCCCAATCACGCCGTCTTGGTTGAAAATAAACTACTCAATAATTAAAAACAATAATTCAAAAATAAAAATAAAAAGAAGAAAAGAATGAAGAAATCTTCTCTCCCAAGCCTTGTAGCCGCCTCCTTTGTGTTGTGCGCTCTCTGGAACTTCCGAAACCCTCAAAAATATGTTATATCTTGTATATATATGGTCCGGAACGCCTATCAGTTAATTTCCTCTCAAAACAAGGATTTTTCGGAACACATATGACCCCCGAACACGCGCGCGCGCGCGGCATAGGCCTCGCGCACGCGCAGCACATAAAAACAGAGGCCTGTACGTCGGACTCGCGCGCGCGCGAGCTTGATTCTCGCACGCGCGCAGTACAAAAAATCTGCGCCGAGCGACAATTTTCAAAAATTCATATCTCGAGATCTAGCCGTCGGATTGAGCTGAAATTTGGACTCTTAAAAACATCTTTAACTTTAATCTGAACGGTGAAGATTGGATTTCAATGTTTCTAAAATTAAATATGATTTTTCGATCAAGGCTGCTCCGTAATTCACTCTTCAAAAATCCATTTTCCTACAAAATTAACCCAAGGAGTGAAATACACACACATGCACTAAAACACATAAAAACACATAAAAATAATATGAATGCACACAAAATAGACATAAAAATAACATGAAATAATGCATACAAAATGCACTTTTCAGTCTCCAATATTGAACCTAAGAATGTCAATGATGCTTTGAATGATGAATTTTGTGTAAATGTTATGCATGAGGAACTTGAGAAATTTGTCCGAAATGATGTATGGTTTTTAGTTCCATCTCCTGATCATGGTAATGTCATTGGTACAAAATGGATTTTCAAAAATAAAACCGATGAATCAGGAAACATCATTAGGAACAAAGCAAGGTTGGTTGCTCAAGGGTATATGCAGGTTGAGGGGGTTGATTTTGATGAGACCATCGCTCCTGTTGCCCGCATTGAGTCAATCCGATTATTGCTAGCAATTGCATGTCATATGGGTATAAAACTTTACCAAATGGATGTGAAGAGTGCGTTTTTTAATGATATTTTAAATGAAAAAGTGTATGTGAAGCAACCCAAAGGCTTTGAGGATCCACACCACTTGGATCATGTTTACAAGTTGAAGAAGGCACTTTATGACTTGAAGCAAGCTCCGCGAGCTTGGTATGGTAGGTTGACCAAGTATTTGCTCGAAATTGGCTTCAAACGAGGTGAGGTTGACAAAACCCTTTTTATTCAAAAGACCAAAGGTGAAATTCTTATTTTTCAAGTTTATGTGGATGACATTATCTTTGGTGCTTCTTCTCAAAAGCATGTTGATAGTTTTGTTGAATGCATGTCTTCTACGTTTGAAATGAGCATGGTAGCAAAATTAACTTACTTTCTTGGATTGCAAGTTAAGCAATCAAGTGACGGTATTTTTCTGTCTCAAAGTAAGTATGCAAAGAATTTGGTGAAAAGTTTTGCAAAAAGAATGTTAAGAACATGAAAACTCATATGGGCTCGAGTGAAAAATTGGAAAAAGACAGTGTTCCGACTGGTGTTGACAACACCATGTATCGCAGCATGATAGGGAGTCTTTTGTATTTGACTGCTAGACATCCTGATATCATGTTTAGTGTGTGTTTATGTGCTAGGTAACAATCTGATCCAAAGGTAACCCATTTAAAAGTTGTTATGAGAATTTTGAAATATGTTTCGGGCACATTGGATTTAGGATTGTGGTATACAAGGGAAACCAACACTAATCTTGTAGGTTTTAGTGATGCTGATTGGGCTGGTGATGTTAATGATAGAAAGAGCACTACGGGTGGGTGTTTTTACCTTGGCAATAATTTGGTTTCATGGTATAGTCATAAGCAAAATTGTGTGTCACTTTCGACTGCTGAATCTGAATATGTGGCGCCGAAAGTTGTTGTTCACAACTTCTTTGGATGAACCAAATGATTGAAGACTATGGTTTTAAGAGTGAACCCCCCATTGTTTATTGTGATAACTCGAGTGCTATTGATATATCAAAGAATCCAGTTCAACACTCACGCACAAAATACATTGACATTCGTCATCACTTTATTCGAGATTTGGTAGAGAAAGGTATGATTCGAATGGAGTTTGTTGGAACCAATAACCAATTGGCAGAAATTTTTACTAAAGCATTAGATCATGAAAGATTCTCAATCCTTCGGAGGTCTCTCAGCATGTGTGCATTATAATCATTTGCATGTGTTGTCCTTGGTGTTACAACACTATCGACAACACTGTTGTTTTTCTTGACATGCATATTTAGAATTTTAGGCATTCTGCACTCATTATGTTATGGGTGGTGTTTAAATCTCTGTTACAGTGATTCAATTGATGCCAAGTTTTTCTGCAAATTTTTTTTTAAAGCACACTGACCTTTTTGTTTTCGAACTCTGACTAAACCACCAAGTAGTTGAGGGATGTACGTGTATTCCATGTTCTTATTCCATGTGAAAGGTGGTTTCGCAAATTCAGTGTTCAGATTTTTATCAAGTTTGTTGACCAATGTCATAAATACAAACTGTATAAAAAAATCAGAAGAAAATGGAAAAAGCTACCTAATTGAGTCCAATGAAGACTGTTCGATTAGTGTGCATGCTACCACTTCTGAAATTTTCTAAAACTCAAGGGTAATCAAGTGTGCAAGTCTCTAAAAATTTTTGAAAAACTTTGGTGTTAATGTTGTCAACACGAGAGGCAACACTACTCTTGTAAACATATATTTTGCTTGTGATTGCATTTTTATTTTATGTAACACTCTGTTTAGGCATAAAATAGGTCATGCATATGCATTTTTTCTAATAGGGTTTTGTTTTTGGGTAAGGTTTCAAATAGACAAATTTTGATGAATTATCCTATTTACTAAAAATTACATTTTTGTGATTGATTTTTGTTTCAGTGGAGTTAAGCCGGTGTGGAGTTAATCCTGAATGATTTGGGTTGAAATACATATCTTGGATTATTGCCTTATTTATGGGATTTTATCTCTTAAATCTCGGTTTTTAATTTTTGGCCGTTTAGGAAAGTTACCGTTAGTAACTTGGGGAGATAAGGGATCAGGATAATTATGAGCTTGTTAGAGGGGAAATGTTACCGTTTTGTGATAGGGTTTATATATATCGGTTGTTTCCTATTTATCGGATATTATCATCCTCTTGATTCTACAATTCATCCGATTGTTCTCTCTGCAAACCCTACCTCTCTGTCACTCTCAAATTTTATTCCCATGGCAGGCTTTGATCCTCAAGACATCCGAAGCGAGATGGGCCACAAAGAACCCGATGTTGCCGCCAGTGTTGCAACACCAGAGAACCCATTTTTCGCCCCTTCTCTTCCGATCATTCCAATCCCCATGGAACCCGTTCCTCTTGCTGTTCTCATGCCTGGTGAACGAGGAAACGAGATCGATGTGGATAATTTGCCAAATTTTGATGTCCTGAACCGTGTTCATCCACCACCACCGATTGTCCGCAGATCAAAAAGGCAAGCAGGGTATGACCCTGATTTTACTCAGTCCAAGAGGTTTTATAAAGGTCCTCGCATCTACATGGCCGAAGAAGATCGAAGCTCTGGTGATGATTCAAAGGATGTCTATTATGAATTTGTGGCGAGGAAGAAACCCTCACCCTCTGCAACTGCCTCTGCCTCTGCTCCGATTGTCGAATCTGCTTTTGAGAGCGATGATTCAAGATCCTCTGGTAATGTTCCTCCTAAGGATAATCCTGCAGACACTGTACCTCAAGAACCTACTGGATCTGATGAAGATGCCACTTTGGCACAAATTTTGGAAAGCCTTAAGCAAGGAAAGGCTTCTTCGTCTGTTCCTCCCTCTGCTCGTCTCTCTAATGATGAACCTGATGTTGAGATGTTGGAGGAGTTTTCTGCGAGCAAAGCACATCAAGCTAATGATCCTTCTTCATCTTCCTTGTCTGCCGACTCTGATGCTGACTCTTCTGATAAGAGAGCAGATATCGGTGATGACGAAGACTCTGAAGATATTTCCAGCATGGATGCTGATGAAGAACCTCTGGACCAAGAGGATGTTTCTACTGCTGATGTCTGTGTTGCTGTTGGCGTCGTCAACACCATAGACAACATTGTTGATGAGGACTATGACATTGATGCTGCTAATTCCCTCATGTTTTATTCTGGCGATGCTGCTGCTATTTTGCCTCTCTTCACTCATAGAGGTCTACTGGATGAGAGTAACATAGATGTACGCTCCTATGATAGGTACAATCTGATTGATTTTTTGAAACTTAGACAGCTCTATTCTACTGTTGTTGCTGTGATACCCTATTGTAAGAGGGTGATTCTGGAATTCTATGTCAATCTTACCTCAAGCATTGAAGATCCAAAATCTGCAAAGTATGACTTGGTTTATCTTTGGGGTAGGCTGTTCGAGTTCACTCCAGCCGTGATCAACTCTCTATATTCAACCCCTGATGTTGATGAAGGAACCCATCCAGATGTCAATGAAGTGATTTCTGTCCTTACTGGAGGCTTGGTCAAAAAGTTTTCTGACCATTTTTCTGCAGCCAAGTTGACTTCATTTTATTCTGCGCTGCACAAGATAGCTGTGAGGAATTGGACGCCTTCCTCAAACTCTATAGTAATCACATGGCCTCAGGCGTTCATTCTTTATGCCATTGGGACTGGGACTCCTTTTAATTTTGGGAAGCTGGTATTCAAGACAGTGCTCCAATTTGCTGATGGAGGACTCAAGTCTACTAAGCTCCCTTTCCCATCTTTGATATATGGCATTTTGGAATCTCAGGCTTTCATCCGCAATATTACAGAAGATCTCACTGATCAACCTGAGATTTTGAAGTTAGCAGCTGGACTCCTTAAGGGAAATCGGATACTGGATTTGCCCTGGACTGTCACTCCTACTCCTGCTGCTGATGTTGCACCCGGTGTTGCCAACACGGGTGACAAGACTGAAAAAACAGTGCCTTCTCCTACTCCCTTGGAATTTACAACTGCCACTATTCAGCTGCTGATGACTCGTGCAGAGGAAAAGATTGCTCAAGCACAGGAAGATATTTCCTTCTACAGCACGGTCTTGGCTGATTGTCGGAGACAACTTGGCATTTCTGGCCAAACAGGGGGAGATAGTGCACAAGATGAAGCTGCTGGTCCATTTGAGACTAAAGATGATGAGGAAAAAGCTACTGATCAAGAGGGTTCACATAGTGCTAGTGATCAGTTTTAAGATTTGGCTTATTTCCCTTATTCTTTTTGCTTCATTGTTTAGTTTCATCTTTTGGTTAATATAATTGTTTTGTTTGTTCTAGTTATGTGCTTTATTGATCTAAAATATCTTAATTATTCTAACATCTTCTAATCCTCTTATGTTCTGTTATAGTTTCCCTAAGTCTTGGTTTGTGTTATCCTTGGTGTTACAACACGAGGAACAACACTTCAGGGGGAGAGTTAAAATTCAGGGGGAGGAGAATTTTTAAACTCAGGGGAGTTTATGTTTATATTCACTTGTGCAATGTTTTGTCCAGAAAGCAAAAAGGGGGGAGATTGAAAGGAATATTATTTCTTGAAATTTCGGCCCTTATATTAATTGATATTATTTTATTTTTTTTTCTAGACAAGTTACAATAATTGGCAAATATTATGTATATATCTCGAATATCTTATGAAATTTATTTGCTATGCTTAAATCTTATCTTGATAAGGTAGTTATTAGATATAATATTATTCGATATTATCAAGATTTGATTTGCAAGATTTGATAGAGTTTTATTCCTACTAAAACATGTTTCCTTATTCATGTAGGACTTTATCTAAGGAAACCTTCAAGACTTGGATGCTAATCTATAAAATGGGTTTTCACGCACAAGCTAAAGAAGACTTCAGACGTACAATTCTCTGCGCATAGACTGAAGAATTCCATTGAAGAATTTGAAGAATTCTGAAGCAAGGTTTGCAACCATCGTTGTTGTTTGTCCCCGTGTTGCCGTTCGTGTTGAAGACATCAGAGACAACACTGTGAGAACTGTGTTGTTGAAGATATTTTCTGTCTCTTCAATTTAGGCTACGGGAGTTGCATCCGATTTCTTTTATACTCTGTTTATTTAGGATGCAAGTTTGATTTCTCGACTTGTTGAGAAATTTAGGATTTAATGACTTTTCGTAAAATCACTAGGATTACTTTGTAAGACTGATCTTACGTTTACTAGTGATATTTAGCCCTAAGGCACCCGCACGAGTTTTATACTCGTGCAAAATTAATTACTTGTGTTTTATTTACGCTTTAAATTTCCGCCGCACTGTGTTGTTTGTAGTGTTACAACACGAAGTACAACACTGCCTATTTTACATAACGAACCACGTACACTGTTTCTTTCATTGACTTCTTTTGATTGTCAACATTATTCCTAAGAAATTTAGCATAATATTCAAAAAAATATGTCTAATCTACCTTGACTTTGACTAGAATCAAAGAATGTTCCTAAGCCATGCGAAATTGGGATATTCTCCCAATATTTTAAAAAATCTTCTTCCATATTTGAAACAAAATCACACATAAATGAATAATCACGATGTTCCATAAATTTAAAAATCATATTGAAAATCAAAGGCAAAAACATGGTTGAAGTCGCGTAGTTAATGCCAGAAAATTTTTTGGTTGCTTCTTTAAAAATTTATAACAAAGAAACTGTTAGAGTTCATATATCTGAGTTTCAGTGTTTCACAAACATAATTTACACATCAACTATTGAAAGCAGTAGTTGCGAAGCAGAAGCAGAAGTATAGCAGAAGAGCAGAAGCTGGAGTCTAGTAGATAAAGAAGAGAAGAAAAGCAAAAGCAGCAGAGCAGATGCTCTCCAGTAACCAGTCACAGCTATTTAACTTTGGACAAAAGTCTCTCGTACACTGATACACTCAGAACTGTACAGACCACAGAAGTGTACTCTTTTACAGTGAACTAAAGGACAAGAAAAAGGCTACAAACCAACGGATGTATTTTGAATCTAAGATTACCGTTACCTTTCACCTATAAATATGAGACCACAGTCGGTGAAAGAACTATACGGCACATAGGAACTCACAATCACTCATATTATGTCTTAGAACAACTGAACACTTTCAGTTGTTCACATACAGAGAAGTTCCAAGCTTACATTGCATATCATATCAAGAGCCGAAGAACATTCAGCACACGCTTCAAGTTATATCAGATCTTTGAGGATCATATTGTGTTAAGTGTTATGTTGTAAACTTGTTATTCATACAGTTGAGGTACTGCAAACCTCTATAACCTTATTTCAGTCGATAACTGAAAGTAGTAGAGAACTACGAGTCTCAGTTGTAGGCAGTAGTGTAAGTTCTAGCTGAGGAGTGGACTGTTTAGTCAAAGTCTTCTAGTAATACATTTTGGAAACAGAAGAATGGGTGACGTAGGAGCAGTTGAGTCTTTGAACATCCAAAACAATTCATGTGTTGATTATTTTTGTTGAACACACACATCCAGTACAGCTATTTGATGCAAGTTCAATCTCTCAGTTGACCTTATTCCGCACAATTCTATATTTGTTGGTTAATTGTTTTGGAGATTCAGAGGAAGGAGAGTTCAGTGGCTCGCGCTACTGAACTCATTACTAAATCAGTAAGCGGCTGATTCAGCTAACCAGTAGCAGTAGCAACTCACTACTAGCTAAACTATAGTGGGGATCTAACCCAGTAGGAACTTGATCCAGTATTTGCAGTCCATTTCTGATCCTGACATAAACATAATTACTCAAAACATTTCAATCATCGTCAGTGAAGATTAAAGCATCTCCCACAATATTACTATAATATGGAGTAACTAAATCTTTAAAACGTAACAAAGTTTCAAGCAAATGATATAAATAATTCCATCGAGTTTCAACAGGTGCAGAAAATTTTTTAAATCTAATCTCATTTGATTCGACTAGTTTTTTCCAATCACGTCCATATATTCTTTCACGTAATAATTTTCCACATGCTTTGAATTTTTCTACTACAGTAGACAAATGTTCATCCAATGCACATTTAACACATAAGTTGATAATATGACAAGCACATCTAACGTAAAGAAACATATGATCTAAAATCGATTTTAATGAATCCTTTAGGTATCTAATTGCAAGATTATTGGAATTCGCATTATATAATGTAATTGACATTATTTTATTTTATATTCTATATGTCTTAGCAACATTAGAAATATATCTAGCTATAGTGTATCCATTGTGTGACGATTCTAAATAATCAAGTGATAAAATTTTTTTTTGCATAGAACAAATTTCATCAATCCAATGCCATATAACAACAAGATAAGATTCAAATTTCATATTAGTACAAATATCATTCATCAAACTAACTTCGCACGAAATATTTGAAAGATGTGATTTTAGTGTTTCTTTATATTCGTATACATATCAAAGAAATATTTCTTAAGTGTTGCTTAGAAATATTGTGAAAACCAGGTTGAATGGTATTAGTAAATTCAACAAAACCTTCTTGTTCAGCTAGTATAAAAGGTTGACAACATTTTGTAACAAATTTCACAATGATTTTTTGAGAAATTTCTTTAGTTATCGTAAAAGTTTTACCACTTGAAGGATAAATTTATTTTTGGATCAGTTCTCTACCAAATGGTTGTAGAGTATCAGGATCAAGTTTATGTACATTGAGTAGATATTTTTTCAAATTACCGGTACCACCGGAACCACCACCCGTTTTGTAAGAATATTTGATTTTGCAATTTTACATACGCCAAAAGAGTTGTTTGTCCCTTGTTATTCAATATCAAAGTGATCCCAAACTTTGCTTGGCTTTGCTTGGCTTGTAGTCGTACTCGTTGATATCATGTTGCTTGCTCGAGCGGACGATGATGTCCCGGCATCTTTGTTGGGGATTTCCATAGCTTCTTCCTCCTCGTGCTCTGACCAGGTTCGACTTCATCAAAGTCGGGGATATAGCTAAAATATTGACCAAAATTGAAAACACATTCAACATGACTCCATTGATTGTAATTTGTCGAGAAATATAAAGTGAGATAAAATTGATTATAGAAAGAAGGAAAGTTGAGATAAAATTGATGGTATAGAAATGTAGATTTGAGATAAAATTGAATTTAGATAATTATAGATTTGAGAGAAAATTGTAGAGAAAGTAGAGTAGAGAATTGAGAGAAAATTGTAATTTTGTAAAAAATGTTAAAAACTATCTAGTATTTATAATGGATTTTTAGGGTTTTAAAAATATATTTTCACAAATTTGGGGCCAAATTGAAAAACAAAAACTCATGCAGTAGCCGTTGTTTGGAAATTGACCCATTTTCTTCTCTTTTTTTTTGGGGGGGCCAAATTGAAAAACAAAAACACATGCAATAACTGTTGTTTGGAAATGGCTACTGCATGGGCCAACGGCTACAATAAGTAGTCGTTGCCATTATCTTTTTTTTAAATTTTTTTTAAATTACCGGTTTCGGTCCTGTTCTGGATCGGATCTAGTGATGGCCCGGATCCAGTCCAGGAACTGGAACCGGAATCGGATTAACCAGTTTAGAAAATTCTTAACCGGTTCGATCCATTTAATAGTGGATTGGGCTCGGTTCCGGGCCCGATTCCAACATATCAGGTCCGGTTTCGGTTCTAACAGACTAGTTTTGGTTCGGTTCCGGGCAGAACCGATATGTTAAGCATGCTTACCCACAGTGGACATCTGGAGAGAAATATCTTTCCAAATGTCCACCCATGTAAATGTTCTGTGGAGAACATTTACTTGGTCAGGTGGAATGTCTGGACACTAATTAGCGTCGGACATTTCACCCATTTTAATTTTTTTAAAAAAAAAAACTTTCATAGGTGTGCAACCTTCAGCATTTCACGCATGCGTAGAGGGGCCTCAATTACATGAGACACTGTAGTGATCTGACCCAAATCACTTACTAATCAGAGACTTTAAGCATGCAATTAAAATTAAACAGAAAATCATAATCAGAGTTACTGTTGAAACTTAAATAAACACTAACCCGACATAATACAACCGATAAATAATTAGAAACCCGAGACAAATAATATACAACTCAATTGATTGAATAAGGAATACCGAAACAACTTAAACTAGAATTCACCGGCGACCCCTGTTACCAAGCCCTGGTCACCTGGCCAACCACTTATCTCAATCCTGGTCACCTGCAAACCTGGCGCATCGAATGGGGTGTTTGAGATAAAATCAAGGACGTGAGAGCTAATGCAAAGTACGTAAATATCAGTATGCATGTCCATATGATGCATGAAACATGAATGAACTGGTACACTGGGATCAAGATATGGAATAGCATGCTCAAAATGTAGGCACTCTAGTATGCGCACGGAGCTCCGAAGATCCAGTGGGTGCCACACATTCTTAACTCGATCTTGGACTATCATCTTCTTGGATAAACCGCACACTCTGTCCCGTCGGTCCAGTAGGTATCAAACGGTACCCGATCTTACAAGAGAACACTATGGCTGAGCGACTTTAGAACAACTGACTATCTCGAGAAAAAAACATGCTCAACATGGTATGCCAATGGCGCATACAAATCATGAACAAGATAATCATGCATCACATGTGAGATAATAATGCAACACATAAATATGCATACTCAGTTGGTTATCTCAGTATATACTTACGTACCTCAACTACAGGTTTAGCTGTACAATTGTCTACAGTCCAGGCCTACAAGTCAAGTGAATATAATATCACTATAACTTATCTAAAAGTTTTAACTAGACTAAGAGCTACTCCCAAAAGCTATTAAGAGCCTAGACTTATACATACGTTGTAAGGCCCTGAAATTAATTACTTTTCGTGATTATTGGAATTGATTATTATTTTATTTTGGAGATTTATTGAGCCGGGATTGAATCAAATTAAATTGGGAGTTTCAGGGACCGAAATGCAAAATTTGGATTATATATTATTATACAAGAAAGTTGACTTAACAATCACATCATTCCCTTTCCTCTCTTCCTCTCCATTCATACGTTCTGAACCGGAAGCCATGGGAGGCGATTTCTCAAGCTTTTTTTTCGTCTGATTCGCACGATCCGACCGTCAGATTTTGATTTCGAGTTGAGTTTCACGATCACCGCAATGAGGGCTTCATTCTGATGTAAGTTTTGCTACGATCCTCGAACTTTGATTTGTGTTGGGTTGTCAGAATTTGATAATCTTGGAGTATGTTGTTCTTGAGCTAGCATAGATCGTGTATTCGAAGTCGGTTTGGAAAAAGAACGAAGTTTAGATTTTATATGAATTTTGAGGCATAATTTCGAAAATGGGGTTTTGGTTATTGTTGAGGTTTATTGTGTTTTGTTGGTTTAAAAGTTGATATGAGTTGGTTGAAGTGGTTGGATGGTGTTGATGAGTTATGGTTTGATCGTTTATAGCCGTTATGCCATCGAAATCGAGTTTTGGTTTATCGGTTGTTTGTTTGGTTCAATTCAGAATTTGTTTGAGTTGTTGGATTGACACCGAATCCGTATAATCTTCATTTTTAGATTTGGATTGGAGTTTCGGGTTTGGATCGAATTTGGGAGTTGAATCGAATTGAGAAGCGAAGACGGTATATTGTTTGAGTTTATTTGTTTCGATTTGTTGTGATTTGATTGATCATTTATTTGAGTTTGTTATTATTTTCAGATTTGAATCCTCGACGGACTTGAAAAGTAAAAGATGACATTGAATATGAATGTGGTAGAATACTCGAGTTCGATTGACTCTCGACCCCTGAAAATCACATACTACATGTTTAGTTTCTTGTGTGAATTTGATTGATCATTTTATTTACACTTGCATCCATATTGAGCCGAATATTCGATTCATTTTTGAAATTAGACGATTTAGGGAGCTATATTGAAGTGGCTTTGGATTTTGAGTTTTTCCAAGTGCTAGAATACTTCTTATAGTTGCTCTGAAGTCTAGGGGTTGAGTTGAGCGACATCCACCCCGAATGGGTGTGTCGGTGAGTTGTTCGTGGAGACTTAGCCCCGGGATCCCAACCGAGTTCCGATTGATATTTCGATTATCTGACATGATAGTCCCGAGTTTTTGAAGGTTCTTGGCAACAGGTGGGGCAGGACCGAGTCAGAGATCGCATGGCTGGGTGGTCGAGTTGATAGAGTGAGATCTTGTTGTTGCAGAATTCAAATATGTAATCGAACTTAGATTGTATCCAAACTCGTACTATATTGTATTACATTGAATAAGCTAGACTGAAGCATGTTCTAATATTTTGAGATGGTATGACTCTAGAACTACCTTGTATTGAATGATTATGCATGTTGATTGGATTTAGTTTTGAAGACTTGGAGTTGAATGGAGTCAAACAATCTGTTTTCTTTTCTGCAGATTTGTGCCCGCTCGATCGGTTGAATCTTACCGATCGAGCGAGCACCCCTGAGCTGAGGCAGAGTGTTGGACTTTTGTGTCCGCTCGATCGGTAAGATTTTACCGATCGAGCGGAGGGCTTTTGTTAAGTCTGTTGGAAAAAACTGGCGGTCAGATCAATCACGATTGATACCCGGTGCAGCGGAAGTTTAAAATTTTTATCATGGAACAATTCCATGGTGTGGGTATCAACCATTCAACGATTAAATTATTGTGTGTGTAAAATTCAAATAACAATTAATTTAAATTTTACCTTCAATCTCGAAGCGAGATTAATGGACACCACACAGATTTCTCTGCGCTTCTTGTATCTCCCAGGAACTGATGAACTCCTTCAATCAGGTCCACGAATGGGGTTTAAATCCCTCTGATAGATTGCACTAGAAAATCTATCAGAAGTTTTCTGCGAAGAGATTAAACGAATCTGATTCGTTATTCCTGACTGCAATTAAAAATCACAGACCGGAAATTCTCTGACAGAGCAAGGAGGGGCGGCCGAATTGTGAGAGTGAAAGGGGCTAGGGTTTCGAAAATTCTGCTCTCAAAATAATGACCTGTTATATCTAATTTCTGTACTGCAATAACTTATTTATAATGCAGGCTACTAACACCTTAGGGCCCATTAGTCATAAGCTAGGGCCCGACAAGCAAAGCCCGCTCGTTCAGAAATTAATATAAAATTCATCGTGACTCCGATTGATAAACCGATTTTACCAATGTGCACAGAAACCATTTCTGCACATTTTAAAGTCAAAATAAATTTTCCTGAATCCGAATTCAGTGGTTTCCTAAAATGTCCATCCCTATGTCATTTTAGGAAATCCTACTCCCTTACTCTTATTTAAGAAGTCCAACTCCTTAGTTCATTAAATTTAACTCTTTAAATTTAACTATCTCAACGGGGATTAAAACTCCATTACACTGTGTGACCCTCAATGGTTCAGGGATACAGCTAGCCGTGGGCTCACAATTCCTTGTGACTCGGAACAACACTTTCCGACTTGCCCAACGAATCATGGTAAAGCGCCTAGCAACATCGCCCCATGATTCCCTAGGTATCACTGATAGTGCCTACAAGAACCAGTAGATTTTGGTTAGCGTACAGTACGGTCCCTTCATCCATATATCCCGATCGAATCAACAACCATTGGTATATCGAGAGTCGCTCAAGATTCGATAACTATGCAATGCATCTTGAAGATCAAATTAGTGACATCGCATGTGCTACTAAGAAACCATTTCTTAAATCACATCAAGTACTCTGGCCAGAGATTTGTCACACTAATATCTCCTCAGATCGCATAGGATATCCACACTCGCAAGTATGTGGTGAATCCTTGACAACAATGCATTGACTCCTATATGTGTCGTAACTGTACCCAATCTTGACACCTGATGACCCCCATAGAGTCGGTAAACGAGTCAAAGCACAGCACTAGCATATAGAGTCTCCATGATGTTTCAAGTCGTAAGGACTAATGGTGTACAACCAAAACCGCGGACTTTATCCACTCGATAAGTGATAACCACTTGGAAAGTCCGGATAGGGTAGTTCGATTATTCATCCTATGAATATCCATTTGCATGCTTCGAACATCTCCATGTTCCCTACCAATGAAACGTGGTACTCCGCATCGCAAATGCTAGTCTCAAACTCGAGCGATCCTTATCCTTATTATCGGACGGCTCAATCGACTAGGAACGGTTTTTAGAATATACAGTGACTATAAGATGTATTTCATGATAGACATCTCCATGTTCTACCACATCTTACATACACTATAGTATATTCAAGGTCTTTATCAAAACAACAATAGTATATCACAATATAACAATATGAAGTAATATAAAGTCATTGACATAAAAGTTTAAATAATATTAAACAAAAGATTGTTTATACAAAGAGTCATCAAAGCCCATAGCCACACAGTTGGCTCACTGGGCACCCACTCTTACAATCTCCCACTTGCCCTATAGCCAACTAGTCATACTACGCAGACCCATTGCTTCGCGATGTTTGTCAAACAATGGTCCTGGCAAGGGCTTAGTAAGCGGATCAGCGATATTGTCTGCAGAGGCCACTCGTTCGACAATGATGTCTCCTCTTTCCACAATCTCCCGGATTATGTGGTATTTCCTCAGTACGTGTTTGGATCTTTGATGAGACCTTGGTTCCTTTGCTTGAGCAACGGCACCCGTGTTGTCACAGTACACCGGGACTGGACCAACAAATTCAGGAATGACGCCCAACTCTTGGACGAACTTCCTCATCCAAACGGCCTCTTTAGCAGCAGCTGATGCTGCAATGTATTCAGCCTCAGTGGTGGAATCCGCTGTGGTGTCCTGCTTGGAACTCTTCCAAGAGACAGCACCGCCATTGAGCATGAACACAAATCCAGAGGTTGACTTCGAGTCATCCACATCACTTTGGAAGCTAGAGTCGGTATAGCCTTCCAATTTGAGTTCTCGTCCTCCATAAACCATGAACATATTCTTAGTCCTTCGCAAGTACTTAAGAATGTCCTTCACGGCTTTCCAATGCATTTGACCAGGATTAGACTGATATCTGCTCGTGACACTCAGAGCAAATGCTACATCCGGTCTGGTAGATATCATCCCATACATGATACTACCTATAGCTGACGCATATGGTACATGTGTCATATTCTCTATCTCTTCATCAGTCTTGGGACACATAGACTTGGATAGAGAAACTCCATGACACATGGGTAGATGTCCTCTTTTGGACCCATCCATTGAAAACCGTTTCAATATGGTATCGATGTAGGTTGATTGAGTGAGTCCTATCATTCTCTTAGACCTATCTCTATAGATCTGTATCCCAAGAATGTAGGATGCCTCTCCCAAATCCTTCATCGAAAATCTACCTGATAACCATATCTTTGTTGACTGCAACATCCCTACATCATTCCCAATGAGTAGGATGTCATCAACATAAAGTACTAAGAATGTCACCGCATCCTTAACTACTTTCTTGTACACGCAAGGTTCCTCCGGGTTCTTGATGAAACCAAAATCTTTAATTGTTTCATCAAATTTCTGGTTCCAACTTCTTGATGCTTGTTTTAGACCATAAATTGATCTCTGAAGCTTGCATACCTTATGCTCGCTTCCCATGGATGTGTACCCCTCAGGCTGCTTCATATAGATTTCTTCCTTAATGTCTCCATTAAGAAAAGCAGTCTTCACATCCATTTGCCATATCTCATAGTCATACCATGCAGCTATGGCAATAAGGATTCTTATGGACTTGAACATAGCAACTGGTGAAAAGGTTTCATCATAGTCAACTCCTTGCCTTTGAGTATAACCTTTCGCCACCAATCGCGCCTTGTAGGTCAATACCTTACCATCAGGCCCAAGCTTTCTTTTGTAGATCCATTTACACCCTATTGGAACAATTCCATCGGGAGGATCTACTAAAGACCAAACTTGGTTTGTATGCATCGAATCCAATTCTGACTGCATAGCTTCAAGCCATAAATTTGAATCCGCATCAGAAATTGCTTCCTTGAAGTTTCTTGGATCACATCCAATGTCGGGTTCATCTTGATCCCCTTCAAGAAGAAGACCATATCGAACTGGAGGTCTAGAAGTCCTTTCGGATCTTCTAGGTGCATGCGTGTCCAGCAATGGTTCCTGAGGTGTAGGATCGTTATTTTGTATTTCGGGTTCTTCTCGAACTTCTTCGAGTTCCATCATCTCGCCTTTCTTATCCAATAAGAACTCCTTCTCCAAGAAGGTGGCATTCCTAGAAACAAACACCTTTGTTTCAGCAGGATAATAGAAATAATATCCGATTGAATTCTTCGGATACCCTACAAAATAACATAAGCTGGATCGACTATCCAACTTATCTCCCACTGTCCGCTTCACGTAAGCAGGACATCCCCAAATCCTCAAGTACGAATACTTAGGAGCTTTGCCATTCCATAACTCGTATGGTGTTTTGTCCACTGCTTTAGTGTGGACGTTGTTCAACAACAATACCGCCGTTTCAAGCGCATAGCCCCAAAACGAAGGTGGAAGCTCAGTGAAGCTCATCATAGATCGAACCATGTCCAACAAAGTTCGATTACGACGCTCCGATACACCATTAAGCTGTGGTGTCATAGGAGGAGTCCACTGAGAGAGAATCCCATTCTCTTTCAGATAGTCCAAAAACTCGGTACTCAAGTATTCTCCACCTCGATCCGATCGAAGTGCTTTAATACTTTTACCTAGCTTGTTTTCTACTTCAGCCTTGAATTCTTTGAACTTTTCAAATGCTTCAGACTTATATTTCATTAAATATAAATACCCATACCTTGAATAATCATCAGTAAAGGTAATGAAGTAGGTGTGGCCATGTTGAGTCCCTACTCTAAATGGACCACAAACATCTGTATGGATCAAATCCAACAGATTCTGACTACGCTCAGGTTTCCCCTTAAAAGGAGATTTAGTCATTTTTCCTTTTAGGCAGGATTCACAAGTAGGTAGAGAGTTGATATCAGACATATCAAACATGCCCTCTCCCACTAGCTTGTTCATCCTCCTTGAGGAAATATGACCTAGCCTAGCATGCCAAAGGTTTGCCGGGTTTTGACTATCGATTTTCCTTTTGTTTGTTGTCGCCGGTTTATCAACATAATTCACTGGAACGTCTTTTAGTTTTAAGTTGTATAGATCGTTTTCAAGTTGTCCATTTCCAATTAAACATTCATTCTTGTAAATATTGCAAATCCCATTCACAAAATTGCAAGAATAACCATCTCTATCAAGCATAGAAATAGAAATAATGTTTTTAATTAAATCTGGCACAAATAAAACATCTCTTAACAATAATTTAAAACCGTTCTGCAAAGTCAAACAAACATCTCCAATGGCCGTAGCTTCAACTCTGGAACCATTCCCGAGCCTCAGCTGGGTCTCACCCATTCTAAGCCTGCGACTTCTTGTCATCACCTGCAAATCATTGCAAATGTGAGATCCACATCCGGTATCCAATACCCAAGAAGTTGTATTAAGTGACATGTTTATTTCAATATAGAACATACCCTTTGCAGTTCCCAACTGCTCAAGATATTCCTTGCAGTTGCGCTTCCAATGACCCGGCTTCTTGCAGTAATGGCAAACATCCTTGGATTTTCCATTGTTTGAAGCCTTTGTCTTTTGCTTCTTCTCGGGCTCGACTTTCTTGGGTGGGGTAGAACGTTTCTTGCCCTTCATACTTGGCCCCTTCTTAGCAGAAGATGAGGAGCCCACCAAGAAAGCTGGCTTATCCTTCTTAAGTGTGGATTCATATGTAACGAGCATATTGACCATCTCTTCTAGGGTGGCCTCTATCTTGTTCATATTAAAATTTATCACAAATCCATCAAATGAAGAAGGAAGAGACAGAAGCAATAAATCCACATTGAGTTCATGCTCCAACACCAAATCTAGGGTCGCCAACTTCTGTATGAGCCAAATCACTCGTACCCCATGATCACGGACCGAAGTCCCTTCACGCATGCGGCACGTCATCAACTCCTTAACAGTAGCGAACCTTTCAGCCCTCGACTGAGCCCCAAAAAGTTCCTTGAGTTGCGCATGAATGTCAGCAGCATTCACCGTGTCCTCAAATCGCCTCTGGAGTTCATCAGACATCGAGGCTTGCATATAGCATTTGGTCTTGATGTCATGGTCACACCATGCATCAAGTTTGGCCAATTCCTCTGGACTTATGTCAGCTGGTGCTTCCTTCGGAGGTGCTTTCTCTAACACGTAGAGCATTTTCTCCGAAGTTAAGACAATCTTCAACTTCCGGAACCATTCCGTATAGTTGGCGCCAGTCAACTTGTTTTGTTCGAGGATCGAGAATAATGGATTTCGCGAATTCATTGTATGAAATACTGAAAAGAAAAACAGACATATATCAATGATTGTTTAACAATTTACTAAGACATAAAATAGGCGAATTTAATTTTATGAATCTCACTCCTACTATTTTAACGATTTCACCACCCTCTAGTGAAAACGGGAAACTTTTTCCTTAGTGAGAACATGGAGTCCAATTGACAAACTTATGGTCCCGAATAATATCAGCCAACCATAATTCTCAAAAGGTAGAGCCCAATTGCTTCCAAAGCAACCCCCATGTATTTACCTCATGTCCAATAAGGGCCCAATAATATGACGCCGTTTAAAGTGACATGTCAAGATGACCCATCAATATTAAGTTGTGATGGACGGTCGCCATGTGGATCCCCCAATAATATGAGCCAATCCCATGGGAGTTCCACCCAACTTACAACATTTGTCGATCCAATGTACAGCTTTCCGACGGACGGGCCCCCCCAATAATATGAGCCGGACCGTATCCGCGGGTAGCATCACATACATTGACCGTTGATGGAAGGTGGGAACATTTAAACAAATTTAAATTTCCTTTATTTATCTTGATATAAATTTTAAATCATATTTAAAATGAGGGATTTTTAATTATAAAAATATTTGTCTCATCATATTTAATTTATTGCATGCTTGCCGGATTCACGCAATTATGTCTAAATATGCATACAATCATAATATCAAATATTATATAGGATGATCGATTCCATTTCTAATTGACCCGTGGTTGCCAATCACGGGTCTTAGTCCAATCCTAGGTGATATGCAGTATGCAATGCAATCCTATTACATGTGCTTCCAATTTACATTTCTTCAGTCTTTATTGTCTGCTGGGCCCACCGTCTCCAAATCTTGATCTCCCACTAAATCTAATGTATTTACAATAAATAACAATGACAAGTAGGGGATACATTTTTAGGGGTGGGAACGGGCTATAAACCAAGCCCACTTTTATTACATATGACATTCATATCGGGCCATAAACCAGGCCCATTAATAAAACCAACAACAATAAAAACAAAATGTAAATTCCTAACATACACCTACAAAATTGGTCATGGCAATCGATCATCCTTATCCAATAACATTTAATTCAAAATTAATTTATTGGATAACATGCAGTGGCAATTCAAATTTAAACAAGATAAAATCATATTTTATATATAAAATCTCATTTCACATATAAAATCATATTTTATCTCTATATCAAATAAAATCATATTTTATCTATAAAATCCAATTTTACAAATAAAATCATATTTTACTCAATATATCATAAGATCATATCTTATCATCAATTGTACCAAAATAATTGATTTCAAAATTCAATTTACGGATAAAACATTAAAATTTTCCAAAAATTCAAATTTATCCAAAATCAATTTTAAAATTTACGGACTCGAACAATTCGATCCGAAATCTCGTGAACCAATCAGAAACAATTTTTGACCGGACCAAAAATAAAATTTTAACATATTAAAATTAATTTTTAATAAAAATATAATTTTTCCCGCGGGCCGCCCGGGACACTCCCGGGCCGGCCCGCACCCGGGGCGCGGGCCGGGGGCAGCCCGGCTGCCCCCTTAGGGCAGCGACTATCGCTGCCCTGGCGGCGCCTGGTGCCGCCGCTGGGCGGCGCCGTGCGTCGCCCTGGGCGGCGCCCAGCGCCGCCCCGGCGCTGCCCTGCGCAGCGCCCAGCGCTGCGCTGGGCAGCGCACTGCGCTGCCCTGGGCAGCGCACTGCGCTGCCCTGGGCGGCGCCGTGCGCCCCCTTTGGGCGGCGACGGTCGCCGCCCTGGGCGGCGCCGTGCGCCTCCCCCGGGGGCAGCGACCATCGCCGCCCCCTCCGGGCAGCGATCCAATCGCTGCCCGGGTTTTGCCCCGAAAAAAAAAAAATTTTATTTAAAAATATTTATTTTGTTTCAAAAACCGAGACTCAAAAATTTTGTACAATTGATTAATTCAATCGTTTGATCTGAGCAACCTGGCTCTGATACCACTGTTGGAAAAAACTGGCGGTCAGATCAATCACGATTGATACCCGGTGCAGCGGAAGTTTAAAATTTTTATCATGGAACAATTCCATGGTGTAGGTATCAACCATTCAACGATTAAATTATTGTGTGTGTAAAATTCAAATAACAATTAATTTAAATTTTACCTTCAATCTCGAAGCGAGATTAATGGACACCACACAGATTTCTCTGCGCTTCTTGTATCTCCCAGGAACTGATGAACTCCTTCAATCAGGTCCACGAATGGGGTTTAAATCCCTCTGATAGATTGCACTAGAAAATCTATCAGAAGTTTTCTGCGAAGAGATTAAACGAATCTGATTCGTTATTCCTGACTGCAATTAAAAATCACAGACCGGAAATTCTCTGACAGAGCAAGGAGGGGCGGCCGAATTGTGAGAGTGAAAGGGGCTAGGGTTTCGAAAATTCTGCTCTCAAAATAATGACCTGTTATATCTAATTTCTGTACTGCAATAACTTATTTATAATGCAGGCCACTAACACCTTAGGGCCCATTAGTCATAAGCTAGGGCCCGACAAGCAAAGCCCGCTCGTTCAGAAATTAATATAAAATTCATCGTGACTCCGATTGATAAACCGATTTTACCAATGTGCACAGAAACCATTTCTGCACATTTTAAAGTCAAAATAAATTTTCCTGAATCCGAATTCAGTGGTTTCCTAAAATGTCCATCCCTATGTCATTTTAGGAAATCCTACTCCCTTACTCTTATTTAAGAAGTCCAACTCCTTAGTTCATTAAATTTAACTCTTTAAATTTAACTATCTCAACGGGGATTAAAACTCCATTACACTGTGTGACCCTCAATGGTTCAGGGATACAGCTAGCCGTGGGCTCACAACTCCTTGTGACTCGGAACAACACTTTCCGACTTGCCCAACGAATCATGGTAAAGCGCCTAGCAACATCGCCCCATGATTCCCTAGGTATCACTGATAGTGCCTACAAGAACCAGTAGATTTTGGTTAGCGTACAGTACGGTCCCTTCATCCATATATCCCGATCGAATCAACAACCATTGGTATATCGAGAGTCGCTCAAGATTCGATAACTATGCAATGCATCTTGAAGATCAAATTAGTGACATCGCATGTGCTACTAAGAAACCATTTCTTAAATCACATCAAGTACTCTGGCCAGAGATTTGTCACACTAATATCTCCTCAGATCGCATAGGATATCCACACTCGCAAGTATGTGGTGAATCCTTGACAACAATGCATTGACTCCTATATGTGTCGTAACTGTACCCAATCTCGACACCTGATGACCCCCATAGAGTCGGTAAACGAGTCAAAGCACAGCACTAGCATATAGAGTCTCCATGATGTTTCAAGTCGTAAGGACTAATGGTGTACAACCAAAACCGCGGACTTTATCCACTCGATAAGTGATAACCACTTGGAAAGTCCGGATAGGGTAGTTCGATTATTCATCCTATGAATATCCATTTGCATGCTTCGAACATCTCCATGTTCCCTACCAATGAAACGTGGTACTCCGCATCGCAAATGCTAGTCTCAAACTCGAGCGATCCTTATCCTTATTATCGGACGGCTCAATCGACTAGGAACGGTTTTTAGAATATACAGTGACTATAAGATGTATTTCATGATAGACATCTCCATGTTCTACCACATCTTACATACACTATAGTATATTCAAGGTCTTTATCAAAACAACAATAGTATATCACAATATAACAATATGAAGTAATATAAAGTCATTGCCATAAAAGTGTAAATAATATTAAACAAAAGATTGTTTATACAAAGAGTCATCAAAGCCCATAGCCACACAGTTGGCTCACTGGGCACCCACTCTTACAAAGTCTTGGCAGAGACTTGGAATTTTTGGCCCGCTCGATCGGTAATGTTTTACCGATCGAGCGAGCACTGTTCAAAAAAAAAATTTGCTTTTAATCTTTGTTCTTGTTTGCTTAATAATTGTTTGTCCCGAGATTAGATGTTTAGAATCGAAGTCTCACATTAAGTGGTATCAGAGCGATAAGATTCTTGGATTTGAACTAGAGTGAGCGGGATAGATCGAGTCCGCATGAATTGAATTCTCGCGTGTGATTGATTTATTTAAATGATTATTTTAAATACGTGCGAGCATGCTTTATTGATTCTTAACTTAATTGAATTACAAGATTTGTGATTTAATTTATAAAGCATGAATTACGTGATATATATCTATAAATGTGCTATTATCTGTCATTGGATATCTTTGAGATTCATGAGTACTCAGAGCAGAGTTTGGACACCGAGGTTTTGAGATTGAGATTGAGTTTGAGATATTGTGTCCTAACCTTTGATATAAGATGGCACCTCATCGATCTTTGAGAAGGAATCCACCACCTTTGACTCCTCCTTTTACTGAAAATCCGCCGCCAGTTATAACTCCTCCGAATGATCAGGATAGTACTGGAGTGGATCGGTTTGATGCAACTGCGACCCTGATGGAGACTCTATTGAAGAGATTTCGATCTTTCCGACCGCCTACCTTGACTGGCATCGAGAACTCCGTTGACTGTAAGAGTTGGTTAGAGGACATCGATCAGCTCTTTGATTCTCTCGACTATACCGATGACCGCAGAATCAGGTTAGTCATTCACCAGCTTCAGGGTGTTGCCAAGAATTGGTGGACCACAACCAAGAGGGCAAATGAGAATCGAGGCACCATTATTACTTGGAGTTTGTTCAAGACCGAGTTCTACAAGTGGTTCTTTCCGGTCTCGTATCGAAAGGAAAAGGGTGCCGAATTTGCGAATCTGAAGCAAGGGAATCTGAGTATCGAGGAGTACGTGAGTAAGTTTGACAGTCTCTTGAGGTTTGCACCTCACATTGCAGATCACGAGGAAGCCAAGGCCGATCACTTCATCAATGGCTTGAATCCTGAGATCTTTACCCTGGTCAATACCGGAAGACCCAACAACTTTGTAGATGCAATGGATCAGGCAAAGGGAGCCAAAGCTGGATTGTTGATGCAGCGAGGAAATCAGATAACTCCTTAGCAGCAGCAGAGATCTTTTCAGAATCAGCCTATTCAGTTTCAACCTCAGCAGTCCCAGTATCAGTACCAACCTTCTCAGCAGTGGAATCAGTCTCAGAGGGTTGAGGGAGGCAGTGGTGGCAGAAATAGGCGAGATCAGTATAGACCGAAGGGGAAACAGTTCAAGAATTCTGGGAGCAGTTCATCGAGCTCCGGTGGCTCTAGACAGTTCAGTTCCGGACAGAATTCAGGTTCTTCAGGAGCATCGTGTAGAAAGTGTGAAGGACGCCACCCAAGTGATCAGTTTCGAGGCGTGTTTGGTAGTTGCAATATCTGCCAGCAGCCGGGTCACTTTGCTAGAGTCAGTCCTCAGCGAGGATCCGATAGAACTCAGAGCGGCAGTTCTTCTAGACCGCCAGCTCAGCCCGAGAGATCAGCTTCTGCAGTCCATTCTTTTCAGCCCCAGTAGCAGTCTCATAAGGGAGGTAACCAGAATCAAAACCAACCTCCTCGACAGCAGGCGAGGGTGTTTGCACTAACAGAGGATCAGGCCAATGCAGCTCCGAATGACGTGATAGTAGGTAACTGTTCGATCTTTGGTTATCCTGCGTTTGTTTTGATTGATACGGGTGCTTCTCACTGTTTTATTTCTGAAAGATTTGTCGTGATGCATGATTTATTTGCCGAGCCATTATCTGATGTCGTTTCTATCACTTCACCTTTGGGTGGAGGAATTATTTTGGTGAGAATGGTCCGAAACTGTGTGTTAGAATCCGGGGAGAATTCGATTGAGATTGACTGCATTGTACTTGGATTATTGACTGTATTGTCGGGATTGATGCTCTGACCAAGTATAGGGCGACAGTAGATTGCTTTCAGAAAATGGTTCGTTTCAGACCTGAGATGGTAGACGATTGGAAGTTTTTCGGTAAGGGCTCTCAATCCAGGATTCCTTTGATTTCTACGTTGTCCATGTCTCATTTGCTTCAGATAGGAGCAGAAGGATTCTTGATTTATGCAGTAGATGTGCAGAGGTATAGTCCTTAGTTGACTGAGATACCGGTGGTTAACAAGTTTCCGGATGTTTTTCCAGATGAGATTCCTGGTTTGCCGCCGATTCGAGAGATCGAATTCAACATCGAACTTACACCAGGTACTCAACCTATTTCGAAAGCACCTTATCGAATGGCTCCGTTAGAATTGAATTAGTTGAAGGAGCAGTTAGAAGATTTGATTGCCAAGGGATACATCCGACCTATTGTATCACCTTGGGGTGCTCCGGTGCTCTTTGTGAGGAAGAAAGACGGTTCTATGCGACTCTGCATCGACTATCGCCAGTTGAATCAAGCGACGGTCAAGAACAAGTATCCTCTACCTAGGATCGACGATCTTTTTGATCAACTGCAGGGTTCTTCAGTGTATTCGAAGATATATCTGAGATCAGGGTATCATCAGCTGAGAGTTCGCGACGAGGATGTGCCTAAGACAGCTTTCAGAACCAGATATGGGCATTTTGAGTTCGTAGTCATGCCGTTTGGTTTGACAAATGCTCCAGCAGTTTTTATGGATCTGATGAATCATATCTTTCAGCGGTATTTGGATGAGTTCGTCATTATCTTTATTGACGATATTTTGATCTATTCGAAGAACTGTTCAGATCATGCAGAGCATTTGAGGATTGTATTGCAGGTTTTGTAAGCCGAACAGTTGTATGATAAGCTATCGAAGTGCGAGTTTTGGTTGGACCGAGTTGTTTTTCTAGGCCACATTGTATCAAGAGATGGAATTTCTGTTGACCCCAGTAAGATCGAGGCAGTTATGAATTGGCCGAGACCGACATCAGTGCCAGAAATCCGAAGCTTCATGGGTTTGGCGGGGTATTATCGCCGATTTATCGAGGGTTTCTCTTCCATTGCAAAGCCGATTACCCAGTTGACCCAGAAGAATGCACTGTTTGTTTGGTCCATGGAGTGCGAGGCCAGTTTTGTTGAGTTGAAGAGATTGACCAGCGCTCCGATCTTGTCTATTCCATCAGGTACGGGAGGTTATTCCGTTTACTGTGATGCTTCTCACCGTGGTCTTAGATGCATTCTTATGCAGAGGAAGCATGTCATAGCTTATGCTTTGAGGCAACTGAAGCCGCACGAGACTCGTTATCCGATCCATGACCTTGATCTTGCGGCGATTGTGTTTGCTTTGAAGACCTGGAGCCATTATCTTTATGGCGAGTCGTTTGAGATATTTTCGGACCATAAGAGCCTGAAATACTTGTTTTCCCAGTTCGAGCTGAACATGAGACAGAGGAGATGGATGGATTTGCTTAAGGACTTCGATTGTGAGATCAAGTATTATCCTGGAAAGTCGAATGCAGCTGCAGACGATCTTAGTCGAAAGCTTTGTTCCTTATATCTTGCTACGATTGGTGTCTCTCAATTGATTGAAGACTGTTTTACTTCTGGTTTGGAGTTTGAGACCGATAGGAGATCCATCAAAGTATTTGTGATTCAGGCCGAGCCAGAGTTGTTTCAGTTGATCAGAGAGGCACAAAGATCCGATCCGAGCAGTCAGAGTTTGATAGAGAAGGTTAGATCAGGTCATCAATCAGAGTTTCAGTTCAGGGATGATATGCTATTCGTGAATAACCGTATTGTTTTGCTCGATGTTTCTGAGTTGAGACAGCGTATCCTTCGAGAGGCGCATTGCAGTCGGTTCAGTGTTTATCCAGGAGGCCGGAAGATGTATAACGACTTGAAGACTCAATTCTAGTGGAAGCAGTTGAAAGGAGAGATTTGTGTCCCGTTGTCTGAATTTTCAACAAGTGAAAGCCGAGAGGAAGAAACCAGGTGGACTATTGCACAGTTTACCTGTCCCGGAATGGAAGTGGGATCATATCTCTATGGACATCGTCACCAAGCTACCGCGTTCAGTCAGAGGTTGTGATGCGATTTGGGTAGTGATTGACCGGTTGACGAAATCTGCTTGTTTCATTCCATACCGTATGACATACCGTCACGATCAGATGGCCGAGTTGTATGTCAGAGAGGTTGTGAGATTGCACGGCGTGCCGAAGTCGATAGTATCAGACAGAGATCCGAGGTTTACTTCTCACTTTTGGCACAGTCTACAGGGGGCATTGGGTACTCATTTGCACTTGAGCACAACGTATCACCCTCAGACCGACGGTCAGTCCGAGCGTACGATCCAGACTTTGGAGGATATGCTTCGCGCGGTAGTGCTTGACTTTGGCTCAGGTTGGCAGGATTATTTGCCTCTAGTGGAGTTTTTGTACAATAAAAGCTTTCAAGCGAGTATTGGCATGGCACCTTTTGAAGCTTTGTACGGGAAGAAGTGCAGATCTCCGTTATTTTAGGATGAGATTTCAAAATCACCTGAGTTGGGTCCAGATATGATTCGTGATATGTCCGAGCAAGTGAAGTTGATTTGAATCAGGATGAAGATAGCCCAAGATCGACAGGACAAGTATGCGAATGTCAGACGCAGACCACTGTCTTTTGATCAGGGAGACCGTGTGTTTCTGAAGATTTCTCCGTTCAGAGGCACTGTCAGATTCGGGAAAAGGGGAAAGTTGTCTCCAAGATTCATTGGTCTGTATGAGATTCTGGAGAAGATAGGCGATCTTGCATATAGGATTGCTCTTCCTCCGTCACTTTCAGGCATCCACGATGTGTTTCACGTTTTGATGTTGCGAAAATATCATCCGGATCCGTCGCATGTTCTTCAGCCAGACGAGGCCGAACTTGATGAGACTCTGAGTTACTTCGAGCGACCGATTCAGATCCTTGACAGAAAAGAGAAGCAGCTCAGAAACAAGTCGATTCCGTTGGTGAAGATTCAGTGGGGTCGTCACGGAGTTGAGGAAGCAACTTGGGAGACCGAATCTGATATGAGGCAGCGATTTCCAAAATTGTTCGATTGAGGTGAGTTCGTCTTCGGTGTGATTCTTTCTTGTTCAGTCTGTGATCTGTCAGATTTCGAGGACGAAATCGAATCTTAGAGGGGGAGAATTGTAAGGCCCTGAAATTAATTACTTTTCGTGATTATTGGAATTGATTATTATTTTATTTTGGAGATTTATTGAGCAGGGATTGAATCGAATTAAATTGGGAGTTTCAGGGATCGAAATGCAAAAGTTGGATTATATATTATTATACAAGCAAGTTGACTTAAAAATCACATCATTCCCTCTCCTCTCTTTCTCTCCATTCGTACATTCTGAACCGGAAGCCATGGGAGGCGATTTCTCAAGCTTTTCTTCCATCTGATTCGCACGATCCGACCGTCAGATTTTGATTCCGAGTTGAGTTTCACGATCACCGTAATGAGGGCTTCATTCTGACGTAAGTTTTGCTACGATCCTCGAACTTTGATTTGTTTTGGGTTGTCAGAATTTGATAATCTTGGAGTATGTTGTTCTTGAGCTAGCATAGATCGTGTATTCGAAGTCGGTTTGGAAAAAGAACGAAGTTTAGATTTTATATGAATTTTGAGGCATAATTTCGAAAATGGGGTTTTAGTTATTGTTGAGGTTTGTTGTGTTTTGTTGGTTTAGAAGTTGATATGAGTTGGTTGAAGTGGTTGGATGGTGTTGATGAGTTATGGTTTGATCGTTTATAGCCGTTATGCCGTTGAAATCGAGTTTTAATTTATCGGTTGTTTGTTTGGTTCAATTCAGAATTTGTTTGAGTTGTTGGATTGACACCAAATCCGTATAATCTTCATTTTCAGATTTGGATTGGAGTTTCGGGTTTGGATCAAATTTGGGAGTTGAATCGAATTGAGAAGCGAAGACGGTATATTGTTTGAGTTTATTTGTTTCGATTTGTTGTGATTCGATTGATTGGATTTAGTTTTGAAGACTTGGATTTGAATGGAGTCAAACAATCTGTTTTCTTTTCTGCAGATTTGTGCCCGCTCGATCGGTTGAATCTTACCGATCGAGCGAGCACCCCTGAGCTGAGGCAGAGTGTTGGACTTTTGTGTCCGCTCGATCGGTAAGATTTTACCGATCGAGCGGAGGGCTTTTGTTAAGTCTCGGCAGAGACTTGGAATTTCTGGCCCGCTCGATCTGTAATGTTTTATCGATCGAGCGAGCACTGTTCAAAAAAAAAAATTTTGCTTTTAATCTTTGTTCTTGTTTACTTAATAATTGTTTCTCCCGAGATTAGATGTTTAGAATCGAGGTCTCACATACGTCCATCGTCAGCCCATTGATGTTGAAGACATTGACCCAAGCACAGCTCAGCTACGAGCCCCGTAACATCTCGCTAGTGCCCGACCCTCGATGGTATGGCCCAAAACACTCAAATGTAGACTAATAGTTCGAAAACCCTTCAAATTTGTACTTGAGAATGAGGTTTGGACGCATATTTGTAGGTCAGGGATCGAAAGGTCCGATCTGGGTTCAGAAGCTCCGATCTGGGCATGTTTTCCACGTTTCCGCACTTTGACATGTTTTTGGACAGGTGAGTTTGGAAGGTCCGAATTGCACCTTACTTTCCACGCGTAAAACTAATTTTGACATCTCAAGGGGTTGTTGAGTTCGGAAGGTGAATACCGCTTCATCTCCTTCCGAAATGGTTCGACTACTTCCAAACTGTTCAGGCCCCGAGACCCTCCCTACCATTTTAATTTGGATGTTCTGGAGCTGATTTTCCATTTATTTTTCTCAAATAATGACTCTTTAATAATTTTTTGACACTTTTAAAATTTAGTGTCATTTTCTAACATGTAAAATGGAACTTAGGTTATTATAGGCCCACTCTGCAACCTTTTCTTTTCCTTTTTTTTTAAAATTTTTTTAATATATGTAAATTATAAATTCAATTACTATTAATATAATTTTTAATATGAATACAATTTGTATTGTTATATTATCATATAAAATTTTAATATTAAAATATTATATTTGATAATTGTCAAACTTTTGCGAGGTTGTTGTATCAATTATTTTTAAATTTTTAAAAATATTTTATTAAAATAAATTTAGGCTTTTAAGTTAATTGTAATTATTGTTACGAAGTAGTCGTTAAAAAATAAAGTTTCTAAATTATTTTATTTAAATAAAAAATAAATAGATAGTAATAAAATAATTGTGGGGTCCACAAATATATGGTTTGTGAGATATTTGAATGTGGAATATAAGATATTTGAATGATAAAATATTGGATAGATGATGTGGCATAATGGATCCACAAATATTTGGGAGAAATGTCTCTGAAGGTAGGTTGAATTCTACCCTATTTATTGTGGGTGTCCTTATAGCAAATGCCTCATAAGTTCCCCGTTGACATGAAAAAGATGACATGTGTGTCATGTGTTAGTGTCACGCAGATGCCACCTACATAAAGTTTGCTTTGTGTATAACTCCACGTAGGCACCATATGGTCGTGTCCATTCTATTGTCGGACACATGGATATGACGTGGGCTATATGGATGCAGGATGCACCATACATGTGTCATGTGTCTCATCATTTAAAAAGATTTTGGGAAGAGTCATAACTCTTTGATGTACATTATAAGTCATGAATGAAATGACATAACCTTTCATACGTGTCTCTTAATTTTAAAATATTGTAGGCATTTATAATATGACACACCAATTTTCAACATATATAATAGAACTCATTATAAGTAGACCTGGCCACGGTCCGGGTCCGGTCCGGGTTGGCATTTAGCCAACCCTTAACCGGCCCGCAAATGGCCGGTTCCGGTCCGGGTCGGTGAACTGGCGGTTCCGGTCTGGGTCCGGGTCCGGTTAACCACCGGTTCAGGGTCCGGGCTAAACCGTGTCATTTAAAAATAAAAAAAAATTGCAGCGCCCCAGCGCTGCATTGGCAGAGCTGGGGCGCTTTCCCTTCGAATTTAATTCGAAGGTGCAGCGCCCCAGCGCTTATTTGGCAGCGCTGGGGCGCTAAACCTTCGAATTATATTCGAAGGGCGCTGCCAATGCAGTGCTGGGGCGCTGCACATTCGAAATTTAATTTTTTATAAA
This sequence comes from Henckelia pumila, assembly GCF_033568475.1. Classification (NCBI taxonomy): domain Eukaryota; kingdom Viridiplantae; phylum Streptophyta; class Magnoliopsida; order Lamiales; family Gesneriaceae; genus Henckelia; species Henckelia pumila. Next base: position 131,833,581 of record NC_133123.1, on the reverse strand, counting down.
TTTTTAAACAAATTTTTAATAAGACATATTTTTTAAATAATCTCAATCAAATATTTCATATCTCCATAATAAAAATCTATTACATTTATTAAATAAACAATATATTAGAATTTCAACATCTTAATATCTTATGACTTAATATTACAAATCTATTACATTTTATTCTACTTCACTCGCATTTCCTCTCGTCGTAGTTCCGGATGTTCCTTCGGTATCATCTTGGTCTTCTTCATCACTTTGAATATGTTGTGTTCGAGTAGCGGCTTTTGACCAATCATTGAGCAAACATTGGGCTTCCAAGTTTTTCGGCCTTAAGCTAGAACGTCTCTCGTCCAATTATTTCCTCCAATACTAAATGCTTGCTCCACTGCAACTGTTGAAACCGGACAAGCTAGAATTTCTTTTGCCATTATAGCCAAAATTGGATATATTTGTGTTTTTTGCGACCACAATCTCAAAATGTTGAAGTTTTCCTCATCTATATCACTAAAATCAAAAGTAGTGGTAAAATAATTCTCAAGTTCCTGACTGGAACTTGAGGATCCTCGTGGACGTTTCGTCCGTTCCCTTAATAAAAGTTGTGTTTTAGTAAGTTTAGAAGTAACATTACTAGTTGCAGTGGATTGTGTTTCATGTGAAACAATTTGTCCACCATATTTGATGTTATATTCATTATAAATATCAAGTAAATGAGTTTTAATATTAAACAAAATCAATGAGATAGAAGGAATCGTTTCCGCAATAGGCTCCAAAGATTCATAATATAATGTTAACATGTTGCTTAAGCCATCTAATTTAAGTCTAGGATCTAAAACAAAAGCACATAAAAAAATTTCAGGAATGAGCAAAAAATATTTTTCCCATTTTGCTTTCATGACGAGAATACATTGAGATAAAGCACTATCATTAGAATTAACATGTTCATGAAAAATACAAGCAATGTTGCAACAATGTGTTAAAACTAAATGTGAAGTAGGGTAATAAAAACCAGATAATTGGTCACTAGCATCATTAAAAACTTTTAAAATTTCACAAATACTAGTGCATATGTTCCATTGATTTGAAAACAAATAAATATCACGAGCTTGAACAAATTGATGAAAAAATGTACATAATAAATCTTTATATTCAAAAGAGGATAATAACAATTTATATGTTGAATTCCAACGAGTTGGAACATCTCGTGCAAACCGCTTAGGCTTCATACCATTTACTCTACAAAATTTTTCCCATTGCTTCATAACTTGAGGATGCGTCCATAAATAATGAATAGCGTTTCTAATTAGTTGAATATGTATGCCTAAACTTTTTAGTCCATCTTGAACACACAAATTTAAAATATGACATGTGCATCTAATATGAAAAAATTTGCCACCTAGTGATGGTTTACATATTTCAATAAGCTAACTTATACTTGAAGTATTTGCACTAGCATTATCAAAAGACATTGAAAAAACTTTGGTAGTTGGACCATATTCTTCTAAAATAACAAATATAAGTTGCGAAATATTTTGTGCCGTGTGTGATTCGTTGAAACATCTATATGCAAGCAACCTTTTTTGAATGTTCCAATTATTATCAATCCAATGACATGTAATACCCATATATGAACAACTTTGCCAATGATCACTCCAAATATCGGAACACAAAGAAACTTTATTATTCAAACTATAAAATTCCTTAATTAATTCTTTCTTTTGATCAACGACTAACTTTTTCATTGTGCGTTTGAGACTATTTATTGGAATACGTCTAATAGAAGGATTTGCACTTGTAGAAAGCCAATTTTCAAAAGATAATTTATCGCTAAAACTAAAATAAAGTTGTTCAACCGCACAAAATTTAGCCATTTATTCTCTAAATCTAGCTTCGTTATATTTAAATAGTTGAGATTCATTACCCGATTGAGAAGAGAATGCCGGAATTTGAGTTTGACCACGATCAATACCAATTTCCACCGGATGATTTTTCTCGATATGCCGCGTCAAAGTTCCATAACCACCTCCTTGTTTAAATTTGTAACATTTTGAACAATATTTGCATTTGGCTTGCAAATCACCGGAGGGAAGCGTCACCTTGTCGAAGTGTTTGGTGAAGATATCGGATGTCGGGTGAGGCACCGCTCGAGTTTGTCTTTGAGAGGGCGCCGGATCGTTCATACTTTCTTGACTTGCATGATGACGTGGTGGTGGTGGTGGTTGTTCAACTTGTTGTCTTTGTTGCGCCTCTTGTCGAATTTCTTGAATTTCATCATCGGAATATTCAAGATCAAATCCATCGACATTGAATTGAGGATACTCGACCTCGGGTGGTATGATGCTCTTTTTCTTTCCTTTTCCTTTGTCACCCCTACGACTTGATCCCTCTCCGGACATTTGTAATTGTATAAATATGAAAATAAATCAACAATTGATAATAAACCAATAATCGAAACTTGATATTTTTGATAATCAAGAAATTAAAAGAAATTGAAAATAGAGAGAATGAAGAGAGAATTGTGTAAACAAAATGAAAGGAGGTTGGGGGTATTTATAGATAAAAAGTAGGTTTTTAAAAAAAAAAAAATAGCCGGTTGACCCGGCGGGTTCGGCGGGTTGACAACGGCCACAAGATCATGGCCGTTAATCTCAACGGCCACGAAATCGTGGCCGTTGAATGATCCAACGGCCACTTGCTAGTGGCCGTTGGATTTGGGCGCCCTGATGAGCGCCACGTGTCCAACCCGCCGGGTTGGACCCGTTCAACCCGACGGTTTGACCAGCCGGGTTGCCGGTTTTCCCTTGGGAAAACCGGGACCGGACCGCCTAGTGGCCGGTCCGATCCCGGTTCCGAGTCGGGCCCGTTGACCACGGGCCGGGTCCGGGCCCAACCCGGCCCTTGGCCAGGTCTAATTATAAGCCATGAATGAAATAACATAACCTTTGATGAGTGTCTCATCATTTTAAATGGTTGTGGGCATATATAATATGGCACACCAATTTTTAACATATATATAATAGAATTCCTACATCATGCAGAATGATTTTTTAGGCATTCATAAGCATATATAATATAAAACACTATCAAATTCACATATATATATAGAGAGAGAAAGTTTTGCTATGTTGCTCACCTCCGGTGGCCACCTCTATGCCCACCTATGAGGTGACACTCATCCATTGGATAAACCATTTGTATATGATTCATCTCATTCATTGGATGATTGACACCTCATAGGTGGGCACCGGAGGTGGGCAGCATAGCAAAACTCTATATATATATTCCATTTCCGTTCTATTGTAAAAAATAAAAACTAAATAAATAAGAGAGTTTAAAAAACATATGTTTTTCATTCGTTTTTGTGATTTTAAATGCTCCTTTCACAACACATAAGTTGTTGTATCTTGTGAGACGATCTCGTATTCCATAAATTCCGCGTGTGAGACAGATTCTTTTTAAAGAGATAGAATTTAAATACATCGAGAGAAAACACAAGAAAAGAATATCCAAGTAAACAAGGAGAGGTGTTATATTGATCACAAGCCTAAAATATAAAATTCAAATACCTTTTTTAAAACTTAGGTCGAAAGGAAATTCATGACTAATAGTCACGAATTCGAAGTCAGATTGTCGATAATATTTGGGAAAGAAATTTCAAGAAACTGACATGATGCTTAAAAATAAAGTTGAAACCAATTAATTTAAAACTGATTTAAAAAAAAACGTTCATAGCAAATGGCCCAGGTGGATTTTTGAATCTGATGTTGTAAATGTGGTTCAAAAAATCTATGGTCTTTCACGCATTGCGGTGGAAGCTATGATTATGCCGTCTTTAAGAGACATGATGCGCCCATTTCAATTCTCGCCCCTTCAAGGGGAGAGAATGTTGCACGAGGAATGGCCCTTGTGCAATGTTGCAGGCGGGCCTAGCGCGAATTCCTTCCGCACGGTGAAGCGCGCCTGTCACTTTTATTTTTTTATTTTAAATTTTTTAAAGGTTGTCACATCCAATGGCAAGATGGCCGATTTAAATTATTAAAAATAATTTTAAAAAATAAAATTAATAATGAAATAATTTTTAAAATCAATGGCAAAGATCATCTCATTTTAAAAAACATTAAAAATAAAAAAAATCATAAAAACCTCAAACGGATAGTAACAGTTATATTTTTCAATCTTCTATAAATACTCTTCATCATACCTTCAAAAATTCACAACTTCTACATTCATTCTAAAAAAAATGAAATTTTTCATCTTTGATTTCAATCAATGCAAATCAAAAATAAATCCATGGAACAATTATCAGTGTTCTAAAAGGCGCCGCCTAGGAGTCTTCTAGGCTCTAGGCGGTTGCCCATCGCCTCGCTTTCTTGCTAGGCTATGCCTCTAGGTAGACCTGGCCAAGACCCAGAATCGGGACCGAACCCGTAAATGTCCGGTCCGGTTCGGTCCCGGTTTTCCATGTGGAAAACCGGCAACCCGGCGACTTGGACCCGACGGGTTGGACACTTGCGGCGCCGAGATGATCCAGCGGCCACAATCTTGTGGTCGTTGAAACCCGGCCGACCCGACGGGTCGACCCGCTGGACCCGCCTGGTCAACCGATTTTTTTATAAAAAAAACTTTTTAGTTTTTATCTATAAATACCTCCAACCCCTTTCATTTTGTTTACACACTTTTCTCTTCATTCTCTCCATTCTCAATTTCGTCTAATTTCTTGAATTATCAAAAATATCAAGTTTCGATTATTGGTTTATTGTAAATTGTTGGTTTATTTTTATATTTATACAATTACAAATGTCCGGAGCGGGATCAAGTCGTAGGGGTGACAATGGAAAAGGAAAGGAAAAGAGCATCATACCACCCGAGGTCGAGTATCCTCAATTCAATGTCGATAGCTTTGATCTTGAATATTTCGATAATGAAATTCAAGAAATTCGACAAGAGGCGCAACAAAGACAACAAGTTAAACAACCACTTCATCATGCAAGTCAAGAAAGTATGAACGATGTGGCGGCCTCTCAAAGACAAAATCGAGCGGTGCCTCACCCGACATCCGATATCTTCACCAAATATTTCGAAAAGGTGACGCTTCCCTCCGGTGATTTGCAAGCCAAATGAAAATATTGTTCAAAATGTTACAAATTTAAACTAGGAGGTAGTTATGGAACTTTGACGCGGCATATCGAGAAAAATCATCCGATGGAAATTGGGATTGATCGTGCTCAAACTCAAATTCCGGCATTTTTTTCTCAATCGGGTAATGAATCTCAACTATTTAAATATAACGAAGCTAGATTTAGCGAAGAAACGGCTAAATTTTGTGCGGTTGAACAACTTTCTTTTAGTTTTAGTGATAAATTATTTTGTGAAAATTGGCTTTCTACAAGTGCAAATCCTTCTATTAGACGTATTCCAAGAAATAGTCTCAAATGCACAATGAAAAAGTTAGTTGTCGATCAAAATAAAGAATTAATTAAGGAATTTTATAGTTTGAATAATAAAGTTTCTTTGTGTTTCGATATTTGGAGTGATCATTGGCAAAGTTGTTCATATATGGGTATTACATGTCATTGGATTGATAATAATTGGAACATTAAAAAAAAGTTGCTTGCATATAGATGTTTCAACAAATCACACACGACACAAAATATTTCTCAACTTATATTTGTTATTTTAGAAGAATAAGGTCGAACTACCAAAGTTTTTTCAATGTCTTTTGATAATGCTAGTGCAAATACTTTTAGTATTAGTGAGCTTTTGTAAGTATGTAAACCATCACTAGGTGACAAATTTTTTCATATTAGATGCACATGTCATATTTTAAATTTATGTGTTCAAAATGGGCTAAAAAGTTTAGGCATACATATTCAACCAATTAGGAACGCTATTCATTATTTATGGACGCATCCCCAAGTTATGAAGCAATGAGAAAAATTTTGTAGAGTAAATGGTATGAAGCCTAAGCGGTTTGCACGAGATGTTCCAACTCATTGGAATTCAACATATAAATTGTTATTATCCTCTTTTGAATATAAAGATTTATTATGTACATTTTTTCATCAATTTGTTCAAGCTCGTGATATTTATTTGTTTTCAAATCAATGGAACATATGCACTAGTATTTGTGAAATTTTAAAAGTTTTTAATGATGCTAGTGATCAATTATCCGGTATTTATTATCTTAATTCACATTTAGTTTTAACACATTTTTGCAACATTGCTTGTGTTTTTTATGAACATGCTAAATCTAATGATAGTGTTTTATCTCAATGTATTCTAGTCATGAAAAGCAAAATGAAAAAAATATTTTTCGCTCTTCCTGAAAATTTTTTATATGCTTTTGTTTTAGATCCTAGACTTAAATTAGATGGCTTAAGCGACATGTTAACATTATATTATGAATCTTTGGAGCATATTGCGGAAAAGATTCCCATTATCTCATTGATTTTGTTTAATATTAAAATTCATTTATTTGATCGATATTTAAAATGAATATAACATCAAATATAGTGGACAAATTGTTTCACATGAAACACAATCCACTGAAACTAGTAATATTACTTCTAAACTTACTAAAGCACAACTTTTATTAAGGGAACGGACGAAACTTCCACGAGGATCCTCAAGTTACAGGCAGGAACTTGATAATTATTTTACCACTAATTTTGGTTTTAGTGATACAGATGAGGAAAACTTCGACATTTTGAGATGGTAGTCGCAAAAAACACAAATATATACAATTTTGTCTATAATGGCAAAAGAAATTCTACCTTGTCTGGTTTCAACAGTTGCAGTGGAGCAAGAATTTAGTATTGGAGAAAATACATTGGACGAGAGACGTTCTAGATTAAGGTCAAAAAATTTGGAAGCCCAATGTTTGCTCAATGATTGGTCAAAAGCCGCTACTCGAACACAACATGTTCAAAGTAATGAAGAAGACCAAGATGATACCGAAGAAACATCTGAAACTATGACGGGAGAAAATGCGAGTGAAACAGAATAAAATGTAATAGATTGGTAATATAAGATGTTGAAATTCTATTATATATTTATTTAATAAATGTAATAGATATTTATTATGTAGATATGAACTATTTGATTGTGTTTATTTAAAGAATATGTCTTATAAAAAATTTTAAAATAATTTTGAAGAGAAAAATTCAGGCCTTCAGCGGCCAGGAGGCGCGCCAGCACCTCCCAAGGACGCAGTCGCGCGGCTGCTGCATAGGAATGCGCAGTGTTGGCGCGGACGCTTCGCAGAAAATAATGTGCAGCATTGGCGCGGCCGCGCCACCCCTGCGCATTCAAAAAAAATGGCGCTCTTTTTTTAAAAAAATTGCAAGGGTTGGCCCGGAGCCTGAACCGTCGGTTAACCGGACCCGGACCTGGACCCCGACCGGAACCGCCGGTTTAGCAACCCGAACCGAAACCGGCCAGAGGCGGGGGCCGGTTAAGGGTTGGTAAAACACCAACCCAGACCCGAAACGGACCCAGCCCGTGGCCAGGTCTACCTCTAGGCGTTGCCCGCCTAATCTCCCGCCTAGGTTGACAGAAATCCGCCTAGGCGGTTACTATTTTTTATTAAAAAAATTAAAATTCAAAAAATAAAAGAAAGACGCGAATCGAGAAACAAATACAGAAAGAAAGAAGAAGCGCAGAAAAGAAAGTCAAGCAAAAAATTAAATCTCATATTACATATGAAGACTTGATATTATTAATATTTATGTTGTTGTTGTTGTTATTATTATTATTAAAATTTTAAAAGATTTTCGTACAAAAAATGAAAAACATAAGATATAAAAATTATATTTTATAGTAAAATCATGAATATTCTAAGTTATTTATTATTTAGGTTTTAAAAAAAATCGTCTAAGCCTAGCCTAAGCGGTCACCTAGGCGGCTAGGCGCTAGGCGGTGGTCGCCGCCCGCCTACCGCCTAGCGCTTTTTAGAACATTGACAATGATTATCTCAATTCTCCTTCATCAAACGTTTCTCAAATCAATTCTCAATGGATTTGTCTTTTCTAATATCAATACACCGACGACCAAATGTTGAGCCACATGTTCAATCAAACTCAATTCCCAAAATCCAAACAAAGTCACTCCTCCTGCTTTTGAAACCATGTCTTCAAATCAAAAAAGAAATGGAAGAAGTTGTTGTTGCCAGTGGGGGTGACTCCATCATGAGGAAACATTGGTTGAAAGACGAAGATGGATGTCTTGCAAATGCATGGTGCAACGCTTCCACCAATCCGAAACTTGAAAATGACCAAAGAAACGCTAGATTTGGGGATTTGTTGAAAAAGAATATAACCATTAATTGTTAATGTGATGGAAAGTTCGTTCAAGGGACAACATGCGTCAACATTTTAGGGATCTTGCAAAAAAAAATTTCGCTTTACAAAATAAAATGAGCGAACTAGAAGTCCTCAACTAAATTGGATCATCATTTTAGATTAACGTAGTCTTAAAATTTATCACAATATTTTATTTTACTTGAAATTTAAAAATTCCTAAATACATTTATTTTTAGTTTGCTCAAGCTCAAACATTGTTTGAGAAAGATTGTGGAATCGCATGGTCCAACGATAAAGCTTGGTTAGTCCTTAAGGATCAATCAAAATGAAAGATATGGTCGTTCGAAAAATACGAAAGTGATGCAAACAATGCGACCAAGAAACTGAAGAATATGATGACGAATCATCTCCATCTCTTTTCTCCACGCCTACTGATACGCCTACCGCCGATGAAGAAAATGACGTGCAAGAAGTGGCCGGAACCATTAGAGCAATGGGAAGAAAGACCCTCAAAGAGAGCATGAAAGGATCTGGATCAAAAGATTCACCTATGACGGATTTGTGTGCATAAATGCGTGATGATCAGACCAAATTTTATGAAATTGAGGATACGAAGATTGCTATAGCAAGAGAACGTTATGCAAAATTTGAGGAATGGGTGACAAATAAGTACGAAATAGAGATGAGGAAGCGAGAAATGAAGGAGAGAAAGCAAGCAATGAAAGAGATGGAGCTGGAGATGGAGCAAGAAAATTGAATCATTGAAAAAGATATTAACAATCCAAACATGAATGATGTGCAACATGAATATTTTATGAAGATGCAACAACCAATTTTTCGTAAAATATTAGGGCATTAATTTATTTAGTTGTAGGTAATTTTCTTTAATTATTTATAATTTTTTAAATTTCTTAATTTCGTGTATTTCTTATTTTTCTGTAATATTTAAATTTTAATTATGTGTAATTTTAATTTTCTTTTAATTATGCAAATTTATTTTTGTTTGAATAAAACAATATATTTAATAAAATAAAAAATTTAATATTTCAACATCATCTCACCCTCGCAGAATCGTATGATAAAGTTAGCATTGCTGACGTCAACATGCAATGAATTTATCAACTGATTAAAAATATAAAACTAAAAATAAAGTTATTTAATAATAAAAATAATAGAATTAAAAAAATAAGAGTAATTGGAAATTATATTAAACGTCAATAGGCAATTGGCCATTATCATTATCATCATGTTGTTGTTATTATTATTTAATTTTTTTTATTATGTGTTATAATCTTTTCCAATATATCAAAATATTTCCCCTTAAATATCATCTTTTGTTTGACTAAAATTATTCTTTCTCTATTTTTTTTAATTTTAATATTTTAAATCGCATTTTAGTCTCTCGATAATTTTTATAATTGTAATTTAATTTCTCGATAATTTTTATATCACATTAATTAAAAAAACAATATACAAGAATGCATCGCGTGCACCAATACACTATTTAATTATTATATCAAAGGAAAATAAAAAATCAAACATTGGCGTACACGGTAAGTTAGATCCTACCTATACAGGCACTGTCTTGAGGTAGATCTAATGGTGGACATTTATCAATAAATGTGGGATCCATTATTTTTTAATGGACCCTGCATGTATTGATAAATGAGAACCCTTAGATCTATCATGAAGGTAATGTCTGCATAAGTAGGTTGAAATTAACCGACGTACACACACGGGGGAAACGCTCCACTGTTTACATTTCCTTTATAAATTTATATAAAAGGGTTGACTCCGAAGGGAACCTCATTCCACATGAATCAGAGGCCCATTGGCTCATGCGGAAGGTAAATCGAGAGATGTGCACGAGCGGCAAGGACCTGAAGAAGGAAGTACATGACCCAATCCCCAGAGCATACCCCACAATATTTCAGCAGGGAATATGCTCCACAGATCGAACCCGCAATGCTAGGGAATTTCTTCCCACGTCACCTCAGATCTTACCAACTCGCCTGTGGCCCAATGGGCTACATCTCCTTTCTAAAAAAAAAAGGGATGAGCCCCACCCCCAAGGGCCCCACACAGAGCCGCCCCAAGCCCCGACGTGAAGGGAGGTAAATCAGGGTTATGCCGTAAGTACCCAGAGAGAAGAAGGCTCGCAAACACAATAAACAAGGCCAAATACATCTTTTACGAGATTCGAACACTCATCGCCTTCTTTTTCACCAAAGCTTTTGCCAGTCCAGCCATCTTCTTTCTAAAGCTTGCTGGGTTGGTGGTAGCAAAGGAAAGGAGGTGACAATTTTAGGGTTTTTCTTTTAATTTCTCGCTTATTTCACCGATTCCTCTTCCCCTTTTCGCATGTTCTGTACACACTCGATTTTCATTTTTGCTTTTTTGTTTTTGAAAATGACCATTTTTGCCTTCTGACTTGCTGTCGAAGAAAGTAATCGAAGGCTGTAGCTTTTCCCTTGGTTTCAGATCAAGAATCTCCATTTCTTCCAATTTCAGGTAAACATTGATCATTCCTGGAAGATCCAAGTAAACGAGGAAGAAATGAAGTTTCCATGTTTTAGTTGCATAATTTATTATATGTCAATTATTTTTGCATTTATCTCTCAGATTTTTACGAAAATGACTCAAGATGTCGAGATGCATGAGCAGCACCCCGCCCCTTCCAATTCCCACTACAGTGATTCTCCCCCCACCCTCCAGCGTAAGTAGTTTTTACGTGATTGTTTAATGTTCTTGGCATTTTGGGGGTTTTAGTATTTTTTTGGGTGGCATCTTTCAGATTTAAAGGACATAGCAGCTTTGATTGAGACCGGAGCAAATTCGCGTGAAGTTCGAAGAGTTGTGAGGGCAATTCGATGGACAATTCAGCTCAGGAAGAAGCTAAATCCTTCTGTTCTATCAGCATTTCTCAATTATGTGCTTGTCCCTGGATCGGAGGTGAATTCGCGGCTGTCTTCTTGCATCCCTAAGGTGAGAGGCATGCTGGAATCCCAAGCGAATATTTATATCTATGTAGTTAAAACTTTTGTGTTTACCCTGATTTAAAAGTGAGTCTTCTATAATTCTATTGATTGATTTTTTGAATTGGAATGAATCATTCTGTGATGTACGGTGTCTATGCTAATATCTGACATTTTAAGGTTAAAGTAATTCACTGTTGATTCTGAGTGGAATAATTGAAGCTTCACACCGTAGTCCATGTTTTTGCCTATTTTCCACTTATTGCGTTTTCCAACTTCTGGACTTTCCATGGCTATGTTTTAGTTATTGTTTAGAAACAAGAGTTTAATACAACCATCCATGGATTTGAAGTAGGTATTTCGTGCTGTAGTCACAAATTATGTCATAAGGAAAGTGAAAGGGATAGAATTTGTGCATGATAATTCATTTCATGACTTTATGTGTATAGGAAGATGATCATGATATGGAGGTTGACTCCGCAACATCTGCCACTCAAGCCCCTGCGAAACACTCCTTACCGGAGATTGAGATCTATTGCTATCTGCTTGTTCTGATATTTCTGATTGATAAGAAGAGATATATTGAGGTATGACTGTGCATGATTAAATTACTTGAAATGATTAACTTACCTCAAAGGCTTGTATTTTTAATGTATGTCCTGAAATTGATTATTATATGTTTCTTTAGGCTAAGGCTTGTTCTTCTGCTGGCATTGCACGTCTGAAGAACCTTAACAGGCGAACTGTTGAAGTCTTAGCCTCCAGGCTGTACTTTTACTACTCTTTAAGCTATGAACTTACTGGAGATCTTGCTGAAATACGTGGGTATGTCATGTCATGTATCTTCTAGTTAAATTTTTTGGCAGCAGAATTAATTCATGGACTTGAAATTCCCGAATCAACTTATGTACAAATGAACTAAGGCTCCGCTTGGATAGAAGTATTTCAAATCTATGGATTTCAAATACATTTTTATTGTTCAGAGAAGTAGCACCACAAACATCAAATCCACTTCTTTTATGTTTATATGGTAATTCATGGATGGATTTTAAGTTCATCCAATAAAGTGGTGATTTAAAATCCTTTTTAATCCATCTAAGTAATGTGTAAATAATTAAATTATGAATTTGAGATTTCTCTATGTTTCATTGTTAACACTAAAATTATAATCGAAATCAATGGATTTCAAATACTTCAATCCAAGCGCAACCTAAAAGAATTGAGATGCTATAAGTGTGTTTTGTTATCTACTTATATGTTGGCATGTCTGATAGAAATTTTGATCTTTTAACAGTAATCTACTTGCTTTGCACCGAACTGCTACTTTGCGCCACGATGAGTTGGGGCAGGTTTGTTTTATATTGGAAAACAAATTAGTTTGTTGACTTGGTTGTGCCTTCAATGATTTATGGAATAATAATTGCATGATACAGGAAACACTTTTGAATCTGTTACTGAGGAATTATCTACATTACAACTTATATGATCAAGCGGAAAAACTGAGATCAAAGGCTCCTCGTTTTGAAGCTCACTCAAATCAGCAGGCAACTCTAAAATACTGCCCTAATAAACTCTTTGTGTGTCAATGTTAGACTATTTTTCATGTTTGGATTGAGATGATTTATTATCTGGTTCATGTTAATCCTTAGTTAAGCCTGAATATCGCTTGCAACATGTGAATATTGATACTTAGCAGGCAAGAATAACTTTGATTGCAGAGACTGTGTTTGAATTAAATTGTGTTAAAATGTAATGACTTAAAGCTCCGAGAACGTTGTAGATCCGTACAACAATAGGTAAGTAACCGTTAGTATAAAAGGAGTATGAACAATGAGGAGCTATATTATTAGGTATGGGACTCTCAAACCTTCTCAACCTAATAAGGTATTGCCCCAGAGATGTTATTTATCTTTCAGAAGTTATATTTGTAAAATGAGCTTAATTTATGTCATTATAAGCTGTTCAAAGAACTGTAGCTTGATTTGATGCCGAATATGCCTTGATATTTTAGTTCTGATTAGCTTTGTGAATGCAAAACATGTTCAATGCATCATTTCTCTCAGGTTTTCTTTCAAGCGTTTTTCAGTTTTCCTTTTAAAATATTCCGGACATTTGTAATGTTGTAGCTTTAGAATATATTTGTTGAAGTGGTGTCTGTCATTTGTTCTGACCATTAATGTCTTCAGTTTTGTCGGTACCTCTTTTACTTGGGAAAGATCAGAACAATTCAGTTAGAGTACACTGATGCTAAAGAGTCACTCCTCCAAGCTGCTAGGAAAGCTCCTAGTTCTGCTCTTGGTTTCCGAATTCAATGCAACAAGTGGGCTGTGATTGTCCGCTTACTGCTTGGAGAGATCCCGGAAAGGACGGTTTTTATGCAGAAAGGAATGGAAAAAGCTCTGAGGCCTTACTTTGAGCTTACAAACGTAAGTGTGAGGCTCTTGATGCTAGTGTTGCGCGCCTAACTGACTGGCATTTATCTCACATTTAGCTACAATTTTCTTAATGTGTGGGGCCTGTGGGCATGGTGGTAGTAAAATACTTGTAAAAAAATGCTCTGACCTGGTTACTTGTTTTTATACTAGTCTCAGTTGATACTGATTTATTATCCATGGGATTCAGGCTGTTAGAATTGGAGATTTGGAGCTTTTTAAAACAGTGGCTGAGAAATTCGCCAGCATCTTCAGTTCTGATCGAACGAACAACTTAATTGTCCGCCTACGTCACAATGTTATACGGACAGGTTTACGCAACATTAGCATCTCGTACTCCAAGATCTCACTTGCTGATGTAGCTAAGAAGCTAAGATTGGATTCTCCAAATCCTGTTGCTGATGCGGAAAGCATAGTATCTAAAGCAATTCGAGATGGTGCAATTGATGCTACATTGGATCATGCCAATGGATGGATGGTATCAAAGGAGACGGGGGATATTTACTCTACAAACGAGCCTCAAAATGCGTTTAACTCAAGAATTGCTTTCTGCCTGAATATGCACAATGAAGCAGTTCGCGCCCTTCGATTTCCACCTAATTCTCACAAGGAAAAGGAGAGTGCGGAGAAGAGAAGAGAAAGGCATCAGCAAGAGCAAGAACTTGCTAAACACATAGCTGAGGAGGATGAGGATGAATTCTGACCAAAATAGTTTGAATCATTGAGGTTCTTGCAATAACATCGAACTGCAAAGCAAACATCAAAATTCTCGCGAGGATGTTTTCTCCCCTCGGGAGATGGCGTACACTTGTTTTTGTAGCAATTCACATTTACCATTTATTGTTATCCCAGTTCCTATTTAGGCTCAGATGATTGTTATTTCTTTTACACGTTAGTCTTTTTTTTTGTGGGAATAAACTGCAGTTATATATTTCGATGTCACCAAAGTAGGTCTCTTTATATGATCTCAACGGTGAGATTTGTTTCTTTCGGTGCCATTTTGTGGTTCAGCAAACTAGGTGTGGACCATTTATGCACGATGAACTTTAGTATTTTTCCAAAGTTAAACACATGAATGACTTACGTGACTCAACTTGGTGGAAGAAATATTAACTCTACACTCGAACAACAAGCATCTTGAGTCAGTTCGCATACAAAACGTATTCGAGTACAGTACCCATTTTGATAAGATGGCAAGCTCGGCTAAACCAATATAAGCTGTATTTATCCTGAAACTGAGGTGTGATTCAATTGTAAGTGCACCAAATGAAACCGAGAGAAATAAAAAAGCTTCAGGATAGGAGAAAACGAGCAGCTGCATTTCAACCAGCAGCACTTGTTCCGAATGATTTGACAATCGTGCTCACTCTTTCAGCAAATATTTTGGAAGTTATCTTTTTACCCGGGACGTGAAATGGATTTGAGACTGCATCAACATAAGCTGTATGGAACCTCCTGAAAAACTGCATCAATTTTCATGTCAAACATAAACCTGCTGGTATATCATGGATGCCAAACATCAATCGTGGTACACCGACTCCAGTATAAAATTATCAAATCAGTCAAAGGTATTAGAACTTCAATGCAGTAAATGAGGATGACACAGATGTTCCGGTTTTAAATGATTTTCTATAGACCAACAGAAAGAGTTGGTTATCAGAATTTAAGAGAAAATTTGAGATTTTATTTAAATTCATTTTCTAAACTACTTGCGCTCTGCCCTAATCCAATTAAATGAAGAATAGTGTTTGCTGATAATCTCTGCATCATGTGCAACACTTACATTTCTCACATCTGCGTCTCGGACATCAAGATCTGTCGTCACCAGAATGAACTTCACCTTCGTATTGGTCAGGTAACCATACCTGAGAGCATCACACCATGAGCTACAGAAGCACTTGCAAGGCAAGAAGCAATACAACAGCATCATGTTTTCACTTACTATCAGAGAAAAAAGGAACTTCACACTCACACTTTGTAGTTTTCGGTTGGATACAGCAAACCAAGAAATGTCTCGTTTAGTGTCGGGGCAGCCTTTTTCGGATTGTTCACTGAGGTACAAAAGAAGTCAACAGATAGAAATATCCACTTCAACCATGATAAAAACATGTAACAGCCAACAGGTCAAATGTAGTGAAAAAAGGTTACAACAACCTATAAGCAAACATCCCAACAAACTGATAATGGATTCCAAAAATGGATTTTTAACAGAATATTCATGAGGTTTTATATTGTATTTGGGTCAGCTGCATTGCTTTTCTACTCAAGGGCAGCCTCAGAACTCAGCAGTGATCTAAGAGGGGTCAAATCCATTGTAATATCTTAATACGCATCACCTTCATTTCAGCATCCTCATCTCAATTCGGTCACAGATATAAAAAAAATGTTTTACACTAGTTATAAAGCATGGTACATGAATTACCATTCCAACTTTTCTCTCGATACAATGATAGATCCTAATCGTCTGAAGCTAAGACACAAGGCAATTATCTTAGAGCAACTCGACGTTATTCACAGTTTCAATCTTTACTCCATAGATTTGGCAACTGCTAATGCTGCCTCCTTGAATTTAGTAACGCTCTTTCATAGCTTAAAAAATTACCACTTGCAATACAATTTAGGGTTTCAAACGCAAATCTACACACATATTCCACTTAATCGTCACCGATACACCGACAGGCAGCTGGAATCAGAAAATAACAGGTTTGGCCTATCTTTGACCAGTAATAACCTGAAAAATTAAGCAGAATTGAAAATGATCTAGTTAGAAATCCACCTCTTTCATCGACGACATCGAGAGAACAATGAACGATGTGATGAAGCTTGAGCGCATCATCTGCCTCAGTAAAACTCTGAATGTACAACGGATTGTTCTGCCATTAAGAACAAAAAGACAGGAATCGACCAACAGTCACGAAAATCATTCTTTTGATGTTCAATCCATCACCAGCGCCAATTCAAAGACAGATCGAATCAATAGGCACGGCGGGGTACCTGGTGGCCGACGACGGCGACGCAGACAATCATTTCCGCGATGAATTAGGTCCAATTGTGTTGATCACGCCAGGCAGCAAATGCTTCTTGAACTGAGAAGGTTAGCTCGTGGGAGGATTTCAAGCCAAGGATTATATTTTGGGCCTATATTAATATTTAAGCAAAATAAATAACGTGTAAGATTATCAGGGTTAATTGCATTAATTTACCCCATGAAAAGTCAAAAAATCATAAAACCCTCTAAAAAATATTAATAGGCTGATGCATCCCTCAGTTTTTTAAAATATAGCACATTTCACCCCTATGTTATACAAACTCGGGCACATTTATACCCTTTCATAGGGGTTTTTATGCTAATTTTTTTAAAACATAGGGTCTAACATGCTATTAATTTTACACAGGGTGTTTTATGCCTTTTAAACTTTTCACAGGGGGTGTGGATGCAATTAGCCCAAGATTACTATTATGAATACAATCTCATGGCTAAATTTTATAACACGGTTATTCTATTTTTTTATGACGTGGAAATCAGCGGTAGTCATTTTCGGTATGTACTTATTAAATTTTTGGACTATAACGCAATAGTTTGCAAACATGCTAGTCAGGTAAATCGTATTGAACAGACCTTGTGTGACATGCTAGTACAAGAAAGTTGGTAGGAGTAAGTCGAACATCTAACCACTGACGAAGTGCTTACATTACTTTTTATTTTGACCGACCCATGAAAATATTACTTTATATATTAAATTATTACTTTTCATTGTAAATATGAAATCAATTCGTCTCACAAATAAAATTTACAAGATTTTCTCAAATGAGATCTACTCAAAAAGTAATAATTTTGATGAGTGGTCCAAATAAGTTCATTTGAGGTAACAAATATTTTAGATAATGAAATGCTTGAAATACCTTTTTTTTTGAGTTGGTCTTTTCGGTTTCTGGTCAAACTCATTTATATTTACAATAAAAAAGTTATGTTTTTGGAATAAAAAATAATACATTATCATGAATGACCTAATTAAAAGATATGTTTCAAAAAATTTACGCGCAAATAATTTTTGTGATTTTTTGTTTCCCGACAATTGGTTGTTTGTTTAAGTTGATATATTGAAAATTCATTTTGGTTGAAATTTGACACTCAATTTCGTTGATGGTTCGATGCTTACATCAAACTCACACATATTTATAATAGGGTATGCCTTCGAACATGGGTAAATAAACTCAAGAGACCTTATTTGGATAGAAAATCCAAAGTTTAGCATCGAGAATCAAATTTTTTGATTTATGAGCTTCTTTCAAAAAAACTTTACAAAATAACCTTCAAATACAAAGAAATGCAAAAAACAAAAGAAAGAAAAAAATTGAGAAAGTTATATTTTCAAATCATGGTCAAACGAAGGTTATTTAGTTAAATAAATCCTATATTATAATATGTTCATTTCACAAAATTATTATTTTTTCCAAATATATCTTCCATATTTTCTCATCCAAAATTCATTTCACAAAATTATTATTCCTTTCCAAATCCAAATCATTAACCAAAGTTGTGTCCTAAACTAAATATTTCCAATTGTATTGAAGGATAATCGAAAGCTCGTTCACTATGTTCTTACCGATTGCAAGACTAATCGTTATAAGAAAACAAAACATCAAGAAAATGAGGTTATTCATTATAATGGACAGATAGTGAGGCAACAGGTTTTTCTTTTACCTTTTTCAAAATCACAATACGAAAAAAAAAAAGGTAATCAAATACTGTTCTTGATCAAATTGCGCCTCGCCAGAAATCTAGCCACCGGCGGGGTGAGTGCCAGCGTGATCGGGACCCTGACCGGAAACAGCGCCTTATTAATCAGCACGGCCAAAGCCAGCGCGCCGCCGCTCGATGATGCCAGCTCCGCCGTCCGATTCCTCACCTTCCCCGAATCAGAACCCATTTCGGGAGCTTCTTCGACCTTCTTCTCCTTGCCCACTCCAGGCATGCCCACTCTTTCCAGCATTGATTCCACATCGATGTTGCTTTTAATGGCGACGTACAGCCCACTGATTGACGCGGCGGAAACCGTAAAATGTACTCCCAATCCCACTTTGCCGTATTTTTTCAGCAGCTCTTTGAATCTTCCAGCTACCATGGTTTGGTCTCGTTTTTCTGCGATTTGTCTAGAAAGAAAAGAAAGTTCTTCTCTAGGGTTTTAGAGGTCGCAGATAAACACTTAAGATTTCGTGGGTAGGGGGTAAAAATTGAGCACTTTTGGGCTTTTTTAGCTTATATTTTGGGCTTTAGTTGTCCAATTGAGTGGCCCAAATTACATTACTACGTCTTTTTGGCCCAATACGATGTACTCGAAATCTTCTGTTCACATGCGAAAGGGAAAATCCCCGTCTACTTCCTATCATCCCAACTCATACGAGCCCTAATTTTCTTCTTCTCAATTGCTCGCTGATTCCGGCTGACGTTTTCACTTCTGTATTTGAATTTTCCAAGACCTGAAATTCTTGTAAGTAGGTTAATTTCTCTTGTACTAGCGTTATTTTATCTGTTATTATATTTTTTTTTCTAGGTATTTTGTTTATATAATATATATTCGTGATTCAGGGATCCTTGTATTAGTTTCCGGGAGATAGTAAAAGATGGCGGAAGAAGGGAGGGTGCATCCAGATTGCAGAAACGCGCCCAACCCGTATCATGAATGTAGTGATTTTTGCTTCAAGATTATTGCTGAAGCAAAGAAAAAGTTGGTTGGCAGTGGTGCAGGTAGGCTTCTGATTACCTTTATCACTTTGTGGGTTGTGTTGAATTTTGTGAATACTTGCTTGTAATTTGCTGATGCTGGTTGAACATGTGATGTTGATGTTCATGTGGGTATGTTACACTATATTGATGTCAGCTGTCAAGATATGGTGTATCACGGTGTATTTGACCGCTGTTCATGTATCTTCCTAGGGTTACAAGCTGTTGATGAGCACGCAGAGCCATATGTGGACGCAAAGCAGAGTAAGATTGTAGTATCTGATGATGAAAGAGATGTCGGCAAGGATCATTCTGATGGGGAATCTGGTGGTGATGGTGATGAAGACGATGCAGCAAATGAGGTTGCTGCTAATCTTACTGGGAGGAAGAAAAGGTTGTTTGAGTTGAGGTTGAAAATGGTGAGGATCCAAAATAAATTGTAAACAGTCTATTTCTTTATGTTGACAATTTGGGATTGATGCATATAAAGACTATTCTTTAATCCTATTAGTCTGTAACTTACTGTGTCTAAGATATCTTTCCTTTGTTTTATAGAATGCAGCAAGAAAAGCCAATCAGACTGCCATTGTCGCAGAGAAGAAAAAATCAGAAGCTCCAACAGAGTCTAGAGGCATTTCCAAGCAAAAATGGTTGGAGGAGAGGAAGAAGAAAATTGGGAAACTTCTAGAGTCCAATGGCTTAGATATGAGTAAAGCATATATGCTGGATACTCAAGATATGGCAGAGACAAAGTATAAGAAATGGGAGAAGGACCCTGCTCCGGCTGGTTGGGATGGTAAGCCGACAGTCTTTTCTTTCTTTGTTTTTCTTTCTAAGGCACCGTTCTCTTCAGTCTTTCACCATATTACTAATATATGTATAAGTCATCTCATCCTATCCTACGTTCTTTTTATCATATTATTTATACATATATTAACTATTTATTTTTCATCAATCAAATCATTAATTATTTAACTCACAAATCATTGAATTCAAATTACTATATTACCCCTTATAAATAATATAATTTTATTTTATTTATTGTTAAAAGAACAAAATAGTCATTTAACATTTTTATATAAATATTAATCAATCAAATCAAACAAACTATAATCTATCAATCAAATTCAATATTATTTTAACTATCATTTTTTATTTATTTTTTATTACATTATATTACTTATCTATATATTACTTATATCATACCTCAAACCAAACGGTGCCTTAAGTGTACCTCTATTTGCTGCACTGCAGCTGTCGACATATTTTGCTTACCCAGGCTGTTTCTTATGTTTATTTCCAGGATATGGTTAATTTAGTTATCAATATGTTCGCATAGCCATGCTGTTTGGAACCTGAATTTATGAGTTCATTGGAATCTTTAGATGGCTATATGACATGTTTCCATTGATTGAAATGCCTAAATACTACTCATCATTACTTCAGTTGGATAAAAGCATCATTTGATTTTTCAATTATCGGAAATATTTGAGCATGCCCCGTTCTGCTCGCACTGTACACTGAAGATGTTTTATTCACCAAAACCATGCAATCAAATGAAACTGCACTGTAGAGTGCAGCCGTTGAATGAATTTTTTTATTTCGGTTAAGGTTTGATTGCTTTTATTTCAGAGACTCTCAATATTGTTTTGTTAACATTTAGAAATTATACAAGTTTTCATCTACTAGTGCTTAATAAACTTTCTGTTTTTCATTTTCAGTTTTTCCAGAGCCTTGGCATTTTTTCGGTTTTCCCTCTTGCTTTTCTGTGTTCTGCATCTTGGTGATAGTTTTAACTATTATGAAACAACCATGCTGGAAACATGCTCAGTAGGAAATTGGAACTGTCACTTTCCATGGACAACTAGGAAACGACGACCATGTTACTGCATTTTAGAGTAAATTTTGAACAGCAATTCTATTCTACATCTTTGGTTAATTCATATGTTTTCCCTTTCCTTCTATTCACGGAATTGTGTGTTGCTGGTATTTCTAAGGACCACCAGGTTTATGGCCTTAGTTGTGTTTTTTCATACAATTGACCTCATGATGTCTTTTCCAGTTTTTAATCAAAGAACTTTGTACAATGCATACAAGAAAAGGACAGAGAATATTGAAGTGGATCTTGACGAGTACAACAGAATGAAAGAAGCTGATCCAGAGTTCTACCGAGAGGCTTCAAGTCTACAATATGGAAAAGTGATCATCATCATATGTTTTGAGCTGAGTTATGTTTACTTCTGTCACCTATCTGGAGAGATTCTCATTTTATTTTCATTTTTCAGGCACCAAAGACCTCAGAGGAAAAGATTGATAGAATGATCAAGGAACTCAAGGACAGGGAAGAGAAGTCACGATCCTTCAGCAGG
Source organism: Henckelia pumila (assembly GCF_033568475.1). Classification (NCBI taxonomy): domain Eukaryota; kingdom Viridiplantae; phylum Streptophyta; class Magnoliopsida; order Lamiales; family Gesneriaceae; genus Henckelia; species Henckelia pumila. Next base: position 131,811,801 of record NC_133123.1, on the reverse strand, counting down.
AGGAGAAAGTTCCGGGAAGAAAAGGATATTGACTCGATTAATGATCGAAATGAGCACTTCAATAAAAAGATTGAACGTGCCTTTGGCAAATACACATTGGAGATCAAGAACAACCTTGAAAGAGGAACGGCTTTACCAGATTAAGGTACTACTGTATCATTGAAACATCCTACTGTACTCCGCTGGGAATCCTTTTAAAGACGGAGCATGCCCTTCTTCTGTTGTTCGTGTACAAGTATACTGTATACCTGGATTGAGATTTACAATGACTTTTGATCATTTTGATCCATGATCTCAAAATGCTTGATTGTGTGATATGTCATTGGTTCTTATGACCACAATATAACAGAAAAAGATAGCAGAAAAATACAACTGACACACAAAAACGGAAACAAAAGTTATATATTGATGGTAGGAACCAAAATGATAATGCTACTATCTCCATACAAAGGAAATATTCGCTTCCCTAGCTCAGCTAGTATCACTCAATTGAAAATAACGACCACTCGCAACAAACACACCACACCTATTTCCCATCCCCACGTGCTGACGTGCAGCCCCTTCTTACTAGTGATAATGAGTCCAATTTGTTTAGGTCCATGAGTAAATATACCACCAACTTCATTCATTCGTCCCAGTAGATTCGATTTCCTAACATAGTGAATTTTCGTCCCCTTTAGGAAACAAATTGGTCGATGTATGCTTAATGCACGCATATCACATTGTCCAGAAGTGGGACAAGGCGCGTATGACTGCTTCTAGGAACATTTGCTCTATATGATATACAATCTTGTAGCATTGTCATAAGTATAACGGATGCAGGCATGTTCTGAAAAAATAATATTGTGCATGGGACACCCACCCCCATTTGTTATCCAAATTCAGAGGGGACTTCTTCTTGATTTTGAAAATGGGTGGCCAGGCTATCTCCCGTTAAAACTGGATCAGTGTCTGAAAGGGCTTGACGACAAATTTTGCCATTTATAATCAAAACCCCATATCACTACGCATCACGTCCCTCGTGCAATTCTTCCCTCACATGAACAATAAGCAATGAGTCCACATCTATCCAGCCTGCCAATTTTATACATTTTATTCTCATTAGTTTTTTTTTAGGAATTTTATTCTCATCAGTTAATATAATATATCTTGTAAAATCCCATTCTCATAATCATTGGTCTAGCAATCAGTTGTAGATGTTTAATCAATGATTCAGCCAATCCATTATGTGTATGAACATGAGCAACAAGATGTTCAACAGTAATTCACATTGACATACAATAGTCATTGAAAGTTTGGGAAGTAAATTCTTCAGCATTATCAAGTCTTATTTTCTTGATTGTATAATCGGAAAATTGATTCCGTAATTTTATTATTTGAGTCATTAATCTTGCAAATGCCACATTTCGAGTTGACAATAAGCATACATGTGACCATCTGCTAGAGGCATCGATCAATACCATAAAATATCGAAATGGTCCACATGGTGGATGAATTGGCCCACAAATATCACCCTGAATGCGTTCAAGAAATATGGGTGATTCTGTTTGGATTTTAGCTGGCGATGGTCTTATAATAAGTTTTCCAAGAGAACATGTTTTACATTAAAACTTATTATTCTGAAAGATCTTCTGGTCTTTCAATGGATGACCATGCGTATTTTCAATAATTCTTCGCATCATTATTGAACCAGGATTTTCCAATCGATCATGTCAATTTGTTAATATTGAAGAACTATTAACCACCATATTTAATTCGATTGGACTTATATGTGTATAATGCAATCCAGTAGAAAGCATTGATAATTTTTCAACCACATATTTCTTTCCTGATTTATATGTGGTAAGACACATATATTTCTGATTTCCATCAGTTATCGTCTCAGTATCATATCCATGAGAATATATGTCATTAAAACTCAACAAATTTCTTTTCGATTGTGGTGAATATAAAGCATCATTTATCAGAAATTTTGTACCATTTGGTAACAAAAATTGTGTTTTACCACAACCTTCAATCAAGTCTACAGGACCTGATATTGTATTTACCATTGTTTTTGTTGGTTTTATTTCCAAGAAATATCTTTCATCTCGCAGAATAGTGTGTGTTGTACCACTATCCGATATGTAAATTTCCATGATATTATTTACATGTTTGTTCATAACATTTTCCATATCAAACTTCACAAAAATGCAATAAAGAAAAATTAAGTACAATACAAATGCAAAATATAACATGCTTTATAATACAAGAATGCATGAAAAATACAAATTTGTTACAATCTAGTCCCACCAATCTTTTAATCAATGTCTTCGAAATCATTCAAAAAATCTGCAGCATTGAAACTAGTTGAACCAATTAAATGGTCACTATTTTCAATAAAATTGGTCTATTTTCCTTTCCCATTTGTCGATTCTTTATAGAGCTTACATAGGTGCTCAGTGGGTTCAACAAATATGTGACCAATGTCCTAGAGTGCCATATCTATAACAAACACTCTCAGATCTTTTTGAGTGATTTTCATTTTCACTCGTATTTTCATGCTGCCTTTTTGGTGGGTGGTTCGTGACGTTCTTTTGAGATGAGTTAATGAAATAACTATCTCGATTATTTTCATATCCACGGCCGCGACCACGACCGCGATCATTTTTACGTCTACGTCCACGTCCACGCCCACGCCCACTTCCTCGACCTCGACCTCTTCCACGACCAAAATCTGGTCTATGCCTTTGATTTTGGTTTTCATTTTTAATTACGACATTTGCTTCTGGAAATGCCGTTGATCCAGTGGGTCGGGATTTATGATTTCTCACTAACAATTTGTTGTTCTTTTCCGCCACAAGAAGACATGCGATTAGTTCATAATATCTCGAAAATCCACGCACTCTATACTGTTGTTGTAGAGTTATATTTGATGCGTGAAATGTGGAAAATGTTTTTTCAAGCATTTCCATTTCAGTAACAACATGCCCACAAAATTTCAGTTGCGAGACTATTCGATACATCGCAGAATTGTAATCACTGACTTTTTTAAAGTCTTGGAATCTCAACGTATTCCATTCATCACGGGCCGTCGGGAGTATAACTTCCCTTATATGCTCAAATCTTTCTTTCAGCCTTTTTCATAAAATCATTGGGTCTTTTTCTGTGAGATATTCACATTTCAATCCTTCATCAAGATGTCTACGTAAGAAAATCATAGACTTTGTCTTTTTTTGTGAGGATGATATATTATTTTTTTTGATGGTATCACTTGGACCCAATGACTCAAGATGCATCTCTACATCGAGAGTCCATGGCATATAATTCTTTTCAGTGATATCGAGCACAACGAATTCAATCTTTGCCAAATTTGACATGGTGGTACTAGAAAAATAACAATGCATTTTATTAGTTAATTTTCATTAATATGACAATACAAAATAATGGAAGAACGAAGATTACAAGTGCGTGTACAAATAGAAAAAAAGTATGTGGTGGAAAATCGCTAGTAAGTACAAGCCTCATGAGCATGATGATCATAATCGTTATGAAAAATAGCCTTAAAAATGTCATCATCTTCATCTTTGAAAAACGAAGAAATATTTTGAGAGAAAGAATTAATTTTGGTGTGATTGAAAATGAGTTTGAGTGAACATATTTATAGACCAAAAACTAGCCGTTTTGTTACCGTTTGTGATCGTTGGGGGTAAGAAAAAAATCGAGTATGTGTTGAATAAAAATTCGTGATAATGATGCAATGCATATAATGATAATCATAATTAAATAATTATGTATATCATATCATATTATCATAAGTTCGGTGTCATAGACAGCCTTTTATATAATAATATGAGATTATACGAATATGATTAGTATATAAATACACAATAATATATATCATATCACGTTATTATAAAGTCAGTGTCATAGACAACCTTTTATATAATAACATGAAATTATATATTAATACAGTTAGTATATATACATAATAAATATATATCATATCACGTTATTATAAGGTCAATGTCATAGACAACCTTTTATATAATAACATGAAATTATATATTAATACATTTAGTATATATACATAATAAATATATATCATATAACGTTATTATAAGGTCAGTGTCATAGACAGCCTTTTATATAATAACATGAAATTATATATTAATACAGTTAATATATATACATAATAAATATATATCATATTACGTTATTATAAGGTCAGTGTCATAGACATCTTTTTATATAATAACATGAAATTATATATTAACATATACACAATAAAAATATAGTAAAATAAAAATTCTTACTTGTTGAATATTTTTGACTTCTTTTTGTATTTTGGAGCGTCGGAAATTATAGAGAACCTTCGAGCGATCGTGCTGATAACGTGTTGTGAAAAAGTAAAAAATTATGGTAAAAAGTAAAAAATCCAAAACTCAAAATATATCAAACTCTACACTTTATAATATTTTTCTCTCAACTCAATTATGATTTTCATCACAAATAAAGACCTATTTATAGATCCACATTTGAGATTAGTCCAAAAATTAATATATCATCATCTACATCATCACACACTAATTTTCAACATTTTACAACTCAATATTCAACATTCAATATTCAACAATAATAAAATAATTGTTGAAAAATATATTATTATTATTATTATGTTGAATATTGAATATTGAATGTTGAATGTTGAATATTGAGTTGTAAAATGTGAAAAATTAGTGTGTGATGATGTAGATGATGAGGTATTTATTTTTGGACTAATCTCAAATGTGGATCTATAAATAGGTCTTCATTTGTGATGAAAAATACAATTGAGTTGAGAGAAAAATATTATAAAATGTAGAGTTTGATATATTTTGAGTTTTGGAGTATTTACTTTTTACCATAAATTTTTACTTTTTCACAACACGTTATCAGCACGATCGCTCGAAGGTTCTCTATAATTTCCGACGCTCCAAAATACAAGAAGAAGTCAAAAATATTCAACAAATAAAAATTTTTATTTTACTGTTTATATATTTTTATTGTGTATATATTAATATATAATATCATGTTATGAAAAAAAATAAGTTTTTTTCAAAACTTGTTATAAATCCTGAGAGGATGTTAAGACGACATCCCACACTCCCGGTAAGGGATACGACAAATATAAAAGCCTCTAAGGTTCTTAAACAATATAATCATATTTGTATAATTTCATGTTATTATATAAAAGATTGTCTGTGACACCGATCTTATAATAATGTGATATGATATACTATACCTGACTTTATACTAACTATATTGATATAATTTCATAATATTATATAAAAGACTGTCTACGACACTGACCTTATAATAATGTGATATGATATACATAATTATTTAATTATGATTATCATTATATGCATTGCATCATTATCACGAATTTTTATTCAACATATACTCGATTTTTTCTTTACCCTCAACGGTCACAAACGGCTAGTTTTTGGCCTATAAATATGTTCACTCAAACTTATTTTCAATCACACCAAAATTCACTCTTTCTCTCAAAATATTTTTACTCGATTTTTCGAAGATGGAGATGATGGCATTTATAAGGCTATTTTTCATAACGATTATGATCATCATGCTCACGAGTCTTGTACTCACCAGCGATTTTCCACCACATACTTTTTATCTATTTGTATACGCACTTGTAATTTTTATTTTTCTATTATTTTGTATTGTCATATTAATGGAAATTAACTAATAAAATGCATTGTTATTTTTCTAGTACCACTATGTCAAACTTGGCAAAGCTTGAATTCGTTGCACTCGATATCACTGGAAAAAATTATATGTCATGGACTCTTGATGTTGAGATGCATCTTGAGTCATTGGGTCTAAGTGATACCATCAAAAAAATTAATATATCAACCTCACAAGATAAAGCAAAGGAAATGATTTTCTTACGCTGACATCTTGATGAAGGGTTGAAATGTGATTATCTCACAGAAAAAGACCCAATGATTTTATGGAAAGGGTTGAAAGAAATATTTGAGCATATAAGAGAAGTGATACTCCCGACCGCCCGTGATGAATGGAATACGTTGAGATTCCAAGACTTTAAAAAAGTCAGTGATTATAATTCTGCGATGTATCGAATAGTCTCGCAATTAAAATTCTGTGGACTTGAAGTCACAGAGATGGAAATGCTTGAGAAAATATTTTCCACTTTCACGCATCAAATATAACTCTACAGCAACAGTATAGAGTGCGTGATTTTACGAGATATTCTGAACTCATTGCATGTCTTCTTGTGGCGAAAAAAAACAACAAATTGTTAATAATAAATCATCAATCCCGACCCACTGGATCAACGGCATTTCCTGAAGCAAATGTCGTAATGAAAATTGAAAATCAAAATCAAATGCATAGACCAGATTTTGGTCGTGGACGAGGTCGAGGACGTGGGCGTGGACGTGGACGTGGACGTAAAAATGATCGCGGTTGTGGATATGAAAATAATCGAGATAGTTATTTCAATAACTCATCTCAAAAGAACGTCACGAACCACCCACCAAAAAGGCAGCATGAAAATACGAGTGAAAATGAAAATCACTCAAAAAGAACTGAGAGTGTTTGTTATATATGTGGCACTCCAGGACATTGGTCACATATTTGTCAAACCCCTGAGCACCTATGTAAGCTCTATAAAGAATCGACAAAATGGAAAGGAAAAGAGACCAATTTTGTTGAAAATAGTGACCATTTAATTGGTTAAACTAGTTTCAATGCTGCAGATTTTTTGAATGATTTCGAAGACATTGATTAAAGATTGGTGGAATTAGATTGTAACAAATTTGTATTTTTCATGCATTCTTGTATTATAAAGCATGTTATATTTTGCATTTGTATTGAACTTAATTTTTCTTTATTGCATTTTTGTGAAGTTTAATATGAAAAATGCTATGAGCAAACATGGAAATAATATCATGGAAATTTGCATACCGGATAGTGGTACAACGCACACTATTCTGCGAGATGAAAAATATTTCTTGGAAATAAAACCAATAAAAACAATGGTGAATACAATATCAGGTCCTGTAGACTTGATTGAAGGTTGTGGTGAAGCAAAATTTTTGTTACCAAATGGTACAAAATTTCTGATAAATGATGCTTTATATTCACCACAATCGAAAAGAAATTTGTTGAGTTTTAATGACATATATTCTTATGGATATGATACTGAGACGATAACTGATGGAAATCAGAAATATATGTGTCTTACCACATATAAATCAGGAAAGAAATATGTGGTTAAAAAATTATCAATACTCCCTACTGGATTGCATTATACACATATAAGGCCAATCGAATCAAATATGGTGGTTAATAGTTCTTCAATATTAATCAATTGGCATGATCGATTGGGACATCCTGGTTCAATAATGATGCAAAGAATTATTGAAAATACGCATGGTCATCCATTGAAAGACCATAAGATCTTTCAGAATAATAAGTTTCAATGTAAATCATGTTCTCTTGGAAAACTTATTATAAGACCATCGCCAGCTAAAATCCAAACAGAATCACCCATATTTCTTGAACGTATTCAGGGTGATATTTGTGGGCCAATTCATCCACCATGTGGACCATTTCGATATTTTATGGTATTGATTGATGTCTCCAGCAGATGGTCACATGTATGCTTATTGTCAACTCGGAATGTGGCATTTGCAAAACTAATGGCTCAAATAATAAAATTGCGAAATCAATTTCTCGATTATACAATCAAGAAAATAAGACTTGATAATGCTGGAGAATTTACTTCCCAAACTTTCAATGACTATTGTATGTCAATGAGAATTACTGTTGAACATCCTGTTGCTCATGTTCATACACAGAATGGATTAGCTGAATCATTGATTAAACGTCTACAACTGATTGCTAGACCAATGATTATGAGAACAAAACTCCCTATTTCTATATGGGGACAAGCAATTTTACATGCTGCGGCATTAATTCGCATCAGACCAAGTGCATATCATAAATTCTCCCCATTGCAGCTTGCATTTGGTAAAGAACCAAATATTTTTCATCTGAGAATTTTTGGATGTATGGTATATGTGCCTATTGAACCACCTCAACGATCAAAAATGAGTCCTCAAAGAAAAATCGATATTTATATCGGTTATGATAGCTCATCAATCATTTGATATCTTGAGCCTCAGACAGCACGTTTTGCTGATTGTCATTTTAATGAAGAAATCTTCCCAATGTTAGGGGGAGAAAAGAAACACATCAAAAAATAAATCACATGGTATGTACCATCATTGTTACATTTGGATCCAAGGACCAAACAATATGAGAAAGATGTACAACAAATTGTGCACTTGAAAAGAATTGCAAATCAAATACCAGATGCATTTGCAGACACAAAAGGGGTAACAAAATCATATTTACATGCTGTAAATGCCCCTGCTCGAATTGAAATTCCAAAGAAACAATTTGAAGACACTCATGATGTCATAAAACGCTTGAAGCGTGGAAGGCCAGTCGGTTCCAAGGATAAAAATCCTCGAAAAAGAAAAGGCATAGAGAAACACGATGATCATAAAATAGAAAATGGTGTTCCAGAAGAAACACCTGATGATGAAAATGTTCTGTCAGAACCACAAACTGACGAGAATCGTGAAATCTCTATCAATTATATTAATACTGGAAAAATATGGAACCGAAAAGATATAGAAGATATTGATGAAATATTTTCTTATAATGTGGCATGTGACATCATAAATGAAAACGAGGATCATGAACCAAAAACCTTTGGTGAATGTAAAACTCGTCATGATTGGACAAAATGGAAAGATGTCATCCAGGTTTAATTGGATTCGCTGAATAAACGTAATGTTTTTGGACCTATAGTCCTCACACCTGAAGGTGTAGAACCTGTTGGATACAAATGGGTTTTTATTCGAAAGCGAAATGAGAAAAATGAAATAGTCAGATATAAAGCTAGACTTGTTGCACAAGATTTTTCTCAAAGGCCTGGAATTAATTATGAAGAAACATATTCTCCTGTTATGGATGCAATTACGTTTCGATATTTGATTAGTTTGGCAGTGTCTGAAAATTTGGAAATGTGTCTGATGGATGTTGTTACAGCTTACTTATACAGATCACTTGATAGTGATATATACATGAAAATCCCTGAAGGATTTAAGATGCCTGAAGCACAAAGTTCAAAACCCAGAAAATTTTATTCTGTAAAATTGCAAAGATCATTATATGGGTTGAAGCAATCCGGCCGAATGTGGTATAATCGGCTAAGTGAGCACTTGATGAAAAAGGGATATATAAATGATCCAATATGCCCTTGTGTTTTCATCAAGAAAACAACATCCGGATGTGTAATTATTGCTGTATATGTTGATGATTTAAACATCATTGGAACGAATAAAAAAATTCAAGAAGTTATGATGTACTAGAAGGAAGAATTCGAAATGAAGGATCTTGGAAAAACTAAGTATTGTCTGGGTTTGCAAATCGAACAAAAAGAATGTGGAATTTTTGTTCACCAGGCAAATTATACAGAAAAGATCCTTAAACGTTTTAATATGGATAAATCAAATCCATTAAGTACTCCAATGGTTGTAAGATCATTAAACATAGAAAAGGATTCATTTCGTCCATGTGAAGATGATGAAGTTATTCTTGGTCCAGAAGTACCATATCTAAGTGTCATTGGTGCCCTTATGTATCTTGCAAATTGTACTAGACCTGATATATCTTTTGCTATAAATTTATTGGCAAGATTTAGTTCATATCCAACAAAGAGGCACTAGAACATAATTAAACATATATTTCGTTATCTACGAGGAACGACAGATTTGAAACTTTTGTACTCAAAAGATACCAATCAAAATATCATTGGTTATGCCGATGCTGGATATTTATCTGATCCACATAAGGCACGTTTCCAAATCGGATATGTATTTACTCGTGGATGCACCGAAATTTCTTGACGTTCACAGAAACAAACACTCGTAACAACTTCATCAAATCACGCTGAGATTATTGCGCTACATGAAGCAAGCCGTGAATGTGTTTGGCTAAAATCAATGACACAACATATCCAAACTTCTTGTGGATTATCAGTATACAAGAAGCCTGTGACGTTGTATGAAGACAATGCTGCATGTATTGCTCAAATGAAAGAAGGATACATCAAAAGTGACAGAACAAAACATATACCCCCAAAGTTCTTTGCCTACACTCAAGAGCTTGAGAAGAATAAAGATATTGATAACTGTTATATTCAATCAAGTGAGAACTCATCAGATCTCTTCACAAAGACACTTCCCACGACGATATTCAGAAAGCATATATACAACATTGGGATGCGCAATCTACGGAATATGTGAAGAATCACTCATTTTAACATGAGGAGGAGTTTACGTGGCTGCACTCTTTTTTTCTTACTATGGTTTCTATCCCACTGGGTTTTTCCTAGTAAGGTTTTTAACGAGACAGTATAAAACACGTAATGAAGACAGTCATCATATCACGATCATCATCACAAGGGGGAGTGTTGAAAAATATATTATTATTATTATTATGTTGAATATTGAATATTGAATGTTGAATATTGAGTTGTAAAATGTGGAAAATTAGTGTGTGATGATGTAGATGATGATGTATTTATTTTTGGACTAATCTCAAAGTGGATCTATAAATAGGTCTTCATTTGTGATGAAAAATACAATCGAATTGAGATAAAAATATTATAAAGTGTAAAGTTTGATATATTTTGAGTTTTGGAGTATTTACTTTTTACCGTAAATTTTTACTTTTTCACAATAATAATATATTTTCAACAAAATATATATATATATATATATATATATATATATATATATATATATATATATATATATATATATATATTACTTCAATCAAAGTTAAAAGTTCATTCAGTGTAACACATCCACAACACAAGTGATTAATGGGTATTTCGTATGAGACGAATTCTTGCCTAAAAAAAGAGTACATTAAAGAGAGATTGCCATCAAAACCAATTTTATCTTCACAAACCAAACAGAGGATAACTATATAAAGAGAGATTGATATCCTTAAAATTTGTCTTCGGCTAACGTGGATGCATCATATTCTATGATGGGTTTACCCCTATATTTTGAGGTCCAAAAGCTCTTATCTGGCCGGCACACTATATGAATGAAGTGAAGAATGGAGAATGCCCATATGGAAATTGAGAGGCAGAGAGGGTAGGGTGTCTTTCTTGGATCTCTTTCATACAAATAAATATTTTATGATACTTCTTTTTTTTTAAAAAAAAAGAAAAAAAAAGAGAGTAAATGTGGAAAAGAGACACCTCATCAACTTATAATAAAGAAAAAAAACATCAACAGCACCACTTGCGTTTGTCGCCTTGCCAACCACAATTTAATACACTCACTGCCAAAACTAAGCACTAAAAGATTTACCAAAAAAAATTAACCCAAAAGGCAAAAAGGAGAAAGAAATTGCCGATGATAAACACAAGATCCTTCCATTACACGCAGAAGCCAACAAAGAGATTAACAAGAAATAAGACGGATGTGCAGATATCCACTAGAAAACAACACATATTGATTCAAATGCATGTTCAATTTCTAGAAAAGAGTTCGATTAATCGCCTAGTTGGTGCGATTGCTCCTGAAGGAACCCAGAGCTTTAATGGCGGCAGCCCTCAGAATAAACTTGTGGTAAATCGCCGCCGCAAGAGCTCCCACGAACGGCCCGACCCAGAAAATCCACTGTTGCTCAAAAATTCATTCCAAAACAAAACAGTTTTTCATCAGTGTTAATGTACAGTACTAAACCAGTGGAATATTTAATTTTTGCTGACTCTGTGATATTAAAAGGTACCTGGTCATCCCAAATATTTCCTCTGTTGTAAATCACAGCAGATCCAAAGCTCCTGGCTGGGTTAATACCAGTTCCAGTAATAGGGATCGTCGCCAAATGAACCATGAAAACCGCAAATCCAATCGGGAGTGGAGCTAAAACCTGCCCACCAAAAAAAATCACCCATGAGTATCCATGTAATAATCAAGAAAAGAATTCTTTCGAGCTTGCTGCGTACCGGGACATGAGAATCACGGGCGCTTCGCTTGGGATCGGTGGCGGAGAAGACGGTGTAAACAAGCACAAAAGTGCCGATTATCTCAGCACCCAGAGCGGTGCCCTTGTTGTAACCAGGCTGCACGAAATTAGCCCCGCCTCCGAGTCTGTTGAAGTAACTCTTCATGAAGGCTTTCACCAAACCAACACCGCAGATGGCACCCAAACACTGTGCCACCATGTACGCCACAGCTCTAACAAGGGACAACTTCCTCGCCAAGAACAACCCGAAAGTCACCGCCGGGTTGATGTGACCCCCTGAAAAGATTCTCAGTTCAAACCAAATTCTGAAGATTTTTTTTAAAAAAAAAAAAAAAAAATTGGTTTCTTGTCGTACCTGAGATGCCAGCAGTGCAGTAGACGAGGATGAAGATCATCCCACCGAAGGCCCAAGCGATTCCAAGGATACCGACGCCGTCACACTGATCGGCATTGTAGAGCTTTACGTGGCCGATGACGGTGGCGACGCCGATGTAGAGGAAGAGGAGGGTGGCGATGAACTCAGCTATGAGGGCTCTGTAGAAAGACCAGAGCCTGAGCTCCTCCAGACTGAACAGCGGCGACGGCGGCGGATCCACGTAATCCTTCCCCGTCTGCTGCACCGGTGCTTCTTCACTTACTTCTTTCGCCATTTCTTCTTTTTGTTGGAAGTTTGCAAGAAGGAATAGGAATGAAACAGAGTGATTTATGGATAAGGAAAGGGCATTTCTGGAAAAGTGCCTTTTGCAATATTAAATTATATTATAAATAAATATTTTTTTTGAAAGAATATTATAAATAAATATAATATATATATATATATATATATATGTGTGTGTGTTTGTGTGTGAAGAATTTTGATAAGATCCTATGATGGAGCTCCGTGTATTGTTGTCTATCTATCGGATGTATAGGACATCACTTTAGTTACGAAGTTGTTCACATAATTTTCATGGTATCAAAACTAAGTATATAAAATTTTAATTTTATACAAGTATTTCAATTAGTTGATGTGAAAAAAAAAAAAAAAAAATGGCATTCACACAAGCCCAATTATGGTGGTTTTTTGTCTTATATTTTAGTTTTCCTTTAAAAAGTACTTTGCATCCAAAAATAAAATTGATAAAAAGGCTTTTTCACTGGAAAAGTTTTAAAAGCTATGCTTGGTATATAACTTTTCCAAGTTTTTAGTCAAAGTAATTCATGCTCCAAGTACATTTTGTTTGGAAGTAACTATAGATTCAAGCTATGCATGGAACTTGGTTTCTTCAATGCTATCATTGTGATATTACCTTAGAACTAATCTAATGGTTAAGGTCATGTAGTAGCCCGTACCCGAAATCAGTGATTATGTGTTAATCAATTTATTAATCCTATTAGTTAAGAGTAAACGTGATTAAGGAAACTCTTAATGGGTTAACGGAGTTCGGAATTGGATTCAGAACACTTAAAAATGGTTGGAGGGTCGTCGAGTTCGGAGGCTCCGAAGTTAAGGTTCGGACGGTCCGAAGTCAAGGTTCGGACGCTCCGAACGTGCTGCCGACAGTCGTCATGGATGACGTCATCATGCTGACGTAAGCAATGACGTATTATCGGGTTCGGACGATCCGAAGCTGCGATCGGAGGATCCGATCGTGTTCGGAGGACCCGAAGTCCAGTTCGAATGGTCCGAACTCCGTCTATAAATAGGGGGTGCCGAGCTCACATTTGAGTGCACCAATTCCTCTCTTCTCTCTCAATTCCTTAGCCTTCTAACTCATATCTAGGGAATTTTAGGCGTCCTGTTGGAAATCCGGAAGTGGCATAACGATCTAGACGTCGTAGCGGAGCTGTGGCCAAGTTTTGAGGCACTTGACAGCAAAGGGCTAACGACGGACGAAGGTATAGCTTTTGCTCCCTAAAAATATTTAGGAGTATGCAATAGCTTAGTTAAGGCTTTTAGAGCACTATAATGATATTAGTATCATTTGGCAGTGTAGTGCGGATTTTAGGTGTGGACCTAGAGCTGGTAGCTTTGGCCTAGTATTTGAGGTACGAAAGTACTGTTCGAGATATCCTGACTGAGTATGCATGTATTATGTGACTGCATGATTTATATGACATGACTTTATGCTGCATTCATTTGCATCTTGCTGCTATCTCCTTCGAGATGTCTGTTAGTAGGGTTGTACCATATCCCGTTAGTGGTTGGACTTCCATCGATTTGGGTCCGGCGTATCCACTACTATATCGGTATGTGAGCCACCTCCTGAAGCGATAGCACAGCGTGCTACATACCAGGGCCCGGTCTGTCTCTGTTATCTGATCTTTGACCTCGAGTCTGTAGGGAGTTCACTTTGCCTACATGTATACTCATACTCTCGTGATGAGCGTTTTATGCTCACGTCTCGTACTCTGTGTTTCTGGACACCCTATTCCATGGGGCAGGTTTGCGATTGGACGAGGCGGGTGGATCCAAGAGGGGCTAGGCAGTGGTTGGCCAGCTGGAGCTTCGTTTAGGTTTTTATTCTGTTGTATTGGGATTATACACTGTTCGATCTGGTTGTATAATATATTTGGATATTTACAGATTCTTTTACTTGGGATTGTATAATGTTTATTGGTTTTCGCAGTTTAATTCTGATATTTGTTTAATTAAGTTAATTGCATGCCTAAGTTCTGTTTAGTAGGTGATCCGGGCAAGGGTCACTACAGGTCATCTCCAACTCTCCTATATAATAGAGGAATTTTCCATTAAGGATAAGTCACCAATACACACACACACACACACACACACACACATATATATATATATATATATATATATACTTTCATGTTATATAATATATTGAAATATGTGAAACAAAAACAAACTTGACTCATTCATAGTCATTAGACAATCATTAGAATAATATCTCTAGTTTAGCATTAAGTGGACTATGTGATTAGAATGTCATGGTGTGTACATTTGTTCTATTATGGTTTGTTTTTAATAAGTATTTTTGAGTTTTTTTTCATAAAATTATTTCTTAATGATTATTTTAATAATTGAATACTTTTTTATGAGTCTAATGAATGAAGCTTTCGTAACGACGATAGAGTTCGACCTACTTTAAAGATATCATCTTATCTGTGGGTCTGATAATTTATGATTATAAAATTTATAATATTAATTATATCCGGCTTTGGTTTTATTCTAAGTAATGATGTTTTCGTTACTTTTAAAATAAAAATAATTATTTATAAAATTTAAATTTAAATACGGTAATTGGTTCAACCAACATTTTATCCTGGAAATTAAAAGTTTGTTTTGTCTTTTTAATGGCTTTGATTTTCATTCTTTAAATTTATAAAATTTAAATTTAAATAGTCGGGTGACATTCCTGTAGTATTGTGTGTGTTAATGTGGAGATCATGTGATAGGACAGACCACGCGATGGGTTGTTTAGGAGCGGAGGATCCTAACCCCTCTTGTTGGTTTAGATCGCGACAATACTTCCGAACTATTATTTTTACTAACACTTGTAAGAGTGAAGATGTGTTAGGACCGTTACTTACAATATTTTTGACGGAGAGTTTTTCTAATGTCCTGGAGATTTTTGTCTTCATGCAATCTCTTTAAGGACTGCATCTACTGCAATTCCTTAGAGTAGTATATTCGATGAAAACCCTTGAGTTGATGTATTTCATGTAGCCTCCTAGGTTGGTGCATTTAATGTAACCCCATGAGTTTATGATTTTCTTAAAGTCTCTGGGACTTGGCGAATTTTTGTTTTTATAATCATCATGACTTGTCGGATTTTTTTTATAGTCACTACGACTTGATATATTTTTTTATAGTCATTACGACTTGATAAAATATTTATGGTCGCTATGAATTCTTCTGAAAATTTTTTTACAGTCGCTATGACTTTTTTTGAAAATTTGTTTATAGTCGCTATAACTTCTTCTAATTTTTTTTTTATAATCACTATGACTTCATGAATTATTTATAGTCGCTATGACTTCTTCTGAATTTTTTTTTTATAGTCATTATGAATTCATAAATTATTTATAGTCGCTATGACTTCTTCTGAAATTTTTTTTTTATAGTAATTATGAATTCATGAATTATTTATAGTCGCTATGACTTCTTCTGAAAATTTTTTTATAGTCGCTATGACTTTTTGTTGCGCTCTATGAGAAATAATGTAGTGCTTAACATGGAGTACTTAAGAGTGGATCAAGTTCCTAAGATTTTGTCTCATGGGGAAGTCCTGAACCCACTCTATTTGCTAGATGGTGAGGTATCTCGAGACTGTATTTTTGTCGTCTTGACCTCTTACGGCATCGTGGCTTAGGTAGTCCTACAGAGCTGACCAAACCTCTGATGGATGAGTAGCCTTAATGATTGCATGGATCGTGACGTATGAGTTTGATAAGTATATTTTATACACTTAATTTATATATGATTTTAATTGTTAATTATTTGTTTCGAGCAGATTTATGTGTGGATTTTGTTGTTTTTGTGGTTGTAAGAATTATTGAAGTGTTGTTGAAAAATGAGATTTTAAAAAAAATAATGGAGAAAAGAAGAAGAATTAAAGAGAAAGAAAAGAAGAAAGAAGAAAAAGAAGAGAACATGAGAAGGAATGAACAGAGAAGGAAATGGGCTTCTTAATGGGCCAATTGTTAGCGCTATTTTAAGCGCTAAAGAAGAGAAAGAGAGAGCAATCGCGCTATGCCTGGGAAACTTTGAGAAATTAAAAGAACGAACAGAAGGCGCGCTCGCGCCTTCCACTGAGCGCCCGCCCCGTTGCTGATTGGAAAGTTTTAATTATTTCGAGCAATTTTATTGGGCTTGATTTTTGGGCTTTTGGGTGATCATATAAAAGGGATTTCTTGGCGTGAGTTTGAGGGGAGAGCCGCCACACACAGTACAGATATCAGAGAGTTGAGAGATTTGAACGTGAGATTTTTGAGAGATTTCTGGGAAGCTTTAATTGAAGAACGAAGACGGAGATCGATAGACCGAACACGGCGTCGACGACGGATTTGTTTTCTTTATATTTTATTTATTTAATTCTGAATATGTCTGGATTTTTTAACATGAATTATTGTTTTCTGAATTTTATTATGAACTAATTTTTTAGAGTCTAGAGGTCGGATGGAACCTGGTGTAGACGCTTTCATGAATTTTTTATTTGATTGGATTGAGTTTCTTCTAGATTAATTGTTTTTCTAGAATTGATTGTCTTTTCAATTATCTGATCAATAATTGAATTGTAATATTTATTTGAAATCTGACACTCAGGAGAGGAGATTTTTGAATAGGACAAATAGAAAATACACTGTTAATTATTTATATTGCTCGGAAGAGTGTATAATTTTAACAGAGCTTTTGAAAAGAACATTGTTTTGAATTGATCACTGCAATTAGATTCTTAATAGGGATATTGGAATTGAACTGTAGTTGATATATTTTATTCGGCACTCGGGAGAGGAAATAATACACTTAAGTTTTTTTGGCTATTAATTGATTGAAATTCATTAAGATTAATTAATTAGGATTGATTGTTGTTGAAACGAGGTGAAATCTATACCTCTAGACCATTTTTCTCTGATTGATATTTATCTGAAAGTTGTGTGCGAGCTATTTAAAACTATTGATTATTTTATTATTCTGCAAATTTTGCAAATATTGATTTTCTAAATAAAATTAGGACTATTTTAATTACAAGCACTGAATATTTTCATTTTACTCCCTGTGGGATCGATACTTGATTTTATCACTATATTAAAACTTGACACTCGTACGCTTGCGAGTATTTTTCACAGCAAGTTTTTGGCGTCGTTGACGGGGAGTAAATTTTGATTATTTTTTAGTCTTGTTACCAATTAGTCGAGATTTTAATTTAGAATTTTTTTATTTTATTTTAAGTTCTAATTAATTTCTTCCTATTTTTAATTACAGTTTATGAGACGATCTCAAAGTGCAAATTCTCTACTTTTTGATCCGGAGATCAAACGAACTGCACGTGCTTTGAGAAGAGCGAGAAGAGAAGAATTAAGGAACATGGCTGAAGAAGAAGCACAACAAGCTCCTCTGGTGCCAATTAGAGACCACTTCAGACCGACGATCCAGACTCATTATTCTAGAATCGCTCGAGGGACCATTAACTCCAACAATTTTGAACTGAAGCCGACGTTAATCAACATGGTGTAATCAAATCAATTCAATGGAAGCGCTACAGCTGATCCTCACCTGCACTTGCGGACCTTCTTAGAAATTACCGATACGGTAAAATATAATGGTGTTCCTGAGGATATTATTCGCTTATGCTTGTTTCCTTTTTCTCTCAGGGATCAAGCAAGGTGTAGTGACCCTGCATGGTATCACCTACTAACTGACAACTAATAGCATGCATTAAACTTAATACAGCAAAATAACTTAACAGAGTAAAACGTGCGAAAACATAACCATAAATTACATATTAGCTTAGTATAAAAGTGTCAAGCTTATTCATCAGTAGTGATACAACCATATCGAAATACTTAAAAGTAAACATTATACAGTTATATCGAATCCTGCTATATAACTAACTCCTCAAGGCCTGCTTCCTAATCCTGCCTTGAACCACCAGCTCCGTCCATCCTGCGACCTGCCCCATGGAATAGGGTGTCCAAGATAACAACTAGGACGTGAGCGCTAACGCCCAGTACATAAACATGAGTACACGTATAAATATGATGCATGCAACATGATGACTGGTAAAGGGTCATCTGAAAAGTCATGCTCAGAACCGGCGCCACATGAGTGCTGCCACCGCACGGATCAACCTCTGGGTGCAACCACACTTGTCTAGTACACTAGAGTAGACAGACAAAAATGCCCCCGCTGTCGCGGTACTCTCAGTGACAGACTATCGAGTATAGAGCTGAGCGGCTCTATAGTCAAGTATAACAAGGTATAGGCTCAACGTGTATATGCACATGACATATGAATATAGAAAGCGGTAAATCATATATCATGCCATATAATAATGCCAAATAAATGCAACATATAAACATGTATACTCGCTGGCAATCTCAGTCAATGTGTACGTACCTCTAGGCTAGTTCAAGTATAGTAGGATCCTAGGTTTCAAGCCTATATTCAAAAGTTCACCGTATCAATACATAAATTCTATAAGCCTTAACTAAGCTAATAAGTACTCCCAAAACTTAAATAGATTCCCGAACCATACCTTCGTCCGTAGATAGCCCTTTGGAGTCGCTAGTTCCGGATGACTATAACCACTCCTTGGTTATTCCAGAACCTCTATTATAACCGATAGGGCCCTCAAGTGTATAACTCACACTATATAACTGAAGAAGGAACCTCGGGAATTCGTATTTCAAATTATGACTCCGAAGAGCCCTATTTATAGCCAAAAATCCGTCGGAGTTCGGAGCCTCCGAACTGGGTTCGGACCCTCCGAACCTGCATGTACGACACTTGTCAAAAATCACGGATTAGTCATCTAACATTGCTGTCTGGGGGAGTTCGGAGCCTCCAAACTGGCTCAGTTCGGAGCCTCCTAAGTGCTGGGTTCGGATCCTGTCGGTGCCCCCGAACTTTGTATTTGAGTTCGGATGGTCCGAACTCATTTCGGTGCCTCCGAACTGTCCGAGACCCCCAGGACCCTTTCTACCATTTTTGGACGTTCTGGAGCTGATTTTCCACTTATTTTTACCAAATAAGCACTCCTTAATCATGTTTTGCCACATTTAAAATTATATGCCATATCATAGCTTGGAAAGTGGAACTTGGCTATCACCCTTATATGCAGCGATCCCTCTGGTAATTCTGAAGTCCAATTATGCTCTGGAATTGGTTAATTACTAACCCTTAATCATGTTTAACATATCATTATCTTAAAATGGAATCTGGGTTACTACATTCTCCCCACCTTTAGATATTTCGTCCGCGAAATAAAATTTAAAGACAAATCAAGATAATAATATGAAACATCAAATCATGTTTTATTACAACAACTGTAATTACAACTACATGGTATTCCAAAATACAAAACAAACAACTCAGGATATTCTGCTTGCATACGACTCTCAGTTTCTCAAGTTGCTTCTTAAATGCCTCGGCGCTGCCACTGTACCATCACAAGTGGTATAGTCTTGTTCCAAAGAACTTTCTCCTTTCTGTCTAAGATACGGATTGGTCGTTCAACAAAAGACAGATCTGGCTCTAGCTGAATATCAGTAGACTGAATCACATGAGATTCATCAGCTATATACTGTCGAAGTAATGACACATGAAAAACATTATGTATACTGGAAAGATTTGGCGGTAACGCCAAACGATATGCAACATCTCCGATCTTTTCCAGTATCTGGAAAGGTCCAATAAAACGAGGAGACAACTTGCCTTTCACGCCGAATATCATTACCTTCCTGAAAGGTGATACTCGTAGAAACACATATTCACCAGGCTCAAACTGAAGTGGCCTGCGACGAATATTAGCATAACTGGCTTTTCTATCTTGAGCAACTTTGATCCTATGCTTGATCAAATCTACCTTGTCTACAATCTGCTGCACCAATTCATGACCCTCGACTTGTCGTTCCCCGACTTCATCCCAGAATAACGGAGTACGACACCGTCGACCGTACAATGCCTCGAAAGGTGCCATATCAA
The DNA here is from genome assembly GCF_033568475.1 of Henckelia pumila. Taxonomy (NCBI): domain Eukaryota; kingdom Viridiplantae; phylum Streptophyta; class Magnoliopsida; order Lamiales; family Gesneriaceae; genus Henckelia; species Henckelia pumila. The sequence continues at coordinate 131,791,022 of NC_133123.1, read as the reverse complement.
TACTACGATGATAACTGTTATTATAGGCAAATTCGATCAAAGGTAACTGATCCTGCCAAGATAAGCCAAAATCCATGACAGAAGAACGTAGCATATCCTCCAATGTACGAATCGTCCACTCTGACTGTCCGTCAGTCTTCGAATGATATGCAGTACTCAAACTCAGAGTGGTACCCAACGCCTCCTGAAAACTACCCCAAAAACGTGAGGTAAATCGCGGGTCTCTATCACTGACTATGCTCACTGGAATCCCATGCAATCGCACTATCTTCTGGATATATAAACGTGTCATGCGATCATAAGAATACTCCCGGTTATAAGGAATAAAGTGTGCTGATTTCGTCAAACGGTCAACAACAACCCAGATAGCATCACACTGACGTGAAGTCATAGGTAAGTGGGTAACAAAATCCATAGTTACGTGCTCCCACTTCCATTCGGGAATCTCAAGATTCTGCAATAATCCACCTGGTCGTCGGTGTTCAGCCTTGACCTGTTGACAAACCAAACATCGAGAAACAAATTGATACACACTACGCTTCATCCCCTTCCACCAGAATCTAGTTCGCAAGTCCTTATACATTTTCATGCTTCCAGGATGAATTGATAATCGACTCCTGTGAGCTTGAGATAGAATATCGTTCCTGAGCTCCGCAACATTAGGTACAACCACTCGATTAGATAAGCACAATAAACCATCTGCCTGAAAATGAAATCCAGATGTATTAACTCCATTGGCTAAACGTGCCAAACGCTGAGTCTTAACATCAAATATCTGAGCATCTCTGATCCGAGAATACAATGCTGGCTCAGACAAAATAGTATATAATCGAATCCCATTTCTCCCTTTCTTGTGCTTGAGCATAAAACTCAATGAACAGCACTCTTGAATCATATAAGATACTTCACTAGTCTGAAGTGCAGAAAGTCTCACCTGCCGACTCAAGGCATCAGCAGTAAGATTAACAGAACCTGGGTGATATTTGATTTCACAATCATAATCCTTCAGAAGATCCATCCAGCGTCTCTATCGTATATTCAACTCCGCCTGAGTGAATAAATACTTCAAACTCTTATGATCTGTGAATATCTCAAATTTCTCGCCATAAAGATAATGCCTCCAGATCTTGAGTGCAAATACAATGACGGCTAACTCGAGATCATGTACTGGATAATTACTCTTATGTGTCTTCAACTGTCGAGAAGCATAGGCAATAACATGTCCATGCTGTGTCAGAACACATCCTAACCCCTGACCAGAGGCATCAGTATAGACAACATAACCTCCTGATCCAGAAGGTAGAGCTAGCACAAGTGCAGTAGTAAGACGTCCACGCAGCTCGTGAAATGACTCCTCACAATCCGAGGACCATATGAAGGCAACATATTTCCGTGTAAGCTATGTCAAAGGTCTGGCCAACTGTGCAAAATTCTCGATGAACCGACGATAATATCCAGATAGACCCAAGAAACTACGAATCTCAGCAACCGTCGTCGGACGAGACCAGTTCAGCACTGCCTATATATTACTAGGATCAACAAATATCCATTCATTAGAAATCACATGACCGAGAAACACTACTCGATCAAGCCAGAATTCACACTTGCTCAATTTCGCATATAGCTGCTTATCTCGTAACGTCTGTAAAGCAATCCTCAAATGCTGTGCATGCTCATCTTTGTCATGAGAATAGACAAGAATATCATCAATGAAGACGATGACAAATCTATCCAGATATTCTCGAAATACCTGATTCATCAGATTCATAAAGACTGCCGATGCATTCGTTAAACCAAATGGCATAACCAGAAATTCATAATGCCCGTATCTGGTCCTAAAAGCAGTCATAGAAATATCTGAGTCTTGTACCCGCATCTAGTGGTATCCAGATCTCAGATCTATCTTGGAGTAAACATAAGTACCCTGTAGTTGATCAAATAGATCATCAATCCACGGCAAAGGATACTTATTCTTGATGGTGACACGATTCAACTGCCTGTAATCAATACACAATCGCATCGATCCATCTTTCTTCTTGACGAACAAAACAGGTGCTCCCCACGGAGAAACACTCGGACGAATATATCCCTTATCAAGCAGATCCTGTAACTGCTGTTTCAATTCCCTCATCTCTGATGGTGCTAGACGATAAGGCGCTCGGGATATAGGCGTAGTTCCTGGTACTAAATCAATACCAAATTCAACCTCTCGAACCGGAGAAAAACCAGGAATCTTATCAGGGAATACATCAGGAAACTCACCGACTACCGGTAACTGATCAATACTCGTACTACTCATGGACATATTAACTGCATAGATAAGGTAGCCCTCCCCACCTGACTCCAAGACATGACATGCCTTCAGAGCCGAAACAAGTGGCATCGGAGGTCGCGCACCCTCACCATAAAAATACCAGCTATCACCCTTAGCAGGATGAAACTATACCAGACGCTGATAACAATCCACAGTAGCGTGATACAAAGTCAGTATATCTATTCCCAAAATACAATCAAAATCTGCCATCGCTAATATCATCAGATTAGCTGACAATACATTACCCTCAAACTCTAGAAGGCAACCCATCACTAGACGCTTAGTTACTATCTCCTGCTCCAGCGGAGTAGATACAACTAAATCCATATCTAATGATACATAAGGTAATCTATGTCTCTTAACAAAGCGACTAGAAATAAAGGAATGCGATGCTCCAGTATCAATTAAAACAAGTGCAGGAATACCACATAACAGAAAGGTACCTGCCAACATGCGATCGCTTCCCTCAGTATCCTGTTCTTGAGACAGAGCAAATACCTACCCTTGAGTCTGGGGACGGTAACCAGAAGAACTCTGTGGTGCTGGAAAAGTAGAATCCTGAGATCCAACCTGTGATCTCGATCCACTAGCAGAACCCATGCGCTGAGGACAATCTCTCCGCAGATGTCCCTGCTGACCGCAAATATAACAAGCACCAGTAGCTCTCCGACATGAATCTGCAGGATGCTTCCCTCCACAGTGACTACAAAACTCCTCCTTCTTCTTCTTTTTCCCAAAATGGAACATACCTCGTGAACCACGAGATCCAGATGAAGTAGTAGGAGTAGAAGAAGACGTAGGTCCAGATTGCACAACAGATTGAGCTCTAGGCTCAAATAATCCATTAAGCTGTGCTGGCATCAACAACTGTGCACGCCTGTTGCTGGTCTCCACAAGATGGCAACGGTTCACCAAAGTCTCATAAGATACTGGGTCATCACAGACAACAACCTGTGAGTAGATATCTTGGTTCAGGGCTTGTAGAAAGATATCATACTTCGATGCATCAATATCATTAATATGAGGACTGAAAGGTAGCAGATCAAGAAATCGTTGCTGATATTGATCAATAGTCATTGATCCTTGCCTCAGAGTAAGCAACTCCATCGATCATGCTTGGCGAACAGCTGGAGGAAAATACAGTTTCTGGAACTGCTGAAAGAAATCTCCCCAAGTCACCTGTCCTTTCTCAGTACGTGCCTGAGTAGCTTTGGCATCCCACCAAAAACGTGCTCGATCCTCTAGAACAAATTCTAGAACTTCCAATTTCTGATCCTCAGTACAATCGAAAGCACAAAAAGTACTCTCGAGTTTAGACATCCAACTTCTTTCTTGTTCAGGATTCTCGCCTCCCACCAAAGGTTTCGGTCCTACTTGCATGAATTTATTGATAGAGTAGCGACGTCTACCCTCATGATGACGATGTTGATCATCATGATGGCGGTGATGATGATGATGATGACCACCTCCCTGGCCAACACTATCGTGACTCTCGTCAGCCATATTTTGAAAAGAATTGCACATTAAAATCTCAAATGCGCAAGAATTACTCAAAACTAATTCTAAATCCCAAGTACTAATCCCAAAATCTAAGCATGCTCTGATACCAAAAATGTAATGACCCTGCATGGTATCACCTACTAACTGGCAACTAATAGCATGCATTAAACTTAATACAGCAAAATAACTTAATAGAGTAAAATGTGCGGAAACATAACATAAATTACATATCAGCTTAGTATAAAAGTGTCAAGATTATTCATCAGTAGTGATACAACCATATCAAAATACTTAAAAGTAAACATTATACAGCTATATCGAATCCTGTTGTATAACTAACTCCTCAAGGCCTGCTCCCTAATCATGCCTTGAACCACCAGCTCCGTCCATCCTGCGACCTGCCCCATGGAATAGGTTGTCCAAGATAACAACTAGGACGTGAGCGCTAACGCCCAGTACATAAACATGAGTACACGTATAAATATGATGCATGCAACATGATGACTGGTAAAGGGTCATCTGAAAAGTCATGCTCAGAACCGGCGCCACATGAGTGCCGCCACCGCATGGATCAACCTCTGGGTGCAACCACACTCGTCTAGTACACCAGAGTAGACAGACATAAATGCCCCCGCTATCGCGGTACTCTCAGTGACAGACTATCGAGTATAGAGCTGAGCGGCTCTATAGTCAAGTATAACAAGGTATAGGCTCAACGTGTATATGCACATGACATATGAATATAGAAAGCGGTAAATCATATATCATGCCATATAATAATGCCAAATAAATGCAACATATAAACATGTATACTCGCTGGCAATCTCAGTCAATGTGTACGTACCTCTAGGCTAGTTCAAGTATAGTAGGATCCTAGGTTCCAAGCCTATATTCAAAAGTTCACCGTATCACTACATAAATTCTATAAGCCTTAACTAAGCTAATAAGTACTCCCAAAACTTAAATAGATTCCCGAACCATACCTTCGTCCGTAGATAGCCCTTTGGAGTCGCTAGTCCCGGATGACTATAACCACTCCTTGGTTATTCCAGAACCTCTATTATAACCGATAGGGCCCTCAAGTGTATAACTCACACTATATAACTGAAGAAGAAACCTCGGGAATTCGTATTTCAAATTATGACTCCGAAGAGCCCTATTTATAGCCAAAAATCCGTCGGAGTTCGGAGCCTCCGAACTGGGTTTGGACCCTCCGAACCTGCATGTACGACACTTGTCAAAAATCGCGGATTAGTCATCTAGCATTGCTGTCTGGGGGAGTTCGGAGCCTCCGAACTGGCTGAGTTCGGAGCCTCCTAAGTGCTGGGTTCGGATCCTCCGAACTTTGTATTTGAGTTCGGATGGTCCGAACTCATTTCGGTGCCTCCGAACTGTCCGAGACCCCCAGGACCCTTCCTACCATTTTTGGACGTTCCGGAGCTGATTTTCCACTTATTTTTACCAAATAAGGACTCCTTAATCATGTTTTGCCACATTTAAAATTATATGCCATATCATAGCATGGAAAGTGGAACTTGGCTATCACCCTTATATGCAGCGATCCCTCTGGTAATTATGAAGTCCAATTATGCCCTGGAATTGGTTAATTACTAACCATTAATCATGTTTAACATATCATTATCTTAAAATGGAATCTGGGTTACTACACAAGGAGTTGGTTGCAGTCACTGCCGCTAGGGAGCATTATTACTTGGGAGGGAATAGCAGAAAAATTTCTTGAAAAATATTTTCCACCTGCCAAATCCACCCAACTGAAGATAGAGATCAGCACCTTCAGGCAAATGGACTCTGAACAGCTCTACGAGGCATGGGAAAGGTATAAAGAATTATTAAGACGTTGTCCTAACCACAATTTTGCAGATTCGGAACAGATCGAGTGGTTTTACAACGGACTGAATGCACCTACAAGGATGAATGTGGATTATGCGGCTGGAGGTACCATTTTTGCTAAGGACCATGTACAGGCCTATGATATGCTGGAACAGATGACGATCAATAGTTTTCCATGGCCATCTGAGCGTATAGGAGTCAAGAAGCCAGCTGGAGTGTATACAGTGGATCCTCTCACATCCATCACTGCTCAATTATCTTCACTGACTACACAGGTAGCTTCTTTGAATAAGATTAATGTTGCAGATTTAACTGGAGTTGAAGGATCACATATCCCAAAAGAAGTTAATTATATCAATCCTAATGGCTACCGAGGTTATGGAGCTTACAGAGGTAATCATGTTTCCAATAATTTTCACCCTAGTTTGCGGAATAATGAAAATTTTTCATATGCTAACAATACAAATAAGGGTGATGATAAGTTGTCTTTGGACGATGTTATTAGTACCTTTGTGCAGGAATCAGGTAAGAGAATGGCGAGAACTGAGTCTCGTCTTGACAGCTTGGAGACACATATGGTGAATATGGGAGCCATGATGAAGTCTATGGAGACTAGCATTGGACAGTTGGCAAATGCACTGAAAGATAATAATCACGGTCAATTCCCAAGCAATACTGAAGTGAATCCCATAGAACAGTGTAAGTCCATAGAGTTGAGGAGTGGAAAAGAAGTTAGAGTCCAAGAACCTGCTGTTGAAGAGAAGAAATTTGAGGAAAAAGTCGAGGAGAAGGAGCCTGAAACTGACCCGAAACCAATGTACAAGCCTCCACTCCCCTACCCGCAGATGTTCAAGAAGAAAGCTTTAGATGAGCAGTTCTCCAAATTTTTGGAGATTTTCAAGAAAATTCACATCAACATCCCCTTTGATGATGCTTTGGAACAAATGCCGAACTATGCAAAGTTCATAAAAGAGGTGATGTCCAAGAAGAGGAGGCTGCTAGAGAATGAAGTTGTGAATTTAATAGAAGAGTGCAGTGCGGTGCTACAAAAGAAGATGCCACAAAAGCTTAAGGATCCAGGGAGTTTTACTATTTCTTGTTCTATTGGTGGTTCTCATTTTACTACTGCACTTGATTTAGTGGCCAGTATTAATTTAATGTCATTATCTATTTACAGGGCCTTGGAGTTGGGAGAGATTAAATCGACCATGATTTCATTGTAGTTGGCGGATAGAAGCATCACATATCCATTGGGTATTGTTGAAGATGTGCTAGTCAAGGTGGATAAATTCATCTTTCCAGTGGATTTTGTGATCTTGGACATTGAAGCATATCATGGTGCTCCACTGATTTTTGGGAGACCATTTTTGGCCACGGCGGAAGCCAAAATTGAAGTGAAGAAGGATGAATTGTCGATGGGTGTGAAAAGCGAACGGGTGATTTTTAATCTATTTACGAAAGCAGCTAATCCACCCATCGAAAAATTGTGCTTAATTGAACCGGTTGTGAAGCTAGAGGGATGTCAAAAATCTAATCTTGCGGTTGAATCGTCAACGAATAAAGTGCCAAGTTTAACAAAGAAGGCCACGAAAAAGAGAGCAAAATTTAAAGGCGGTTCGTGAAATTTATTTGGCGAGTGAAAGAGAAAGGGAAGACTTAATAGCGGTGAAAGTCGGGCTGACGACTTTAAACCAAGCGCAACTTGGGAGGCAACCCAAGCTTTTTTTTTATTTTATTTTTATTTGCTTTTATTTTCAGTTTATTTAATTTTTGTTACTTATTTATTTTTAAGTATTTTTTTTATCAATTTTTGAATCCTAATTCTTGTCATTTTTTAAAAAAATTTCAGGTTTAAAAATCTCAAATTCGAGGAAGAGGGGCGCCCGCGCTACACCTGGGAAGAAAATAATGTTGAAGTGTGAGCAAACGGCGCGCCCGCTCCATGGCTCACGAGCTCCCGCGCACACTCTTCGGTTCACTGATGCAAGAAAGCGCAAACAAGACTCTAAGTGCGCTTCCCCTAGCGCAATCGCACATGTTATTCGCGCAACATTTAAGCGCAAACAAGGATCCCAATCGTGCAGACCATTAGCGCAGACCCTTGCGCAAAAAATCACCTCATCTGCGCCCCACCAAGCGCTATCGCGCCTTCCCTTTTCCCATCTGCACTGCCTCCTGTGCGATCGCGCAACCCCACCCACCTCCATGCGCAAACAAACCTCAACAGCACTAGCCATAGTGCTATCGCGCTACCAGCTCCCCAACAGCGCAGCACCATCTGCACAACCTCTTGCGCTAACAAGATCTCCATCAGCACTCCTCCAAGCGCAATCGCGCCCTCACCAGCAGCTCCAATTCCTATGCCAACCAGCTCTCATCTGCACTTACACATGTACAAGAGTGCCTCTCCAGTTTCATCAGTGCACATCCTCCGAGCAGAAATAAGGGAATTCGTGCAGGCCAGATGACACCACATGCGCAATCGCTCGTTCTACCTACTGAACCATGAGCTCCAGATCATTAAGCGCATCAAGCAATTCCATAGCACAACCTTTCGATCCGTGCATCTCAAAGGCTCTTCTTCCTTGCGCATTCACATTTGATGGCTCCACTATGCGCACTAGTTCTTTTTCCCTTATACATTAAGCGTTGTATATTGTCTTGCATGCTTTATGCTTTATTTTTTGTTTATTTACCGTGTGCATGTATTCTTGTCAGGATAAATTGGATGTCCATGTAGTGCGTATACAACCCTCTCCACTATGGATTGCGACTGGAATTATTTTCATGGAGATGGAGATGATGATGCCGAGTACTGATGCTCGGTGTCGAAGGTACGCGTCCCTTGTTCTTTTTCTAGTTTTTAATCATTAGGGACAATGATTATATTAAGTTTTGGGGAGGGGGGTAAATCAGTGTCTGATATTGTTGTTTGGTTGATAGTTGATTAGGTTGAAAGTTGTTTAGTTGAATTATATTGTGCTTCATAGATAAAAAATTTTTGTTTGAGTTTAGTAGTGTTAGTTGAAGTTTTGAGTTGAAAGGAAGTCGAGAAAGAAATGGATGCATGGCTGATGAAACAAAAATTTGGTGTTATAACTGAAATCCATGACTGTCTACCTATCTGAAAAATATTTTTGAGAAAAAATGGAACCAATTAGATGAACAATTTTCTATATACTCTGTGATTAATACTTGAATCTGAATTTTGAAACATGCAGACATAGATATGATTGAGGCATTGTTTGGATTTTTTGGGCCTGATTTTCATTGAAATAATTTATCCTTAGTTGCCCATTTGAGCTTACACTTATATGAGTACATTGAGGTATAATCTGACATTTGTTTGAAAATCATCGTTTACTGCTGATGATTATTTTTTCTGCATTGATTGAGATTTGTATGATTTAATTATGGATTAAGACTTGTCTAGAACTAGTTCGGACACTCTTCGAGGTGAAATACGGGCATAACTGTGATTAGGAATGATTTAGGCAATTTTTCTGAAATCGTTTGAGTCTTTCAAGCTACCTTGTTAATATATTTTATCCCTAGTACCTTGTTTGAGCTTTATTGAAAATCGAATGACATGCATGTAAACGTGTGATAAAACCCTCATTCGTCATCGTTTCAAGGTCCTACATTGACTACCTGAATAGCCTATATACTATTTCCTACCTTTAAGGGAGTAATTTGAATGCTAAAATGTTATATGCTCCTAGTTCTTATTTGTGAATATGGAATGGTGTGGTGGATGACTTGCAATGAAGAAGGTAGTTGTGAAAATAAACAAAAGAAAAATATGGTAGAAGAAAGAGGTAGAAAAGTTGTGAAAGAGAGAAACGAGTTGTGAAAGAAGTTGAAAAAATCAATGAAAATAAAAGCAAATAAAAATAAAATAAATACTTAAAAATAATGCAGTAGTGTGAGTAGGGATCGTTCCCACGAGAAAAGGTAAATTTAATGTGTTATAAATAAACAAAAGGGGGTTTTGAGATTTGGAATTAACTACTGAAAATTTAAGCAATTAAAATAAATATAATCACTAGCATGCAAGAATGAAAATTAAACTGGAGAAATCAATAAGAGACGAGACTTGGTATCGGTCGACTACACCCTTGATATTCATTCATTCAATCATCGATTCACTAAAAATAATTAATCCTATCAAATATTCGTCATTGGAAAACAAATTTCTGTTTCACCTTAATTTTAGTTAATTAGAAAACAGCATTCTAAATTAACCCTTACCCCATAAATTAACTCAATACCAGCGATCAGATTTAAATCTACGGTAGCATTCAAACGAGTAAAACTGATGAACCTAGACAATACAAACACCAGCAGTTGTATTTAGCCTAGTTAATAGTTGATACTACGAAGTAATAAATTCAACAGCAGAAAATATCACATGTAGTTGCTTCGCAAATTAGTTTATTCAAATAATTATGGATTTGAATTCTAATTTAGCTATCGTTTGCAAAACATAATCCTAAGATGGCCAATCCTAAAATCTCGTATACAAACATGAAATAAAACAGATCAAATATTGATACTTGATAAGAATTAAACACTAAAAATCGAATCTCATGAATAAAATTATATCAAGGTTTCGTCTCCCTCAACCAAGTATAAAAGTTTAGCTACAACGATTCATCACAAACTTCAGAAAAATTCCCAAGAAAAAAAGAAAACTTGAGAGAAAGATGTAAAAATAAAACCTAGCCGCCAAGAGAGAGCGTCAAAGTCTGATAATAATCCCTTAAAAATAGAATTAAAAGCCTAATAAAGCCTAGAGTCCAAAATAAAAGAATTTTCAAAATTACAAAATTCTTCTCGAACAGGCTTGCGCGCTTGAGCGCACTTAAAAATGCCTTCTCACTGTTTTGAAATCTCCTCGGCCGTGCTCGATCGCGTGAGTACATCCGCTCGAGCGCGCTAAAATATGCTATCCCACTGCCTTGATAATCCAGATGTCGCGCTCGATCCTATGAGTTCGTGGGATCGAGCGCATGGATTTTTACCAAAATTCTGCCTTTCTTTCTTCAACTTTGATACCTCCTACACATTAAACCCGGGAGTATGTTATGAAGCTAAATGCATACATAAAAACAAAACTAAGATAAAATATGAACGAAAACAAATAAATACATGCAAAATACTAACAAAATAATATTAAAACATGAAAACAAAACACGACTATCAAATACCCTCACACTTAATCCTTGCTCGCCCTCGAGCAAGTCATGCAAAAACAGAATGAAACAACAAATAACACATAAGTAAGGACGATCATGCATAATATAGCCTTAGAGAAAACCACATTCATTTAAAAACAAGTTCATAGCTACTCTCAATCATCAATGATACACCTTCAGTCGAATGTGAACGTGTGTGTGTGACATGTTACCCCAGTTACATGCAATTTCAAAAGACAAAGTTGAAAGAGTGGGTGCCCGGTGAGCCAACTTGTGGCTAAGGGCTTTGATGACTCTTTGTATAAACAATCTTTTGTTTAATATAATTTACACTTTTATTAATGGCAATGACTTTATCTTTCTTCATATTGTGATATTGAGATATACTATTGTTGTTTTGATAAAGACCTTGAATATACTATAGTGTATGTAAGATGTGGTAGAACATGGAGATGTCTATCATGAAACACATCTTATAGTCACTGTATATTCTAAACTGTTCCTAGTCGATTGAGCCGTCCGATAATAAGGATAAGGATCGATCGAGCTTGAGACTAGCATTTGCGATGCAGAGTACCACGTTTCATTGGTAAGGAACATAGAGATGTTCGAAGCATGCAAATGGATATTCATATGATGAATGATCGAACTACCCTATCCGGACTTTCCAAGTGGTTATCACTTATCGAGTGGATATAGTCCGCGGTTTTGGTTGTACACCATTAGTCCTTACTACTTGAAACATCATTGAGACTCTATATGCTAGTACTGTGCTTTGACTCGTTTACCGACTCTATTGGGGTCATCAGGTGTCGGGATTGGGTACAGTTACGACACATATAGGAGTCCATGCTTTGTTGTCAAGGATTCACCACATACTTGCGAGTGTGGATATCCTATGCGATCTGAGGAGATATTAGTGTGACGAATCTCTGGCCAGAGTACATGATGTGATTTAAGAAATGGTTTCTTAGTAGCACATGCGATGTCACTATTTGATCTTCAAGATGTATTGCATAGTTATCGAATCTCGAGCGACTCTCGATATACCAATGGTTGTTGATTCGATCGGGATATATGGATGAAGGGACCGTACTGTACGCTAACCAAAATCTATTGGTTCTTGTAGGCACTATCAGTGATACCTAGGGAATCATGGGGCGATGTTGCTAGACGCTCTTACCATGATTCGATGGGCAAGTCGGAAATTGTTGTTCCGAGTCACAAGGAGTTGTGAGCCCACGGCTAGCTGTATCCCTGAACCATTGAGGGTCACACAGTGTAATGAATTTTTAATCCCCATTGAGATAGTTAAATTTAAAGAGTTAAATTTAATGAACAAAGAAGTTGGACTTCTTAATTATGAGTAGAGGAGTAAGATTTCCTAAAATAACATAGGGATGGGCATTTTTGAAAACCACTAAATTCGGATTCAGAAAAATTTATCTTGACTTTAAAAGGTGCAGAAAAGGTTTCTGTGCACATTGGTGAAATCGGTTTATCAATCGGAGTCACGATGAATTTTATATTAATTTCTGAACATGCGGGCTTTGCTTGTTGGGCTTGAACTTATGACTAATGGGCCCTAAGCTGTTAGTGGCCTACATTATAAATAAGTTATTGCAGTACAGAAATTACACACAACAGGTCACAAAATTTTCGAAAAACCCTAGTTAATTTTCTAAAAGGTGGCCGCCCCCTCTCCCTTTGCTCGAGAAAAATCCAGCCTGTGATTTTGAATTACAGTCTGGTTTAACGGATCAAATTCGTTAATCTCTTCGTAGAAACTTCTGATAGATTTTCTAGTGCAATCTATCAGAGGGATTAAATATCCGTTCGTGGACCAGATTGAAGAACAGTTCGTCCATCAGTTCAAGGGATATACAACAAGAGCAGAGAAATCTGTTGGTGTCCAAAATCTCGATTCGAGATTAAAGGTAAAAAATTTTATAATTGTTATTTAATTTTTACACACACAATTTAATCGTAAGGTTGATACCTATTATGGAATCGTTCCATACAAAAATTTTAAACTTCCGCTGCACCGGGTATCAATCTTAATTGATCTGATCGCCGCGTTCTCCAACAGTGGTATCAGAGCCAAGTTGCTCAGATCAAGCGATTAAATTAATCGATTGTACAAAAATTTTTAGGCCTCGGTTTTTGAAACAAAATAAATATTTTAAAAATAAAAATATTTTTTTTCGGGCAAAAACCCGTGCAGCGATTGGATCGCTGCCCAGGGCAGGGGCAGCGATCGTCGCTGCCCTAGGGGCAGCCGGGCTGCCCGGCCCGACCCCATTAGGGCGCGGGCAGCCCGGGAATGTCCCGGGCGGCCCGCGGGAAAAAATTATTTTTTAATTTTTAAATTAAATTTTAATATGTTAAAATTCTATTTTTGGTCCGATCGAAAATTGTTTTTGATTGGTCCACAAGGCGTCGGATCGAATTGTTCGAGTCCGAAAATTTTAAAATTGATTTTTGGATAAATTTGAATTTTTGGAAAATTTAAATATTTTATCCGTTAAATTGAATTTTGAAATTAATTATTTTTGGTACAATTGATGATAAGATATGATCTTATGGATATATTGAGTAAAATATGATTTTATGTATAAAATTGGATTTTATAGATAAAATATGACTTTATTTGATAAAAAGATAAAATATGATTTTGTATGTAAAATAAGATTTTATGTATGAAATATGATTTTATCCTTTTAAATTTAAATTGCCATTGCATGTTATCCAATAAATTAATTTTGAATTAAATGTTATTGGATAAGGATGATCGATTGCCATGACCAATTTTGTAGGTGTATGTTAGGAATTTACATTTGTTTTATTGTTGTTGGTTTTATTAATGGGTCTGGTTTATGGCCCAATATGAATGTCATATGTAATAAAAGTGGGCTTGGTTTATGGCCCGTTCCCACCCCTTAAAAATGTATCCCCTACTTGTCATTGTTATTTATTGTAAATACATTAGATTTAGTGGGAGATCAAGATTTGAAGATGGAGGTGGGCCCAGCAGACAATAAAGACAGAAGAAATGTAAATTAGAAGCAAATGTAATAGGATTGCATTGCATACTGCATATTACCTAGGATTGGACTAAGACTCGTGATTGGCAACCACGGGTCGATTAGAAATGGAATCGATCATCCTATATAATATGTGATATTATAGTTGTATGCATGTTTTAGACAAAATTGTGTGAATCCGACAAGCATACAAAATTTTAAAAATGATGAGACAAATTTTCATAATTAAAAATTCCTCATTTTAAATATGATTTAAAATTGATATCAAGATAAATAAAGGAAATTTAAATTTATTTAAATGTTCCTACCTTCCATCAACGATCAATGTATGAGATGCTACCCGCGGATACGGTCCGGCTCATATTATTGGGGGGGGCCGTTCGTCAAAAAGCTGTACATTGGATCGACACATGTTGTAAGTTGGGTGGAACTCCCATGGGATCGGCTCATATTATTGGGGGATCCACATGGCGACCGTCCATCACAACTTAATATTGATGGGTCATCTTGACATGTCACAATAAACGGCGTCATATTATTGGGCCCTTATTGGACATGAGGTAAAAACGTGGAGGTTGCTTTGGAAGCAATTGGGCTCTACCTTTTGAAAATTATGGTTGGCTGATATTATTCGGGACCATAATTTTGTCAATTGGACTCCATGTTCTCACTAAGGAAAACAGTTTCCCGTTTTCACTAGAGGGTAGTGAAATCGTTAAAATAGTGGGAGTGAGATTCATAAAATAAATTTCGCCTATTTTATGTCTTAGTAAATTGCTTAAACAATCACTGATATTTGTCTGTTTCTTTTCAGTATTTCATAAGATGAATTCGCGTAATCCACTTTTCTCGATCCTCGAACAAAATAAGTTGACTGGCGCAAACTATACGGAATGGTTTCGTAAGTTGAAGATTGTCTTGACTTCGGAGAAGATGCTCTACGTGTTAGAAAAATCTCCTCCGAAGGAAGCACTAGCTGACGTAAGTCCGGAGGAGTTAGCCAAACTTGATACATGGTGGGACCATGATATCAAGACCAAATGCTATATGCAAGCCTCGATGTCTGATGAACTCCAGAGGTGATTTGAGGACACCGTGAATACTGCTGACATTCACGTTCAACTCAAGGAACTTTTTGGGGCTCAATCGAGGGCTGAAAGGTTCGCTACTGTAAAGGAGCTAATGATGTGTCGCATGCGTGAAGGGACTTCGGTCCGTGATCATGGGGTACGAGTGATTTGGCTCATACAGAAGTTGGTAACCCTTGATTTGGTGTTGGAGCATGAACTCAACGTGGACTTAATACTTCTGTCTCTTCCTTCTTCGTTTGACGGATTTGTGGTAAATTTCAATATGAACAAGATAGAGGCCTCCCTTGAAGAGATGGTCAATATGCTTGTGACATATGAATCCACATTAAAGAAGGATAAACCGGCTTTCTTGGTGGGCTCCTCTTCTTCTGCTAAGAAGGGGCCAAGTACAAAGGGTAAGAAACGTTCTGCCCCACCCAAGAAAATCGAACCCGAGAAGAAGTACAAGACAAAGGCTTCAAACATGGAAAAATCCAAGGATGTTTGCCATTACTGCAAGAAGCCCGGTCATTGGAAGCGTAACTGCAAGGAATATCTAGAGCAGTTGCGAACTGCGAAGGGTATGTTCTATATTGAAATAAATGTTTCACTTAATACTACTTCTTGGGTATTGGATACCGGATGTGGATCTCACATTTGCAATGATTTGCAGGTGATGACAAGAAGTCGCAGGCTTAGAATGGGTGAGACCCAGCTGAGGCTCGGAAATGGTTCCAGAGTTGAAGCTAAAGCTGTGGGAGATGTTTATTTATTTTTGCAGAACGGTTTTAAGTTACTTTTAAGAGATGTTTTATTTGTTCCGGATTTGATTAAAAACATTATTTCTGTTTCTATGCTTGATAGAGATGGTTATTCTTGCAATTTTGTGAATGAGATTTGCAATATTTACAAGAATGAATGTTTAATTGGAAATGGACAACTTGAAAACGATCTATACAACTTAAAACTAAAAGACGTTCCAATAAATTATGTTGATAAACCGGCAACAACAAACAAAAGAAAAATCGATAGCCAAAACCCGGCAAACCTTTGGCACGCTAGGCTAGGTCATATTTCCTCAAGGAGGATGAACAAGCTAGTGGGAGAGGGCATGTTTGATATGTCTGATATTAACTCTCTACCTACTTGTGAATCCTGCCTAAAAGGAAAAATGACTGAATCTCCTTTTAAGGGGAAACCTGAGCGTAGTCAAAATCTATTGGATTTGATCCATACAGATGTTTGTGGTCCATTTAGAGTTGGGACTCAATATGGCCACACCTACTTCATTACCTTTACTGATGATTATTCAAGGTATGGGTATTTATATTTAATGAAATATAAGTCTGAAGCATTTGAAAAGTTCAAAGAATTCAAGGCTAAAGTAGAAAACAAGCTAGGTAAAAGTATTAAAGCACTTCGATCGGATCGAGGTGGAGAATACTTGAGTACCGAGTTTTTGGACTATCTAAAAGAGAATGGGATTCTCTCTCAGTGGACTCCTCCTATGACACCACAGCTTAATGGTGTATCGGAGCGTCGTAATCGAACTTTGTTGGACATGGTTCGATCCATGATTAGCTTCACTGAGCTTCCACCTTCGTTTTGGGGCTATGCGCTTGAAACGGCGGTATTGTTGTTGAACAACGTCCACACTAAAGCAGTGGACAAAACACCATACGAGTTATGGAATGGCAAAGCTCCTAAGTATTCGTACTTGAGGATTTGGGGATGTCCTGCTTACGTGAAGCGGACAGTGGGAGATAAGTTGGATAGTCGATCCAGCTTATGTTATTTTGTAGGGTATCCGAAGAATTCAATCGGATATTATTTCTATTATCCTGCTGAAACAAAGGTGTTTGTTTCAAGGAATGCCACCTTCTTGGAGAAGGAGTTCTTATTGGATAAGAAAGGCGAGATGATGGAACTCGAAGAAATTCGAGAAGAACCCGAAATACAAAATAACAATCCTACACCTCAGGAACCATTGCTGGACACGCCTATACCTAGAAGATCCGAGAGGACTTCTAGACCTCCTATTCGATATGGTCTTCTTCTTGAAGGGGATCAAGATGAACCCGATGTTGGATGTGATCCAAGAAACTTCAAGGAAGCAATTTCTGATGCGGATTCAAATTTATGGCTTGAAGCTATGCAGTCGGAAATAGATTCGATGCATACAAACCAAGTTTGGTCTTTAGTAGATCCTCCCGATGGAATTGTTCCAATAGGGTGTAAATGGATCTACAAGAGAAAGCTTGGGCCTGATGGTAAGGTATTGACCTACAAGGCGCGATTGGTGGCAAAAGGTTATACTCAAAGACAAGGGGCTGACTATGATGAAACCTTTTCACCAGTTGCAATGTTCAAGTCCATAAGAATCCTTATTGCCATAGCTGCATGGTATGACTATGAGATATGGCAAATGGATGTGAAGATTGCTTTTCTTAATGGAGACATTAAGGAAGAAATCTATATGAAGCAGCCTGAGGGGTACACATCCATGGGAAGCGAGCATAAGGTATGCAAGCTTCAGAGATCAATTTATGGTCTAAAACAAGCATCAAGAAGTTGGAACCAGAAATTCGATGAAACAATAAAAGATTTTGGTTTCATCAAGAATCCGGAGGAACCATGCGTGTACAAGAAAGTAGTTAAGGATGCTGTGACATTCTTAGTACTTTATGTTGATGACATCCTACTCATTGGGAATGATGTAGGGATGTTGCAGTCAACAAAGATATGGTTATCAGGTAGATTCTCGATGAAGGATTTGGGTGAGGCATCCTATATTCTAGGGATACAGATCTATAGAGATAGATCTAAGAGAATGATAGGACTCACTCAGTCAACCTACATCGACACCATATTGAAACGGTTTTCAATGGATGGGTCCAAGAGAGGACATCTACCCATGTGTCATGGAGTTTCTCTATCCAAGTGTATGTGTCCCAAGACGGATGAAGAGATAGAGAAAATGACACATGTACCATATGCGTCAGCCATAGGTAGTATCATGTATGGGATGATATCTACCAGACCGGATGTAGCATTTGCTCTGAGTGTCACGAGCAGATATCAAGCTAATCCTGGTCAAATGCATTGGAAAGCCGTGAAGGACATTCTTAAGTACTTACGAAGGACTAAGAATATGTTCATGGTATATGGAGGAAGAGAACTAAAATTGGAAGGCTATACCAACTCTAGCTTCCAAAGTGACGTGGATGACTCGAAGTCAACCTCTGGATTTGTGTTCATGCTCAATGGCGGTGCTGTCTCTTGGAAGAGTTCCAAGTAGACACCACAGCGGATTCCACCACTGAGGCAGAATACATTGCAGCATCAGCTGCTGCTAAAGAGGCCGTTTGGATGAGGAATTTCGTCCAAGAGTTGGGCGTCATTCCTGAAGTTGTTGGTCCAGTCCCAGTGTACTGTGACAACACGGGTGCCGTTGCTCAGGCAAAGGAACCAAGGTCTCATCAAAGATCCAAACACGTACTGAGGAAATACCACATCATCCGGGAGATTGTGGAAAGAGGAGACATCACTGTCGAAAGAGTGGCCTCTGCAGACAATATCGCTGATCCACTTACTAAGCCCTTGCCAGGACCATTATTTGACAAATATCGCGAAGCAATGGGTCTACGTAGTATGACTAGTTGGCTATAGGGCAAGTGGGAGAATGAAAGAGTGGGTGCCCGGTGAGCCAACTTGTGGCTAAGGGCTTTGATGACTCTTTGTATAAACAATCTTTTGTTTAATATAATTTACACTTTTATTAATGGCAATGACTTTATCTTTCTTCATATTGTGATATTGAGATATACTATTGTTGTTTTGATAAAGACCTTGAATATACTATAGTGTATGTAAGATGTGCTAGAACATGGAGATGTCTATCATGAAACACATCTTATAGTCACTGTATATTCTAAACTGTTCCTAGTCGATTGAGCCGTCCGATAATAAGGATAAGGATCGCTCGAGCTTGAGACTAGCATTTGCGATGCAGAGTACCACGTTTCATTGGTAAGGAACATAGAGATGTTCGAAGCATGCAAATGGATATTCATATGATGAATGATCGAACTACCCTATCCGGACTTTCCAAGTGGTTATCACTTATCGAGTGGATATAGTCCGCGGTTTTGGTTGTACACCATTAGTCCTTACTACTTGAAACATCATTGAGACTCTATATGCTAGTACTGTGCTTTGACTCGTTTACCGACTCTATTGGGGTCATCAGGTGTCGGGATTGGGTACAGTTACGACACATATAGGAGTCCATGCTTTGTTGTCAAGGATTCACCACATACTTGCGAGTGTGGATATCCTATGCGATCTGAGGAGATATTAGTGTGACGAATCTCTGGCCAGAGTACATGATGTGATTTAAGAAATGGTTTCTTAGTAGCACATGCGATGTCACTATTTGATCTTCAAGATGTATTGCATAGTTATCGAATCTCGAGCGACTCTCGATATACCAATGGTTGTTGATTCGATCGGGATATATGGATGAAGGGACCGTACTGTACACTAACCAAAATCTATTGGTTCTTTTAGGCACTATCAGTGATACCTAGGGAATCATGGGGCGATGTTGCTAGACGCTCTTACCATGATTCGATGGGCAAGTCGGAAATTGTTGTTCCGAGTCACAAGGAGTTGTGAGCCCACGGCTAGCTGTATCCCTGAACCATTGAGGGTCACACAGTGTAATGAATTTTTAATCCCCATTGAGATAGTTAAATTTAAAGAGTTAAATTTAATGAACAAAGAAGTTGGACTTCTTAATTATGAGTAGAGGAGTAAGATTTCCTAAAATAACATAGGGATGGGCATTTTTGGAAACCACTAAATTCGGATTCAGAAAAATTTATCTTGACTTTAAAAGGTGCAGAAAAGGTTTCTGTGCACATTGGTGAAATCGGTTTATCAATCGGAGTCACGATGAATTTTATATTAATTTCTGAACATGCGGGCTTTGCTTGTCGGGCTTGAACTTATGACTAATGGGCCCTAAGCTGTTAGTGGCCTACATTATAAATAATTTATTGCAGTACAGAAATTACACACAACAGGTCACAAAATTTTCGAAAAACCCTAGTTAATTTTCTAAAAGGTGGCCGCCCCCTCTCCCTTTGCTCGAGAAAAATCCAGCCTGTGATTTTGAATTACAGTCTGGTTTAACGGATCAAATTCGTTAATCTCTTCGTAGAAACTTCTGATAGATTTTCTAGTGCAATCTATCAGAGGGATTAAATATCCGTTCGTGGATCTGATTGAAGAACAGTTCGTCCATCAGTTCCAGGGATATACAACAAGAGCAGAGAAATCTGTTGGTGTCCAAAATCTCGATTCGAGATTAAAGGTAAAAAATTTTATAATTGTTATTTAATTTTTACACACACAATTTAATCGTAAGGTTGATACCTATTATGGAATCGTTCCATACAAAAATTTTAAACTTCTGCTGCACCGGGTATCAATCTTAATTGATCTGATCGCCGCATTCTCCAACAAAAGTTTCAAGGCTGTTCGCTGACCTAAAACAATTCAGTGCAAGTCTCACAATCCAGAACTCTCCTCTCAACAATCCTTCAACACAACACAACTTCCTTGAGAATAATTACGCACCATCGGATTTTGCACCCGACATTTTAAAAGTCCCAATAATTACCCGCATACTTAGCTATAACTAGATAGGATTCAAATTTCAATCCCCTCGTCTATAGACCGGATGGAACTAAAATCTCATTAGGTCCGCAAACTTAACTATAAGAAAAGCATTAGGATTTCAATTCCTTACTTACAGTCCGGATGGAATTAAAGTGTTATATTTATTTATTTATTTATTTTTTCAAAATATTAACCCCATGTACTCCGCAAACTTAGCCACAAACAAGATGAATAAAATTTCAAACATCTCGCTCGCAACCCGGATGGAGCTAATTAAGTTCCAAAAATTGTTTTTTTTTCTTTTTCATAAAACAAAAAATTTTAAGGTGCGCCCAAAAAAGTATATGTCATGTCGAAAAAAATTATCAAGATTCAAGCACTATCAAGTTCCACAAGCACCTATTGGCAACTAATAGCATGCATTAAACTTAATACAGCAAAATAACTTAACAGAGTAAAACATGCGGAAACAAAACCATAATTTACATATCAGCTTAGTAACATAATCCAGACTTAAATCTGTAGTGATACAACCAAATCGAAACCTTAAACAGTAAACATTATACAGCTATATCGAATCCTGCTGTATAATAAAATCCTCAAGGCTCCTGCTCTCTAGTCCTACCTTGAACTACCAGCTCCGTCCATCCTGCGACCTGCCCCATGGAATAGGGTGTCCAAGATAACAACTAGGACGTGAGCGCTAACGCCCAGTATATAGACATGAGTAAACATATGTATATAATGCATGCAACATGATGACTGGTACAGGGTCATCTGAAAAGTCATGCTCAGAACCGGCGCCACATGAGTGCTGCCACCGCATGGATCAACCTCTGGGTGCAACCACACTCGTCCAGTACACCAGAGTAGACAGACATAAATGCCCCCGCCCTCGCGGTACTCTCAGTGACAGACTATCGAGTATAGAGTTGAGCGGCTCTATAGTCAGGTATAACAAAGTATAGGCTCAACGTGTATATGCACATGACATATGAATATAGAAAGCGGTAAATAATATATCATGCCATATAATAATGCCAAATAAATGCAACATATAAACATGTATACTCGTTGGCAATCTCAGTCAATGTGTACGTACCTCTAGGCTAGTTCAAGTATAGTAAGATCCTAGGTTCCAAGCCTATATTCAAAAGTTCACCATATCACTACATAAATTCTATAAGCCTTAACTAAGCTAATAAGTACTCCCAAAACTTAAATAGATTCCCGGACCATACCTTCGTCCGTAGTTAGCCCTTTGAAGTCGCTAGTCCCGGATGACTATAACCACACCTTGGTTATTCCAGAACCTCTATTATAACCGATAGGGCCCTCAAGTGTATATCTCACACTATATAACTGAAGAAAGAAACTCGGGAATTCGTATTTCAAAATGAAATCGAATGAGCCCTATTTATAGGCAAAATTCCCGGCCAGGATCTGAACTTCCGATTTCAGGATCGGAGCTTCCGATCCAGCTCACTGCGTGCATGTGTGACACATCGATATCGGAAATTTTGATCGGGCGATCGGAGCTTCCGATCTGCTCTACTTTCAACACTTGTCAAAACTCGCGGATGAGTCATCGAGCATTGCTGGCAGCTGGAGATCGGAACGTCCGTTCCAGGATCGGAGCTTCCGATCTCGGTGCTTCCGATGAGGTTCCGAAGTGGCTAGGATCGGAGCTTCCGATCTGGGTTCGGAGCTTCCGATCCGGCCCAAAGTCAAAAGCCCAAATTCTCTTCCGAAGTCCAATAACACTCCGAAATTACTAACCCTTAATCATGTTTAACATATTATTATCTTAAAATGAGTTCTGGGTTACTACATTCTCCCCACCTTTAGATATTTCGTCCGCGAAATAATATCTAAATATAAATCAAATAACAATATGAAACATTCAAACCATGTTTTATTACAACAACTGTAATTACAACTACATGGTATTCAAAATTACAAAGCAAACAACTCAGGATATTCTGCTTGCATACGACTCTCAGTTTCCCAAGTTGCTTCTTAAATGCCTCGGCGCTGCCACTGTACCATCACAAGTGGTATAGTCTTGTTCCAAAGAACTTTCTCCTTTCTGTCTAAGATACGGATTGGTCGTTCAACAAAAGACAGATCTGGCTCTAGCTGAATATCAGTAGACTGAATCACATGAGATTCATCAGCTATATACTGTCGAAGTAATGACACATGAAAAACATTATGTATACTGGAAAGATTTGGCGGTAACGCCAAACGATATGCAACATCTCCGATCTTTTCCAGTATCTGGAAAGGTCCAATAAAATGAGGAGACAACTTGCCTTTCACGCCGAATCTCATCACCTTCCTGAAAGGTGATACTCGTAGAAACACATATTCACCAGGCTCAAACTGAAGTGGCCTGCGACGAATATTAGCATAACTGGCTTGTCTATCTTGAGCAACTTTGATCCTATGTTTGATCAAATCTACCTTGTCTACAATCTGCTGCACCAACTCAGGACCCTCGACTTGTCGTTCCCCGACTTCATCCCAAAATAACGGAGTACGACACCGTCGACCGTACAATGCCTCGAAAGATGCCATATCGATACTACGATGATAAGTGTTATTGTAGGCAAATTCGATCAAAGGTAACTGATCCTGCCAAGATAAGACAAAATCCATGATAGAAGAACGTAGCATATCCTCCAGCGTACGAATCGTCCGCTCTGACTGCCCGTCAGTCTCCGGATGATATGCAGTGCTCAAACTCAGAGTGGTACCCAACGCCTCCTGAAAACTACCCCAAAAACGTGAGGTAAATCGCGGGTCTCTATCACTGACTATGCTCACTGGAATCTCATGTAATCGCACTATCTCCTGGATGTATAAACGTGTCATGCGATCATAAGAATACTCCCGGTTATAAGGAATAAAGTGTGCTGATTTTGTCAAACGGTCAACAATGACCCAGATAGCATCACACTGACGTGAAGTCATAGGTAAGTGGGTAACAAAATCCATAGTTACGTGCTCCCACTTCCATTCGGGAATCTCAAGATTCTGCAGTAATCCACATGTTCGTCGATGTTCAGCCTTGACCTGTTGACAAACCAAACATCTCGAAACAAATTGATACACACTCCTCTTCATCCCTTTCCACCAGAATCTAGTTCGCAAGTCCTTATACATTTTCATGTTTCCAGGATGAACTGATAATCGACTCCTGTGAGCTTGAGATAGAATATCGTTCCTGAGCTCCGCAACATTAGGTACAACCACTCGATTAGATAAGCACAATAAACCATCTTTCTGAAAATGAAATCCAGATGTATTAACTCCATTGGCTAGACGTGCCAAATGCTGAGTCTTAACATCAGATATCTGAGCATCTCTGATCCGAGAATACAATGCTGGCTCAGATAGAATAGTATACAATCGAATCTCATTTCTCCCTTTCTTGTGCTTGAGCGTAAAACTCAATGAACAGCACTCTTGAATCATATGAGATACTTCACTAGTCTGAAGTGCAGAAAGTCTCACCTGCCGACTCAAGGCATCAGTAGTAAGTTTAACAGAACCTGGATGATATTTGATTTCACAATCATAATCCTTCAGAAGATCCATCCAGCGTCTCTGTCGCATATTCAACTCTGCCTGAGTGAATAAATACTTCAAACTCTTGTGATCCGTGAATATCTCAAATTTCTCGCCATAAAGGTAATGCCTCCAAATCTTGAGCGCAAATACAATGGCGGCTAACTCGAGATCATGTACTGGATAATTACTCTCATGTGTCTTCAACTGTCGAGAAGCATAGGCAATAACATGTCCATGCTGTGTCAGAACACATCCTAACCCCTGACCAGAGGCATCAGTATAGACAACATAACCTCCTGATCCAGAAGGTAGAGCTAGCATAGGTGCAGTAGTAAGACGTCCACGCAGCTCGTGAAATGACTCCTCACAATCCGAGGACCATATGAAGGAAACATCTTTTCGAGTAAGCTGAGTCAAAGGCCTTGCCAACTGTGCTAAATTCTCGATGAACCGACGGTAATATCCAGTTAGACCCAAGAAACTACGAATCTTAGCAACCGTTTTCGGACGAGACCAGTTCAGCATTGCCTCTATCTTACTAGGATCAACAGATATCCCTTCATTAGAAATCACATGAACGAGAAACACTACCCGATCAAGCCAAAATTCACACTTGCTTAATTTCGCATACAGCTGCTTATCTTGTAACGTCTGTAAAACAATCCTCAAATGTTGTGCATGCTCATCCTTGTCATGAGAATAGACAAGAATATCATCAATGAAGACGATGACAAATCTATCCAGATACTCTTGAAATATATGATTCATCAGATTCATGAAGACTGCCGGTGCATTCGTCAAACCGAATGGCATTACCAGAAATTCATAATGTTCGTATCTGGTCCTGAAAGCAGTCGTAGATATATCTGAGTCTCGTACCCGGATCTGATGGTATCCAGATCTCAGATCTATCTTCGAGTAAACAGAAGTACCCTGTAGTTAATCGAACAGATCATCAATCCGCGGCAAAGGATACTTATTCTTGATGGTGACACGATTCAACTGCCTGTAATCAATACATAATCGCATCGATACATCCTTCTTCTTGACAAATAACACAGGTGCTCCCCACGGAGAAACACTCGGACGAATATATCCCTTATCAAGCAAATCCTGTAACTGTTGTTTCAATTCCCTCATCTTTGAAGGTGCCAGACGATAAGGTGCTCGGGATATAGGCGTAGTTCCTGGTACTAAATCAATACCAAATTCAACCTCTCACCAGAGGAAAACCAGGAATCTCATCAGGGAATACATCAGGAAACTCGCTGGCAACCGGTAACTGATCAATACCCGTACTACTCATGGACATATCAACTGCATAGATAAGGCAGCCCTCCCCACCTGACTCCAAGACATGACATGCCTTCAGAGCCGAAACAAGTGGCATCGGAGGTCGCGCACCCTCACCATAAAAATACCAGCTATCACCCTCAACCGGATGAAACTGTACCAGACGCTGATAAAAATCCACAGTAGCGTGATACAAAGTCAGCATATCTATTCCCAAGATACAGTCAAAATTTGTCATCGCTAATATCATCAAATTAGCTGCTAACACATTAACCCTCAAACTTCATAAGGCAACCCATCACTAGACGCTTAGTTTCTATCTCTTGCTCCAATGGAGTAGATACAACTAAATCCATATCTAATTATACATAAGGTAATCTATGTCTCTTAACAAAGCAACTAGAAATAAAGGAATGCGATGCTCCAGTATCAATTAATACAAGTCCAGGAATACCACATAACAGAAAGGTACCTGCCAACATGCGATCGCTTCCCTCTATATCCTGCTCCTGAGACAGAGCAAACACCTGCCCTTGAGTCTGGGGACGATAACCAGAAGAACTCTGTGGTGCCGGCTGCTGACGTGGAACAATAGAAGCCTGAGATCCAACCTGTGATCCCGATCCACTAGCAGAACCCATGCGCTGAGGACAATCTCTCTGCAGATGTCCCTGCTGACCGCAAATATAACAAGCACCAGTAGCTCTCCGACAAGAAGCTGCAGGATGCTTCCCTCCACAATGAATACAAAATTCCTCCTTCTTCTTCTTCTTTCCGAAATGGAACATACCTCGTGAACCACGAGATCCAGATGAAGTAGTAGGAGTAAAAGAAGACGTAGTTCCAGATTGCACAACAGATTGAGCTCGAGACTCAAAAGATTCACTAGGCTATCCTGGCATCATCAACTGTGCCTGCCTGTTGCTAGTCTCCACAAGACGGCAACGGTTCACCAAAGTCTCAAAAGATACCGGGTCATCACAGACGACAACCTGAGAATAGATATCTTGGTTCAAACCTTGTAGAAAGATATCATACTTCGACGCATCACTCTCATTGATATGAGGACTGAAAGGTAGCAGATCAAGAAATCGTTGCTGATATTGATCAATAGTCATTGATCCTTGCCTCAGAGTAAGCAACTCCATAGATCGTGCTTGGCGAACAGCCGGAGGAAAATACAATTTCTGGAACTCCCGACAGAAATCCCCCCAAGTCACCTGTCCTCTCTCAGTACGTGCCTGAGCAGCCATGGCATCCCACCAAAAACGTGCTCGATCTTCTAGAACAAATTCTAGAACTTCCAATTTCTGATCCTCAGTACAATCGAAAGCACGAAAAGTACTCTTGAGTTTAGACATCCAACTCCTCGCCTGTTCAGGATTCTCACCTCCCACCAAGGGTTTCGGTCCTACTTGCATGAACTAATTGATAGAGTAGCGACGTCTACCCTCATGATGACGATGATGATCATCATGATGATGATGGCGACGATGATGATGACCACCTCCCTGGCCAACACTACCGTGACTCTCGTCAGCCATATCCTGAAAAGAATTGCACATTAAAATCCCAAATGCGCAAGAATTACTCAAGACTAAACTAAATCCCAAGTACTAATCCCAAAATCTAAACATGCTCTGATACCAAAAATGTAGTGACCCTGCATGGTATCACCTACTAACTGGCAACTAATAGCATGCATTAAACTTAATACAGCAAAATAACTTAACAGAGTAAAAGATGCGGAAACAAAATCATAATTTACATATCAGCTTAGTAACATAATCCAGACTTAAATCTGTAGTGATACAACCAAATCGAAACCTTAAACAGTAAACATTATACAGCTATATCGAATCCTGCTGTATAATAAAATCCTCAAGGCTCCTGCTCTCTAGTCCTGCCTTGAACTACCAGCTCCGTCCATCCTGCGACCTACCCCATGGAATAGGGTGTCCAAGATAACAACTAGGACGTGAGCGCTAACGCCCAGTACATAGACATGAGTAAACATTTGTATATAATGCATGCAACATGATGACTGGTACAGGGTCATCTGAAAAGTCATGCTCAGAACCGGCGCCACATCAGTACTGCCACCGCACGGATCAACCTCTGGGTGCAACCACACTCGTCCAATACTCCAAAGTATACAGACATAAATGCCCCCGTCGTCGCGGTACTCTCAGTGACAGACTATCGAGTATAGAGCTAAGCGGCTCTATAGTCAAGTATAACAAAGTATAGGCTCAACGTGTATATGCACATGATATATGAATATAGAAAGCGGTAAATCATATATCATGCCATATAATAATGCCAAATAAATGCAACATATAAACATGTATACTCGCTGGCAATCTCAGTCAATGTGTACGTACCTCTAGGCTAGTTCAAGTATAGTAAGATCCTAGGTTCCAAGCCTATATTCAAAAGTTCACCGTATCACTACATAAATTCTATAAGCCTTAACTAAGCTAATAAGTACTCCCAAAACTTAAATAGATTCCCGGACCATACCTTTGTCCGTAGTTAGCCCTTTGAAGTCGCTAGTCCCGGATGACTATAACCACACCTTGGTTATTCCAGAACCTCTATTATAACCGATAGGGCCCTCAAGTGTATATCTCATACTATATAACTGAAGAAAGAAACTCAGGAATTCGTATTTCAAAATGAAATCGAACGAGCCCTATTTATAGGCAAAATTCCCGATCAGGATCGGAACTTCCAATTTCAGGATCGGAGCTTCCGATCCAGCTCACTGCGTGCATGTGTGACACGTCGAGATTGGAAATTCCGATCGGGCGATCAGAGCTTCCGATCTGCTCTACGTTCAACACTTGTCAAAACTCGCGGCTGAGTCATTGAGCATTGCTGGCAGCTGGAGATCGGAACGTCCGTTCCAGGATCGGAGCTTCCGATCTCGGTGCTTCCGATGAGGTTCCGAAGTGGCTAGGATTGGAGCTTCCGATCTGGGTTCGGAGCTTCCGATCCGGCCCAAAGTCAAAAGCCCAAATTCTCTTCCGAAGTCCAATAACACTCCGAAATTACTAACCCTTAATCATGTTTAACATATTATTATCTTAAAATGAGTTCTGGGTTACTACACCTATTGTCGTGCAATTGTCCAACAGACATCCATGAAGTCTAATACATCGATATAATTCATCGGTTAAACATGAGAGCTTGAAATATTCAACAAACAACCTACGGTTTTTCAAATCGATCAAGAGTAAAATTTTCCAAAAATTTTCAACTTCTAAACATAACTTCATCATCATAGGCTAATAATCTCATCCTAAACTCATGTATACGACACACAAGCACAATGCAATAACAAAACACATAACAAAAGACAAAAACGAAACACAAACAAACAACACACTCATGCATGCAAATGTAATGTAATGCACCCCCCCCCCCCCCCCCACACACACACACACACACACTTGAACGAAGCATTGCCCTCAATGCTCGAGAACTAAACTAACAATACAACCAACAAACCAAAGACAAAAATGAAAACAGAATGCAATGCAAAGAAAAGGAAACAAGACTCCCTTGGTTTAGCGGTCGGCGTCGTTCTCCTCTTCATCATCTGACAGCATCACGGAAGACTCAAATTGAAAATTTGAATGTGGAGGAGGCGGCATTCGATTTCTGAAATCAACGAAAATAAAATGCAAAAACAAAATGAAAGATAAAAACTAACTAAAAGAAAATAACACTGGGTTGCCTCCCAGTCAGCGCCTCTTTTCACAGTCGTCGGCCCGACTGCATTTTTCTTTTACTTATGGTGGTTCATATCTAGTTTTTCTAACCACCTTCGCCCACTTGCGCAGTTTTGTAGTGATATTTGGTCTTTGCTTCCTCTGCTTTGATTTCCTAGGTGCCTGCAGATCAGAACGAAAACTTTCAGTAGTAAACTTCTCAATAGGTCTTGTAATAACCTCCTTAACTTTATTCCCATTCACAACTTTCTTGTGTTTTTTAGACAAGTTATTAATGACATCAAGATTATTAACAATACTTTCACAATCAGAGATTTGCAGGGTATCAAAAATATGAAACTTAACAACCTCCCTATCAAACTCCATAGTAAGAGTCCCATTATTCACATCTATTACAGACTTTGAAGTTTTCAAAAATGGTCTTCCTAGTAAAATTGGACTATTCAAATCATTATTTTTCATATCAAGCACATAGAAATCAGCAGGAAAGACCAAATTGTCAACTTGCACAAGAACATCTTCTATCACTCCTCTTGTAAAAATTGTTGATTTATCAGCCATTTGAACAACAATTGCAGTTTCATTCAAGTGCCCTAGTTTTAAGGACGTATACACAAAATATGGCATGACATTGATCGACGCTCATAAATCTAGCATGGTCGTATCAAGCTGAACATCTCCTATTTTACAAGGAATCGAGAACATATCTGGATCCTTGCATTTTGTAGGTAATTTTCTTTGAATTACGGCAGAGACCTGTTCTCCCAATTCAACTTTCTGACATCCCCTCAGTTTTTGTTTTCTCTTCACAGTACACAACTCTTTTAAAAATTTAGCAAAACGAGGTACTTGTTTGATCGCATCTAACAATGGAATATTTACCTCATATTTACAAAAAACTTCATACAACCCCTTAATTCCTTCATCCTTTCTAGATTCTTTCAATGCTAGGGAAAAAGTGGCTACAGGATTATACTCAAAAAAAAGGAGGGAACTTACCTCTAGGTGCATCCAATTGAACTGTTTTATCCTTCCCTACCTTGGAGTCCTTCACATGTTTATTCTGCACTGGTTCTTTCAACACTTCTTTATTAACCTTCAACTATTTTCCACTCCTCAAGGTAATTGTGCTCACATTCTCCTTCGAATTCACCACAGTCTGTGATGGTAAGCTGTTCGAATTCAGTGCCTCCAACTGGTTGACTGTGGTTGCCAACTGCCCCATTTGAGTGTTCAACTGTTGAATACTTGCTCGAGTTTCCTGTTGAAAAGCTAATATATTAGTAGAAAGATCCTTAACAATATTTTCAAGAAACTCACCAGGCATTGGAATTTGAGGACGCTGCTGCTGTTGAGGATACGGTGACCTATAAGCTTGATTGTGCGGTGGTATGTGAGGTGTAGGCTGGTTCATCGGAGGGTTTCCATATCTAAAGTTGGGATGATCCTTCCAACCTGGATTAAATGTATTCGAATAAGGATCATACTTCTGTTGTGGTGGTCCAAGAAATCCTCCTGCTGCATTGACTTGTTCATTAGATTCCTCTTGAAGTGTGGGACACATGTCAGTTGCATGTCCCACTACAGCACAAATTCCACACTTTTTCACATTCTGTCCATTCCCTACAGCCATTTGACGTACAAAAGACATCAGATCAATCAGTTGTTGTTCAAGGGAAGAGACATTTACCTCGTTGTTCTTCTTTTATACATGCTCATTCCTGATGGTGCCAAATTGTTGAGAATTGGCAGCCATATTCTCAATTAATTTCCTCGGTTGTTCCGGTGTTTTATCCATGAAAACACCTCCACTTGCCGCATCTAGCATACTCCTGTCATGAGGCAACAAACCTTCATAGCATAATTGAATTAACTGATTTTCACTTATCTGGTGCTGCGGACAGCTAGCACAAAGCTTCTTGAACCGCTCCCAGTATTCATGCACTGATTCCCCTGAGTATTGCTTGATTCTATAGATTTCCTTTCGGATGTTCGCAGCTCTAGAGGCTGGAAAAAAATTTTCCAGAAAGATTCTTTTCATCTCCGTCCAAGTTGTGATAGAACTAGAGGGCAAGTAATATAGCCAATCCTTAGCAGCACTCTTCAAAGAGAAAGGAAAGGCCCTCAGCTGAATCTGCTCCTCTGTCACTCCATGGGGTTTCATACTCATGCAAACCACGTGAAATTCCATTAAGTGTTTATTCGGGTCCTCACCTGCAAGACCATGAAAAGCAGGTAATAAGTGAATTAATCCAGACTTAAGCTCAAAAGTAGCATTATTTTCTAATGTAGGAAAAGTAATGCATAAAGGTTATTGATTGGGATCAGGAGTGCCCAATTGTCTAAGACTCAAGTTTGCATTAACAGCCATCTCTTCTTCTGGGAATGCAGCTCGAGCAGCTTCCTCTTGTTGTTTCCTACGAAGTTCTCTCGTTCGCGTATGCAAAGTCCTTTCGATTTCCAGGTCGTAGAGAAAGTCTTCTTCAGCAGAGTCACCTGAAAGCATGAACGAGAGAACTAAAAACAAAGAAAAGAGAAGAGAGTGAGAATAATCAAAACAAAACAAAAAGAAAAAGAACACAATAAATTAAACATCGTTCCCCGGCAACGGCGCCAAAATTTGGTAGCACTTGATCGTGTCATGCACAAATTACCCGACTCAATCAGATAAACAAATAATGCAGTAGTGTGAGTAGGGATCGTTCCCACGAGGAAAGGTAAATTTAATGTGTTCTAAATAAACAAAAGGGGGTTTTGAGATTTGGAATTAACTACTGAAAATTTAAACAATTAAAATAAATATAATCACTAGCATGCAAGAATGAAAATTAAACTGGAGAAATCAATAAGAGACAAGACTTGTTATCGGTCGATTACACCCTTAATATTTATTCATTCAATCATCGATTCACTAAAAATAATTAATCCTATCAAATATTCGTCATTGGAAAACAAATTCCTGTTTCACCTTAATTTTAGTTAATTAGAAAACATCATTCTAAATTAACCCTTACCCCATAAATTAACTCAATACCAGCGACCAGATTTAAATCTACGGTAGCATTCAAACGAGTAAAACTGATGAACCTAGAAAATACAAACACCAGCGGTTGTATTTAGCCTAGTTAATAGTTTATCCTACGAAGTAATAAATTCAACAGCAGAAAATATCACATGTAGTTGCTTCGCAAATTATTTTATTCAAACAATTATGGATTTGAATTCTAATTTAGCTATCGTTTGCAAAACAAAATCCTAAGATGGCCAATCCTAAAATCTCTCATACAAAAATGAAATAAAGCAAATCAAATATTGATACTTGATAAGAATTAAACACTGAAAATCGAATCTCATGAATAAAATTATATCAAGGTTTCGTCTCCCTCAACCAAGTATAAAAGTTTAGCTACAACGATTCATCACAAACTTCAGAAAAATTCCCAAGAAAAGAAGAAAAATTGAGAGAAAGATGTAAAAAATAAAACCTAGCCGCCAAGAGAGAGTGTCAAAGTCTGATAATAATCCCTCAAAAACGGAACTAAAAGCCTAATAAAGCCTAGAGTCCAAAATAAAAGAATTTCCAAAATTACAAAATTCTTCCCGAACAGGCTTGTGCGCTCGAGCGCATGAGTACGTCCGCTCGAGCGCACTAAAAAATGCCTTCTCACTGTTTTGAAATCTCCTCGGCCGCGCTCGATCGCGTGAGTACATTTGCTCGAGCGCGCTAAAATATGCTATTCCACTGCCTTGATAATCCAGATGCCGCACTCGATCCTATGAGTTCGTGGGATCGAGCACATGGACTTTTACCAAAATTCTGTCTTTCTTTCTTCAACTTTGATATCTCCTACACATTAAACCCGGGAGTATGTTATGAAGCTAAATGCATACATAAAAACAAAACTAAGATAAAACATGAACTAAAACAAATAAATGCATGCATAAGTATACATTAATCCTTATTTTGAATTATAATCCTTCATTTGTAGCCATGAGCTAGGCCTTACATTATAAGCTGATTAAATCCTATTGACCGAGTCTCAGTTGCCCAATATACTAGTGGAGAAGAGTTGCGAGAATTTAGCATATGGACTGTTGATTGATACTTTTAATGATTATGAATTTTGATTAAAACACGCACACACTATTATTCTTTGCATTTACCTAATTGTGAGTGTTTTTGATTTTATATCCTATTTAATCATTGCTACCTTGAAAAGTTCTCATGATCTATGAATGTTTGAATTGAATTTGGATAAGGGTGTTTTGAACTTGAGTTGCGAAGATTGTAAGTTTATGCGGTTATTTTGTTATGATTAAAATGTTCAAGTGTTAGTAGGTTGGATGAAATTGGATTTGAATTTTTTGAAATTATTTTTGAGGTCATTGCTCCATAATATTTCTTGACTATTCTTGTGAGTTTTTTATGATTTGAAGTTTTTAGAAGTTATTGATTTTGATAGTTTTGCTCGGGACTAGCAAAAGTCTAAGTTTAGGAGTATTTGATAAGTGTATTTTATACACTTAATTTATATATAATTTTAATTGTTAATTGTTTGTTTCGAGCAGATTTATGTGTGGGTTTTGTTATTTTTGTGGTTGTAGGAATTATTGAAGTGTTATTGAAAAATGAAATTTAAAAAGAAAATAATGGAGAAAAGAAGAAGAATTAAAGAGAAAGAAAAGAAGAAAGAAGAAAAAGAAGAGAACATGAGAAGGAATGAACAGAGAAGGAAATGGGCTTCTTAATGGGCCAATTGTTAGCGCTATTTTAAGCACTAAAGAAGAGAAAGAGAGAGCAATCGCGCTATGCCTGGGAAACTTTGAGAAATTAAAAGAACGAACAGAAGGCGCGCTCGCGCCTTCCACTGAGCGCCCGCCCCGTTGCTGATTGGAAAGTTTTAATTATTTCGGGCAATTTCTTGGGCTTGATTTTTGGGATTTTTGGTGATCATATAAAAGGGATTTCTTGGCGTGAGTTTGAGGGGAGAGCCGCCACACATAGTACAGATATCAGAGAGTTGAGAGATTTGAACGTGAGATTTTTGAGATATTTCTGGGAAGCTTTAATTGAAGAACGAAGACGGAGATCGATAGACCGGACATGGCGTCGACGACGGATTTGTTTTCTTTATATTTTATTTATTTAATTCTGAATATGTCTGAATTTTTGAACATGAATTATTGTTTTCAGAATTTTATTATGAACTAATTTTTTAGAGTCTAGAGGTCGGATGGAACCTGGTGTAGACGCTTTCATGAATTTTTGATTTGATTGGATTGAGTTTCTTCTAGATTAATTGTTTTTCTAGAATTGATTGTCTTTTTAATTATCTGATCAATAATTGAATTGTAATATTTATTTAAAATCTGGCACTCGGGAGAGGAGATTTTGAATAGGACAAGTAGAAAATACACTGTTAATTATTTATATCGTTCGGGAGAGTGTATAATTTTAATAGAGCTTTTGAAAAAAACATTGTTTTGAATTGATCACTGCAATTAGATTCTTAATAGGGATATTGGAATTGAATTATAGTTGATATATTTTATTCGGCACTTGGGAGAGGGAATAATACACTTAAGTGTTTTTGGCTATTAATTGTTTGAATTCATGAAGATTAATTAATTAGGATTGATTGTTGTTGAAACCAGGTGAAATCTATACCTCTAGACCATTTTTCTCTGATTGATATTTATCTGAAAGTTGTGTGCGTGCTATTTAAAACTCATTGATTATTTT
Organism: Henckelia pumila; assembly: GCF_033568475.1. Classification (NCBI taxonomy): domain Eukaryota; kingdom Viridiplantae; phylum Streptophyta; class Magnoliopsida; order Lamiales; family Gesneriaceae; genus Henckelia; species Henckelia pumila. The sequence continues at coordinate 131,756,011 of NC_133123.1, read as the reverse complement.
ATTATTCTGCAAATTTCGCAAATATTGATTTTCTAAATAAAATTAGGACTATTTTAATTACAAGCACTGTATATTTTCTTTTTATTCCATGTGGGATCGATACTTGATTTTATCACTATATTAAAACTTGACACTCGTACGCTTGCGAGTATTTTTCACAACAGAGTTAAGCATTCGTTGACGGAGCTGTGTTCCTTCTATCTGTCATGCGTTATATTTCATCGTATTTTTTTCGTTTTCTTTTTCCCAAGGAGTACAACTCATCAGTTTCCTCGATTCGTATGCATTTTTCGGCTCTAGACAACAGCTCCTCCAAGGTGTTTGGGGATTTTCCTGCTATAGATTCCTTGAACCTTCCAGGGCGCAAGTTTTGCTGCATTATTCCAGACAGCAAATCATGGTTCACGTGTAGGACTTCATGAACTGCGTGAGTAAATCGTCGAACATATTCTCTCAAGATTTCTCCTTCTTTTTGAATAATTGTGAATAAGTATGCTACTATTTTTGGGTATTTCTTGTTAATTGAGAATTGTTGGATGAAGCGCTGGATGAGTTGCTTCAAGTTGGCGATGGATTCGGACGGCAGCTTATTGAAACATGTGAGAGCTTGCCCTGATAATGTTGTTCAAAATATCTTGCAGTAAGCCGTATCTGTGATGTCATATAAATCTGTTTTCGCGTAAAATTTGTCAATATGATCTTGAGGATCACCAGTCCCATCGAACTCAAGTAGGTTGGGGATTTTAACTCCCTTAGGCAATGATTTAGATATAATGACATTAGTGAATGGGCTCCGACGCACAATCAAGATTGTTGACGAATTCTCTCCAGTTATATATGTGTGAGATCCATCTCCACGGGTTGGATTAGTGGTTTTGTTTTCGTCAGAGGCATCGTGAACTATGTGAGCACTTGTTTTACCCTCTTTATGAGTAGTATTTTTATTGTTATCCTCAGGATCTTTGTCATTAACTCTAGACTTAGTTTTATTTGGGTATTTTTTATCAGGGTCGCGAGACAATGATCCTATTTTATGAGCTCTCTTGTCGGTGCTCCGACGTTGACGGGATGCCATAAATTGAGCGACTACTTCAGTTGCTACGCGTGAAGCTGTTCCTTCCATTAAGGTTGTCAACGTTTCTTGAGTGAAATTAAACCGAGGCAGTGGTTCGGAGATGGGAGGTGAGTCTCCATTACGATTATTTCCTTGAGATGTTTGTGGTGGAGTATGCATTCTCAATGATGCAGTAAACAGATTCCCACAGACGGCGCCAACTGATGTAGCAAAAAATTGATATTACCCGATTAGAGAAAATATGGGTAACTTGTGGAGATCTGGATAGCCGGATTAATACTCGAACTGTTCTAAAGACCGAACTTCGTGGGTTGTTACCTGCATCACAAAGCAAAGTGGGTGGCATCGGGGGTTATCCGGTGAAGACACTCCGACGCTCAAGTCAGTATTTGCCAATAAAAGTTCTAGAGAACTTGAGCATGTGACTATAGAGTGCGTATCTTAATAATGAGAGGACTTGAGCTATTTATAGATAGTCGAATAGTTTCATGGGCTTGAGCCTTTTATGGGCTTTTAGAAATTTATAAGCCTTGATAAAATGTCCAAATAAATATATCGAAGTAATATGAGCCATTGGGTTCGGGTCCGGGAGAAAGTCAAATTGGGTAATAACCCATCAACTTTGATTTTGATTGATGAAGTTTTGGTTAATTTTAAAACAATAACTATTATAAATTACACTAATTTGTTCCAGTGTTCTAAAAGGCGGTACCTAAGCGATGGGTGGTTGTCCACCGCCTCGCTTTCTTCTTAGGCTATGTCTCTAGGCGTTGTCCGCATAATCTCCCGCCTAAGCGGCGCCCAATCCGCCTAGGCTGACAAAAATCCACCTAGGCGGACACTATTATTTATAAAAAAAATAAAAAATAAAAAAACTAAAAGAGAGAGACGCGACGCGAGAAACAAATACAGAAGGAAAGAAGAAGCGCAAAAAAGAAAGTCAAGCAAAAAATTAAATCTCATATCTCTTCTGTATTATTAAGTTTGAGGCATAGATAGTAACTACTTTTGAAAGGTTATGTCATACCATTTTTTTCTCTCCAAAATACCCTTATCCATAACTACCATAATTATAAAATAAATAATCAAAAATTAATAACAAAAAGACATAACATTAAATATAAATTACTCAATTCTTATTATATTTCATATAAAAGTTTGTTATACACGACAAAAATTTAATTTATATGCACGCATCGTGTGCATATATTTATTAGTTATATATGATAACTTGATATCTATTAATATCTATGTGACTATGATGTTATTATTATTATTATTATTATTATTATTATTATTATTATTATTATTATTATTATTAAAATTTTATAAGAGTTTCGTACAAAAACTGAAAAAAAATAAAACATAAAAATTATATTTTATAGTAAAACTCATGAATATCCCAATTTATTTATTATTTAGGTTTTAAAAAAACCGCCTAGGCAGCTGGGCGCTAGGCGGTGGGTTGTCACCCGCCTACGACCTAGTGCTTTTTAGAACATTGATTTGTTCAACCAATATTTTCTTATGATAATTAAAGTTTTTTTATGCATTCTAATGACTATGATTTTTTTAAAATTAATGAATCATACATTTTTTTTTGGATTTAATATTATAAATTCCTTGAATCAAACACGGAAAAAAAACATTACAACCTGGTTTTTTTTGTTTAGATTTTCTAATTTTCCGATCTTTAATTTTAATCTACTTGTTATTGTTAGACAAAAAATATATGTTATAAAAGTCACTTTTACAATTGTTTATTATGAAATAGTATGCAGTCAAACATCAAACACTATTTAATTAATTCAATCAAAGGTGAATAACAGGGTTCGGTCGATGCTGACTTTAAAGTAATGCCTTGAAGTCAGAATCAACGGCTCGATTCATCTTTGCAGATTAAAACAATTGATCTACAACGAGATCCGAGGCCTCCGATCCCTACCCAGACACTATTCGGGTAGTGCCCGGATAGGGTAGCATCGACCTAAACCAATAATAGATCCATGTTTAAATTCTTGCTTTATAGTTTTCGGGAGAAGATCAGTAAAAGGTTTGAAATGTTGAAAACTTGAATAACTTAAAAACAATTGCAACGTATTATTACGATTCAAATTAATCTATTGATATTTTATTAATTTGTTTTTTCTATATATTTTATAATTTCAGGAATATTTGTTTAAAATGTTTAAAACTCTATACTAAAAATTTTGTAAATTTTTGGAGCGGCGGTTTTACTATTTAGGGATATCCAAATTCCAAAGTCACATGTTTTCATGTATCAGTGCATTGTTCTTTGTATTTATACATAATAACTACATTAGGAATGGTTTTTCGGTATATCGTACTAAAAATATTGATATGAAAAAAAAAAAATTATATCGATAGCGAAATTATGAAATTTTGGTATGAAAAAAATCCATATTGATACCGTATAGATATCGAAAAAATTCGGTATACCGAAAAAAAATTTGGTACGGTATGTCGAAAATTCGATATTTTGGTCCAGTGTGTCAGCCCTAAACTACATAAACAATTGAAAGATTGTGTTGTTTAATTATCTAAACTTAAAATGTATGTATTTTATATTATTTTACAATACATGTATTCTATATCGTTTTTAAAATTAATCCTTCTGCGGCTTCCATTCAATAAATCAATAGTGACAAGTTAATTTATATGTCAACAAAGCGGTGACTCAAGATCAATGTTGTATGTCTTAAAAAATAAAAAGAAAAAGAAAGAAAGAAAGAAAGAAGATCAATGTTGTATCGTCACCGTTTTATCTCTTTCAACGGCTTCTATTCAATAAATCAATAATGACAGCGTCGAAGGGGGTGTTCAAGTTGGTGGAGCAGTTGAACTCTTGGCCAAAGGTTAGGAGTTCGATTTCCCCTGTCAACACTTTATTGGACTAGCCTGTTCACAGGGTTTGCCCAGTGTGGTTTACCTGACTAGCGTAGTTTGCAGGCTATTGCGTTAGTTCGAGGATTTACCCAGAGCGCACCGAAAGGTAGCGGCTGCGGGTTCCCACGTCAAAAAAAAAAATCAATGATGACAAGTTTAATTTATATGCCAACAAAGTTTATATTACATGATTTTCTTTAGAATATATCACATGAATTTTGCTTACATATTATCTTGGTTTTCTCCGTACATATCTCTAGTGAAATAAAAATTACATGTTGCATTTTATTGTCTACGTCAATATGTTTATATTATATTATACTCTCTTATCACACTCATTTATGTTTGTGTATGCTTTCACACATATTAAAAAAGTAATTGGAAAAATAAATTACTAAACTATATAATTGAAATTGTTGAAAAAAATATAGATTAAATGAGTGAGATGTGGAGAATATTACCTGATGAAATAATGTATAAAGTATAAACACTTTTTTTTTTTTTTGAAAGTATAAACACGATCCCATTATGTGGTAGGATGTGGATGAGGTGTGAGAGAGAAGTGGGCCCGATAAGAAGGCATTGCCATGTGAGGCCTAATCATCTGCTGCGCTGCGGGCTTTACTTTTGTAGGGCCCATTCGACAAGGCCATCTCAAAAAGCCCACCTTTAGCTGTCCCCCCTCCCCCCAACGGTTACATGTCGTTTTCCTCTGTCCCATTTGTCGTTTTACTTTTTAAAAAACCACACACACACACTTCCCCTCCTCGTCATGGTTTGAATCAATTTAAATGTATGTGTGTGGCATTCGACCGTTGAGAGATCTATTTATCTGAAAATATAAGAACAATCCTTTATTCATTCATCATCTTGTACTATTTCTCGACATATTCGACATATAGCCCATTTTTCTTTTACTTAATCGACTAAACACACATGATTTTGTTTACCTATGACTATCCGATATCATTTGACAATTAGGTCACATCTTCTCTAACTCCGAAAATTTTGCATCAACATTAATATACTATCTTTTATAGGTTGATGATATGCTAAACTTAAGGTAATTATATCACAATTATCTGTCTGATGGTTCGTATATTGATGTATAATTGATGTTGATAGTGCTAATGTGACAAAACATGAATCATTGAATTTGTAACGATAACATCTTTGAACACATTTTGAACTCAACTTTATGTCTTACTATTTTATAATGACTTCATCTTTTAGAAAAACTATTTTTGATCATAAATGTACGTAGATATAATTACCCTTGATATTAAGTAACTTATTTAGTCTTTAAATATTAATATAATTTTATTCTTCCTAAAAATGCAACTTCTCAACATCCAGATTTATTATTCAATATATATTGAAATTATCCATTTCATTTTCAAAATTAGTTTTATTACAGAAAAGTGCATAATGGACAAAAAAAAATTCAAGATGTAAAAATTATAACAAACAATGGAGGTGAATGTCGAAAACAAAAAAATATAGTAGAAGTGAGTGCAAATTACCGGATATATATGTGTGTGTGATTGAATTTACTTTACCCAAGTAATTTAATACGACTTTTGTAGTTCTAAATAAATGGTGTTTGATAAAATTTGAGGCGGGGGCCATATTTATTCCTCTGTAAAGGGAAATTCATTGATCATTCCATTGGATACTACTTCACGTGATTGTTGGAGTTGGTGAAATTTTCAATGAAAAAGCTGAGGACCCAAATAAATATTTGCTTTTTGTTACCAAAACAAATGAAATTATTTACCACTGCACATTTTTTCAGATATATTTTTTGTCTCAACTATATATATATAATATATTTTTTACTCTAGAAATACATTCAATTATTCATGCATGACCCGATCTTATTATGCAACGACAATGTTGAAATATTCAAGCAGAATGTTCCCATGGATGGTCGGGATATATTTTTACGGTTGCGTATAGATTAAAATGGATTTAGTTCCGAGAAATATTCGAAATGAACTCGTCTTGGGTACACTGAAAATTCATAACAATCATTATTAAAATTGTATAACTTGATATATAATGAATTTGAAATCCACTTTAATTTATCATATATATATAACTTGATATATAATGAATTTGAAATCCACTTTAATTTATCACATATATATATATATATATATCCAGACAAGTTAAAAAAATTTAAAAGGTCATGTTACAAATATAGTAATCGAATAAAATTAAATAGCTAAATTTACTTAATACCCTATGACAAGATAACAACAAAATAATTTTGTTTCGAGTTTTATCAAATGAAAAATTGAAACCACATAACATAATATAATATATAGTTATTTATATTCTAGTCTAAGGGTGTGTTTGAAGTTGTGTATAACTAATCTACATATAAATTATCTTATCTATCTCACATTTTTTTGTCATATTATTTATTCATCTTTCAATTATTTATCACACATCAATCAAATCATAAATTATTTATCTTACATCAATCAAATCATTAAATTTAAATTACTATATTACCATTTATAAATAATATTATTCATATTTTTATTAATTATTAAAAGGATAAAATAGTAATTTACTATTTTCATATAATATATAATCAATTAAACAAACTATAATCTATCAATCAAATCAAATCTTATATTAATTATCATTTTTTATTTATTTTTTATTAGAATATATTACTTATCTCTATATTATTTATCTTATCTCCAATTTCAAACGACGCTAAGAAGAATATGAGTTGTTCTCTTTAATGGACGTAAATATGAAGACCAAACATTCTATATTATAATTAATTAATTCCTAAAATCCAAAGCTATGTCTATGTGCCCACAGACTTATCGTTTATCAGCTGAGACAGATGCTCGTGTCATCTATCATTTTGGTATCGTACTTATCCTTTTTTATTATATTTATTATTTATATATTATTATTACTAGTAATTATTATATTATAATATAAACCCACCTTTTATTTATTTATAATAATAACAATGAAATATAAATGTGGGCTTTGTACAGTTCAATATAAATCATGTCAAATATGCTTTCAAGGCTAGCTGTAATCCTTATCTTTATTCCTATTCATAAACGACAATTTTTTTTTAAAATTTCTATATAACTCTGTTTTAGCGCAATTTTGTTTTGTGTCACTAGAGTAATAATGCTTGAGAACAATATTTTTTTTTTCCATTAAAATCCATGCATCTAGGGGACATAATTATTTGTATTAAAAGGTCTGTAAATTGAACTTAGCTTGTAAATTATTTAAAAAATACATATTCATACACGTTTTAAGGATTTGCAATATATCTTTGGAGTGTTTTGGAGTGTATAAACGATTCAAATCGAGAGAAAAAAAAATTAAGAATCAAATATTTTAGAGCTCGACCAATCAAAAATATTTTTACTCGATTTTGAATTGATTGATTGAAAACTCTAACATGTTCGTGAGTGAGATATATTCCAAATTATTGTTCTGACGTTAATGTTTAAATCAAATCGATAAAATGGTAAGTGAGTTTGTGCTTTTTGGGTAAAGAAGTAACTTCCTAGGTATTGTTGAGCTTGTAAAACTAGCTTTTAGTCAGATACAACATATAAATATATATATATATATATATATATATATATATATATATATATACATGTAAAGCATTGGGGGCGTGTGCGTGGTCAAAGAAATTACATCGGAAATTGGAACAATTTGGAGTAGTCAAGTCATGTGGCTCGAGAATATGATCCCTAAATTTATGGTCAAAAGTTTTTTCAGTATAGCGTCAACTCGTAGCAGTTATTTATTTTCAATGTCTGCGATTATATTGTTTTATTTTATTTTTTTACATAAATTAAAAAAAAATTTATTGTAAAAACAAATTATATATAAATTTCTTATTTTATCTCTATTTTTTTAAAACAAACTTAACAATTTAATAATAATGATAAGTGTTATTACAAGCCATATTTAAATAGGATGAAATGAAACTCGGAGGCTCGCTCCAGATTTTATGACTAGCATAAAAACGAGAGGTTTTTGCTAAAGCATGTGCATACTTGTTCGCTTGTCGCCGGGCGAAATCGATGATTGCACAGTTTTTAAAGTGTAGTTAATAAAGATATATTAGTAAAGAAGTGTAAAAAAATATTACTAAACATGGTATATGACTATATATTTGAGACAAAAAAAAAAAAAGAAAACATAGATAATATAATTGGAATGGAGAGAGTATGAGTATCGCTGAGTTATTCACTTGTTAGATTCAATTTTGATATATTTCATTATATTCAATAATTTCAATTGACATGCTTCAAACTAGACGATGTTTACATAAATGTTTATAGCGGATTTATAACATATCAAAACTCATTATTTTTATTTTTTTGTGTTTGCACACAAAACTTGGCTAAAGTGGGGTGTTACGGACGTGTCAGACACGATCATGCCAAAAGATAAAAATAAAAATAAAAAGATAATCTAATTTCTAAAACCAAGCAAAAATGAGTCTCGATTTCATCGTCGATCTCAATTCCACCGGTTATATGCCAAAAAATACAAAAAAATATTGAAAGAGAAGTATTTATTTTTATATTTATGTCAATTATATATATTTGGAGATGATGTATTTATACATATCTCGAACTAGAGAGTCAGAGACGTTCACTAGGCCAAGAAGTGGGTGACCTTTAATTCTCATGAATAACGGGACGTGCATGTCCGTATATCCGTGTATATATATATATATAGTTTTGATATGGTGAGCACCTATCATGTGCATTTATGTGTGCACCTGCTGATGTGGTGTTCACCTATTGGATGTAGAAGATGTCACGTCAGCGGTGCACATAAAAGTGCACATCATAGGTGCTCATAATATCAAATCTATATATATATATAGATATATATATATATATATAATTTCGATCACATGGGCAACCATCATGGACAACTATGTGAGCAACAGCTGACGTGGCAATCACTCATTAGATGTATAAAATTTCACGTCGGTTGTTGCTCACGTAGTTGCCCATGATGGCTGTCCATTTGATCGAAACTATATATATATATATATATATATATATACTATTACTATATTTTTATCTTACTTATTATATATAAAATTACCAAAATTTCCCAGAATTTAATTCATGGCCACGCTGAATAATCATTATTATCTTCATACTTAGAGTGTCAAATTGGGTAAATCCATCGGGTTGACTCGTCTCACCATACAAAATAGATGAGTTGAGTACTTGAGTTGACAATTTTCTCAACCTGCCTAAAAGGTGGTCGGACGCCCCGTCCTGCCTAAGGGTGAGTTTTCATAAGTTGCGGGTTGGTCCGTAAAAATTCGTCAAATTATACGTAAATTTATCGGGTTGACCCGCCTCGTCACATAAAATAGGTGGAGAGTTGCGTTGGTGTTTTCACAATCCGCCTAAAAGATGGACCGACATATCCCGTCTCATTTAATAGTGGATTGCAACGGGCTGAGGGCCGATCCATCACACTAACTCGTTTTGACAACTCTATTGGAAATTAGCTTATCCATTATTTTATTATATATTTTGTTTAATCAACATTATTTTATTATAGATTTAAGACATGAAAGAAACAAAATAAATGAAAGGAAAGGAAAGGTGGGTAACAACTAGCTCTTTGTGTAGAAGTTAGCCTACGGATGGGACCGCTTTCCTTCTCCACAATAATAATTATTTTAATTTTTTAGAGAGGTAAAACTTATAATAGGACTAATAGAAACCGGGCCCTCGTGAAAATCCTAATTGTCACAAAATTTCTTATAAAAATTTAATAAGTTAATATATCATTGAATTTTTTAAATTTTTGCACACAGCCCCCTCCAACCTTTGTTGTAATTGCACGCGCCGTGAAAGCAATTATTATTATATTCTAATGTATTCTGACACATGATTTGACTTAATTATAATTTTATATTATTTTCTTCCATATACCATATTTGTATGCATTTTTTTCCCAAAAATATATCCTTAAATCTTCATTAGTCTTCATTTTTTTTAAAAAAATTACATGTATTTTAATGGTGGAGGATACATGTATTTTTTGTTTATTTAATGACCGGAGAATACATTAATTCTCAATGAAAATTCTCTATGGGAAAACAACTTATAAAATTTGGATCAATTTATTACAAAAGAAACAAAAAATATCAAAAATAAATAAATAAATAAATAAACAATGGTGGAGGATACGAGAAATCGAAAAGTACATGTGAAGCAATAGTTAATTCTGTTTAATCCTGACTTTTGGTGATAACAAAATAATACATCGTTGTTTTATAACGATCACCATTTACTTGTATGCACAACTCATCTACCGACGTCAAGACATCAGCTGATCAAGAGATATCAACTGGAATTAGCAGTATCAGCTGATCAAAGCATGTCAACCATTACTTGTCAACCAAGCTAGACATATCTACCGACTAGGATATCTACTGAACTTCGAAGATAGTCAGCTACACGCTACATTTAGAAATCACATATTTTCAGTTCTCGGAAAGTTGACAAGACAACTTTCAATGCAAGGGACAAAGCATTTAAGAAGTTGTCTGGTAAAGTGAGAAAGCCATAAATAACATTTAATGTGAGCAACACATTGAATAGACTATTAAAGGCGCTCCCAGTATGAAATTTTTAGAAGACACTATTATATCTGACATCAGACGCTTTCCTACCGTTGAAAGAAGAAAAAGACGTTGGAGAAGATCAATATAAATATCAGAACCTCTCTACAAGAAAAGTGTCCCCACGATTACAAAGAATTCGCAAACTTGAACTTTTGAATCTACTTTGAATACTCGACCGCTCATTCAACCCTTAGCCAAAAAGCATATTCGATCTACAAGGTGATCTTTTCAAGGGTCACTCAAATCTAGCTTTTGTTTGAAGAACACTATCTGCTACAAAGGATTTGAGAGTCTAAGTCTTCAAGAAACTTAGACGTTCATCATCATCAACTGAAGAAGAGTTTGATAAGAACTTTATATCTTATCACTGTGAATCTAGGAGTTCCATTTTAGGCATTCGATAAGTTCTAACTTGGATCGGGTGTATTGCAAACTTTGTAATAACCAAAGTCTTCTAGTGAATCCTTCCGAGGTGGAAAAAGGGGTGACGCATGAGATTGAGCTCCGAACATCCAGAAACATATTTGTGTTTATTTACTTTACTGTATCACTATATTTCATTACTATCATCAAGCATATTAAGAGTTGTTTCTGCACTATCATAAGTAGCTCTTATACTTCTAGCAAACAAACAAAAAATCAATTGAGTGAACTAACATTTGTTCAATCACATTGCATTAGAATTAAAGATTATCATAAGTGTGTATTCACTCCCCCCTACACACGTATCTGATCCCCAACAAGTGGTATTAGAGAGTGTTTTTCTGTTAGCTACTGATATTCATCATGACTTCTCTAAATAAAATTCCTAGATTATGATGACTGGAAAATTCGTATGCAAACACATCTTTCTGCTCGAGATGATGACATGTGGTACGTTATCACTGATGGACCCATGAAGATTCTCAAAATCAACACTGCTGTATCCATTTCAGGTGGCGAGCCGCAGATGGTTGAAAAGCCCAGAGCAGAATGGACTAATGAAGACAAGAAGAAAGCAAATATCGATAACGTAGCCAAGGACATACTATACAAAACGCTGGATAAAAACATGTTCAGCAAGATCAAGACATGTTCAACTGCCAAAGAGATTTGGGAAAAACTTACTCAACTGTGCGAAGGAAACAATCAAACCAAGGAAAACAAACTCACTGTAGACATTCAAATGTTTGACAATGCCAAAATGAAATCATGAGAAACCATGGCTGAGTATGATGAAAGATTTAGCAATATTATTTGTGAATTGATTGCTCTTGAAAAAATATACACTAACCGAGAAATTGCTTTGAAGGTTATGCGAGCACTGCCCAGAGAATGGGATGTCAAGACCATAGCCATGAGAGAATCAAAAGATCTAACAAACTAGAGCTCCATGACTTATTTGCAGATCTTAAAGCGTACGAGTTTGAACTTGGAATCAGAACAGAGGAAGAACCATCAGTCTCAAACCCCACCAAGGCATTGACGTCAACCGTCTCACCTCAACCGACCAAGGAAGCATCAGCAAAGAAGACACCTGAGCATATGAGTGGCGAAGCAATGTCTCTCTTTATCAAAAGATTTGGAAAATTTATGCGTAATAATAAAAAGTTTAAACCTTATTATAAACAAGACCATACAGAGGATGGTCCTGCATGTTTTAACTGTGGCAAGCAAGGCCACTTCATTTCAGATTGCACTAAGCCCAAGAACGAAGAAAGAAAGCAGTATTATGAGAAAATAAAGGAAAAGAAGGAAGAAGAACGTTCCGAAATAAGAAGGAACAAAGAGTGCTAGTTGCAGACGAAGGAAAAAGAAAATGGGCAGAAACAGAGTCTGACTCATCCGATACCGATAGCTCATCCGAAGAAAGCGAGGAAGAGCAAGTTCAGTTTCTCATGACTAACTCTCAACATGAAGAAGATGACACTGAGGTATTTGACTTTAACTTGTCTGATTTTACACAAGAAGAACTCATCCAAGCACTTAATGAGATGGTCACCGAGTATAAAAAGCTTTCTACATCATTAGAGGAAGCAAAGACAGAAAAAGCATGTCTCATAGATAAGTCAAGGGAATCTAGATGTTTACAGCAAAAAGAACTTGATGATCTAAGGACTAAGCTAAACCTGTTAGCTGCTGAGAATGATGATATGAAACGAGTATTCCAAGCTACTTTGTATGAGAATCAAAAGTTGCTTAAAACTATCAACTCTTGGAATAGGGCTTCTACCCCATTAGATAAAATACATGAGAACCAGAAACAAGCAGGGGATAAAACCGGTCTTGGATATGGATCAAATGAATGTATTATTCCGAAGAAAAATACTTAATCGTATTCTAGTGGGAACGATCCTAATGTAATAAGATTTGTTCGATCTAGTACGATATATGAACATGCTGAAGCAAAGATCTATAATGAACAGTCAAGTCGATATGAGAGCAAAGGTAAGCATAAAGGACTGGGATATGTGGAGCCTAAGATTCCAAGGAAAGGAGAGACATGGAATAAAACTAGATTGAATGAACAAATAATGGAAAACCAATCTAAGTTCAAGCAGTCGAGGTTTGAACCAAGTCAACCCAAGTACATGAGTCATCAGGTGACACAAAACCTGCACTTCAATTGCATGTCTGTTCAAAAACGATACAGACTGGATAACAAAGATCAAAAGTTCAAGCAGTACACTGTAAGATCCAGATCACACACAAGTACACGTTATACACCTTGACCGACTCACTTTGTAAATGCACACACTGGTAAAACTATTAGAGTAATTCAGGTGTGGGTCCCGAAAGGTCTAATCCAGTTCGGACCCAAATAGACAAGGGTACCATGGTTATATATTCTTCTTGCAGGTACTATCAGTGAAATCAGGCAAGAAGAATAGTCCAATGGAAAAGACAACGTGGTATCTAGACAGCGGATGCTCTAAACACATGACTGGAAATGAAGATTTACTATCCAAAATCATACGATACAAAGGGCCTAAAATTATTTTTGGTGATAATTCAAAGGGTAGGACTATGGGTAAGGGTAAGATTACTCACGGTAACATTATTATTAATGACATATTGCTTGTTAAGAACCTATGTTATAATCTGATCAGCATCAGTCAACTATGTGATAAAGGTTACAATGTTGAATTTCACAAGCACACATGTTTGATCAAATCTAGTAATGGTGATGTTATGTTAACCGAACTAAGAGAACAAAACACTTATAGGCTAAATTGGCAAAGTGACCAACCGCCAGTTCCTAATTGTTTTGTTGCTCAAAATGATAAGTAGTGGTTATGGTATAAACGGCTCAATCATTTGAACTTTAAGTCCATTAAACATCTGAGTAAACATGATTTGGTTTCTGGCCTGCTCAAAGGTGATTTTAAAAAGAATAGAGTTTGTTCAGCTTGTCAGCAAGGCAAACAAATGAGAACTACTTTTAAAACCAAATGGTGTATATCTTCTTCTAAATTCTTAGACCTGTTACACATGGATCTTTTTGGTCCTATACCGGTCTGGAGCTTAGGGGGAATGAGATATACCTTAGTGATTGTGGATGACTACTCTCGATTTACTTGGGGTAATCTTCTTATCGTCCAAAGATCAAACAACTACTCAACTGATAAAGATTTTTAAACGTTTGCAAAATGATAAACGAACTGGGATAGATCGGATCAGGAGTGATAGAGGCACTGAATTTTTAAACAAAACTCTTGAATCCTATCTAGATGACCAGTTAATCAAGCATGAGTTATCTGCTGCTCGAACCCCACAGCAAAATGGTGTTGCTGAGAGACGAAACAGAACTCTTAAAGAAGAAGCTAGAACTATGATTGCTGATTCTAACGTATCTCAAAGACTATGGGCAGACGCAATTAATACAACATGTTATACTCAAAACAGATCTATGATTAACAAGAAGCACAACAAAACACCATATGAGATCTGGAATGGAACAAAACCCGATGTTTCTTATTTTAAAGTATTTACTGCATCACTATATTCCATTACTATCATCTAGCATATTAAGATCTGTTTTTGCACTATCATAAGTAGTTCTTATACTTCTAGCAAGCAAACAGAAAATCGGTTGAGTGAACTAACATTTGCTCAATCACATTGCATTAGAATTAAAGATTATCATAAGTGTGTATTCACCCCCCCTCTACACACGTATCCGATCCCCAACAGATTCTTAAATATATTATATGATAAATATTCATGTTAATTAGAATAAAATGAAAAAATTAATATCAGAAATAATTTAAATATTTTGAGACAAAAAAATTTATATTTTAAAAAATATTATATATCTAAAAATAGAAAAAAATTATCCTTATAATTTCATTTAATTTATATGTTATTTTGAATTTTCAAGACAAGTTATGCGTGGTTTTAACGTTTTATATTTTTGTATCCCATAATTTTAAATTTTAAATTAAAAAAATTAACTTTCTAATTAATCATAATATTTTATTAAAAATATAACTACTTTCTATTGTTATTTTAAAGTAAAATAATATTTATCATAGTTAACATATTTATATTTTAACATTCTTCGGAGTAAAACAAAATAAATATAAATTAGTTTTACTATTTCGTTTTTAACATTATAATATATATATATATATATATATATATATATATATAGTTTATATTAAAATTTTAGATAATAAAAACTTTGTTTTTAATGATCGAAGGATATATTTTAATTTTATTTAAATATATAAATAATAACAGAATAATATAACTTTTGAATATTAAATATTTTCCCCAAACTTTGATAATATGTTGTAAATTAAAATTTTATATTTCAATATTTTTAAAAAAATTTGACTCATATTTTTTAATATCTATACTAGAACTTGGGATATAATATAAATAATACACATTTAATTTAATATCAAAATAAATCTTCGTTTTACTTATATATGATATAAGAAATTGTGATATTATTTTAAAATTTTCAGTTGCTAACATATAAAAGTTTTTTTATTTCAGTTTGTTAAGGTTAGCTAAAATTTATAATATAAGAATTTATATCGCAAAAAAAATATTACTATAATAAATTAATTAAATTGAGTTTTATTAATAGTATTGATGCATATAAAATATTATAAGGAAAAAAAATTTCTATTTTTATATATATAATATTTTTTAAAAATAAAATTTTTGTCTCAAGTTATTTAAATTATTTTTTATATTAGTTTTTTTGTTTTGTTCTAATTAACATGAATATTTGTCATATAATATATTTAAGAATTAACTATTGCTTCACATGTACTTCTCAACTTCTCGTATCCTCCAACATTATTATTATTTTTTTGACATTTTTTGTTTCTTTTGTAATAAATTGATCCAAATTTTGTAAGTTGTTTTCTCAAATATAGAATTTTTATTGAGAATTAATGTATCCTTCGATCATTAAATAAACAAAAAATACATGTATCCTCCACCATTAAAATACATGTAATTTTTTTTTAAAAAAATGAAGACTAATGAAGATTTAAGGATATATTTTTGACAAAAAAAATGCATACAAATATGGTGTAAGAAATAAAATAATATAAAATGGTTATTGAGTCAAGTCATGTGTCAGAATATATTAAAATATAATAAACAATTGTTTTCACGGCGCGTGTAATTACAACAAAAGTCGGAGGGGGCTGTGTGCAAAAATTTAAAATATTCAAGGATATATTAGTCTATTAAATTTTTATAAGGAGTTTTGTGGCAATTAGGATTTTTTTACAGGAGGTCCGGATGCTATTAACCCCTTATAATATTATTAATTCAAAGTAAAATCTTTAGTTGTAAGATTTATCAACCAAAATCGGATACACGTCCTAAGTAATATCTCCTTTTTAGCATGAACACATAACACTACGCGCCGCATCATTCATTAGTAGTTTTTTTTATATGATTTTAATAATTTATTTCTATGAAAAAAATCGAAATGATCTATATTTATGGTGAAAATAATATTTTCGACATAAGAATAATAATTTTTTATGAGTCAGATTAAATAGAGAATTTGTCTCACAAAAACACGTGAAATGATCACATAAAAGTTTTCGTGATTATACTTTATTAATATCATCTATCTCTTTGTATGATTATTAAATAAAACTTCATCAATAAAATTATGTAACGAGGATAATTGTAATTTCAAATAAACTTTGATCAAATCAATTAGAAGTTGTTTAATATAAGAGTCTCAAATTTAATTAAATACTAGCGTCTGTTGCACACGATGCGTGCATATATATAATTTTTTTTATGTTAAGTAATGTTCATATTATTTTTAGAATTTAAACGATAAATTAAATATTCAAAAGTTTAAGTGTGATAACTCATGTGCGATGGGTCCCTTTCGGGGTCAACCTTTTTACAAAAATTTAAGTGTGTTAATTATCTAATCTAAATTTCAAAAAAATATCTAATCTAAAAAATAAAAAATACAAAAAAAGATAATGAGTGTCATTTTGGCAAATAATATTATTTCTAGTGGCTAAAAAAAGAGGAGATTATATAAAATGACTAATTTGTCTAATAATTTTGGTTTTGTTGGAAAATAAGTTAGAATATAATCGTAATTTCATCTCAAGATTCACTAATTAATTGAAATTTAGTTAATTAGAGGGTCTTTATTATAATAATATAGTAAGATAAAATAAGTTTTATCGGATTCTTTTAAAGGAAAATTTTTGTTAGGATAGAAATAAATAAGATTATCTTGGTAAACTTTTTTTTTATGACGTGAGAATCCGCAGCCGCTACCTTTCGATGCGAACTGGGTAAACCTCGAACTAACGCAATAGCCTGCAAACTACGTAAGTCAGGTAAACCACACTAGATGATTCCTGTGTGACAGGTTAGTGCAAAAATTGCTAATGAAAATTAAAACTTCTGGCCTCTTGCCAAGAGTTCATCTATTCTACCAATTTGGACACCCTATTGAGAGCATTATCTTGGTAAACTTGTCTTGATTAATGATATATTCATGTATACGACCAATTTTAAATTAACATTATTTTAGTGATTTAAATTCAATGTATATAAAAGATAATCAGATGTGATTTTTCAATTATTTATATTGAATATGCAAATTTTTATATATTAAAAAAATCAAATGTAAAGAATAATATCACTGTTATTTTGATAAGTCGTGGATATTAACTTGTTCTAAAACATAATAATTTACTATCGTTTTGTTACACGCATTGCCGTGTATGTGTGTGTGACCGCTTAATTCGATATCAACTAGCAAGTGCACTATGTCAAGTAATAGTAAAGTGGACAGAGAGTCCAAGTATCGATCTGACTGTTGTCAATTCTCAAAAATTAATTATTTTACTTAATCTAGACAAAATAATAAAACAAGTGCTAAGAATTAACTAAAATTTAATTACTAAAATAAAATAAGAATTAAAATAGAAGAAGAATAAATTCAATTAAATAGAGACAACCAAGACACACGCAGATACCAAACAAATCATGCAAACAAGTGGCAAATCCAGGATCCAGATTTAATCTTAAATCACGGCGAATTATCCTATCTTGTTTAACCGTCTATTTATAGAACATGTTAAACCTATTCAAGTTATGACGGATTAATTTTCATAATTCTAATCAAACATGAATGCATTCAATATTTGTGATAATTCAGTTTTTACCTAAAGTCGCATACTGAAATCGAATACTATTTCTAGTCGGTTTAACCATATGTCAATTATTGGAGTGATCGAAATCAATTTCTCCTCTGTCGACTTGGAATCAATTAACAAGCAAGTAAATAGTTGATCAGGTTATTCAAAAGACATAATTTAAATCCAACAATCAATAATATTAACAAAAATCCAAAAATCTTAAATAAACATCCAAATATTCAACATAAAACTGTCTGGCCCAATCTCGCGATCTTGGTTGAAGAAAAACTACTCAAATAACGAAAACAATATTCAACAAAAGTTTAATAATCTAAAGAAGAAAGGAAGAAAAACTCGAATGGAGCATTCTTCAATCTCCAAGCCTCCTAGCCGCCGTCTATTTGATGCGATTCGAATCCCTCTTTCACGTCTGACAATCTCCTATTTATATGTCTTTGAAAGCCCAAGAAATAAAGCCCGGAAACTTGAAAGTTTTAATTTCCGAAAATTCTATTTTTTCTGATTCTGCGACAGGCACGGACCCTGGATAAGGGTCCGTGTCTAGGTCCGTGCATTAAACTGTAAACGCCGATTTTTTTACGAGGATGCACGGACCCTTATCCAGACCCATGCACGGGATCCGTGCATACATCCTTGCCTGCGCGCTGTTTTCTTGAAAAATTCATATCTTCAGTTTTAGCCATCAGATCGAGCTGAAATTTGGACAGCAGCTTCAAAACATCTGGAACTTCATTTTGAACGGTAAAGATTGGATTTGGAGATCTATAAAATTAAATTTGAATTTTTGACCAAGGCTACTCCGTAATTAATGCTTCACAAATCTATTTTCCTACAAAATTAACACCCGAGGAGTGAAATACACACACATGTACTAAAACACATAAAATAATATAAATGCACACAAAATAAACATAAAAAAATCACGAACTAATGCATACAAAATGTACTTATCAGTGTGTGTGTGTGTTTTTTTTTTTTTACATTTATTCTATATTTAAACTGTAATGATTTTCAGAGAGGTTTTGACCTAGTCCCCCTATCTTGTTTATCTTTTTTTTGTTTCTAATAAATGGGTAGGGATCCGCTAACCCCATCCACAACAAGCGACTTTCTTTATTTAAAAAAAAACTAAAGATCTCTTACATAATAACATATAAGTCGAAATGGACCAACAGAAAGCCGGCACGTGGTGTATGTCCGAATTATTTAACTTTTTGAAGCGTAGTGTAATTGTTTTCTCTTTTTGGATTTTGGCCTAAACTAATTTTAGGCAGTTCATTGTTATTTCCTTTTTCCCTCTTTATTTATTTATTTTCTTTTTTAGCAACATTATAGGGGATTCCGATTTCCGTGATTCAAAAAATTGGGAAGACAGCTAGAAAAAGGTTATAATTTATATATCAACTCAATTTTTGCCTTCCCACAAATCTTTAAAAAATAGTTTTCTCGATTTAATTAAATATTTTTTTATTTAAAAAGGTGATTTTTTTCATTTTTTATAATTTAAATATATACAAAAGTATTTGTTTGGAAATATTAAAGCTGTAATTTTGGTATGGTTTTTGTATATATGATTAATTGCTACGAAATATGCTATAGATGAAATATTGAGAATTTGGAGTCATGGTTACTTTTTTATGTCTATTATTTTTATTTTGAACAAATAGTTTTTTTTTTTTAAAAAAAAAATCACAATCAACTTTCTAGTAAAATATGTCAAATATTAGTCATCGTCACCACTACTACTACTACTACTATTAGTATTATTATTTTGTGAGTAAATGTTACATAGTATATACTTATATTTTTAACATTTTAGCGATGAACTGTTTCTAAGAATCCGATTTTGCTCCAACTAAAAAATTCTTACTCTGTTAAGTCGGAGCATAAATTAATTATGCTTGGAATATTCAGCCTCCAAGGCAAAATCAAAACAAACTTTGAAAACAATCATATTTTAAAAAAAATAAATAATTGATGGTATTTGACGCTAATATATATATATATATATATATATATATATATATATATATTTGGAAATAGTATTTGCCGCAATTTCGTTGTCACGTCTGGATGAAGATCTCATCAACGCTAGTGAATACGTACTTTTCATGGTCGAATAGCCCACAAATGCCAACCACAACAAATAAATTATCTGAATTCCTTTTTAATGTAAGATAGATACCTTCTGAAAACACGTTTTGGTAACAAAATAACACTTGGGAAAAATATGAGAAACAAGAGTGAATGAGATTATCCAATTGGATCATTGACGAAGAATTAATGATGATATGGGCAGTAATTTTTCTTTTATTTTTTCCAAAAAAAAAAAAAACAATAGCTCTTCAATGATCGAGGACAAGTTATCATTCTATTTGATAAAAGAGGAGATGGGATAAGATAATAATCCATTTGGTGCTTTGCATCTCGGGATATAAATGGAATATTCCATTTTAATTTCAGATTTTGTCATTAATCATCAATATCACTTTCCATGAGCAGCAGCAATAGGGAATGTTTGATTGGTGTCTCACGAAAAATTCAAGAAATGACCGAATTTGCGATGTGATTCTGATATTGGTATGTAAAAGATAAATTCATTAATCATCAATATCAATATTAGTGCAGTTAGTTTATAGACAAATGAGTGAATTAATACAAAATTATATTAGCATCAAATAAGAGAGATGGGATGGAAAGCCAAGAGGGTAACTCATTTGTTTTCTTGGTACACAAAAGCTTCTTGGTTAGAACACAAAGACGAAAAAAAACGTAGTAGTTATATTTTAGTTCAATTTCACATGTAAACAGGCCAGACAGCAGCTTCTGAAGCCCGAGGATCAATCGACATTCATTTCAAAGAAAAAAAATTCTAAATAAGAATGACGAATCGAGTAGAAAGTTGCTTGTATGTAAAATAAATCTCTAATCCTACTAAGATGAAGTTCTAGCAGTATGATCAAATCACGTTACCATGTTATGAGGAGCTTACTTTATAAAACAGTGCCGGAAGAAACTCCAACCCTTGTATGTCATGTTATTTATCAACAAACCGTGTTATGATCCAGTGAATCTGTTCAAAACAACAGAGGACAAGATACGTCATCTTACATTGTTGAATGCAAGAATAGTATAAAGTCGAAAGCTTAATCACTTACTATGTTATTTTCGGGAGCTTTAAAGTACAACCCTTGAACTGCTATCACAACTATGTTGGAAGTTACAAGAATAAAGATGCTTAATGAATGCTTTCCCATATATTCTAAAACGAATGTCAAGTGTCTCCAACCATAAAAGTCAACCTACAAGACAAAATTCAACCGCATCATCTACCATATCACTCATTGCTGAATAAACAGCAGCATTGCACATGTGCATAAAGGCATTGTGTGCACATTATGGTGGTGCCTGAACAAGCCCAAAGTATAAAGTGGAACTGTGAGAGGAGGGGATGGGATCAAATTCTTTTAACATTCTCTAGAACCGGAGTTACCAAGATAATGAATATAATTGGATACCACTGGGGAATTTCTTGTTGAGTCTGTCTGAGACACATATATCTGAGATGTTAAGGGATAACCTAGTAAACAAGCATGACAAAACCACAGATCAAGGACTCATCCATCATCATCCTTTCGAGAAATATTATGGGATCCAGCTATGTTCGTGTTAATATGACACCGTCTTTCAATAATCATTACACTTGTACTGGGATCCAAACCTCTCATTTAATTTGTATCATTCGCTCGTAACTTTGGATAGTGATAAAGGACAAATTTGACATTTTAAACTTACCAGAGTGTATAGTATGCAAAAGGTGATTCCTGCAGTTGCAGAGGTAACCATCAAGTAGCTGGTTGTGTACAATGATTTGTTTAAAGGTGTACCTAAGTGCCAAGAGAGAGAGGGGGGAAAAACATAATGGATTTCTTGAGTCAAAACACAATGAAATATATTAAAGTTCACAAGTCAGTAATATTAACATATGCCAAGATGACAAATAAATGGTACTTGTTTGTTAGCCACTTAGCCTAGAATTACTGCAGCAAGTTAATACAATTGAAGGGTTCAACCACATATCCAACTTCCTGACTCGCCTTTCAATCATGCATTCAACTTCCCAACTGTCCTTTCTAGTTTCTATGTCTTCAGTAAGAGTTCAATTTTTAGGTTCTGTAGTCAATCTATTTGCCTCTAGTGCAAATAAACAGTATAGTCCAGGAAGCCACACCCCAGAGTATGCTAGAGAGTGTGTGCATGTGCAAGTGTGAAACAGTTTGCTGCAAAAATGCATGCTAGTGATTTTCATCTTATGGCATCTCACTATAAATGCCTCAATGGGAAAATGCTTCTAATACAAACTGGCTCAAAGTATATTTATGTATGCATGTTCCAAGCCACTTAGGCATGCAGGGTTCAGAGTTTTCAGCTGTGTATGTAGCAGAATTGCTCCCGTTTGCTGCAAACGATTTGAACATCAAACACATGTAGTTTTAAGTTCGTACTGAGCAAATGACCAGTAGTAAGTTTTTTTAAAAAAACTAGTAAATTCAAGAAAACAAACCTGAGAAGGCAAGCACCATTCCTAGAACCATTAACAAAACCGAGTAAACTGACCAATTCCACAGCCGCTCCTTGTGATGCTGAAATGCAAACAATAGCAAATAAATGGCATGTAACTTGATGCTATATAGAAGACAGTGCAATTTGAGAGTATTTATGTGTTTCTCATTAATTCTTATCTTATTTCACAAAAAGAAGAGTTGACTCTATTGTGTCACCTGTAATTGTATCAAAGTATGGCCATAATGGAGTCCGATGATGCAAGCTACAGCAGCTGTAATTGAACTTTAAGAATGTGGTATCCATGTAAGTAATTTAAAAAGACAAATAATTGATACCATGTCAGCAAAAGTAAATAATTTTTTTTAAAAAAAAAAAAAAAAACACACGCACACACACACATATTTATTACATTTAAGTGCGCTCAGGTGCAACAGGTGGTAGAATTGACTAAGAATATAGTACTGCTTACCTTAAAATGCCTTCAGGATCAAAAGGTGCATGACACCATGAGGGTGAAGTCAATGGAACTTGACCATGGCTGGACATATTGCACTCCTACGTAAAAAGCTTACTTAACTATTAAATATTGATGAATTGCAAAAAATATACTCCTGAAATTTAAGTAACAATACATTCTAAATGACGATACCTTCAAATTTCTGTACACCGGTTTTGCATAAAGATGGTCAAGTCCAAGCACAAAGCGATCTATCATCCCAGCAGAGTTACATGCTGGTCCAAGATCACCTCTCACAGCACATTTAACCTATATTTATGGGGGCAAAAAAAGGTGACAACCTAGATTAACAATTTACCTGCTGCAAAAGTAAACTATGCTCCTTTTGGCTTTTAATCTTATATCTTCCCTTGCATAATTCACATGTACACATTCTTATTAACAGTATCTTTGTTAGAATAGAGGCAATGTGTCTTCTATCTATTTTTTCTACTTTCCTTTATTTTCATCCCTGTAGCATATCTTCACCCTTCGAAATACACACTGCTGAATATTAGACTGGTAGTTAACTTAAAGTTGTCAAATACATCTAGAGCCCCAACGTTCTGGTTGTCAACACTGAGATGTGATTTTTTAAACACATATGTATATCATTTTCTGTAGAAGTTATTGATTCAACTTCAATAATACAGTCAAAGGATAACTACCAAAGGACCTCGACTACAGAATTGGAATCCAATATCCAAGCAACAAAAATTCGAAAAGAAAAGAAGAAGTAAACGGGAGCATTCTCTTGCCTTATAAACGATGGTGTTATTTGCAGCTGTGGAGGAATCAGACAGCACCACACTGAATTGCCAGTCAGGAACATAGATTCCATACAGTAGCCATAAATATATGACAGACAGAAAGAATACAACATACCTATGAAACAAGAAAGTTAAATTCTCTCATGAATTTGGTCCAGTAAAATCCTCAGACAAAAAGGTTTTAGACATTCAAAGCAGCAGATAATGCCAGGCTTGGTATGCTTACCATTGCCATATATAAGTTTTATGGAAATCATCTTCTCTCCATCTCTGACGTGGGAGCCAAATTTCACATAAAGCCGCGACAACGTATCCAATGGCTATCCTCTGTATAAAATTTGTGAAATCTGTTTAGTATACAAATTTACTTACACGATCAATCCTCCTCAAACTCTAATTGAGATGGAATCAACAAAGAAAACTGGAAAACAACTGTAATTTGGTAATTGCAAACCCTCGTTCAACCAATCAACATAAAATCTGCTTCTAGAAGAAAAAAACATGGAATCCAGCACAACGATGAGTATGCTTATGGTCTTTTCGGTTACTGCAATTCCTAATCTATCATTTTGTTCATTTAAAACCATGATGTAACATCACGGGGAAAAACTCTTGACAATCATATCTTAACCATCAATACCACCCCTCTAAAAATATCCAGAAAGAGCCATGATAAAGTAGCTTCCTATTTAAGGAGCACTGTGCCGTAGATCGAGTGGCTTTTTGATCAAGAATCTAATATTAAAATCAAGGGAGTGTCTTGTCAAATTTTAGGCTCATAGAAACAATCCTATAATATAGGAACTCACGTTATCACTCAGAGAATTATTTAGCATGAAATCTTTCTCACAGCCACGTATATCCAGTAAACGAAATGTCTAAAGTTTACATGAATCAAATCTCATTTCCTTTGGAAAAGGCAACTTTTTTTCTCTGCAACTATCTGTTGAAAAACAATACGATATTATAAGGCTAACTAGAAGCATTGCATGCCTAAGAACCTGCAAGATGCCAGGCAATCTTAGCTTTTCAATGTCCACTCCATAACTCAAAGAAGTAGCACCATGAAAATATCCACCTGAAATAGTGTAAATTTTTTAATCCTTGATTACAAATCAGTATGCAGCAGTTATTCCATACAGTTATTCCATAACAAACATGAAATAGAATAAAAAATGAATATATTGAACTATGGTCAACCACAATCCACAAACACCACAATAAAAAATAGAGTTGGGAAGTAGGGTACTCAGTACTGGTTGAATCACAAAGGTTGTGCTTTAAAATGATGTACCAACACGTTATTGCATGTGCATGTTTCATCATTGATATTTCACCCCATTGCTTCCCCTTATCAAAGAGCAGAGTCATCATTCTCCCTCCACTATTAGCATGATTTTTTTTTGTCTTGGAAGAGAATCTTGAATTTCAAATTGTCATGAGGAGACTAAATGGTATAGACATTTTCGTGCATGCGTTATTCATGCCATTCTTGGGAACTTGAACATTGCCTATACTGCATATACAAATTGATCGACTGACAAAAAAAGCCAAGCGAGTTACATTACCCTGAAGTAAAACACCAAGGAGAATAAGTTTCAGTGCTTTAAGAAGCACCTTCCATGTAGCTTCAAACCTGTTAGGAACTTTCTGCAATTTCCAAGACATAAATGACATTCAAAAGAGCGAAGCACATAACATCCTAGGTTTGGTTAAAATGACCACTTTTATTGAACACAAAACTGAGTTATATAAATTTTCTTGAATTCAGTTTCAGCCTCGGTACAGTTAAAGATTTGGAGGTGAGAATAGTCAGGCTCCGGTTACACATATATAGTCTACCTTGTATACAATTGCCACGGACACTCCAGCAACAAAAAGGAAGAAAGGCATCACAAAGTCTGCCAAGTGCACACCATTCCAAGGGGCATGAGCAATAATTGGAAAAATCGAGCCCACATAATCTACAAGCATCATGAGCTGGAAGAAAAGGATATTTAATTCAAATGACTAAAGTTTGATCATTCCCCAATCACTTGCTGGGTCACTTAAAACTAGCTACTGCAGTCAAATTTTTTCGATCAAGTTAATAACAGGTGGGTATTTCGATCAGATATCTTATGTTCTGATCTGCACAAATCCATAATGCTAATTAATCAATCAAGTAAATATTAACAATCGGCAAGATATTTTCTCATGAATATCATTAACTTCGTGATACAAAATCAAAATGCATAACCAGAAACAGATAGTACGCTTCATATTCACCAACCAATAGTCAAGACAAGGTCCAAATTACTCAAACATTCCCAAAATATTCTGATTAATAATCTGACACAAATCAACAGCTCTAAAAAATGAAATTAATTCAGATTCGAAAGTCATTGTCATCAAAATTGAGCTAAAAGAGGCGAAAGGAAGCAATACAAAAACACAAAGCCCTCGGAAGACATCGAGCGAAGCGATACGAGCGGCTTTGGACCTGCCGCTTCTCTCCGCTCGTTTCTGGCGCTCCGATGGTTGGGCGCCCACTTCGTCGGCGCCGGTTGGCAACAGAGGCTGAATCTCCGCCATTCGCTTTCGAGCTTTGCTGAGATTTGAAGTCTGTTTTGTCTTTCGGTAAAGCTACGCATCACAGTGGAAGTTGGTCGTTTCATTTGTTTAAGTTTTCCAGACGTCAGCTTCCATGTTGCAGAAGTGCGAGCGATTCTCTACGGTTCGAATTGGTACAATTCTCCGCAATATCGCTCAAAATCGTGCGTGCTAATTCATTCATAACGAAAGCGAGATTACGGTGGAAGCAAGCAAGGAGCGGTTGGCGAGATATACAGTGGAAAGCCACGTCTAAAGGAAATTTATGTGTCCTGTCAGAATGTGACGTGGCAACTTGTGATTGGCTTTCTAAACGAGTACCTTACAATGTGTACGAGGATTTGGGACTTGTAAGTTGTAAATCCTATCGTACTAAAATAAATACTAATTTTATGTTTTTCCATATATTTTTGAATATTTCACCCACAACAAATTCTTAAAAAACCCGATAGAATTTTTTATTTTGAAATTAGAATCAAGGTTCACACTACTCATAATTAGATGTGGATAAGCCCGTAGTACATTTTTAATATGATACTAGTCACACTGTTATATACAAATATTATGTTTTGTGTGTGTATATAATATAAATTTATTTTTTTCAAGTATTTGATTTTATTGTTTTTTTTCGCAATTTGATAATTTTGTGGTTTTTTTTAAAAAAAATAAAAATAAAAATGAACATATCAAGAGATCACTAATTTGCTCATGTTTTATATATATACTAGCGACGGAGGTAAAATAATAAAGATAGTAAAGATATAATTTTTTTAAATAATATATGAATCTTGATTTGTGAAAGATAAAAGATAATTTTTGAATTTTTGAACTTTTGAAAGTATATAAGATGTGGTAGTTATGAGTAAATTATAGATTTTTTTTTAGTGGGCATGGATATTTTTGTAAAAACTATTTGGTGTCATCAAATCGGACAACTAAGGACCTCAACTTTTATAATATAAAAAGATAATATAGATAAAGAATCTGTTGAAAAATATATTATTATTATTATTATTATTATTATTATTATTATTATTATGTTGAATATTGAATGTTGAATGTTGAATATTAAGTTGCAAAATGTGAAAAATTAGTGTGTGATGATGTAGATGATGATGTTTTTATTTTTGGACTAATCTCAAATGTGGATCTATAAATAGGTCTTCATTTGTGATGAAAAATACAATTGAGTTGAGAGAAAAATATTATAAAGTGTAGAGTTTGATATATTTTGAGTTTTGGAGTATTTACTTTTTACCGTAAATTTTTACTTTTTCACAACACGTTATCAGCACGATCGCTCGAAGGTTCTCTATAATTTCCAACGCTCCAAAATACAAGAAGAAGTCAAAAATATTCAACAAGTAAGAATTTTATTTTACTGTTTATATATTTTTATTGTGTATATATTAATATATAATATCATCTTATGAAAAAAAAAATAAGTTTTTTTCAAAACTTGTTATAAATCCTGGGAGGATGTTAAGACGACATCTCACACTCCCGGTAAGGGATACGACAAGTATAAAAGCCTCTAAGGTTCTTAAACAATATAATCATATTTGTATAATTTCATGTTATTATATAAAAGGTTGTCTATGACACCGATCTTATAATAATGTGATATGATATACTATACCTGACTTTATACTAACTATATTGGTATAATTTCACAATATTATATAAAAGGTTGTCTACGACAGTGACCTTATAATAATGTGATATGATATACATAATTATTTAATTATGATTATCATTATATGCATTGCATCATTATCACGAATTTTTATTCAACATATACTCGATTTTTTCTTTACCCTCAATGGTCACAAACGGCTAGTTTTTGGCCTATAAATATGTTCACTCAAACTTATTTTCAATCAAACCAAAATTCACTCTTTCTCTCAAAATATTTTTACTCGAAAATTTTTCGAAGATGGAGATGATGGCATTTATAAGGCTATTTTTCATAACGATTATGATCATCATGCTCACGAGTCTTGTACTCACCAGCGATTTTCCACCACATACTTTTTATCTATTTGTATACGCACTTATAATTTTCATTTTTCCATTATTTTGTATTGTTATATTAATGGAAATTAACTAATAAAATGCATTGTTATTTTTCTAGTACCACCATGTCAAACTTGGCAAAGCTTGAATTTGTTGTACTCGATATCACTGGAAAAAATTATATGCCATGGACTCTTGATGTTGAGATGCATCTTGAGTCATTGGGTCTAAGTGATACCATCAAAAAAATTAATATATCAACCTCACAAGATAAAGAAAAGGCAATGATTTTCTTACGCCGACATCTTGATGAAGGGTTGAAATGTGAGTATCTCACAAAAAAAGACCCAATGATTTTATGAAAAGGGTTGAAAGAAAGATTTGAGCATATAAGGGAACTGATACTCCCGACTGCCCGTGATGAATGGAATACGTTGAGATTCCAAGACTTTAAAAAAGTCAGTGATTATAATTCTGTGATGTATCGAATAGTCTCGCAATTAAAATTCCGTGGACTTGAAGTCACAGAGATGGAAATGCTTGAGAAAACTTTTTCCACTTTTCACGCATCAAATATAACTCTACAGCAACAGTATAGAGTGCGTGGTTTTACGAGATATTCTGAACTCATTGCATGTCTTCTTGTGGCGAAAAAAAACAACGAATTATTAATAAGAAATCATCAATCCCGACCCACTGGATCAACGGCATTTCCAGAAGCAAATGTCGTAATTAAAAATGAAAACCAAAATCAAAGGCATAGACCAGATTTTGGTCGTGGACGAGGTCGAGGACGTGGGCGTGGACGTGGACGTAAAAATGATCGCGGTCGTGGATATGAAAATAATCGAGATAGTTACTTCAATAACTCATCTCAAAAGAACGTCACGAACCACCCACCAAAAAGGAAGCATGAAAATACGAGTGAAAATGAAAATCACTCAAAAAGAACTGAGAGTGTTTGTTATAGATGTGGCACTCCAGGACATTGGTCACATATTTGTCAAACCCCTGAGCACCTATGTAAGCTCTATAAAGAATCGACAAAGGAAAAAGGAAAAGAGACCAATTTTGTTAAAAATAGTGACCATTTAATTGGTTCAACTAGTTTTAATGCTGCAGATTTTTTGAATGATTTCGAAGACATTGATTAAAGATTGGTGGAACTAGATTGTAACAAATTTGTATTTTTCATGCATTCTTGTATTATAAAGCATGTTATATTTTGCATTTGTATTGAACTTAATTTTTCTTTATTGCATTTTTGTGAAGTTTGATATGGAAAATGCTATGAGCAAACATGGAAATAATATCATGGAAATTTGCATACCGGATAGTGGTACAACGCACACTATTCTGCGAGATGAAAGATATTTCTTGGAAATAAAACCAACAAAAATAATGGTGAATACAATATCAGGTCCTGTAGACTTGATTGAAGGTTGTGGTGAAGCACAATTTTTGTTACCAAATGGTACAAAATTTCTGATAAATGATGTTTTATATTCACCACAATCGAAAAGAAATTTGTTGAGTTTTAATGACATATATTCTCATGGATATGATACTGAGACGATAACTGATGGAAATCAGAAATATATGTGTCTTACCACATATAAATCAGGAAAGAAATATGTGGTTGAAAAATTATCAATGCTCCCTACTGGATTGCATTATACACATATAAGGTCAATCGAATCAAATATGATGGTTAATAGTTCTTCAATATTAATCAATTGGCATGATCGATTGGGATATCCTGGTTCAATAATGATGCGAAGAATTATTGAAAATACGCATGGTCATCCATTGAAAGACCAGAAGATCTTTCAGAATAATAAGTTTCAATGTAAATCATGTTCTCTTGGAAAACTTATTATAAGACCATCGCCAGCTAAAATCCAAACAGAATCACCCATATTTCTTGAACGTATTCAGGGTGATATTTGAGGGCCAATTCATCCACCATGTGGACCATTACGATATTTTATGGTATTGATCGATGCCTCCAGCAGATGGTCACATGTATGCTTATTGTCAACTCGGAATGTGGCATTTGCAAAACTAATGGCTCAAATAATAAAATTACGGAATCAATTTTCCGATTATACAATCAAGAAAATAAGACTTGATAATGCTGGAGAATTTACTTCCCAAACTTTCAATGACTATTGTATGTCAATGGGAATTACTGTTGAACATCCTGTTGCTCATGTTCATACACATAATGGATTAGCTGAATCATTGATTAAACGTCTACAACTGATTGCTAGACCAATGATTATGAGAACAAAACTCCCTATTTCTATATGAGGACATGCAATTTTACATGCTGCGACATTAATTCGCATCAGACCAACTGCATATAATAAATTCTCCCCATTGCAGCTTGCATTTGGTAAAGAACCAAATATTTCTCATCTGAGAATTTTTGGATGTATGGTGTATGTGCCTATTGCACCACCTCAACGATAAAAAATGGGTCCTCAAAGAAAAATCGGTATTTATATCGGTTATGATAGTCCATCAATCATTCGATATCTTGAGCCTCAGACAGGCGATGTGTTTACAGCACGTTTTGCTGATTGTCATTTTAATGAAGAAATCTTCCCAATGTTAGGGGGAGAAAAGAAACACATCGAAAAAAAAATCACATGGTATGTACCATCATTGTTATATTTGGATCCAAGGACCAAACAATGTGAGAAAGATGTACAGCAAATTGTGCACTTGCAAAGAATTGCAAATCAAATGTCAGATGCATTTGCAGACACAAAAGGGGTAACAAAATCATATATACATGTTGTAAATGCCCCTGCTCGAATTGAAATTTCAAAGAAAGAAATTGAAGATACTCATGATGTCATAAAACGCGTGAAACGTGGAAGGCCAGTCGGTTCCAAGGATAAAAATCCTCGGAAAAGAAAAGTCATAGAGAAACACGATGATCATAAAATAGAAAATGGTGTTCCATAAAAAACACTTGATGATAAAAATGTTCTGTCAGAACCACAAACTGACGAGAATCGTGAAATCTCTATCAATTATATTAATACTGGAAAAATATGAAACCGAAGAGATATAGAAGATATTGATGAGATATTTTCTTATAATGTGGCATGTGACATCATAAATGAAAACGAGGATCATGAACCAAAATCCTTTGGTGAATGTAAAACTCGTCATGATTGGGCAAAATGGAAAGATGCCATCCAGGTTGAATTAGATTCGCTGAATAAACGTAATATTTTTGGACCTATAGTCCTCACACCTGAAGGTGTAAAACCTGTTGGATACAAATGGGTTTTTATTCGAAAGTGAAATGAGAAAAATGAAATAGTCAGATATAAAGCTAGACTTGTTGCACAAGATTTTTCTCAAAGGCCTGGAATTGATTATGAAGAAACGTATTCTCCTGTTATGGATGCAATTACGTTTCAATATTTAATTAGTTTGGCAGTGTCTGAAAATTTGAAAATGTGTCTTATGGATGTTGTTACAGCTTACTTATACGGATCACTTGATAGTGATATATACATGAAAATCCCTGAAGGATTTAAGATGCCTGAAGCACAAAGTTCAAAACCCAAAGAATTTTATTCTGTAAAATTGCAAAGATCATTATATGGGTTAAAGCAATCCGGCCGAATGTGGTATAATCGGCTAAGTGAGCACTTGATGAAAAAGGGATATGTAAATGATCCAATATGCCCTTGTGTTTTCATCAAGAAAACAACATCCGGATGTGTAATTATTGTTGTATATGTTGATGATTTAAACATCATTGGAACGAATAAAGAAATTCAAGAAGTTATGATGTACTTGAAGGAAGAATTCGAAATGAAGGATCTTGGAAAAACTAAGTATTGTCTGGGTTTGCAAATCGAACAAAAAGAATGTGGAATTTTTGTTCACCAGACAAATTATACAGAAAAGATCCTTAAACATTTTAATATGGATAAATCAAATCCATTAAGTACTCCAATGGTTTTAAGATCATTAAACATAGAAAATGATCCATTCCGTCCATGTGAAGATGATGAAGTTATTCTTGGTCCAGAAGTACCATATCTAAGTGTCATTGGTGCCCTTATGTATCTTGCAAATTGCACTAGACCAGATATATCTTTTGATGTAAATTTATTGGCAAGATTCAGTTCATATCCAACAAAGAGGCACTGGAACGGAATTAAACATATATTTCGTTATCTACGAGGAACGACAGATTTGGGACTTTTGTACTCAAAAGACACCAATCAAAGTATCATTGGTTATGCCGATGCTGGATATTTATCTGATCCACATAAGGCACGTTCCCAAACCGGATATGTATTTACTCGTGGAGGCACCGCAATTTCTTGGCGTTCACAGAAACAAATACTCGTAACAACTTCATCAAATCACGCTGAGATTATTGCGCTACATGAAGCAAGCCGTGAATGTGTTTGGCTAAAATCAATGACACAACATATCCAAACTTCTTGTGGATTATCAGTAGACAAGAAGCCTGTGACGTTGTATGAAGACAATGCTGCATGTATTGCTCAAATGAAAGAAGAATACATCAAAAGTGACAGAACCAAACATATCCCCCCAAAATTCTTTGCCTACACGCAAGAGCTTGAGAAGAATAAAGATATTGATATCTGTTACATTCAATCAAGAGAGAACTCATCAGATCTCTTCACAAAGGCACTTCCCACGACGATATTCAGAAAGCATATATACAACATTGGGATGCGCAATCTACGGAATATGTGAAGAATCACTCATGTTAACATGAGGGAGAGTTTACGTGGCTGCACTCTTTTTTCCTTACTATGGTTTTTATCCCACTGGGTTTTTTCTAGTAAGGTTTTTAACGAGGTAGTATAAAATACGTAATGAAGACGGTCATCATATCACGATAATCATCACAAGGGGGAGTGTTGAAAAATATATTATTATTATTATGTTGAATATTGAATATTGAATATTGAATGTTGAATGTTGAATATTGAGTTGTAAAATATGAAAAATTAGTGTGTGATGATGTAGATGATGATGTATTTATTTTTGGACTAATCTCAAATGTGGATCTATAAATAGGTCTTCATTTGTGATGAAAAATACAATTGAATTGAGAGAAAAATATTATAAAGTGTAGAGTTTGATATATTTTGAGTTTTGGAGTATTTATTTTTTACCGTAAATTTTTATTTTTTCACAACAGAATCTATATATTGTTTCACACGAAAAAAAGGAATCTATATATAGTTTTTTTAAAATAAAATATTTTAAAAATATTAAAAATAATACAGACCACTTTATGACAAATTCATTTATGTGGACTACTGGGCTTCCATATTTTTGGGATATATATGGACCACTTCATATCAAATTCAACGGAGTTGAACACTAATATATGGCATTGAATAGAAAATAACGTTAAATATATAACTATGTCTTATATAGAGATAATATTTAGGTGATGGATTTGATTGTAATTAATATTTTATTGTGTAATATTTTTTATACTCTATAGATAGATGTGTATAGTAGAAAAAAGAGATAATTGATTTCACTCATCTTTTTTTCTATTGTATTTATCTAGTTTTTTCATTATATTCCTCTTTTTTTTTCAACTAAATTTATAACACGTTATC
Source organism: Henckelia pumila (assembly GCF_033568475.1). Classification (NCBI taxonomy): domain Eukaryota; kingdom Viridiplantae; phylum Streptophyta; class Magnoliopsida; order Lamiales; family Gesneriaceae; genus Henckelia; species Henckelia pumila. The sequence goes on along the minus strand of NC_133123.1, from coordinate 131,721,622 downwards.
AGCACGAGTGTTCTTCATGCTAGAAAAAATATAATATTATTATTCTCTTTGTATGAATGCTCTCGAAGAAGCACAATGTTTCGATCTTATATTGATGCTCCTTGAAATTGCATAAATTTTATTTTTATGTATATGCTTCTAGTTAATCATTTATGCTCCTAAAGAAGCACAACGTTTAATTCTATGTTGATGTTCTTGATATAACATGTTTTTATATCGATTTTTAATAGATTTACGAATACAATGTCATCATTTAATTTATCAATATTCCGAAAAATATATTATTGATACAAGATATAAAAATTTGTCAATATTGATAGATAATTTAAAATCTGACAATATTCCTGAAAAATATTGACTTGATAGCATGATATATTAATATTCACCAATATTCCGAAAAAATATTGATTTGATTTTAACAAACTAGCCAAACTTATGATTTAATATTTAAATCATAGATTGTTTATATTCCTGAAAAATATTGATTCAAGATGTAAGATCTGACAATATTCCTGAAAAATAATGACTTGATAGCATGATATATTAATATTCACCAATATTCCAAAAAAATATTGATTTGATTTTAACAAACTGGCCAAACTTATGATTTAATATTTAAATTAGAGATTTTTTATATTCATGAAGAATATTGATTCAAGATGTAAGGTTTATCCATATTTTTGTAGATCTATCAATATTTCTTGATGGAATATTGATCCAAGATATAAAATTTGTCAATGTTTATGAAGAATCAAATCTTCTGAGATTTGCCCAAATTCTATAAAAATTTTGATATTATATTTTCAACGATAATGATATAAGATCTAATATTTATCAATATTAACAAAAAAATATTGATTCGAGATCTAACGTATATCAATATTCTTGCAGAATTTTGATTAAAAGTTCAATATTTGTCAATATTCTTAAAGAATATTAATTCAATACGAATATATTTATTTGCACAAATCGTGACTAGATTTATACCTTAGATAAATTTAACTTATTTATTTTTATGGGTAGCTCATTATTTAATCTTCTTAGATGTTCACATCCTTCATGAAAATAATGATAATAAGTTATATTATTTTTATGATCTTAATTTTATTGCGCAAATTATATATGTCTTGGATGTAATTATCTTTGAGTTATAACTTATCTAAATTATGCATTTATTTTTAAATTAATGAAGTAATATAATGATGAATGTCTAGCTAATAGTGGTACAACACACACCATCCTTTAAAGCAAAATGTATTTTTTAGAATTAACATTAGCTGAAAATAATGTCATAACAATCTTTGGTGCATAAAAAAAATTTTAAGGTCATGGGAAGGCAAAAATCATTTTACCAAATGAGACAAGCCTGTATATTGAAAATGCACTCTATTTGCTTAGCTTTAAAGATATCAGTTGTGAGACCTCGATTCTAATCGTCTAATCAAGAGTTAATCCTATCGATAATCAATCAAGATCCAAAAGATAAGACATAAAAAAAAATTTCAAAATTGTCGCGCTCGATCGCATGAACTCGTGCGATCGAGCGCGTCGTCCAGCAAAACACACTGCCGGGAAAATTGGAGGTGTCTCGCTCAATCACATGAACTCGTGCAATCGAGCGCGCCCTCCTGCGCTTTCTTCTGTCCAAGAATAAAAGGGGTTGCGCTCGATCGTGCCAACTTGTGCGATCGAGCGCACCCTGGGCCCAGAAAAACATCAGAAAATAGAACAGGTTTTTCCAACTTTCAAAAATAATTCAAATTAGAAATTACAACAAGCAAACATCAATATTCGATAACCAAAGTCGATTTATTCAATACAACAAGATTCAAAAACAATTCGAGTTTAAAAAAAATCTCTCAAAACATAACTATATTGGCATGCAATTTCATTTCTAAACCGAGTCTTACTTCTATCATTTCCAACTCGATCTAGTCATGGAGCTTCTGACTCGAACCTGCCCCACCTGTTTCCAAGTACACATACAAAACAAGACAATAGCTGGATAAATCCGGTGAGAATACAATTCCCAGTAAAAGAGACAAAACATGCATATCAAATAATATATCAAACGCGATATATGAAACAACCAAACAAGAAATTCCAATAGCATGTCAATAACTCCAAATCAAAATGCATAAAATTCAATGCATGTCTTTAAAACCAGGATTATCAAGTCTGGATAATCACAAGGTAAAGGTTCTCTTCTCTCATTTGGGATCCCGATGACAAAATATCACCAACACACCGACTCTCCCGATCGAGGTGGACGATGCATATTTTACTCCTCTATACTCTGGGCACCTATAGAGAGTGTTTCTCGACAAATGGTAAAAAAAATCTGCTAACCAATGTCACTCAACTATAGTCCACAGAACATCTAACTCCTCTGGGCCTCTCTTGCCTGCAAAACAAAGGTAATTGGCTCAATATGAATGCAATGCAAATCATAAATCATTAAACTGATTTCAAGTAAAAACAAATAACATGCAAGTATGTGATTTCTTCGGGAATCTCGAATATAACTCCAATTCGAGAACTCATCCCATTCCAAACGATGTCGTCTCTTACCTTTTCTTGATTAACGTAGCCGCAATCCGAACAAGCTTGATCAATTCTTCAACGATTCGAATTCTGTCAATTCCGGAGTCCACGATCTGCAACTGAATCTGAAAGGAGATATAAAAGAATTACAAAGTCAATCCATCCAATTCAAACCATTCAAACTCAATTCCAACTCCTAAATCCAAAATCTCATCAATATAAACGATTGATATTCCAAAACTCAAACTGGCGGTATAACGACTATAACTGATCAAACCGGGAATACAGACAGCAGTACAACATCTCAAACAACTCATATCAATGCTAAAACCACAATAAAGGTTCAAACCCAACAAATCTCAAAACTCAATTTTTAGAATAAACTTCCAAAGTTCCTAACAATTCCGAACGACGTCCTAATTCAAAACCGACTGAGAATAAACGATCAGAACTCTGTCAAGAACGACATACTCAAAATTCAATCGATTCTAACAACATTCAAAAAATAGAATGTATTTGATCGTAGAAATATTTACGATATAACGGAGCTCTCACTGCCATGATCGCTAATCTGCCTTCAGAATTAAATTCCAATGGACGGATCGAGCTCGGACTAAAATCTGGAAGCTTGAAGAAATGTTGGAGGCGTCTCTAATGGAGGGAGGCATGTAGGGGAAGAAGATGGAATGCTTGGACTAAGTCAACAATGAGTAGATAATATATAAAATCCATTATTTGTGTTTTAGTCCCTGAAATTTCCAAAATTTGCAAAATAGACCCTGATCAAAATCAAGTCGGCTCTTGTACTCTGAAATCTCCGATTTACTCAAATAAGCTCAATTAAGATAGATTTGGGGCGTTACATCAGTCGAAATGAATATCATATTGAAACATTAAATGCAAACAATGTTGAATACATTTGTATTACATCTTTAATATCTGGCCATAAGCAAATAAAAGAAAGATTATGTGAACTTTCCTTTGGGATGTATTGCAAGATAATAAAAGAAATTGAATAAAATACAGTCACAAACAAGAAGTTTATTGACAAGAAAGGTTTTGTATTATGACATGTACGACCGACTTGGTCACCCTGAGAGTTGAATGATGCGAAGAATAATAAATAATTCTCGTGGATCACTTAAAGAACCAGAAGATTATCTTACATGATTATTTTTCATGTATGACTTGTTCACAAAAAAAATTAATTATAAGATCTTCCCTAAAAAATGTGATATTGAAATTCCAACCTTCATGCAGAGAATTCATGGGGATATTTATGGGTCTGTACACCCACCATGTGGACCATTTTAATATTTAATGGTATTGATTGATGCATCAACTAGGTGGTCATATGTTAGTTTTCTACATCTCGAAATATAGTTTTTGCTAGACTACTTGGACAAATAATTGAATTACGAGTTCAGTTCTCTGATCACTCAATCAATGCAATTCGCCTTGATAATGCTGCTATATTCAAATCACAAGCATTTGATGACTTTTTTATGTCGATCGGGATTTCAGTTGAGCTCAGTTACTCATGTTCATACACAGAATAGTCTTGCAGAATCATTTATTAAACGATTGCAATTTATTGCTAGACCTCTACTCATGAAAACAAATCTATCATCTGTAGCTTGGGGCCATGCTATAATACACACCGCATCATTGATTCGTGTGAGACCAAATAATTACTACCAATACTCACCTTTGCAACTTGCATATGGTGAAGAACCTGAATTTTTTCGCCTTCGAGTATTTGGTTGTACGGTACAAGTCCCTATCCCATCTACACAACAGACCAAAATGGATCCACAACGTAGACTTGGAATTTATGTGGAATATGATTCATGTAGTGACCCTTACCTGGATCACCTACTAAATAGAACTTAGGCATGCAATTAACTTAATCAAAACAGTAATCAGAATTAAGCTGCGGAAACCATAGACATTATACAATCCCAAGTAAAGGAATCTGTAAATACCCAAATATAATACAACCAAATCGAACAGCTGTATCAATCCAAATAACAACATAATAAAACCTAGGCGAAGCTCCAGCTGGCCAACCACTGTCTAGCCCCTCTTGGATCCACCCGCCTCGTCCAATCGCAAACCTGCCCCATGGAATAGGGTGTCCAGAAACACAGAGTACGAGACGTGAGCATAAAACGCTCAGTACGAGAGTATGAGTATACATGAATGCAAAGTGAACTCCCTATAAACTCGAGGTCAAGGATCAGATAACAGAGACAGATCGGGCCCTGGTATGTAGCACGCTGTGCCGTTGCTTCAGGAGGTGGCTCCCATACCATAATACCAGTGGATTTACCGGACCCAAAGCCATGGAAGTCCATCCACTAACAGGATAGGGTACAACCCTACTAATAGACATCTCGAAGGAGATAGCTCAGTATGCAAATGAATACAGCATAAATCAATGACATATAAATCATACAGTCACATAATACATGCATACTCAGTCAGGATATCTCGAACAGTACTTTCGTACCTCAAATCAGTGCAAGCTCTACCAACTCTAGGTCCACGCCTATAGTCTGCTCTACACTGCCAAATGATACTACTATCATTATAGCGCTCTAAAAGCCTTAACTAAGCTAAAGCATACTCCTAAATATTTTTAGGAAGCAAAAGCTATACCTTCGTCCGTCGTTAGCCCTTTGATGGCGATGCCTCCAGAACTTGGGCACAACTCCGCTACGACTATCGAACACCTCGCCAACCCCCGGGTCAATCCTATGAAGACTAGAACTACTCAAATATGCCTGGAATAGAGAGGGATTCTCGGAATTGGCAAATGAAAGTGAAGCCTCGGCCTTCTATTTATAGACATCGATCGGAACCTCCGATCCTGCCATCGGAGCTTCCAAACATCGTTATCTACCACGTGTCAAACTATCACTGGTTGACTTCGGATAGGGGTGATCGGAGCTTCCGATCCTGATTGGAGCTTCCGATCCTGCCACACGTCATGCCTGACGTAATACCATCGGAGCTTCCGATCCGTCCGGTACCCAATTTATTTAATTAGCGTTGATTAATCCTTAATCACTAATTTTGGGTACGGGCTACTACATTCTCCCCCACTTAAGATGTTTCGTCCTCGAAATCAAATCTTAAGTACTGAATGTAATACAGAAATCAGAAACATTCTTTATTCAAATCAAACGTTTACAGAGTTTGCAACTGAATACAACTTAAGAATGAAATCAAAACAACTCAGGATGGTCTTCACGCATCCTGTCCTCAAGCTCCCAAGTAGCTTCCTCAGTGCCTCGGCGCTGCCACTGAATTGAAACTAGAGGAATGACTTTGTTCCGCAAAACCTTATCCTTATGATCCAGGATACGAATAGGTTTCTCAACATAGGTCAAATCCTTGCTCACCTGAACCTCAGACCGCTGCAGAATATGAGACTCATCCGCCACATACCGTCGCAACAGAGATACGTGGAACACGTCGTGAATACTGGAAAGATGTGGTGGCAAAGCTAGTCGATAAGCCAAATCGCCAATGCTTTCCAAGATCTCAAACAGACCAATAAACCTAGGAGACAACTTGCCCTTAAGGCCAAATCTGAGAATTTTGCGAAATGGTGACACTCTCAGAAACACTTTCTCCCCGACATCGAACTGCAAAGGCCCACGCTTGGTGTTAGCATAGCTGGCCTGATGATCCTGTGCAGTCTTAATCCGTTTCTTGATCTGATCAACAATATCTACCGCCTGCTGGATAAACTCCGATCCCTCAGCCTGTCTCTCCCCCACTTCTTCCCAGAAGAGTGAAGTACGACAGCGTCGCCCATACAACGCCTAAAAAGGTGCCATCCCAATACTAGTATGATAGCTGTTGTTGTACGCAAACTCAATCAATGGCAAATGGTCCTGCCAGGCTGAACCAAAATCCATGACGCACGCTCTAAGCATATCCTCCAAAGTACAAATAGTGCGCTCTGACTGACCATCAGTCTCCGGATGATAGACAGTACTCAAACTGAGAATAGTACCCATCGCACGCTGAACACTCCCCCAGAACCTAGAAGTAAACCTGGGGTCCCGATCGCTGACAATGCTTGAAAGAGTGGGTGCCCGGTGAGCCAACTTGTGGATAAGGGCTTTGATGACTCTTTGTATAAACAATCTTTTGTTTAATATTATTTACACATTTATTAATGGCAATGACTTTATCTTTCTTCATATTGTTATATTGTGATATACTATTGTTGTTTTGATAAAGACCTTGAATATACTATAGTGTATGTAAGATGTGGTAGAACATGGGGATGTCTATCATGAAACACATCTTATAGTCACTGTATATTCTAAACTGTTCCTAGTCGATTGAGCCGTCCGATAATAAGGATAAGGATCGCTCGAGTTTGAGACTAGCATTTGCGATGCGGAGTACCACGTTTCATTGGTAAGGAACATAGAGATGTTCGAAGCATGCAAATGGATATTCATATGATGAATGATCGAACTACCCTATCCGGACTTTCCAAGTGGTTATCACTTATCGAGTGGATATAGTCCGCGGTTTTGGTTGTACACCATTAGTCCTTACTACTTGAAACATCATTGAGACTCTATATGCTAGTACTGTGCTTTGACTCGTTTACCGAATCTATTGGGGTCATCAGGTGTCGGGATTGGGTACAGTTACAACACATATAGGAGTCGATGCTTTGTTGTCAAGGATTCACCACATACTTGCGAGTGTGGATATCCTATGCGATCTGAGGAGATATTAGTGTGACGAATCTCTGGCCAGAGAACATGATGTGATTTAAGAAATGGTTTCTTAGTAGCACATGCGATGTCACTATTTGATCTTCAAGATGCATTGCATAGTTATCGAATCTCGAGCGACTCTCGATATACCAATGGTTGTTGATTCGATCGGGATATATGGATGAAGGGACCGTACTGTACGCTAACCAAAATCTACTGGTTCTTGTAGGCACTATCAGTGATACCTAGGGAATCATGGGGCGATGTTGCTAGGCGCTCATACCATAATTCGATGGGCAAGTCGGAAATTGTTGTTCCGAGTCACAAGGAGTTGTGAGCCCACGGCTAGCTGTATCCCTGAACCATTGAGGGTCACACAGTGTAATGGATTTTTAATCCCCGTTGAGATAGTTAAATTTAAAGAGTTAAATTTAATGAACGAAGAAGTTGGACTTCTTATTTAAGAGTAGAGGAGTAAGATTTCCTAAAATGACATAGGGATGGCCATTTTTGGAAATCACTGAATTCGGATTCAGAAAAATTTATCTTGACTTCAAAAGGTGCAGAAATGGTTTCTGTGCACATTGGTGAAATCGGTTTATCAATCGGAGTCACAATGAATTTTATATTAATTTCTGAACATGCGGGCTTTGCTTGTCGGGCTTGAACTTATGACTAATGGGTCCTAAGCTGTTAGTGGCCTACATTATAAATAAGTTATTGCAGTACAGAAATTACACACAACAGGTCACAAAATTTTCGAAAACCCTAGTTGATTTTCTATAAGGTGGCCGGCCCCTCTCCCTCTCTACTCGAGAAAAATCCAGCCTGTGATTTTGAATTACAGTCTGGTTTAACGGATCAAATTCGTTAATCTCTTCGTAGAAAACTTCTGATAGATTTTCTAGTGCAATCTATCAGAGGGATTAAATCTCTGTTCGTGGACCTGATTGAAGAACAGTTCGTCCATCAGTTCCAGGGATATACAACAAGAGCAGAGAAATCTGTTGGTGTCCAAAATCTCGATTCGAGATTAAAGGTAAAAATTTTATAATTGTTATTTAATTTTTACACACACAATTTAATCGTAAGGTTGATACCCATTATGGAATCGTTCCATACAAAATTTTAAACTTCCGCTGCACCGGGTATCAATCATAATTGATCTGATCGCCGCGTTCTCCAACAGTGGTATCAGAGCCAGGTTGCTCAGATCAAGCGATTAAATTAATCGATTGTACAAAAAATTTTTAAGGTCTCGGTTTTTTGAAACAAAATAAATATTTAAAAATAAAATTATTTTTTTTCGGGCAAAAACCCGGGCAGCGATTGGATCGCTGCCCGGGGCAGGGGCAGCGATCGTCGCTGCCCCGGGCAGCGATCGTCGCTGCCCGGCCCGGGAACGTCCCAGGCGGCCCGCGGGAAAAATTATTTTTAATTTTTTAAATTAAATTTTAATATGTTAAAATTCTATTTTTGGTCCGATCAAAAATTGTTTTGATTGGTCCACGAGGCGTCGGATCGAATTGTTCGAGTCCGAAAATTTTAAAATTGATTTTTGGATAAATTTGAATTTTTGGAAAATTTTAATATTTTATCCTTTAATTGAATTTTGAAATTAATTATTTTTGGTACAATTGATGATAAGATATGATTTTATGTATAAAATTGGATTTTATAGATAAAATATGATTTTATTTGATAAAAAGATAAAATATGATTTTGTATGTAAAATAAGATTTTATGTATGAAATATGATTTTATCCTTTTAAATTTAAATTGTCATTGCATGTTATCCAATAAATTAATTTTGAATTAAATGTTATTGGATAAGGATGATCGATTGCCATGACCAATTTTGTAGGTGTATGTTAGGAATTTACATTTGTTTTATTGTTGTTGGTTTTATTAATGGGCCTGGTTTATGGCCCAATATGAATGTCATATGTAATAAAAGTGGGCTTGGTTTATGGCCCGTTCCCACCCCTTAAAAATGTATCTCCTACTTGTCATTGTTATTTATTGTAAATACATTAGATTTAGTGGGAGATCAAGATTTGAAGATGGAGGTGGGCCCAGCAGACAATAAAGACAGAAGAAATGTAAATTGGAAGCAAATGTAATAGGATTGCATTGCATACTGCATATTACCTAGGATTGGACTAAGACTCGTGATTGGCAACCACGGGTCGATTAGAAATGAAATCGATCATCCTATATAATATGTGATATTATAGTTGTATGCATGTTTTAGACATAATTGTGTGAATCCGGCAAGCATACAAAATTTTAAAAAAAAAAATGATGAGACAAATTTTTATAATTAAAAATCCCTCATTTTAAATATGATTTAAAATTGATATCAAGATAAATAAAGGAAATTTAAATTTGTTTAAATGTTCCTACCTTCCATCAACGATCAATGTATGAGATGCTACCCGCGGATACGGTCCGGCTCATATTATTGGGGGGGCCCATTCGTCGGAAAGCTGTACATTGGATCGACACATGTTGTAAGTTGGGTGGAACTCCCATGGGATCGGCTCATATTATTGGGGCATCCACATGGCGACCGTCCATCACAACTTAATATTGATGGGTCATCTTGACATGTCACAATAATCGGCGTCATATTATTGGGCCCTTATTGGACATGAGTTAAAAACATGGAGGTTGCTTTGGAAGCAATTGGGCTCTACCATTTGAAAATTATGGTTGGCTGATATTATTCGGGACCATAAGTTTGTCAATTGGACTCCATGTTCTCACTAAGGAAAACAGTTTCCCGTTTTCACTAGAGGGTAGTGAAATCGTTAAAATAGTGGGAGTGAGATTCATAAAATAAATTTCGCCTATTTTATGTCTTAGTAAATTGCTTAAACAATCACTGATATTTGTCTGTTTCTTTTCAGTATTTCATACGATGAATTCGCGTAATCCATTTTTCTCGATCCTCGAACAAAATAAATTGACTGGCGCAAACTATACGGAATGGTTCCGTAAGTTGAAGATTGTCTTGACTTCGGAGAAGATGCTCTACGTGTTAGAAAAATCTCCTCCGAAGGAAGCACCAGCTGACGTAAGTCCGGAGGAGTTAGCCAAGCTTGATACATGGTGGGACCATGATATTGTAAGAGTGGGTGCCCAGTGAGCCAACTGTGTGGCTATGGGCTTTGTTGACTCTTTGTATAAACAATCTTTTGTTTAATATTATTTACACTTTTATGGCAATGACTTTATATTACTTCATATTGTTATATTGTGATATACTATTGTTGTTTTGATAAAGACCTTGAATATACTATAGTGTATGTAAGATGTGGTAGAACATGGAGATGTCTATCATGAAATACATCTTATAGTCACTGTATATTCTAAAACCGTTCCTAGTCGATTGAGCCGTCCGATAATAAGGATAAGGATCGCTCGAGTTTGAGACTAGCATTTGCGATGCGGAGTACCACGTTTCATTGGTAGGGAACATGGAGATGTTCGAAGCATGCAAATGGATATTCATAGGATGAATAGTCGAACTACCCTATCCGGACTTTCCAAGTGGTTATCACTTATCGAGTGGATAAAGTCCGCGGTTTTGGTTGTACACCATTAGTCCTTACGACTTGAAACATCATGGAGACTCTATATGCTAGTACTGTGCTTTGACTCGTTTACCGACTCTATGGGGGTCATCAGGTGTCGAGATTGGGTACAGTTACGACACATATAGGAGTCAATGCATTGTTGTCAAGGATTCACCACATACTTGCGAGTGTGGATATCCTATGCGATCTGAGGAGATATTAGTGTGACAAATCTCTGGCCAGAGTACTTGATGTGATTTAAGAAATGGTTTCTTAGTAGCACATGCGATGTCACTAATTTGATCTTCAAGATGCATTGCATAGTTATCGAATCTTGAGCGACTCTCGATATACCAATGGTTGTTGATTCGATCGGGATATTTGGATGAAGGAACCGTACTGTACGCTAACCAAAATCTACTGGTTCTTGTAGGCACTATCAGTGATACCTAGGGAATCATGGGGCGATGTTGCTAGGCGCTTTACCATGATTCGTTGGGCAAGTCGGAAAGTGTTGTTCCGAGTCACAAGGAGTTGTGAGCCCACGGCTAGCTGTATCCCTGAACCATTGAGGGTCACACAGTGTAATGGAGTTTTAATCCCCGTTGAGATAGTTAAATTTAAAGAGTTAAATTTAATGAACTAAGGAGTTGGACTTCTTAAATAAGAGTAAGGGAGTAGGATTTTCTAAAATGACATAGGGATGGACATTTTTGGAAACCACTGAATTCGGATTCAGGAAAATTTATTTTGACTTTAAAACGTGCAGAAATGGTTTCTGTGCACATTGGTGAAATCGTTTCATCAATCGGAGTCACGATGAATTTTATATTAATTTCTGAACGAGTGGGCTTTGCTTGTCGGGCCCCAGCTTATGACTAATGGGCCCTAAGGTGTTAGTGGCCTGCATTATAAATAAGTTATTTCAGTACAGAAATTACACACAACAGGTCATAATTTTTGAGACAGAGCAAAAATCGAACCCTAGCCTCTCTCTCAACAAATCGGCCGAACCCTCCCCCTCTGCCCGAGAAATTCCGGTCTGTGATTTTGAATCGCAGTAAGGAATAACGAATCAAATTCGTGTATTCTCTTCGCAGAAAACTTCTGATAGATTTTCTAGTGCAATCTATCAGAGGGATTAAACCTCTGTTCGTGGACCTGATTGAAGGCGTTCATCGGTTCCAGGGAGAGACAACAAGAGCAGAATTGTTCTGTTGGTGTCCATTAATCTCGTTGCGAGATTTGAGGTAAAATTTATTTAATTGTTATTTAAATTTTACACACACACAATAATTTAATCGTTAAACGGTTGATACCCACACCATGGAATTGTTCCATGATAAAATTTTTAAACTTCCGCTGCACCGGGTATCAATCGTAATTGGTCTGGGAACTCGCCAGTTTTCCAACAGTGGTATCAGAGCCAGGTTGCTCAGATCAAACGATTGAATTAATCAATTGTACAAAATTTTTGAGTCTCGGTTTTTGAAACAAAATAAATATTTTTAATAAAAAAAATTTTTTTTTTTCCGGGGGCGAAACCCGGGCAGCGATTGGATCGCTGCCCGGAGGGGGCAGCGATGGTCGCCGCCCAGGGCGGCGCACGGCGCTGCCCAGCGCAGCGCTGGGCGCTGCGCAGGGCAGCGCTCGGCGCCGCCCAGGGGCGGCGCTCGGCGCCGCCCAAGCGTTGCTGCCCTAAGGGGGCAGCCGGGCTGCCCCGGCCCGCGCCCCGGGTGCGGGCCAACCCGGGAGTGTCCCGGGTGGCCCGCGGGAAAAATTAATATTTTATTAAAAATTAATTTTAATATGTTAAAATTTTATTTTTGGTCCGGTCAAAAATTGTTTTTGATTGGTTCACGAGATTTCGGATCGAATTGTTCGAGTCCGTAAATTTTAAAATTGATTTTGGATAAATTTGAATTTTTGGAAAATTTTAATATTTTATCCGTAAATTGAATTTTGAAATCAATTATTTTGGTACAATTGATGATAAGATATGATCTTATGATATATTGAGTAAAATATGATTTTATTTGTAAAATTGGATTTTATAGATAAAATATGATTTTATTTGATATGGAGATAAAATATGATTTTATATGTGAAATGTGATTTTATATATAAAATATGATTTTATCTTGTTTAAATTTGAATTGCCACAGCATGTTATCCAATAAATTAATTTTGAATTAAATGTTATTGGATAAGGATGATCGATTGCCATGACCAATTTTGTAGGTGTATGTTAGGAATTTACATTTTGTCTTTATTGTTGTTGGTTTTATTAATGGGCCTGGTTTATGGCCCGATATGAATGTCATATGTAATAAAAGTGGGCTTGGTTTATAGCCCGTTCCCACCCCCTAAAAATGTATCCCCTACTTGTCATTGTTATTTATTGTAAATACATTAGATTTAGTGGGAGATCAAGATTTGAAGATGGTGGGCCCAGCAGACAATGAAGACTGAAGAAATGTAAATTGGAAGCATATGTAATAGGATTGCATTTGCATACTGCATATTACCTAGGATTGGACTAAGACCCGTGATTGGCAACCACGGGTCAATTAGAAATGGAATCGATCATCCTATATAATATGTGATATTATGATTGTATGCATGTTTAGACATAAATTGCGTGAATCCGGCAATGCATGCAATAAATTAAATATGATGAGACAAATATTTTTATAAATAAAATCCCTCATTTTAAATATGATTTAAAATTTATATCAAGATAAATAAAGGAAATTTAAATATTGTTTAAATGTTCCTACCTTCCATCAACGGTCAATGTATGTGATGCTACCCGCGGATACGGTCCGGCTCATATTATTGGGGGGGCCCGTCCGTCGGAAAGCTGTACATTGGATCGACAAATGTTGTAAGTTGGGTGGAACTCCCATGGGATCGGCTCATATTATTGGGGGATCCACATGGCGACCGTCTATCACAACTTAATATTGATGGGTCATCTTGACATGTCACTTTAAACGGCGTCATATTATTGGGCCCTTATTGGACATGAGGTAAACACATGGGGGTTGCTTTGGAAGCAATTGGGCTCTACCTTTTGAGAATTATGGTTGGCTGATATTATTCGGGACCATAAGTTTGTCAATTGGACTCCATGTTCTCACTAAGGAAAAAGTTTCCCGTTTTCACTAGAGGGTGGTGAAATCGTTAAAATAGTGGGAGTGAGATTCATAAAATAAAATTCGCCAATTTTATGTCTTAGTAAATTATTTAAACAATCATCGATAATTGTCTGTTTTTTCTCAGTAATCCACATGTTTCTGTTCTCCAACAAAACAAACTTATTGACGCAAACAATACAGAATGATTCCATAAGTTAAGATTGTCCTAAGTTCGGAAAAAGATTTTCTAAGTGTTAGAAAAGGCTTCTCCGAAAACAGCCCCGGCTGATGTAACTGCCGAAAGGTTGGCCGAATTAGAGAAATGGTTGGACCATGATCTCAAGGCCAAATGTTACATGCAAAATTGGACAAGTCTAAACAAGTTTGCCATCACTACAAGAAACCCGGTAATTGGAAACGTAACTGCAAGGAATACCCCAAGCAGTTGCGAACTGCAAAGGGTATGTTTTACATTGAAATAAATGTTTTTCTTAATACTACTTCTTGGGTATTGGATACCAGATGTAGATCTCATATTTGCAATGAGTTGCAAATGATAACAAGAAGTAATAGGATAAGGATGGGTGAGACCCAGTCAAGGCTCGGGAATGGTTCCAGAGTTAAATCCATAGCTATGGGAAATATTTATTTTTGCAGAACGGTTTTAAGTTACTTTTGATAGATGTTTTATTTGTTCCAGATTTAATTAAAACATTATTTCTATTTCTATGCTTGATAGAGATGGTTATTCTTGTAATTTTGTGAATGGGATTTGCAATATTTACAAGAATGAATGTTTAATTGGAAATGGACAACTTGAAAACGATCTATACAATTTAAAACTAAAAGACGTTCCAGTGAATTGTATTGACAAACCGGCGACAACAAACAAAAGGAAAATCGATAGTCAAAACCCGGCAAACCTTTGGCACGCTAGACTAGGTCATATTTCCTCAAGAAGGATGAACAAGCTAGTGGGAGAGGGCATGTTTGATATGTCTGATATTAACTCTCTACCTACTTGTGAATCCTGCCTAAAAGGAAAAATGACTAAATCTCCTTTTAAGGGGAAACCTGAGCGTAGTCAGAATCTGTTGGATTTAATCCATACAGATGTTTGTGGTCCATTTAGAGTAGGGACTCAACATGGCCACACCTACTTCATTACCTTTACTGATGATTATTCAAGGTATGAGTATTTATATTTAATGAAATATAAGTCTGAAGCATTTGAAAAGTTCAAAGAATTCAAGGCTGAAGTAGAAAACAAGCTAGGTAAAAGTATTAAAGCACTTCGATCGGATCGAGGTGGAGAATACTTGAGTACCGAGTTTTTGGACTATCTAAAAGAGAATGGGATTCTCTCTCAGTGGACTCCTCCTATGACACCACAGCTTAATGGTGTATCGGAGCGTCGTAATCGAACTTTGTTGGACATGGTTCGATCCATGATGAGCTTCACTGAGCTTCCACCTTCGTTTTGGGGCTATGCGCTTGAAACGGCGGTATTGTTGTTGAATAACGTCCACACTAAAGCAGTGGACAAAACACCATACGAGTTATGGAATGGCAAAGCTCCTAAGTATTCGTACTTGAGGATTTGGGGATGTCCTGCTTACGTGAAGCGGACAGTGGGAGATAAGTTGGATAGTCGATCCAGCTTGTGTTATTTTGTGGGGTATCCGAAGAATTCAATCGGATATTATTTCTATTATCCTGCTGAAACAAAGGTGTTTGTTTCACGGAATGCCACCTTCTTGGAGAAGGAGTTCTTATTGGATAAGAAAGGCGAGATGATAGAACTCGAAGAAGTTCGAGAAGAACCCGAAATACAAAATAACGATCCCACACCTCAGGAATCATTGCTGAACACGCCTGCACCTAGAAGATCCGAGAGGACTTCTAGACCTCCAGTTCGATATGGTCTTCTTCTTGAAGAGGGTCAAGATGAACCCGACATTGGATGTGATCCAAGAAGCTTCAAGGAAGCAATTTCTGATGCGGATTCGAATTTATGGCTTGAAGCTATGCAGTCTGAATTGGATTCGATGCATACTAACCAAGTCTGGTCTTTAGTGGATCCTCCCGATGGAATTGTTCCAATAGGGTGTAAATGGATCTACAAAAGAAAGCTTGGGCCTGATGGTAAGATATTGACTTACAAGGCGCGATTGGTGGCGAAAGGTTATACTCAAAGGCAAGGAGTTGACTATGATGAAACCTTTTCACCAGTCGCAATGTTCAAGTCCATAAGAATCCTAATTGCCATAGCTGCATGGTATGACTATGAGATATGGCAGATGGATGTGAAGACTGCTTTTCTTAATGGAGACATTAAGGAAGAAATCTATATGAAGCAGCCTGAGGGGTTCACATCCATGGGAAGCGAGCATAAGGTATGCAAGCTTCAGAGATCAATTTATGGTCTAAAACAAGCATCAAGAAGTTGGAACCATAAATTTGATGAAACAATAAAAGATTTTGGTTTCATCAAGAACCCGGAGGAACCTTGCGTGTACAAGAAAGTAGTTAAGGATGCGGTAACATTCTTAGTACTTTATGTTGATGACATCCTACTCATTGGGAATGATGTAGGGATGTTGCAGTCAACAAAGATATGGTTATCAGGTAGATTTTCGATGAAGGATTTGGGTGAGGCATCCTACATTCTTGGGATACAGATCTATAGGGATAGATCTAAGAGAATGATAGGACTCACTCAATCAACCTACATCGATACCATATTGAAACGGTTTTCAATGGATGGGTCCAAGAGAGGACATCTACCCATGTGTCATGGAGTTTCTCTATCCAAGTCTATGTGTCCCAAGACTGATGCAGAGATAGAGAATATGACACATGTACCATATGCGTCAGCTATAGGTAGTATCATGTATGGGATGATATCTACCAGATCGGATGTAGCATTTGCTCTGAGTGTCACGAGCAGATATCAGTCTAATCCTGGTCAGATGCATTGGAAAGCCGTGAAGGACATTCTTAAGTACTTGCGAAGGACTAAGAATATGTTCATGGTTTATGGAGGACGAGAACTCAAACTGGAAGGCTATACCGACTCTAGCTTCCAAAGTGATGTGGATGACTCGAAGTCAACCTCTGGATTTGTGTTCATGCTCAATGGTGGTGCTGTCTCTTGGAAGAGTTCCAAGCAGGACACCACAGCGGATTCCACCACTGAGGCTGAATACATTGCAGCATCAGCTGCTGCTAAAGAGGCCGTTTGGATGAGGAATTTCGTCCAAGAGTTGGGCGTCATTCCTGAATTTGTTGGTCCAGTCCCGGTGTACTGCGACAACACGGGTGCCGTTGCTCAAGCAAAGGAACCAAGGTCTCATCAAAGATCCAAACACGTACTGAGGAAATACCACATAATCCGGGAGATTGTGGAAAGAGGAGACATCAGTGTCGAACGAGTGGCCTCTGCAGACAATATCGCTGATCCATTTACTAAGCCTTGCCAGGACCATTGTTTGACAAACATCGCGAAGCAATGGGTCTACGTAGTATGACTAGTTGGCTATAGGGCAAGTGGGAGATTGTAAGAGTGGGTGCCCAGTGAGCCAACTGTGTGGCTATGGGCTTTGTTGACTCTTTGTATAAACAATCTTTTGTTTAATATTATTTACACTTTTATGGCAATGACTTTATATTACTTCATATTGTTATATTGTGATATACTATTGTTGTTTTGATAAAGACCTTGAATATACTATAGTGTATGTAAGATGTGGTAGAACATGGAGATGTCTATCATGAAATACATCTTATAGTCACTGTATATTCTAAAACCGTTCCTAGTCGATTGAGCCGTCCGATAATAAGGATAAGGATCGCTCGAGTTTGAGACTAGCATTTGCGATGCGGAGTACCACGTTTCATTGGTAGGGAACATGGAGATGTTCGAAGCATGCAAATGGATATTCATAGGATGAATAGTCGAACTACCCTATCCGGACTTTCCAAGTGGTTATCACTTATCGAGTGGATAAAGTCCGCGGTTTTGGTTGTACACCATTAGTCCTTACGACTTGAAACATCATGGAGACTCTATATGCTAGTACTGTGCTTTGACTCGTTTACCGACTCTATGGGGGTCATCAGGTGTCGAGATTGGGTACAGTTACGACACATATAGGAGTCAATGCATTGTTGTCAAGGATTCACCACATACTTGCGAGTGTGGATATCCTATGCGATCTGAGGAGATATTAGTGTGACAAATCTCTGGCCAGAGTACTTGATGTGATTTAAGAAATGGTTTCTTAGTAGCACATGCGATGTCACTAATTTGATCTTCAAGATGCATTGCATAGTTATCGAATCTTGAGCGACTCTCGATATACCAATGGTTGTTGATTCGATCGGGATATTTGGATGAAGGAACCGTACTGTACGCTAACCAAAATCTACTGGTTCTTGTAGGCACTATCAGTGATACCTAGGGAATCATGGGGCGATGTTGCTAGGCGCTTTACCATGATTCGTTGGGCAAGTCGGAAAGTGTTGTTCCGAGTCACAAGGAGTTGTGAGCCCACGGCTAGCTGTATCCCTGAACCATTGAGGGTCACACAGTGTAATGGAGTTTTAATCCCCGTTGAGATAGTTAAATTTAAAGAGTTAAATTTAATGAACTAAGGAGTTGGACTTCTTAAATAAGAGTAAGGGAGTAGGATTTCCTAAAATGACATAGGGATGGACATTTTTGGAAACCACTGAATTCGGATTCAGGAAAATTTATTTTGACTTTAAAACGTGCAGAAATGGTTTCTGTGCACATTGGTGAAATCGTTTCATCAATCGGAGTCACGATGAATTTTATATTAATTTCTGAACGAGTGGGCTTTGCTTGTCGGGCCCCAGCTTATGACTAATGGGCCCTAAGGTGTTAGTGGCCTGCATTATAAATAAGTTATTTCAGTACAGAAATTACACACAACAGGTCATAATTTTTGAGACAGAGCAAAAATCGAACCCTAGCCTCTCTCTCAACAAATCGGCCGAACCCTCCCCCTCTGCCCGAGAAATTCCGGTCTGTGATTTTGAATCGCAGTAAGGAATAACGAATCAAATTCGTGTATTCTCTTCGCAGAAAACTTCTGATAGATTTTCTAGTGCAATCTATCAGAGGGATTAAACCTCTGTTCGTGGACCTGATTGAAGGCGTTCATCGGTTCCAGGGAGAGACAACAAGAGCAGAATTGTTCTGTTGGTGTCCATTAATCTCGTTGCGAGATTTGAGGTAAAATTTATTTAATTGTTATTTAAATTTTACACACACACAATAATTTAATCGTTAAACGGTTGATACCCACACCATGGAATTGTTCCATGATAAAATTTTTAAACTTCCGCTGCACCGGGTATCAATCGTAATTGGTCTGGGAACTCGCCAGTTTTCCAACAGATATCAAGACCAAATGCTATATGCAAGCCTCGATGTCTGATGAACTCCAGAGGCGATTTGAGGACACCGTGAATGCTGCTGACATTCACGTTCAACTCAAGGAACTTTTTGGGGCTCAATCGAGGGCTGAAAGGTTCGCTATTGAAAAGGAGCTAATGACGTGTCGCATGCGTGAAGGGACTTCGGTCCGTGATCATGGGGTACGAGTGATTTGGCTCATACAGAAATTGGTAACCCTTAATTTGGTGTTGGAGCATGAACTCAACGTGGACTTACTACTTCTGTCTCTTCCTTCTTCGTTTGACGGATTTGTGGTAAATTTCAATATGAACAAGATAGAGGCCTCCCTTGAAGAGATGGTCAATATGCTTGTGACATATGAATCCACATTAAAAAAGGATAAACCGGCTTTCTTGGTGGGCTCCTCTTCTTCTGCTAAGAAGGGGCCAAGTACGAAGGGTAAGAAACGTTCTGCCCCACCCAAGAAAATCGAACCCGAGAAGAAGTACAAGACAAAGGCTTCAAACATGGAAAAATCCAAGAATTTTTGTCATTACTGCAAGAAGCCCGGTCATTGGAAGCGTAACTGCAAGGAATATCTAGAGCAGTTGCGAACTGCAAAGGGTATGTTCTATATTGAAATAAATGTTTCACTTAATACTACTTCTTGGGTATTGGATACCGGATGTGGATCCCACATTTGCAATGATTTGCAGGTGATGACAAGAAGTCGCAGGCTTAGGATGGGTGAGACCCAGCTGAGGCTCGGAAATGGTTCCAGAGTTGAAGCAAAAGCCGTGGGAGATGTTTATTTAATTTTGCAGAACGGTTTTAAGTTACTTTTAAGAGATGTTTTATTTGTTCCGGATTTGATTAAAAACATTATTTCTGTTTCTATGCTTGATAGAGATGGTTATTCTTGCAATTTTGTGAATGGGATTTGCAATATTTACAAGAATGAATGTTTGATTGGAAATGGACAACTTGAAAACGATCTATACAACTTAAAACTAAAAGACGTTTCAATAAATTATGTTGATAAACCGGCAACAACAAACAAAAGGAAAATCGATAGCCAAAACTCGGCAAACCTTTGGCACGCTAGGCTAGGTCATATTTCCTCAAGGAGGATGAACAAGCTAGTGGGAGAGGGCATGTTTGATATGTCTGATATTAACTCTCTACCTACTTGTGAATCCTGCCTAAAAGGAAAAATGACTAAATCTCCTTTTAAGGGGAAACCTGAGCGTAGTCAAAATCTGTTGGATTTGATCCATATAGATGTTTGTGGTCCATTTAGAGTTGGGACTCAATATGGCCACACCTACTTCATTACCTTTACTGATGATTATTCAAGGTATGGGTATTTATATTTAATGAAATATAAGTCTGAAGCATTTGAAAAGTTCAAAGAATTCAAGGCTGAAGTAGAAAACAAGCTAGGTAAAAGTATTAAAACACTTCGATCGGATCGAGGTGGAGAATACTTGAGTACCGAGTTTTTGGACTATCTAAAAGAGAATGGGATTCTCTCTCAGTGGACACCTCCTATGACACCACAGCTTAATGGTGTATCGGAGCGTCGTAATCGAACTTTGTTGGACATGGTTCGATCCATGATGAGCTTCACTGAGCTTCCACCTTCGTTTTGGGGCTATGCGCTTGAAACGGCGGTATTGTTGTTGAACAACGTCCACACTAAAGCAGTGGACAAAACACCATACGAGTTATGGAATGGCAAAGCTCCTAAGTATTCGTACTTGAGGATTTGGGGATGTCCTGCTTACGTGAAGCGGACAGTGGGAGATAAGTTGGATAGTCGATCCAGCTTATGTTATTTTGTAGGGTATCCGAAGAATTCAATCGGATATTATTTCTATTATCCTGCTGAAACAAAGGTGTTTGTTTCAAGGAATGCCACCTTCTTGGAGAAGGAGTTCTTATTGGATAAGAAAGGCGAGATGATGGAACTCGAAGAAATTCGAGAAGAACCCGAAATACAAAATAACGATCCTACACCTCAGGAACCATTGCTAGACACGCCTGTACCTAGAAGATCCGAGAGGACTTCTAGACCTCCTATTCGATATGGTCTTCTTCTTGAAGGGGATCAAGATGAACCCGATGTTGGATGTGATCCAAGAAACTTCAAGGAAGCAATTTCTGATGCGGATTCAAATTTATGGCTTGAAGCTATGCAGTCGGAAATAGATTCGATGCATACAAACCAAGTTTGGTCTTTAGTAGATCCTCCCGATGGAATTGTTCCAATAGGGTGTAAATGGATCTACAAGAGAAAGCTTGGGCCTGATGGTAAGGTATTGACCTACAAGGCGCGATTGGTGGCAAAAGGTTATACTCAAAGACAAGGAGTTGACTATGATGAAACCTTTTCGCCAGTTGCAATGTTCAAGTCCATAAGAATCCTTATTGTCATAGCTGCATGGTATGACTATGAGATATGGCAAATGGATGTGAAGACTGCTTTTCTTAATGGAGACATTAAGGAAGAAATCTATATGAAGCAGCCTGAGGGGTACACATCCATGGGAAGCGAGCATAAGGTATGCAAGCTTCAGAGATCAATTTATGGTCTAAAACAAGCATCAAGAAGTTGGAACCAGAAATTTGATGAAACAATAAAAGATTTTGGTTTCATCAAGAACCCGGAGGAACCATGCGTGTACAAGAAAGTAGTTAAGGATGCTGTGACATTCTTAGTACTTTATGTTGATGACATCCTACTCATTGGGAATGATGTAGGGATGTTGCAGTCAACAAAGATATGGTTATCAGGTAGATTCTCGATGAAGGATTTGGGTGAGGCATCCTATATTCTTGGGATACAGATCTATAGAGATAGATCTAAGAGAATGATAGGACTCACTCAATCAACCTACATTGACACCATATTGAAACGGTTTTCAATGGATGGGTCCAAGAGAGGACATCTACCCATGTGTCATGGAGTTTCTCTATCCAAGTCTATGTGTCCCAAGACTGATGAAGAGATAGAGAAAATGACACATGTACCATATGCGTCAGCCATAGGTAGTATCATGTATGGGATGATATCTACCAGACCGGATGTAGCATTTGCTCTGAGTGTCACGAGCAGATATCAAGCTAATCCCGGTCAAATGCATTGGAAAGCCGTGAAGGACATTCTTAAGTACTTACGAAGGACTAAGAATATGTTCATGGTATATGGAGGAAGAGAACTAAAATTGGAAGGCTATACCGACTCTAGCTTCCAAAGTGACGTGGATGACTCGAAGTCAACCTCTGGATTTGTGTTCATGCTCAATGGCGGTGCTGTCTCTTGGAAGAGTTCCAAGCAGGACACCACAGCGGATTCCACCACTGAAGCTGAATACATAGCAGCATCAGCTGCTGCTAAAGAGGCCGTTTGGATGAGGAATTTCGTCCAAGAGTTGGGCGTCATTCCTGAAGTTGTTGGTCCAGTCCCGGTGTACTGTGACAACACGGGTGCCGTTGCTCAGGCAAAGGAACCAAGGTCTCATCAAAGATCCAAACACGTACTGAGGAAATACCACATCATCCGGGAGATTGTGG
This sequence comes from Henckelia pumila, assembly GCF_033568475.1. NCBI lineage: Eukaryota > Viridiplantae > Streptophyta > Magnoliopsida > Lamiales > Gesneriaceae > Henckelia > Henckelia pumila. Next base: position 131,698,605 of record NC_133123.1, on the reverse strand, counting down.
AAAGAGGAGACATCACTGTCGAAAGAGTGGCCTCTGCAGACAATATCGCTGATCCACTTACTAAGCCCTTGCCAGGACCATTATTTGACAAACATCGCGAAGCAATGGGTCTACGTAGTATGACTAGTTGGCTTTAGGGCAAGTGGGAGATTGAAAGAGTGGGTGCCCGGTGAGCCAACTTGTGGATAAGGGCTTTGATGACTCTTTGTATAAATAATCTTTTGTTTAATATTATTTACACATTTATTAATGGCAATGACTTTATCTTTCTTCATATTGTTATATTGTGATATACTATTGTTGTTTTGATAAAGACCTTGAATATGCTATAGTGTATGTAAGATGTGGTAGAACATGGGGATGTCTATCATGAAACACATCTTATAGTCACTGTATATTCTAAACTGTTCCTAGTCGATTGAGCCGTCCGATAATAAGAATAAGGATCGCTCGAGTTTGAGACTAGCATTTGCGATGCGGAGTACCACGTTTCATTGGTAAGGAACATAGAGATGTTCGAAGCATGCAAATGGATATTCATATGATGAATGATCGAACTACCCTATCCGGACTTTCCAAGTGGTTATCACTTATCGAGTGGATATAGTCCGCGGTTTTGGTTGTACACCATTAGTCCTTACTACTTGAAACATCATTGAGACTCTATATGCTAGTACTGTGCTTTGACTCGTTTACCGACTCTATTGGGGTCATCAGGTATCGGGATTGGGTACAGTTACAACACATATAGGAGTCGATGCTTTGTTGTCAAGGATTCACCACATACTTGCGAGTGTGGATATCCTATGCGATCTGAGGAGATATTAGTGTGACGAATCTCTGGCCAGAGTACATGATGTGATTTAAGAAATGGTTTCTTAGTAGCACATGCGATGTCACTATTTGATCTTCAAGATGCATTGCATAGTTATCGAATCTCGAGCGACTCTCGATATACCAATGGTTGTTGATTCGATCGGGATATATGGATGAAGGGACCGTACTGTACGCTAACCAAAATCTACTGGTTCTTGTAGGCACTATAGTGATACCTAGGGAATCATGGGGCGATGTTGCTAGGCGCTCATACCATGATTCGATGGGCAAGTCGAAAATTGTTGTTCCGAGTCACAAGGAGTTGTGAGCCCACGGCTAGCTGTATCCCTGAACCATTGAGGGTCACACAGTGTAATGGATTTTTAATCCCCGTTGAGATAGTTAAATTTAAAGAGTTAAATTTAATGAACGAAGAAGTTGGACTTCTTATTTAAGAGTAGAGGAGTAAGATTTCCTAAAATGACATAGGGATGGCCATTTTTGGAAATCACTGAATTCGGATTCAGAAAAATTTATCTTGACTTTAAAAGGTGCAGAAATGGTTTCTGTGCACATTGGTGAAATCGGTTTATCAATCGGAGTCACGATGAATTTTATATTAATTTCTGAACATGCGGGCTTTGCTTGTCGGGCTTGAACTTATGACTAATGGGCCCTAAGCTGTTAGTGGCCTACATTATAAATAAGTTATTGCAGTACAGAAATTACATACAACAGGTCACAAAATTTTCGAAAACCCTAGTTGATTTTCTATAAGGTGGCCGGCCCCTCTCCCTCTCTACTCGAGAAAAATCCAGCCTATGATTTTGAATTACAGTCTGGTTTAACGGATCAAATTCGTTAATCTCTTCGTAGAAAACTTCTGATAGATTTTCTAGTGCAATCTATCAGAGGGATTAAATCTCTGTTCGTGGACCTGATTGAAGAACAGTTCGTCCATCAGTTCCAGGGATATACAACAAGAGCAGAGAAATCTGTTGGTGTCCAAAATCTCGATTCGAGATTAAAGGTAAAAATTTTATAATTGTTATTTAATTTTTACACACACAATTTAATCGTAAGGTTGATACCCATTATGGAATCGTTCCATACAAAATTTTAAACTTCCGCTGCACCGGGTATCAATCATAATTGATCTGATCGCCGCGTTCTCCAACAATGCTCATAGGCACTCCATGAATTCGAACGATCTTCTGAATGTACAACCGAGCCATACGATCCATATTGTACTCCCGGCTATAGGCAATGAAATGCGCTGACTTGGTGAGTCAGTTCACCACAACCCAGATAGCATCACAGTTCCTCGGGGATACCGGCAAATGGGTCACAAAGTTCATTGTGATAAACTCCCATTTCCATTCAGGAATAGGCAGACTGTGAAGCAACCCTCCAGGTCGTCGGTGCTCTTCCTTGACCTGTTGACACACCAAACATCTCGAAACAAACTGATAAACACTGCGTTTCATTCCCTTCCACCAGAAACGAGTACGTAGATCCTTGTACATCTTGTTGCTCCCAGGATGAATACTCAACTTAGTGCGATGCACCTGAGACAAAATCTCCTCTCGCAACTCTACATCCTGCGGAATCACAAACCTACCAGACAAACACAGAAAGCCATCTGACTGATAATGAAATCTAAACGAGCTACCCTCATTAGCTAGACGAGCTAAACGCTGGGTCTTCGAATCAGACATCTGAGCATCTCGAATCCGCGAATACAATGCTGGCTCAGATAATATCGCAAACATCTGGATACTCTGCATACCTTTCTTATGCTTGAAAGTATATCTTGAAGTACAACAGTCACTGATCGCACTAGACATCGAACAAGTCTGAAGTGCGGATAGCCGCACCTTGCGACTCAAAGCATCCGCAGTGAGATTAGCAGCTCCCGGATAGTACTTAATCTCGCAATCATAGTCCTTAAGCAAGTCCATCCAACGTCTCTGCCTCATGTTCAACTCCGCCTGAGTGAACAAATACTTGAGACTCTTATGGTCGGTGAAGATCTCAAATTTTTCGCCATACAGATAATGACGCCAGATCTTCAAAGCGAACACAATTGCTGCCAATTCCAAATCATGGACTGGGTAGTTGTCCTCGTGAAGCTTCAGCTGTCTAGAAGCGTATGCGATCACATGCCCATTCTGAGTCAGGACACAACCTAACCCCTGAAGAGAAGCATCAGTGTACACCACATACCCTCCAGATCCTGACGGTAATGCCAACACTGGCGCAGAAGTCAACCGCCATCGAAGCTCACAGAAGTTCTCCTCGCACTCGGAGAACCACTCGAAATCCACACTCTTGCGGGTAAGCGGCGTCAAAGGTCGAGCTAGCTGAGAGAAATTCAAAATGAAGCGATGATAATATCCTGCTAGACCCAGAAAGCTACGAATCTCAGCAACCGTCATCGGACGCGACCAATTAAGCACCGCCTCAATCTTGCTTGGATCAACAGAAATCCCCTCCCTGGATATGATATGGCCAAGAAAGACCACTCGATCCATCCAAAACTCACACTTGCTCAGCTTGGCGTACAACTGCTCATCCCGAAGAGTCTGCAGTACCAGCCACAAGTGAGAAACGTGCTCTTTCGTATTACGCGAATACACCAAGATGTCGTCAATGAAGACCACGACAAACTTGTCCAAATAATCCCTAAAGACACGGTTCATCAGATCCATGAATATAGCCGGCGCATTAGTCAAACCAAATGGCATCAATAGAAACTCTTAATGCCCATAGCGAGTACGGAATGCAGTCTTGGCTACGTCCTCATCTCGGACTCTCAACTGATGATACCCAGATCTCAAGTCAATCTTGGAGTAAACTGAAGTGCCCTGCAGCTAATCAAACAAGTCATCAATACGAGGCAAAGGATACTTGTTTTTCACAGTGACTCGATTCAGCTGCCGATAGTCAATGCACAGCCGCATCGACCCATCCTTCTTCTTTACAAAAAGAACAGGAGCTCGCCAAGGAGATACACTAGGATGAATGTACCCCTTGTCCAAAAGATCCTGTAGCTGATTCTTCAACTCACGCATCTCTGACGCAGCAAGACGATACGGTGCTCGAGAAATAGGCGAAGTACCCGGCATCAACCCTATGCCAAACTCGACTTCCCTAACAGGAGGAAAACCCGGAATCTCATCAGGAAATACATCTAGAAATTCATCCACGACCGGAATGCTCTCTATCCCAACGCTCTCAGCAGACAAATCAACTGCATAGATAAGGTAACCTTCCCCGCCAGACTCTAGAGCTCGATAGGCTCTCAAAGCAGATACCAGTGGCATCGGGGGTCGCGCTTCCTTACCATAGAAAAACCAGCTATCACTCTTCTCCGGATGAAAGCGTACTAATATCTGGTAGCAGTCCACTGAAGCTCGATAGGTAGTCAACATATCTATTCCCAGAATGCAATCAAAGTAGTCCATCGCAAGAACCATGAGATTCGCTAACAGAATGTTCCCCTCAAACTCTAAAGGGCAACCCATCAATAGACTCTTAGCCAAAGCAGATTGGCCCGTCGGAGTAGAAACAGACATCACTACATCTAGTGCAATGCATGGTAACTTATGTCTCTTAACAAAACGTGCAGAAATGAAGGAATGAGATGCACCAGTGTCAATAAGTACAAGAGCAGGTATACCATAAAGCAGAAATGTACCTGCGATAACTTTCTCATTTTCCTCCACTGCCTGATCATGTCTCAGGGCAAACACCTGGCCAGAAGCTCGTGGCCTCAAATGAGAACTCCCAGCAGGCTGTCCCTGCGACCTCTGCTGAACGGTGGCCTGAGAACTAGATCCCAAACCAGAACCAGAACCGCCTCCCCCAGATAGTGGACAATCTCTCCGGATATGACCAGTCTCTCCACAACGGAAACAAGCTCCAGAAGCTCTACGGCAACGGTCGGTTGGATGGTTCTTCCCACAGTGATCACACTTATCCTTCTTACCGAAACGGACAACACCAACAGAGCCAGAGGAAGAAGAAGTAGATTCAGACTTCTTGAAAGATTGGGCACGGGGACCCAAAAAACTAGCAGGTCTCGACTGAGAGAAAGACCTATTCCGTCGAATGCTGTCCTCTGCCTGATGACAACGGCTCACCAAACCCTCGTAGGACATGTCATCGCCGACCGCCACACGCTCGTGGATCTCAGGGTTAAGGCCCTGAAGGAACAGATTATACTTTATCTCGGAGCTGTCGGCAATCTCGGGGCAATAGGATAGCAGATCAAAGAACTTCTGCTGATACTCATCAATAGATATGGCTCCCTGTCGCAGACTCAGTAGCTCGCCCGCCTTCGACTGAAGGAGTGCAGGATGAAAATACAGCTTCTGAAAAGCTGTGCGGAACTCGGCCCAGGTGGCCACTCCTTTCACCGCAACAAAAGGTGCAAAAGTAAACCTCCACCACCTGCGCGCACGTCCATCCAGAAGATAACCAAGGGTCTCCATCTTCTGCTCCTCGGTGCATTGGAAAGTCTGAAAAGTCGTCTCCATGCGGTCTAACCAGTTCTTCGCATCCTCTGGAGACTCACCTCCAACCAAGGGCTTAGGCCCCATCTGCAAGAATCGACGTACACTGAAACGGTCCTCATCTCGATGACGATGGAGGCATTCCCGACGAGGCTCCCGGTCGGCATCACCCCAACGCCCACCAATACTGCCATGAGAACTCTGGTCGTCACGATCTGCCATCTACAAAATTAACCTAACGGTTATCTTATGTAGAATCTAAATCCCAAGAATACTTTGCATGCTCTGATACCATAAATGTAGTGACCCTTACCCGGATCACCTACTAAACAGAACTTAGGCATGCAATTAATTTAATCAAAACAGTAATCAGAATTAAGCTGCGGAAACCATAGACATTATACAATCCCAAGTAAAGGAATCTGTAAATACCCAAATATAATACAACCAAATCAAACAGCTGTATCAATCCAAATAACAACAGAATAAAACCTAGGCAAAGCTCCAGCTAGCCAACCACTGCCTAGCCCCTCTTGGATCCACCCGCCTCGTCCAATCGCAAACCTGCCCCATGTAATAGGGTGTCCAGAAACACAGAGTACGAGACGTGAGCATAAAATGCTCAGTATGAGAGTATGAGTATACATTCATGCAAAGTGAACTCCCTATAAACTCGAGGTCAAGGATCAGATAACATAGACAGACCGGGCCCTGGTATGTAGCACGCTGTGCCGTCGCTTCAGGAAGTGGCTCCCATACCATAATACCAGTGGATTTACCGGACTCAAAGCCATGGAAGTCCATCCACTAACAGGATAGGGTACAACCCTACTAATAGACATCTCGAAGGAGATAGCTCAGTATGCAAATGAATGCAGCATAAATCAATGACATATAAACCATGCAGTCACATAATACATGCATACTCAGTCAGGATATCTCGAACAGTACTTTCGTACCTCAAATCAGTGCAAGCTCTACCAACTCTAGGTCCACGCCTATAGTCTGCTCTACACTGCCAAATGATACTACTATCATTATAGCGCTCTAAAAGCCTTAACTAAGCTAAAGCATACTCCTAAATATTTTTAGGAAGCAAAAGCTATACCTGCGTCCGTCGTTAGCCCTTTGATGTCGATGCCTCCAGAACTTGGGCACAACTCCGCTACGACTATCGAACACCTCGCCAACCCCCGGGTCAATCCTATGAAGACTAGAACTACTCAAATATGCCTGGAATAGAGAGGGATTCTCGGAATTGGCAAATGAAAGTGAAGCCTCGGCCTTCTATTTATAGACATCGATCGGAACCTCCGATCCTCGATCGGAACTTCCGATCTTCGATCGCAACGTCCGATCCTGCCATCGGAGCTTCCGAACATCGTTATCTGCCACGTGTCAAACTATCACTGGTTGACTTCGGATAGGGTTGATCGGAGCTATCGATCCTGATCGGAGCTTCCGATCCTGCCACACGTCATGCCTGACGTAATACCATCGGAGCTTTCGATCCTGCATCGGAGATTCCGATCTCAATCGGAACGTCCGATCCTGCATCGGAGCTTCCGATCCGTCCGGTACCCAATTTATTTAATTAGCGTTGATTAATTCTTAATCACTGATTTTGGGTACGGGCTACTACAATTCAAAATCTAGCATTAGATGTGATTTATTTATTGCAAGATTTGCAGACTGCCACTTTGATGAAACTATTTTTTCGAGACTAGGGGAGCAAAGTTGTATCCTAAAGTACAACAAAAAATTTGTTAGAATGAGAAAACATTATCTCAGTATGATCCCCGAAACAATCAATGTCAACAAGAAGTTGAAAGCATTATTCATTTTCAAAGAATTGCAAATCAATTGCCCAATGATTTTATTAGTACAATGATATGTCGATATTTTCCTATGTTTACTTGGATTAAATTGTGATGATTAGGTGCATTTTGATTGATTAAATTCATTTTATAGTTTCTAATCATTGTATGTGATTTGATGTAGGAAAATAGAAAAAATGGATCTAAAGAATGGAAGGAAAGAGCCGAGATAAGTGAAGAAGAGCGAGGAAGAAAAATTCTCGATCGATCGGTAAATTTTTATCGATCGAGTGAGAGGAATAAAATGTTGGACAGAAGACCTCCCGATCGATCGGTAACTTTGTACCGATCGAGCGGGAGAAGAAAAAGATGAAGATGTGGATCAGAGGATCTCTCTCTCGATCTGCAGCTTTATACCGATCGATCGAGAGAGACGTGAAATTCAAGAAATTATATTTTAATTAGAAAAATTTATTGGGAAGGACTCTATACTTTAAATATCATCTAGAACCCGAATTTAATCATCTTTGGATGGCTGAAGAGTGAAGAATAGGTCGTGGCGACTAGGTTTTCATCTCTTGTTTTTAGAATTAATTTTTTTCTTCAATTTTTCTTAGGATTTTCATGAATTTTAGTGGCTAAGTTTTATACTTGGTATAGGAAGACAAACCCTTGAAGTTTTATTTATCTTGTGAGATTTTGATCTTCATTTTTTGATTTTTATTTGAGTATCAAGAGTTGTTTGGAATCGATTGATATGCTTTTGTGTTTAATTATTGGCTTGATCACCTAATAATTTTCTCATGCAATCTACAGCTAAATTAGATATCAAATCCGTAATTGTTTGATCCTTCGAATTTGTGAAGAAACTATGATTAATAATTTCCGCTTGTGAATTTGTTAAATTTTAGGAACAACAATTGACTAGATTAAATACAACCGCGTGTGTTTGTGTTGTCTAGATTCATCTGTTTCACTAGTTTGAATGCTACTTTAGATTTAAATCTTGATCGCTTGTATCTTGATTGATTTATTGTTAAGGGTTAATTTATAACGATTGTGTCTAATTAACTAAAATTAAGGTGAGATGGGAATTAAGTTTTTAATGATAAATATTCAAATGAGAATTAATTATTTTTAAAGAATCGGTGATCGAGTGAATAACTTCAAGGGCGTAGTCGACCGATACCAAAACTTGTTTTAAATTGATTTCTTCATTCAAATCCTAATCTGCATGCTAGTTAATAAAATTTAGTTTAATCTGTTTTTAATTATTAGTAGTTAAATTGAAAATCCAAAACCCCTTTTTTAATTATTTTCAATAATTTTAAGAACACAATTAAATTCACTTTTCTCGTGGGAATGATCTCTACTCTCGCTACTACATTTTATTTTATTTATCTAAGTTGAGTCGGGTAATTTGGGAGCGATACTTCTAAGCGCTACCATACAAAAAATGTGACAAAATCATACACACTAGTAGAGAATACTCTGATAAAGATTGATGTCCCCTTAGGACCATGTAATAATTTACCCGCAAATGAATCTAAAATATGCTAGAAGCTTGGTCAAACAATTGGTTCGAAGGATGCGGTGCCTAGAAAAAGAAAAGTACAAGAAAAAGAAGCAGGTACAGCTCCAGAAGAAGCAACTTTACATGATAGAACAAGAGAAATAAATGAAACAGATGTGGATAAAGTGATTCATGAAAATTTACAATCACATGAAAATATAGAGATTTCAACAAATTATTTAATATCTCGTAAAATATGAAATCGAAGTAATACAAACATCGATGATGTTTTCACTCTAAATGTAATCCTTGATATTATGCAAGGCAATGATGATCCCGAACCACAATCTGATAAGATTATCAACAAAGAAATTACTGGCCAAAATGGAAGGTGGCTTTTATAATCGGAATTAGATTCTTTAGAGAAACGTAAAGTGTTTGGACCCGTAGTTCAAACACCTAAAAATATAATCTTTGTAGGATACAAATAGGTGTTCATACGAAAAATAAATGAAAATGACGAAATTGTAAGATATAAATCCAAACTTGTAGCCCAAGGTTTCTCTCAAAGATCTGGAATCGACTATGAGGAAACGTACTCACCTGTAACGGATGCCACCACTTTTCGATTCTTGATTAGCTTGGTTGTATCAGAAAAATTGGACATGTGACTTATGGATGTGGTTACTGCATATTTATATGGTTAACTTGATAACGACATATAAATGAAATTTTGAAGGATTTAAGTCATAAGAAGCAAGTGATACAATCCCCAAGACCATGTTCTCAATAAAAATGCAAAAGTAATTATATGGATTAAAACAATCCAGGTGCATGTGGTACAATCGCCTTAGTGAGTATTTGTTAAAAGAAAGTTACACAAATGATGCTATTTGTCCATGCGTTTTTACAAAAAAAAGACGGATGAAGATTTGCAATCGTGACAGTATATATGGATGATCTAAATTTCACAAGAACTCCCGAAGTGCTTACCAAAACTGTCAATTATTTTTTTGAGAAAAAAGATTTGGGAAAGACAAAATTTTGTCTTGGCTTGCAAATTGAACATTCAAAAAGAAATATTTGTTCATCAATTTTCGTACGCAAAAAAGATATTAAAATGGAAGCACATCCATTAGCATCATCAATGCAGAAAAGATATTAAAACGAAAGCACATCCATTAGCATCACTAATAATTGTTAGATCACTTGACACTAAGAAAGATCATTTTCATCCACTTGAAGATGGAGAGAATACTATTGGTCCGAAAGTATCATATCTGAGTGCAATTGGTACGTTATCATATCTTGCAAATTGTACTCGACCAAATATAGCATTTTTTGTTAACCTTCTAGCGAGATATAGCTCTTCTCGAACGCGAAGACATTGAAATGGTGTAAAACACATATTTCGTTACCTACGTGGTACAATTGACATGAGTTTGCTTTATTCGAAAAAAATCAAATTTCTCTTTATTAAGATATGCAGATGCAGACTATCTTTCAGATCTACATAAAACCAAATCCCAAACGGGTTATGTTTTTACACGAGGGGACACAGTTATATCATGGAAGTCGACAAAAGCAAAATTTAACAACAACATCATCAAACCACTTAGAGATCATTGCAATGCATGAAACAATCCAAGAATGTATATGGTTGAGGTCCATAACACAACATATTCAAAAATCATGCGGACTACCAACAACAAAAGATAGTTCGACGACTATATTCGAAGATAATGTTGCTTGCATTGCATAATTAAAGGAAGGATATAATAAAGGCGATCGAACAAAACATATTTCATCAAATTTCTTCTACACGCACGAACTTCAGAAGAAATGTGATATTGATGTCCAACAAATTCGCTCACATGACAATGTAGCTAATTTATTCACAAACATCAACATTCAAGAAATTGGTGCACAAGATATGGATGCATTAACTAAAAGACCTTTGGTGATTGAAATCAGGGGGAGTATCAATTGTTGTACTTTTTTTTTTCCTTCGTTCGGGTTTTTTTCCACTGAGTTTTACTGACAAAGTTTTAATGAGGCAACATTGGACTCTCCACCAATCATCTAAGGATGATGTTATATATAGATGATATTTAGGTGATTGATTTGATTGTAATATTCTTTTGTGTAATATTCTCTCTAACTTATAAATAGAGGTGTATAATTGAAATAAGAGAGAACTGATTTCACTCATCTTTTTTCTATTGTATTTCTCTAGTCTTTCATTTTGTTCCTCTTTTTTCTACACTAAATTTATAACACTGTGAATATTATAAAATTTAAACAATTATACCGTATACAAAACAATATAAATAAACTAATCATTTAAGTTACTTCAATTAACCAAAAAAAAAAATTTGTTCATGAACCCATCAAATTTTCATGCACTTGTTTTATAAAACATAATATGATTGTTGAAATAAGTCTTACATAAGCGTTTGTCAAATTAATTCGAACAAACAAGTGATATTTCATAAGCGTGTGCAGCCTAATTATGAAAAATGTAATTGTCATACATGTATACTTGAACATTTTCTGAATATATTTTGTTGAAATTGGCCCAGAAAATGATCCAAATATTCAATTAACGGTGTTAATTAATACCAGTTCCAGTAATTGGGATGGTCGCCAAATGAACCATGAAAACCACAAATATTCCTATGGGAAGTGGAAACGAAACCTGCCCAAAAAAATAACCCACAAATACCCGTTACTTCTTTAACATAAGTTAAAGTAATACAAAAAAAGTCATGCGTACGAATTACGAACTATTCACATTCAGAATTAAATAAATTTTTTGTTCAAAAAAAAAAGAATTAAATAAAATTTAGTTATATAAAAATTCCAATTGGTTGGGCAATATTTTCTTTTTAATGTTACAAAGAGGTGTTAACTTTTTCAACGGTAAACTTTTAATTTTTTTATTAAAATATCAATGAGAAAACTCGTCATTCACCCAAACAAAAGGTTAAGAGGAGAGGAAGAAGCATAAAAATCAAAAGAATGTGCGACACAGTTCGTCGATCTAGGCACCTGAATAAGATCTGTGATAAAAGGTATGGGTGTGCAATTGTATGTTCAGTTCAGTTTTAACGAAATTCTGTTTGGTGTTTCGATTTACGGTTTGGATAATGCGACGTGTACATAGAGTTTTACATAGAAGGTTACACGCCCTATTAAATTATGAAAGTATATCAAAATTCTTTTAAATTTTTTTTCTTTTCAACCAAACCTATAATTCTTTTGTCTTGCTCAAAAAATCTTTTAAAGAAAATATTTTTTTATTACTTATTTATAGAATTAATTTTACTGAGTTCAACAAAAATAATTACTTTATAAAATTTTAAAATATAATTATGAAAATATAATTATTTATTGAGTTGAACAAAAATAATAATTGTCTATTTTTTATAGTAAATATATTTTAAAAATTTTAAAATTAAACTTTTAAATTTACATCGTATATAAACGAGATTTTATTATTATGTATTTAAATTAAAATATTTTTTTATTATTATGTGTAATAATTAATTATTTTGTTAAAAAAACAAAATAAAAATCAAATCATGTAGGTTTGAGTTGATCGGGTTAGTCGAGTTCGAGTAGTCGCTATTGATTTATTCGGATTTGGTTTGAGAAATTTTTAAAAAGTTTTTGTACTTATTTATAGAATTAAGAAATATTTACTATATTTTTATATATTGTATGTTTGAAAAAAAAACTTATTGTAAATTGTATCATATATTTTCAACATGTAATAATTATTTTGTAAAACATTGATTTTTAATATTTTGTGTATTAAGTACATTTTAAATTTTGTACACTTGAACTTTCAAATTTAAATCATATAGAACTATATAAGTGAGATTTTGTTATTATGTATTTAAATCAAAGTATATTGATTATTATTATGTGTATTTAATTATTTTTTTAAAAATTTTAAAAAATCAAATATTTTGGGTCCAACCTGAACCCTTAAACCTCCACCTTAATTCGATAATTATCTGGTCAACTCGAATCGGGTTCAATTTTGACACCCCTAAAATGCACAATAAATAATAAAATAAAAAATAATAATATTTTTGTTAATAGTTTTTTTGAACAAGACAAATAATTGTAAATTGAAAGTAATTAAATATTTTAAAAGAATTTTGATATATTTTCTTAATTTAATAGGGCGTGTAAACCTCTTTGTAAAACTTTATATACTAATAGCATTATCCTTACGGTTTTTCAAATTCATAATCTGAAACCAAACCATTTTATTTCGGTTTGGTTCTGTTTTTTTTATTACGGTTTTGGTTATTACGATAAATTATTACAGTTTGAGTAAGAAGTAGAGTTATAAATGAAGTTATATGTTAGAAATTTAAAACAAATATAATAAAAAAACAGCGACCAAACCAAAATTTTTATTATCTTGAAACATCAAAATTAAGTAAAAAAATATATATACATGGTTATGATTTTGTAACCAATTTGTTAGTTATCTTGCAAACATCAAAACAAAATAATAAAAAATATAACGATTGAAGGTTATCAGGTTTGACGGTGAAAAGTCAAGGGGGAATGTGGTAAATCTGTAAACCCAATGAAAATTACATGTATTAATTATTTTTATTATTTATTATATTTTAAATGGTCGGTTTGATTTTATCGATTTTTAAAAATTCAGAACCAAAAACTGGACCGAAAATCCGGAACTATCAAAAATCAAACCCAGAACCGACTGAAAAACCGTTTAAACGGAATCGAAAAAACCAAATTTTACGGTGTGGTCGATTTTTTTATTTGAACCGTTTAATGCCCACTCCTAATAAAAGGGATATTAACTTGTGGGGCATTCAAAGGTTCAATTTTTTATTTGTTGCTTACATGAGGACAAATGTTTGTTCTTATTTCTTTATTTCCCACTTTTATATTTCGAATTAATTAAAGAAAAAAGCATTAACGTATAAAGTAAGTTCATGAGCATAAGAGGTATAATAAAAATTTTGAATTTTTTTTTTAAAATCCAAAAGATTATTGGAATAGATCGATTCATCTGTCTATGTAGTCAAAGCCATCTTAAAGTCTCTTTAATATAAAATGAAAACGCGTGAGTTGGGAATTTATGAGACGACGCTCAAGTCCAAATGAGGAACAAAATAAAACATATCGTCTAAATAATACTATGATCCTTTTATAAATATAAATAGGGCTTTCACCACTTGTGTTTATTTATAGATGCGGAATCCCAATCAAAATTAGACGACAAAATAAATGTCCCCAATATATTGATATATATTTTTATTTATTAAAATTAAAATAATAAAAGAAATTTCTTACTCTTACATTCTTGAATCGAATCCATCATTTATGTTTAGTTACAAAAATTGTAGCAGTTCAAATTTCTCCTTTCCTCAATGCATTTATTGTCCTCCCTAGTTTTTGAACCAACTATGAGCCCGTTTGAATACAAATATTTTACTTTTAAAAATGTTTTTTAATTTTGCTTTTAAAAATATGTTTTTAAATAAAAATTGTAATAATTTCGTGATGTGATAAATAGATGAAAAATACTTTTTAAATTTGAGTTATTTGAAAAACTATAAATTTAGGCTTTTAAAAAAGAACTTAATTTTATGTATGTATGAAAAGCCGAATCAATCATTTATGTTTGTGTAAAAAGTTGAAACAAGCAGCTTAAATTCCTCCTTTTTCAATACACTTTTCTTCATATTATGGAAGCATTTACCATAAAAAGAACTACCTGTCATTATAACTATTGCAGATCGATATTGTTGGATCGGGCTACATTATATTATATTTTGAAAGTATGAAACAACAATCCACACCGGTGCCACGAATTTCAAATTCTTTCCTCAAATCAAATATTTGCATCCAAATGCAACCTAAAATTATATCTATCAATAATCCTCTAACCAAAACATGTATTTAAAAAAAAGGGCTGGGTTTTCGAGAGGATGACTTGAAGCTTCTATAAAAGAAGAATAAGATAAGGCATCAGTTACCTCATCTAACAAAACTTCCCCGATGATATGATAACAGGGATCGAGATGACTTTTTATCAGTGTCTACCATATGGCCCAGAATGCAGGAGACAATTTTTTTTACTTTTTTTATTTTGGTGTAAATATTACGATCAAAGATCCAGCAAACAGCACAAGCAGCTGTTTCATGCACAAAAACAGTTCGCAGGGCTAAATTTCGAGGTAAAGAGTGGGCAGAATTCACAATAAACAACCAAATGAGCCTCGCTCAAATACGGTTACAATACTCAAGTAACAAGATAAGTTTCAAATTCATAGATCGATTGTGAAAAGGGCAAGTCTCCACAGAACAAGATAAGACACATGAACTGACGGCATTCTGTCCACATGAAATATAGAGAGCGCAAAACAATTAGTATATAGACACATTTAGCAGCATTCACTCAAAAGCCCATGCATTCTCCCTGCGAACTTCTTCTTCCTCTTCTGGAGTAAAGTCATTTTTTATGTTGAAGGTCTTGCGAATCTCCTCAGGTGTCTTACCCTTGATCATGTCAGCCACAGTTTGACAGGTGAGATCAAGTAAGCTCTTGATGTTTAAGTAGTTTGCAGCCTGGAAAGATATTAGGGGATACTTTAGAGAACAAGAGAAAGAACCAGCTTTCAAAAACTTTCTTTGCCATAACCAAGAAAGAAAGCAGGGTGGGTTGGGTGTGTAGCCATTCAATCAAAAGAAGGAAAAGGGGTGCTATCAGCAGAGCCAAAAACTCGAATATTCCAACTAAGGATATTGCATATAAGAAGTCTAAATATCAAAAACCAGTTTAAGACAGGCGTTGATTAGAAATTTGAACACCACAAACAAAGAAAGTGCATCAAGGGACAAGCTCAAAATAAGTGAAACCTATCACACAAATGCCCTTACATGAGTCTAGAAACCAAAAAAAAAAAAAAAAGTTTCAGCATGTAGCATGGTAAAAATGTCAAACATTTAGCAGGGTGAAAAACCAAAGATGCTTAAAACCCAGCACAAAAACCAGACAAATCACCAATCCAATAAGAAAATTTTGCCCAATGCATCTTCATCTCCAGTCCATGTCACAAGACAAGGCAGACAAAATTTTAATGAACTGTAAATTAGAACAAAGGGGAATCCCTACTGATAAACAAACCGATGACCATGTAAAATCCCACGAAACTCACAATTCAAAAATAAAACTAACATCAATCATATGAAATTAAATAGCCAGATAAAGAATCCAATTCCACATCGTGATTTTGAGCAAGTAGTTGGGCGGGGCAACCATCCAAATGGAGTAGTTTCATGTGGCCCCTAATATATTGTCTAATTAAAATGGTGTTCAAGAGAGTTATATAACTTTGACAACACATGACATAAATTGGTGAGGACAGACTTGCAGTTGTTGGAGCTGAAATCCAATAGAAGAGAAACAAAAAATAAAAACACGCCAAAGGTTATCGTGCGAAAAGAAGAAACATGAATAGGTCCAAACTAAAACTCAATATGACAAACCAAACAATCCAACAGCACATTCAAGCGACATTTGGCAGATATTTACCGAAGCAGAAAATAGCAGCAAAGTCCAGCCACACATAAAATGGTAACCAGCCAAAAAAATCCAGGGGCAGATTAGTCAAACGGAGGGCATGACAGCTAAAAGAACCAAACCCAGGGGCAAAACCGTAAAATGAAAAGGAGAGAAAAAGAGGGATATACCAAAATCAGATCAAAGAGCGTCCCCTGATCCACCTTGACGAACTCGGCGTCGAAATTCTTCAACTCGTCGTCGACGACCTTGTCCGTGGAAACGCCGTCGGAGGAAGCCTTGGCGGCGGATTCGACGTGGCGCTTGCAGTACTCGATCACCTTGGCGAGGATCTTGGACGTGACGTTGGGCAGAGGGATAGTGGTGTCGGCGCAGTTATCCTCGATCATGTGCTTTATGGTCTGAGATTCGACGGCGACGGCCTCCTCCACTTCGAATGTCTCGCCGTCGGAGCTCTTCAACACGATCATCTTCTGCGAAGCGCCATCTATGGAAGACATCCTTCTACCAACGAACGATTGATTTGGGAACCCTAGCGAGAAAAAAAGTATCAAGGAGAAATAGATAGCCTTTAGATTATGTGAAAAGTGAAGAAAATAATACTACTTCTCTTTATATTTATATATATATATATATTGTCATAATTAAAATATATAACAAAAAATAATATATTGTTATCGGCGGCTGAGGGACTTGTAGACCGGTATATATTTTCTTTGATATATTATTATATAGTAGTAGGTATGTGTTTTAGAAAAAAATTAAATAATTTATTTTTTTAACTTTCTAAAGTTAATTTCTTGATTTGCCGAATTGATAGGAGGTCAGATAAAGTGTAATATATATATATATAAACTTCACAGTCGTACCAAAATTAGTTGGTACAAGAATTTTAGCTTAATAAATAATAGAGATTATTCAAAACACTAGGGCAGACGGCAGCACATAGAAGACCCATTATTCATACGTTTGGCGTGATAGCTTCAGAAATCAGAGTTCCCCGTTTCGGTTGAATTTTATAAAATTAAAGCTATATATGTTTTATTTATTATTATTATATAGCTCAATTTATTTGACAAATAAAGTCATCTATGTATATATCATTTGGAACGAGCTTTATAGTAATGATTGGACTTGATCAACTTAAAACAGTTATGTATTATGTAAAACAAAAAAATATTAATTTTTATTAGAAATATGAGTTACATGGATCGATTTGATAGATATAAATCTATGAAAACGTAATCTATTTTTTTATTATATTTTAATATTATAAATATGTATAATTTCATTTAATCTTATGTCTCATATATAATATAGTTCTGTAAACAACTACACACATATTTATCTTTAAATTTAAAGATAAATATGTATATAAATAATAATGTGTATATACTTATCAAAATTTAAAATCTAAACAACTTCACACATATAATCAACATATCTAAATATAATTATATTTTTTAAAATAAAAAAATATATCAAAATAAGTTCATGTACTACTAAATAATAGTTTTAACAAATTCAAAATCCAAATAATTATATATATAGGCCAAAATAAAATTTTAACTTTAACAAATAATAAAAATAAAAAAATGATGTGAACGAGTTCGGACCGGTTTTTTTATCGATTCAAAGGCGGCTTGGATGGTTTTTGACCGAGTTTATTGGATGTATTTGAATGTGTTTTTTTTATTTAAAATTTTTAAATCGGATTTGAACATATTTGATTCATTGTTGATTTATGAATAATATTTTAAGTTAATTGATATTTGCATGAACAGTAAAAAATTATAAATAACAATTTTTTTGATAGACCGAGTTAAGTTGGAGATATCTTTTCATGGTCACTATTTGTTTAATCACAAAAGGTGATGTTTTAAGAGTCGGCTTTTGTGAAAAAAAATATCTTATTTGATGTATGAAAAAAAATTGATTTTTAATATAAATATGAGTCGAATCGATTGTCTTAACATCGATATACGAGCAGTGGCGGAGTCACATATTGCGGCCCGAGTGACCCGAAAAAATTTTAAAATTTTATATATATTGATTTAGGAAAATTTTAGATTAATTTGATAATAACCCGGGTGATTCGATTCAAAAGTTTAAACAATTATAGAATTTAAAATTTTAACTCGAATATTTTACGAATTCCGGCTCCGCCATTGTATACGAGACCATGTGAGAAGATACCAGCCTAATTTAATTCATGTGATTTATTGTTATTCATTTTTATCAATATTATTAGTTTTTTTTTAAAACAAATATATTTATATAATTTGGAAAGGCGCATCATTTTTATCCAGTCATATGAAGTTTGAACCTTCTTCCCCATGCTCCTTGGCCCATAGGCCATACAATACTGTACACTGGTAAAAGTAAACTTTCTAAAATTAGGGTTCAATCGAGCTGCGATTTTGCGACAATGGAAAGGCTTATCTATTCCAATTCAATACCTTCTAAGTTCCATTCCAATTCTCCAATTTTTCGCCAGCTTGCACCACTTCAATTGCCCCGGAAGCTTGCTCCGTGTTTTCCTGCGATGCCGTGGTCTCCGGGGTTCCTACGCTCTGACTCACGCACAGGCAGTTCGATCTCCTGCAGTCTCCATGGATCGGCGTTTCTTTCTGCGAATTGCGTTGAAATCGTGTCTACTTCTGAGGATTTGCCAAATGGGCAGGAGCCTAAGCGCGATTTCCTGAACAAGATTCTTCAGAAACTATCTCGGCAGCAAAATGTGAGCTCTTTTTATTTTATTTTATTTAGTTTGCGCTAGTATGATTTGTAGGAATTTTAGTTTCCTGATCTCATTGCTTAGTGATACCGGTAAACCATGAAAATTTTGCTGCTACAAGGGAAAGTTCCGCGAGTTGTGTTTATGTGTGTGAAGTACAGCTTGTTATGCTGTTAACTAAGGTTCTGCCGTGTGAAACTAGTAATATTTTACTTCTTGAACGATTAAAGGCTACGGATGTCGTGAATCTGTAAAGCTCGGGAGCCTATCAGAGGGAAAGATGTGTCTTTTAACGAGGAATTGAAATTTTTTATGTATTTTAAAACTATTTTTTTTTACCTTTGAAGACCAGTATCAAAATCCAAACAGTAAGTGTCTCTAAGGTTATTGATATTGAAAAATGTTTCTGGTTTGGAAAGTGTTTTCACTCTGTTTAAGTCGTAGTTGAAGTTGACAAGTAGAAAATATTACTAAAATGATCGGCCCTAGTTATTATGATTCATGAGGTGATGTTATGGTTTGTCAATGTTTCTTTGTAGCCTTAGTAGCCTAGCATGACCATCAATTCTTCTCTACTGGTGCTACATCTCTGTACACTACGGATTAACTGTGAGGAGTGATATGCAATACGAGATATATGTGGCCTTCTCACTTCAGCTCTGTATCTTTGTGGTTTTACATTCTCATAATAAGTGTGAAGTAGTTTCATCTAATCCCTAGCTCAGATAGGATTTAACCTTTTGTTGGTTACTTGGTTTAACCATTAGTCCCTGTTTAGAGGCACATTTTCGGGATAAATCCATTTTGCAGATCTTTGGTTTAAAAACTTCCGTGAGATGATAAGTTCTTAAACTGAAAGTCATGTTGTCGTTAGATCTTAGTATTTTTTGTTTCCTTATTTTTTCATTGTGTCATATGTAAACACAGAGACACTTGTTTCAATAGGTACTTCTTGTTGTCATTCAGCCCTTTGTCATCCTCAAAACAGAGACATGGTTTACAAAAAATGATGAGAGGAGTTTTAGTAACACATATCTTGGAACTTCGGGGGTCTACTTTCTGTGTTTCTTTGTCGTTGACTGTTATCATTCTTTCTATTCGCTAGTCCTAGTGTATAATCCTAGTGTAATATTCTGCATTAGAGATTGGGTTGATGGTTGGTTCTCTTTAAAACAGACAAACAATGTCTTGTGCAATTTAAAAGAATTAATTAACCATAATAAAACCGCCGAATTAGAAGATACTTGCAGTAAATTCCTAATTTAAATTTTAATTATCTCTGTACAAAATGTTTATAGTTGTCTGCCAGTACAAGAGTTGTTACCATTTGGTAATATCTCATCAAGTTGATTTGAGGGACTGATGTAGTGGTGTATGTTATGACTATATCTTAATTGATTCAGGTGTTTAATGCCGGGACAGTGATCTTACTATCAGCTCTCTGTTTAACATTATTCCACCACCCAGCACTCGTTTCACCAGCCTTTGCGAGCTTTCCTAGTGGGCTCGGAACTGGAAGTTCCGCAGCAGTTGCAGCTGGTGGTAGTCTCACTCGCAGTGAATTAGTGAGCAGTGCATGGACTGGCTTATTGGCTGGTTGCTTACACACATTGTCAGGTCCTGATCATCTTGCTGCATTAGCTCCACTGTCAATAGGCCGCACAAGGATGGAAAGTGCTGCTGTTGGAGCCCTGTGGGGATGTGGCCATGATGCTGGCCAATTGATATTTGGTCTACTTTTTCTACTTTTGAAGGATCGGCTTCATATCGAGGTTATCAGAACTTGGGGAACTAGAGTAGTAGGCTTGACTCTCCTCATAATCGGCGCAATGGGAATCCGGGAAGCTTCAGAAATCCCTGCACCATGTGTTGCCATGGATGAGGCTGAACGTGACGTTAGTAGGCATGAACGTCTCCCTAACCCCATAATTGGAAAGAAGAAGATTGGGTTTGCGACGTTTGCCACAGGGATCGTCCATGGCTTGCAGCCTGATGCGCTGATGATGATCTTGCCTGCACTTGCACTACCTTCTCGTTTGGCTGGTGCTGCATTTCTATTCATGTTCTTGATTGGGACGGTTGTGGCTATGGGTAGTTATACGGTATTTATAGGGTCATGCAGTCAGGCACTCAAGGACAGGGTCCCTAGAATAACGGAGAAGCTCACATGGGCCTCCTCGCTTGTGGCCATTGCTTTAGGGGTTGCCATTCTTGTTAGCCAAGTTTTTGGATATAGTTTGTATTAGTTTTATTTTTTTGTCTCATAATGGTGGTGAAGGATCAAGTAAAAAATTATAGAGAATTGAGAGCCAATGCATCATCTGCTGTAGCTCTGCGTTTCTAATGTGATGATTTTTGACATTGAGTTACTCTTTGGTGCCTTCCATTGTCAAGCCTCGAAACAAAAACTACTCCCAGGAAATTGTTTAGCCTGGTCAGATCTATCATAAGAATCAAGATTCACAACATCACGATCAAAACGGATTTGTTTTTGGCAATCATGGTTTAACAAAATCTAGGTCTCCCCATTTGGAACCCATAATAATTACAAGTATCGGCTGGTTGTTGTGGCCGAACCTTTGTGGTCCCAGGCAAGAATTATCTTATGGCACGTGATGACTTGGAGTAAACACATCAGTAGAATTGTGGCTATTTACCCATTTTCTGCTTTGTCATATGCATTGGACTTGTGCTTGGGTGCAAATGTGAACCCGGTAGGCACCTTGCCAAGTAACATCTCAGAGATCCTAATCTGCATTTATAATGACATATTAAGAATAGACAACGTTCTAAATGGAAACGAAACTTAATGGTGAGGAAAAAGTCATGTACCCAATCAGCAGCAGAATCAGATGCCATTAATGTCTCGAGATCATCGCGCCCAAAATATGAGGGTGGCCGCCAATTGATCTTCTGTGGGATAACATCTAAGAGACCAACTGGAACATATCTGCATGTGTAACCGAGCCATTCCAGTAAGAAATGCCTCGTTGTCTCAACTCCTGCCATCAAATGCAAACATGCAGGTCAACTTTTCAGCAACCCTACAACAGCAGGATGGATGCATGTGTTTCCAATTCGAAATTACCAAACACACAGAAAACCATTCCTAATACCTTTCGAATCCGAACCCCAGTGCTCAAGGCCAAAGCGTACATAATCCTTCAAAATGTCCAACCTTTCCCCAGAACTAATGTCCCAATTCCTCTGTTCCTTAATTTCAGTAAATATCCAGGGCTGCAAATGCGGAAAGGTGACACTTAGATATAAGATAAGTAATGCTTCAAGTAGGACGTTGAAAATTGCTTTGTTGAGGAGAATACAGGGTAAATCTCTGTACCAACCTTAATCAACGCCCCTCGAGCAATCATACAAGATGAGAGCTCAGGGCAATCGGTACGGCGAATGTTCCAGTCGAGATAAGAGAACACATCACCATTTCCAAGAACTTGCAGGCCCGGAGTGGCAGCTCTTGCACACTGGTAGATGTATTGCCAGTCTGCAAGTTTGCTGTACCGTTGCTGCCTTGTGCGACCATGTATTGTTATTGCAGAGGCTCCCCAATTTCCAATATCATGTATCAAAGAGTCAATTCGGTTTTTGCCCTCAAAATAACCTGTCCTTACCTGAAGGTGCATAAAAAAAAACGCGTACTGAAAAGAGAAATTGCTTCCATAATTTACCATGCAAAAATGGTCAAGAATTACCACGTTAAGGACAGAATATCATAAAACTAAGTGAATTGTTCATTACAACTACATTTCAAGTTTTTAACAGTTCTATACTTCAATTTATACGTGTTATGCTTATTTGACTGTCGCCTTTAAGGAACTTAATTAAGACACATATTTAGGTGATTCAAGGCACTATCCTCTCACCACCAAGATCGAATCAGAAGACATCAGTTCCATAGCATACCTTGATTGTCACGGGTGTATCAACGGCACTAGAAGAAGCTTCTACAACACTTTTCATCCGCATTGGTTTGGTGAGAAGGCAAGATCCAGCACCCTTGTTAACAACAATATCAATTGGACATCCCATATTAATATCAATGAAATCCACTGTGCAATGCTTCTCAATAAGTTCAACAGTTTTAGCGACTGTATCTGGAAAGGCCCCACAAATCTGCACACCAAAGAAATCCTCAGATGAATGGCGTCTCAGCAATGCCCATTCTGAAGCTTGACCCTAGATTCAAACCAGAAAACAATAACAATAAGTACTTCCTCTAGATTACTTCCAAACTAGAAAGTTTAGCAAACATATGCACATGACAATAACTGCATAATGATCTAGAGCTTGATATCTACCTTTCAGCATGTTAATATGATATTCTTATAGATTGAAATATTGGCTAAGTAGGAAAAAACTTTAATTCCCAACCTGCAAAAGATTAGTGCACATAGCCATCTCACCACATGTAATATCAGCTCCCAGAACCTTGCAAACCCTGCGATACGGTAGATTTCCTACAGTCGTAAGGGGAGCAAGATAGAGTTTTTCTCTAAAATCAATGAGTTTCTTTTCACGTGGATGCAACTTTAGGCTTTTATCGGTGTCTCCTATAGCATGTTCCACGATGGTTTGTGGTTCATTATGTTCACAGCTATTGTCTGCGTCTTCCTCTTCTTGAATTCGACCTGTCACAGTAGACCAAATAAATCAAAGCACCCCTATACGCAGAAACTTACTGGTGGAACCCATGGAAAGCATTGTAACAAACCATTATCATGTTGTACTGAACAAGTTTCATCCACCAGACATTTTGTCTTCTTCGGGGGTCTGAGCTCGTCATCCACATCTGTTTCATGTTTTTTATCTTCTTCAACGGCTTCAACAGAACAATCCACTTCTTTAGCAGGCATTTTACAACAACCATTTTCATCAACTTTTCCAGTGCCATTTGCAAAATTTTCAACATTCTCATCATCCACCATTTTCTTTTCTTTTCCCTTCCCCTAAAATAAACAATGACAGAACTTATGGATTAGCTTAGAAATAATACAAATGGTTGAACACTAGACATCAATATATAATGATATTGCAAAACATTATTGACATGAGAGAGATGTAATAATTAATGAATAATTGTACATAATGTATGCACTCTAGCTCTTACCAGAAGCCCAAGCAGCTTGAGTGAAGCATCTGCCTTGGGGAACTTCACTTTGTTTTTCCACAGAAGCTTCTGAAAATCCTTCTCCAATGAATTCATCTCGTTGCCTTTCTTGCGTGAATTAACTGTTCCATTACCCACACAGGCATCATCATCTCTATGTGTGCCTGCAAATCTACAAGCCAGACCATAAGGGCATGGCCCTTCATTAACCAGAAAAGGGCACGTTCCTTCCAAATCGTCCGGTTTCTGCATTTAATAAAACTGAACCCCATCAAAATAGCACAATACATGAATTAGAAAATGAAGCATGCAATCAAAATCTTTGCAGCAAATATCTTCATTCTGGTTCGGCGACTACCTGAGCTTTAAATGCTTCCAAATCATGGCTGTAGCGGCAACTCTCATTATACTGACACGAACTAACCTTCCCACTTTTTGCTACCTCCGGACACAGATGCAGTGCCGATTTCTTTTCCTAAGTTGATCATATCAAACTTTCAGTCCACTGCATACGATTACAAACTATCGACATTTTATCTAATGAAAAAGTTCAATACCGAAACCAATCACAACCAAAAAACTTCGACGTAAAAAATTGGCTAATTATATTATACATTTCAATAATCAAGGAACTGAAAGATAGTGAAAAAAGATACTTTATGTCACCTCACGGCGCTCGCGTTTGAGCTGGCGCTTGGATTTTTTCTCCTTGAGAATTGGAGTTGAAGTTGTATCGTTTACATCAGTTTTCTTTACATCTGAATCGTTAACATTATAAGTATCGGAAGGTCTGACAGAAGGTGGACAGAGAAACTCTCGTTTTACAGGAGCTATGGCTTTAGCCACCAGCTCCTCCGTGCTCAGCGCAGCAACGGCCGTAGAAGGCGACGATACGACATCGTTCAACGAATTGGCTTCGGTTTCCATTGTAGGGTTTTGTGGTATCTATGGATGGAGAGGTGAGTGAAGCAAGGAAGAAGAAGAGGAGACGCGGAACGGCGTCGTGTTAATGAGCATTAAACATGGGCCAGAACATCTGGGCCAACGACTGACACTTTGATGGGCCAACCAAGGCATGAGAGCCCCACCACCCTAAATCTAGGAAACGAACAAAATGAAACGTAACATTTGATTTTTCTATCTCGCATTCATGTAACACTCTTTCCTCGTATATATAAATATTTATTTATTTAAATATTAATTAAATATACAAAAAAGGTCACTATAGTATATTTGGAATTTTTTTTTTTGAAACTAAAAAAAAAAAAGTAAAATGTTATTCATATTATTTAAAATAAATAACTCAAAGAAAGAAAGAGACTTCAGGATGAGGATAATAATTTAAGTAAATTTTCTATAATTTTTTAATCAAATAATATAATCATATATGTAACAAAAAAATTATTATTTGTGATACCATAATTTAAGTTCTTATGAAATTAAATTATGGCAATTAGCTGTGTGATGGCTTAAAATCGACGTCCACTATTATTTAAAAATTAAGATCTTACAATTTATAATTTTTTTTTTTATTCCTTAAAAGAAAAGAAAAAAAAATATAGCAACATAATAATTTTGAAAACCGAAAGAATCATAAATAAACTTGAAAGATGTATTAATTAATGAATTGTGGGTGACAGAAACACAAAACACGACATTAAAGAGAACAAAAGCGACATCAAACTTAAAGACGAAAACAAAACATCAAACTGAAAACACGACTTAATTAGGGATGAAATCTCCGGCCATGCACCAGCACAGCTAGCTAGCCTTCACTGCTTGGGCTCATCTTCTGCAGACGGAGTAGCTTCGTCGTCCTTCGATTCCTGCGGCTCGGCCGTCGGTGACTGTTGCATTTCACCGGTTTCGTTGGTCTCACTAGACAACTGATGATGAATATTCCTAGATGAAGATGCATATGCTTCCCTTTCTTGCCTCAAGCGTTGCAATTCCTCTGCCAAGGCTGCCTTCAGCGCTGTTCCATGACCACCAACCCATAGTAAGTAAGTAAGTAAGTAAGTAAGTCCACAAAAGATCAATAACCAGAAAGAGGGGAAACTATATATATATGTATAGTCGATCGGGACTCTTAATTAGCTAGTGAGATCACCTTCTTGTAGATGAGCCTGCTGTTCCATTGCCTGCAGCCTAAACTTCAGTTCATTGTTCTGGTTGGCCAATGCAGCAGCTTCTTGCTGAAATCGAAAACGAAACAAGATGAGAAAAGGGAAATAATCTCATGTAAAATCATTATACAAGTGAACTATATATTTATATATAGCTAGCTTTGATGATCACCTGTAGCTGAGCAAGCTGGGAAGCCAGCATCGTTCTTTCGTTCTGTAAAGTCGCGATTCGCTGTTCCAATTCGGCCACGTATTTCAGCTTTCTCTCTTTTGAACGCGCAGCAGATCTACGGTTTGATAAGATTCTACACCAACAAAAACTAGTCATGAGTACTACTAGTTAATTCAAGATATATATATATGATCATGGATGGGATTTTATATAAATTAAGAGAGATATATCACCTTTTAGCCCGCCTGGGATCTCTTAATGCTATCTCGGAGAGCCTGGGGTTCTCCAAAATCTTGTTGAGATCATCACCAGTAAAAGAAACACCACCTAACGTGAGGCCGCCGGAGGATTGGGATGAAGTAGTGATCATGGATGAGATAATTTGGCCTGCCGGCTGTGTTCCTGCAGCAGGCACTGGATACGGAGGAAGATCAAGAAAATCATCAGCAAGATCTGTGTTCTCCAGAAAACTATCATCGGAGACACTTCGTAGGTGAAGATTCATCTGCTGCTGAGAAACATGATCTTCCGCGGTGGTACTGCTGGTGCCGATCCCTTCAGGAGGCATGGAAGACACATGATGAGTACTCCTCCTCCTCCTCCTCCACCTTTCGTCGGCGCTGCTATTCTCATCGGTATCGCCTCCTTCGACTCCGATCATCTTATGATCTCCAAAGTCGAAAGCTCCTTGAGGAACCTCATTTGCTGCTGCAGTAGTGGTTGTAGTAGTGGGTGCGTCCATGTAATCCAAATCCATGAACGCCGAGAAGACGTCCTCCTCGACTTGCACCATTTTGGATTTTCCCATCACCAGTATCTCTGCAGCAGTGTTAATGTTGTCTGATGTTTCACGGACTGGATCAGTGTCCAAACCTCCAGGGATCCTATTCCTAGTCCAAGGAACATTAATATTACTATTGGATCCAGAAGGTTGATCGCTAGTAGCCCTTCTGTGAGCCTCCAAAGCCGCCGCCCCGATTCCGTAGCAACTACCACTCGGGACGAAATGTGAGGGCTGCAACAACGAGTAAGAGGTCGAGCTCTGCTGTTGCTGGGGATACAAGCTGGAATCCAGCTGAGGAAAAGCAGGCATAGGCTGTGACATGATGATTTCAAGATTATTATTATTACTGGGCCTCAACAAATTCTGCTGGCTTAACCCAGAAGGGTACTGGTTATTAGCCTGCAGGATCCGGGAGTAAGGTGATGATGGGATATTGCGGGGAAGCTGTTGACGCGGTGGAGGACGGGGCGGCGACCCCGGCGGCGGCCTTTCGCCGCTTTCTCCAGTGTCACCGCTCATTCACCAACTCTTATTTATGTATACTTAATTGGGTGATTAATTGGAGACACTCAAGTATATATATTTTATTTTATTTGCATGAAAATCCAAAACCAAGAAGCTCCCCTTTTATAGAAGGATTCTGCATGGATAAAGAAGAACGTGCTTATTCATAATATAGTAGGTACTCAAAATTCACGCGATACTGTTTACGAATTATTACAACAATCACAATATTTTGCCAATACTTGGTAGCAACATAATTTATGTTGCTACCAAAATGAAACGTACAGTTCATTGTCTATACATCGTTGGGTGTGTACAGCAATTCCATTTCTTTATCCGCTCAAATTTCACTTACCATATTGCCAAAAAGACTATTACTAAACTAAGTTATTTCATCCAAGAGCAACCATTGAAACATGATTTATTCGTAAATTTCGCGTAACGTCGTGAACGACGAGCTGAATGATCGATAATTAAGATAATCTCGTGTTAGATCAAATTCGTCAATCGAGCTTGCGTGGAAAAAATGATCTTATTCATATATAAATATGATCCATAAAGATAATCTCGTGTTAGATCAAATTCGTTAATCGAGCTTGCGTGGAAAAAATTATCTTATTCATAAATTCTACGTAACGATATATAGAAGCGAACAATAAATAATCATTTATTTTGGTCTTCTACCAGGCAATAATCATTTATACGGAGTTTAAATTCCGTTTGGACAAATACTTTTTATAAAAGTGTTTTTTTTTAATTTTTTTATAAAATGTTTTAAAAGTTGTTTTAAGAGTTGTCAGAATCGAAATGCTACTGCTACCGGGGTAGACCAGTAGTGAGCTACTATTGTCTTGAAGTTGATTCTAAGAGGGCATTAGCTACTTGCTGTTAGTGAATTTACTAGTGTGAGCCACTGAACTTTCTTTTCTCTTATATTTCCAAGAGTCAACCAAAAAATATACTTGTGCGGAAAGAGGTCAACTAGGATGTTAGAACAACAGAAATCAGATGCATGTCTCCACAATGGTATGATATTGTCCACTTTGGGTACAAGCCCTCATGATTTTGCTTTTGAAACCACCCAAAAGACCTCATATCAATAGAGATATCATTTCATATATTAACTCATGATCTTTCTCTTGATCTTCCAATGTGGGACTTTGGTTGACTACCCAACAATCCTCCCTTCAAACGAAGTCACACCATTATTCACATGGTCTCGGCCTCCCCTCAATCCGTCCTCCAATCGAGGCTACTTCACTTCACTGCGTTGAGGCACACACCTTACATGAATTCCTGGGAGCATCACCCCTCGAGAGTTTATTCACGGATTTTTATCGGGAGCCCTCATCTCCTTCGTTCAAATCTACGAGGATTTCACCCACATTGGCTTGATCAAATCATGGCTCTGATACCACTTGTTAGAACAACGAAACTCGGATATCTTCACAATGGTATGATATTGTCCACTTTGGGTACAAGCTCTCATGGTTTTGCTTTTGGAATCACCCAAAAGGCATCATACCAATGGAGATATCATTTCATTTATTATCCCATGATCTTTCCCTTAATCTTCCAATGTGAGACTTTGGTTAAGATTGGACTGTATCAGTTGGTTCTACTGGAAATTAAGAGTAGAAAGCAGTAAATAATATAGTGGTTTATTTTTGGATGTTAGAAGACTCAACTGCTCCTATGTCACCTTTTCTTCTGGTTCTGCCAGAAGGTACAACTCTTGCAACACCCCACCTGAGCAAGGACTTATCCTACTGCCTACAACTGAGACTCCTATTATCAACAAATCAGTTTTTACTGATCTTACAAAAGTGTTTTGATAAGTTCACTCAACTGATTAGTTTACAAATATTGTACAACTCAACACATAACACAAAGTGATCCTAAGAGATTTGTATTTCTATATGCATGTGCTAGTGTTCTTCGTCTTCTGTATATGATCTTCTATACACTCTTCTTGTATGTATGTAACAACTGAAAGTGTTCAGTTGTTCTTTGCTAAGTTGTAATTAAGTGGTCTGAGTTCTGGTGAGCCGGTGCGTTCTTCTGTTGGTTGTGGTCTCTATTTATAAGTGCAAGATAACGGTCATCTTTGATTCAAATGCATCCGTTGATAACTAGCCGTTTTTTGTCTTTTAGTTCACTATAAGAATGTACACTGTGACTGTGCAAATTTGAGTCTACTCAGTGTACTTAGAGATCACCTTTAGTTAATATCTTTAACTGAGCTTCTGTTGTAATGCTTCTTCTGCTTATGCTATTCTCTTTTAAGCTCTTCTGCTTCTGTTTTTGTTTCGCAGCTTCTGTTTCTGCTTCTGTTGATGTGCACAGTTGTTTGTTAAACATCAAAATTTAGATATTTGAATTATTAACAAGAATAAAATATGTGTTTGAACAACTATTCTATAGCAATATTTTAACATTTAAAAAATAATATTGTTTTGATTTTTATCATTGTCTTCCATTCTAATTAAAACGTATATTTATAAACACTTATCAATTGTTCTATAAAACTATATTAGGAAAGAACTTTTTAAATATTTTCGAGAGGAATTTTTATAATTAAAGTTTCTAATAATTAATTGAAATAAAAAAAATTATCATTTTAGCGATTCTTAAATTTATGATATTTTCTAGTAATTATTTGCATTGGGAATAATAATTTAAATTCAGATAAAGTGGAAAATAAAATATTGAAGTTAAATATGAGATGGTTTCGTTTCAATATATACCAAACATTATAATTAAAATTATAAATATTAATGATACTTTGTCTGTCTACGAAAGCGCGGACGATGACACCAAAAAATAGTTAGTCGTCGCTTAACTTTATTTTTTATATTAGCGATAGGATCACACGCAGTTGTGTGTCATATAATATATGAATTTTAATTTTATGAGTTTTTAGTTATGAAATAATGTATTATTTAATAGTTGAAAATTAATTATCGAAAAGATAATATAAATTTAATATGCTAATATAATCAAATTGATATTTGAGATATATACGTATGAAATTAATCATAGAAGCAAACATGATACAAATTGGTTGAAGAAAAAGTGGAAGGTGTTAGAAAGAAAAAAAAAGTTGAGAAAAAAGTGGACACAAAAGGGTAGAAATGAAAGATGTTTTTTGACACACCAAAAAACAATTACTATACATAAGACACTCAGGTTTTATAAAATAGTATAGATAATATAGATAGATAAATAGTATAGATATATATGAAAAATAAAGATATTCAGTCAAAATAATTAATAAATTTGTTTTTTCTTAAAAAAAATAAGAAATTTGTTTTTTTTCTGCCAATATTTCACTTATCATATTGCTGAGACAACTCAGAAAATTATTGTGGGTGAGTTGCATTCTTATCCCTATTTTTTATGAATTCGACACTCACATCTCTTGGCATGTTATAACTTTGATAATTGAGTAGAGAAATGAGTGTCAAATGCATAAATAATAACAAATTCTTCAAATATATTTATTCAATCTAAGATTGCGCATTGAAACATGATTTTATTCGTAAATTTTCACGAAGAGAGAGCAGAATAATCCATAAAATAATTATTTGTTAGCTCGAGTTCATTAACTAAGCTTTCATGCATGCAGGGACAGACTTGTTTGAGGGGTTAGCCTAGGCTTCAGCCCAGGCTGGCCCCTCCCTTATACCCTATATATATATATATTATATATTTGGGCTCAATATATATGTGAGATTGGGCTTTCACTACAAGAAAAATGCACAAACACAACCCCTAAAAGACAACGCTTTTAGTGAAAAGTGTTATAATTTTTTGAAAGACAACGCTTTTAGTAAAAAGCGTTGTCGTTATATGTTTTTTATTTAAGAAAGACAACGCTTTATTTACAAAGCGTTGTGGAATAGACTTTTTTTGGGGTCAAAGACAACGCTTTTAAAAGCGTTGTCTATTAGCGTTTTTTTTTCATGTATAACAACACTTTTTAAATAGTGTTGTAGAAAATCTATTATTTTTATTTAAAATAAATCATAAAATAAATAATATTACCCAGATCCCCAAATCAAACGCTTCCCGATTCCTTCTCTTCTCGCGTCTGATCCCTAGCCTTTCTCCTTTTCTCTCTTTCAATTGAAAATCCCATGTCAATTTTTGCTCGATTCTTAGACGAATTTTGAAGTGATCTCCGACAAGCCTTCTCCAAGAGCTTCTACCCTTCCTTCCTCGAAACAAATATGCAATCGATTTCCTCGGCTTATTTTATTTCTTGAGGGAACAACCACAGTGGAAGAGCTCTAATTTCCTTCCAACTTGGGTTTATATGCGTATACCCTCACGGGACTCACCTCCAAGAGTCGCAAATCCTACGCAAGTGCTGGCGAGATTTTGGTGAGTAGAATGCCTTCTATCTGTTTGAGAATTTTACTCTTGTCGCATTTTAATGAGTATGTTTGTTTGTTTATTTGCCATTGTTGCTCTTTGGAGAATTGGTTTCCTCAAAGTATGTGGAAACTTTTATCGTATTTTGTTCCCTTTGATTTTGTATTCTAAAATCTGGCATTTTTCAGTGAGTACTGTATTGCAGGCTTCGTACAAAACTATGTTATCTATTTGTTGGTTTTGTTTTTTTATTTTTATCTTTTGGTTTCGGTTGGAGGAGTGCAAATATCATTCGTTTTAGGTGTTGATTGTGCAATATGGAGATCCTCGATTTTAGAAGATTTTTTTTTAGCTTTCCTTTGAATAAAGGCCAGATATTTAGTTTAGGGTACCTTTAGAAAACGTAAAATTTTAAACTGAAGCACAATCAAATAGATAATACCACAAGTTGTCCACCAACTTGGATTTTTATGTTTTTTGGAGGGATATATTGTGATTTTCATCAGGTATCTGCCTGGTGATGTATTTTAGAGCTGCGAAACTTCTGCTTTGCAGTAGATCAATCCATAGTTTTCTAATTTTCTTTCCAACTTCATCATCAATTCAGTATCTTTTTTCTGGATTCTGTCACTTCTTCTAAAGGAAAGTTTTATAGACTCTACTCATGTGATTCTTTTGTTTTTTGAACCTTGTTTGGTTGGGCATCACAGGTGTATGTTGCTTATATTTTTAATTTGTTCTCTGTCATTTTAGATACATCTCGAGGAAGGTCTAGGTGATATACTTGTGTTCTTGACAGGCCAAGAATAGATAGAATCCATTGAAAGGTTAATTAATGAGCGCCTTCCAAAGTTGCCTGAAATCAAGCGCAAGCTTCTTATCTATCCGATGTAGATGAAAGTTTTCAGTCCCACACCCCTTGGGTTTCGCAAGGTAAATTTTCTCTGGTTTTGATATCCTCTATGAAATTTCTTAGACTGGCTGCTCTAGACTCTAGTCATATAATATACCCCTGTTTATGGTATAAACAATTTTGTTTCACATTTTGCCATGCATAATTGCTGGAAAAGATTATTGTCTCGTCCTCTTTGATTAACCAAATTGAACTCTTATTCTGTGGTTGATCAGGGAAAATCTTTTTATTCTGTGGTTGATCAGGGGAAATCTTTAACTATTCTAAAACTAAGGCATAATACAAAAGTTTTTTGGACCAACTTTTTAATTTTTGAGCTGTACACAGTTCATTTTTATTAACTTAGTTCTAGTGCAAATACCAAGTTTCAGTGCCAGAAAATTATTTGATTTTTTTGTGAGTGCTAGGATTATTTATCCCCGAAGAATTCAATATATGTGCTTCTTCTACAGAGGGATCACATATAGGATGCTTTGGTACACATTATCTTATTTAAAAGAAGCCCCTAATATTATTTTATTTTTAAAAAATAACTCTTTAAAATTCTTCTACATGCATCATATGAAAATGGGTTTGAGGAAGCACACTGGAGCCTAGGAATTATAAAAGTGAGAAAAAAGTTGAAAATGAGAAAAATGCAACTTTTAGTTATCTGCCTCCGCATCTCTTTAAAACAATCAGAAAGTTTTTTTGGGGGGGTTTTTTCTCACTTTTATATTCCAAGTGTTTATGTATCCAAATTTGCCCTTTTTTATTTTTCAGTATCTGAATTGAGATTTATTGTGCTTTCCTGCTTTTGTTATCTATGGAACATATAATATAATTGAGTTCTAATTGTACCATCTCAAGACTTTGAATGATTTTTATTGTTTTGTGATATCTATTGTACAATCAGAGTTGGTGTTTGAAGTCTTGTTTAGATTTATTTTTTCTTCTTTTTTTTCAATCTTTTTGATCTGATGGTATCTGTGACTCGTCATTTTAGGTGTTCTAGAGTAGAAATATAGAATTAAATATTTAAAAAAATTTGTTTCAGGAGTTGATCAAGTTTATGGTTTCCATCGTGATAATTACACATCAATGGATTGCGTGTAGTTTTCCCTGATCAGAAAAAGGGCACTCTCATTCTCCCGCCTCTATCATTCAAGCTCAAGGTAATTAATACATGGGCGTGGATTCTTGGATTTTAGTTTGCATGTAATTGATGTTAATTTGCGGGTTTTGATTGATGGACTCTTGTTTTGTTTAAATCTCTGGTGCATTTAATCTCTCCGTTGCTTTTTATTTGAGTAATTATTTCTTGGATACTTAAAAGGTTGTCCCTTTTTTTTTGTTGGTTGCACTTGAGTGACTTTTGTATTCTATCGATCATGGTCAAACTTCTTGTTTAGTTTTCTATGCCGGGGTTGTTTCTTTCCTGTCAACTTCTTTATGCATAGAAAATCTTGCATGACCTTGTTTTGATTTGTTCATCTGTAGATTTTGATGGGTAGGCTTACGCTATATATTGGGAAAGACAAGGGTTTTGTAGCCAATCAATTAGTATTCTCTGGGATTAAATTCGAATTTTGAGTTACAATGGGTCAACTAGCTCAATCTAAATATAGGACTCTGAGTGTTCTTATGTTGTGATCCTTTGCCAAATCGTGTATTGAATACTTTTGAAGCTTACATTTACTGGTTTACTGATTTGTGGTTGTTGTCAGTGAGTGATTCTGAAAAATTCAGCCTCGTCGATCAGGTAGAGTGGTATTTAGCAAAGTCTCTGTTTTCTTTCGAGGAAAGGATAACTTGGAAGAAAATTCATGCATTTAAAAAGAATGTGACAGTTGCTGGTGTGTGGAGTATAATGGAAAGCAAAAATGCATTTTTATGCTTTGATACCATGAGCAGACTATCTGTACCAGAGGTTACTTAATCATATTGTTAGCTTCGTTTTTGGGCTCCCAATCAGGTGTCATAGATCCCATTCGCAATATTAAGCCATTTTTTGGGGGTTCGCTACCAATTTTTAAATGCTAGAAATTGAATTCTCTAGAGTTTGCAATTGTTTATCATTTACATGTTATCTTCTTATTGCAAAATAAAATGCAGGCGAGTGCTTTGACTATATGTTTCTTGCCATTTATCCTTTCGGCTCTCGTTATTCATCTTCTCCTTGTTTTTTCCTTCTACTGCCATAATGTTATCAACATAATTAGTCCCTGCCTTGGAGGGAGGGGGCAGAGGGGAATCTGGATTTTCAGCCTTATTTTAAAGTAAAAGTAAAGCATGTGCTGATTCGCTGAGGTTAGAGCGCTTCAAACTATCTTGGCTACTCAAAAGTCTTGCTTGCCTTCTGTTGCTGGTAACCCAAACTTTTTCTTTCTTTTCTCCCCCTCCAAGTTCAATTTTTTTTTCTGATTTGGATTTCTTAATTAGGTTCTAAGATTTGGTTTAATTTTTACATTATCATCAGCTTGAAAATATACATATTAACATTATATATTTTATTCTCTATAGTGTTACTTACTAAAAGAATGGACAAAGAATGGATGTCAAAGTCTCGGTTATCAAGTGAATATGAGCATAGAGTAGAGTCTTTCTTGCAATTTGCAATTGGGTCATTTGCAGTCAATGGGCCTTGATTTTTCTAAAAACATTAGTGTGATAGCTGTGTGCCCCAAGGGAATGGGACCCCCTTTCAGGAGGTTGTATTTGCAAGGGAAGGAAATTAATGGTGCTGGTATAAATTCAAGTTTCGCTGTCCACCAGGTGTGTACATTTCTCTATTTTTTGGGTGTGGACTGGTGGGTTTTTTGGCATGTTTTGGTTTTCACGTTTCTTGTTTTTGTGGATGCTGATGACCTTTGCTTCTGAAGGATGTGGATGGAAGAGCTACAGATGTTGCCCTTGGATGGTCTATTGCCCTTGGTTCACCTTTTACTTTCGCAACTATGCTGGAGCGGGAGTACAAGAGTGACATTTTTGGGGAGCGAGGTCAGAGGATTTAACCTTTCACCATGCCACTGTATGATTGTCTTGATTAATTTCTGTGAGACTTAATGATTCCTGATTTAATCGTTTGATTGATAGGCATTTTACTTGGTGTTGTGCATGGTGTTGTGGAAACCTTGTTCAGACGTTACACCGAGAATGGGATGAGTGAGGATCTTGCTTACAAGAATACAGTGGAGTGCATTACTGGAACCGTGTCTAGGACCATATCAAAAAAGGTCAGGTTAAGGACATATAGGTTCTTTTGTACTATACACTTCCAATTTTTTCCAATTTGGTTTTAGGTTTACAGCCTCCATGGACTGTTCCATTTTCTTGGAATTTTTGTTCGTTTTCTGCCATTTGAATTTAGATAATATGTCTTGTCACTGGGCATGCTAGCTGTCTACAATTCATTGAGTGAAGATGACAAAAGAGACCCCGTAAATAACGAGTTTCTTGAATTTAGATAATGTATCCTTTCACCGCAGGTGTCTTTGTATGCTGCTTTCATCTTCTTTTTATTTTTTGTGCAAGAACAACATATTTCTTGATTGACTCCGTAAATAACGAGTTTCTTGACTTTGCTTTGTGGTAATTCCAGATCGAGATTCTGAGGAAGAAGGGGCACTCCTACTCAGAGATCATAAACGAGAGTGTGTGATCGAGGCCGTGGATTCATTGAAATATTGTACATTAGATTTAATTTTCAAAAATTTTGAATATTGAGTGATAATATTGAAAATTTGTGAATTAAATTTTTTTTTGTTTTTTATTTGAGAAAAGACAACGCTTTTTAAACGTTGTCATAGATGAAAAAAGCGTTGTCGTTACTAAAAAAGACAACGCTTAAAAAGCATTGTCGTTTTCAAATATCACAACGCTTTTTATGCGTTGTCTTTGCTCAAAACGACAACGTTTTTTGTGACAAAGACAACGCGAAAAAAGCGTTGTCGTTTTTAGATACGACAACGCTTAAAAAAGCGTTGTCTTTTCCAGAAACGACAACGCTTTTTTCGCGTTGTCTTTTAGGTGGTCTTTTACAACACTGGCTACGACAACGCTTTTTCGGAGACATTAACAACGCGAAAAAAGCGTTGTCTTTGGCCGTTTTTCTTGTAGTGTTTCCATATTATATGTGAGTTTAGAAATTGATATATATGATTCAGAGCAAATGATGTGTAGACTTCAAATCAGCAAATTGATCGGGTTAAAAATTATTGGTTTTTTTTTTATGATTTTACTTTAAAAATATTAAATCATGTCAATAAAATGAAATCGACTTCTTTCTTAGTCAAAATGATACTTTATTTAAGGTGTTGAATATGTATAATTAATAATTTAGCTCAAATGATAATATATTACTATACATAGTTTTAATCAATTATCATAGTATTGTATATTTGTGATCTGGCTATATATATGTGTATCATTTTCGAGTTTCATATTATATATATGTATATTTTTAACGCTTCGATTTTTATCAAATAAATTTTTAGTTCCCTCTAGAAGAAAATAATGATTTCGTCCCTGCATGCATAGAAAAATAATCTTATTCATAAATTCCATGTAACGACTTAAACGAACACTTTCCATACACTTGTATATGCAAAGTTCAAAAATAAATAATTGTAATGGTATCTTTTGACAAAACGATATAATATATCTGTATATGCAAAGTTCAAAAATAAATATCTGTATATGCGTTAAAATAATAGTGTCGCCATACACTTGCCATATACATGCATGAATATTAAAATATTTTGTGTTAAGACCATCTCCAGCAGTCAGCACTAAAATAGTGCAATATTTACACTATTATCATGTTAAATATAATGCAAATAATATTTCATCTCCAGCAGTCTCATCAAATTTCTACACCAAAAAAATATTCCATAATATTTTTTATTTTTATATATATTTTATAATTTATTTTTATTATATAAATTAATTTGATAAATTTAATTAATTATCCTATTATAATTTTTTTATCATATATGCCACGAATTATTTTAAAAATAATATGTAAAATATTATTAATGTTTTTTGAAATACAAATAATATAAAGATTCTCAAAAAAGGAAAAAAAATAACGAAAATAATAAAAAAATAAACAAATAAACCATAAAATAACAAAACAAAAAGGAAAGAAAATGAAAATGAAAATAATACAAAAAACAAAACAAATATACCGTTGTGAAGAGTTGCATTGTTCACAACACAAAAATAAAACCAAAATGCAGTTAGTTGTTGGAGAAGATTTATGCTTCAATTTACAGCACACTATTTTTGTGTGCTGCTGGAGATGGTCTAAGTGATTTTTATGTAAACAAATTTTAGAGATGATATTGAAATTTAAATTTTTGAGATTAATATTTTCTAATAAATAATTGAAATAAAAATATATTACCATATTAGTGATTCTTAAATTTATGATCTTTTATAATATTTATTTGCATTGAGGATGATAAATTAGATTAGTGTTTGCAACCTCAAAAATAAGTTATTATGGATTTTTTTCTTAATAAATTTGTAAAAAAAAATTCATAATAACTTATTTTTAGAGCTACAAACACTACCTAAATTTAGATAAAAATGGAAAATTCCTAGAAGTTAAATATGAGATAATTTTGTTCGATACTTATAAACATTATATATAATTATAAATATTGATAATTTTGTTTGTCTAAAAAAGCAAGGACCATGAAACAAAAAATATATAGTTCGTCACCCCTAAACTTTAATAATATTGA
The DNA here is from genome assembly GCF_033568475.1 of Henckelia pumila. NCBI lineage: Eukaryota > Viridiplantae > Streptophyta > Magnoliopsida > Lamiales > Gesneriaceae > Henckelia > Henckelia pumila. Next base: position 131,659,899 of record NC_133123.1, on the reverse strand, counting down.
AAAAAAAATTGTATAAAAAAATCTAGATATTTAATCAAAATTAAGAACATTATTTCTAATTTATCTCCCAATGTTTCACTTACCATATTTCCGAGACATTTTAGGAAACTATTATGTATATATAATTTGCATTCACCTTCCTTATATTTTATGTATTTGACACTTACCTTTCTAAGCATATTATGAATTTTACACTTGATGAGATATGTAAGAGAGTGTTTGGCTGAACTTATAAGTTGTTAAAATTTGTTCCTTAATTTTTTTAAAAAATGTCTTATTTTAACATTTTAACTCTTCAAAATATCCCCACATATTTTCATAAATTATATCCATTATATCTTTCATCCATTAAATATTATTTAAAAAATATTTCCAAATAACATAAATTTTGCTAGATTAAAATATAAAATGTTTTTATTTTTTAATATAGGTTTATTTCCAAATAACATAAATTTTGCTAGATTAAAATATAAAATGTTTTTATTTTTCAATATAGGTTTATTCTAAAACTATATATTTTCGTATATTTATAACTTGTTATATTTTCTTAACAACATTATATTTTTTTGGTAATTTTAACAATAAAAAAATATTTTCATAACAAATATATCAACATTTTTAAGTTGTTTAAAATAAGTTTATCGAAACAATTTAACATCTTATTTTTAAATAAATCTTGACAGCTTATAGCTTTTAAAACGACTTTTAAGCTCTAGGAGCTTATACGTTATTTTTAATAACACTCTCAAAGGGTCAAATGCATAAAATATAAGAGATGCAAATGAAAATTATCCAAAGTATTATCAAAAAAAATGTTAGTCAATCCAAGAACATGCATTGAACCTTGATTTAATTTATTTGTAAATTTATTTTAATATCATGAACAAAAATAAGAATAATTGGTAAAGATAATCACATGCCCCCATATCGATTAAAGTTCGACAACTAAGTATGATCAATTTTTTCAGGGTTTGAATCATGTGATTTTTTACCAAGTGTCTGTTTGTGATTATCCGAATTCTTACAAAGGTTAGTGAATTGGTGTGGGTAAGCTGAGATTAGTATTGCAAGGAGGAAATCTTTGCAGACTGGTAGGATTTCAAGTGCTTTGGGATCTAAAGGTCAGTCTTTTAAAAAGTTTAGGTCTTCTTCGACTACTGGTTCTGGGGAGACATGTGCATCTGACAAAAATAAATTGCAGTGTGATCATTGTGAGATGTAACATGCACGTTACTAAGAAGTGCTCGTGCAGCTTTTGGAGCTTGTTTTATTTGTGGTAGCATGGATCATTTCATGAAGAGGGATTGTCCCAAACGGAGTTGACTTGGTAGCCAACATTCTAAGGCATCAGTCCAGCAGAGAAATAAAGTTTCACAAGTTGGAGGAAGTCAGCAACAATGTTTTGAAAATCGGACCAAACCGGTCACTGGTCCGGTCTGGAGTAATCCCAAAATCATTTTTTCGGTCAAACTGCTTGGAATAGGTCAAACCCGATCAAGAACTTATCGGACTGGCCTTGAACCGTTTTGACTAGTTCATCTATTAATTTTAAAAAATATATATTTTTAAAAAAATAATAAATTTTTAAAAAATTTAACAGTTTCTTATAGCCCTTAAAAAATTATTATCTGCATTTAAAATTAAAAAGTTTTATTTTTTTTTTTATCACATTACACATATACATAATTTTTTTATTTTAAACTTTTTAAAAATAACATTTTAGTGTTATCTGAGGTTATTTTGATTTATCTTTTTGTATAAATAAATAAATAATTATATTTTATATTTTTTGATTATATATATAATATGTGTATATATATATGATGTTGTTTATATTTTAAACTTTAGTAAATAATTTTTTTTAAGAAAAAAATTAGTAAATATTACATATAAATATATATATATATATACATAGTTAAGGTTTTTAAAATTTAAAATATATCAATTAATATAGTATATTATTATTATTTTATACAATATAACAATATTCTGGTTCGATCGTACGGTTAAACCGTTTTTAAGTGTTTATCGCGTGTTTATCTGTTCGATTAACGACCCGATTATAAAAACACTGGTTAGCAGTCTCGAGTGTAGGCAGGGGCGGCCCTGGCCCCGGGCAGCCAGGGGGTGGGGCCCCAAAATTTTTTTAAAAAAAATTATTATATATATTTATTTATATATAAATATTATATATTATTTTCTTACATAAAATTCATTCACATAAAAGAAGGGTATGATTTTTTAATTTTGAGAGTTTCGATAATACTTTGCTCTTTTGTTAGTTTGTGGCTGCGTGCGATTATTTGAATTGACTATCAATAGTTAAAAAATTCAGAAAATAGAGAAGTACAAAATTTACGAAAATACACAAACGCATTCAACAAAACGATCTATGGTATGAATTACAAGACTCTTGTTCAATTTTATTTTATTTTTGAATTTTGATATATTGTTTAATCTTATTTTGATTTAATGTTTTTGTTCACATATTTTGGTTTAAGGTAAGATGTTAATATTTGCTGTAATTTCACATAGATTCTGAAAATTCGAGGATTACAGGTCTGAAAATGAATATTTTTCCTATGATCGTGGTTGCGTATCAAATTTTATTTATTATTCCCGTGACTGTAGCATCAGTTGAGAAAAGTTTTTTCAAGTTAAAATTATTGAAATCTTATTTGAGAATCACAATGAGTCAAGAAAAACTGAATGATTTGGCGATCCTCTGCATAAAAAAAACATATTGAAATATATATCTTATGACAACACAATTGATGATTTTGTTTCAAAAAACATGAAGGCTGAGATGGAAGAAGATTCTAGGTATGACTTTGGAGAAGACTTTGATGCTTACGTCTGTATTTGTATTTGGTTTTGTTTTCTTGGGATTAATGAATTGGATCTGGGTACTGGTGGATGTTCATGGTTTAATGATTTTAGCATTTGGTGTTTTATTGCAGGTTATATTCAACTGTTTTAATTTCATATTATCTGTGCATCCTTTCGGTTGTCACGTATCCTAGTCTTGATTTTGATGACGAAATCTCTTACGAGGGCGAGCATGTAGTGACCTGAATTTCATTTTACATGTTTAAAATGGAAAAAAAACATGTTTAAATTGATTACAAAAATATTAAGGAGTCATTTTTGGAAAATAAGTGATCAGTTTCAGAACGTTCAAAAATGGTTCGGATGTCCCGAGCGCTCGAATAGTTCGGAAAGTGCCGAACCAGTTCGAAATAAATTTAACCAATTTAGACCGTCCGAACTCAGCAAAAAACAGGTGTCATGGTGTGTTGGACAAGTGTCAGATCGGACCATATGGTCCCAGTTCGGATCGTCCTAACTCGTCTGTACCTTGAAGTCTCAAATGTTATTTACATGTGAAATTCATGCCCATATCAGATCTACCAATACCCAAATTGAACTGTAATATTCCTGGACTATAATTATGGGCAAAAATTTCATAATTTGATGCAAAATAAAGTGGTTCTTGAGCCATTCAACCTTAATTTGAGTGTTTTTAGTCATATTCTCGAGGGTCGGGCACTATCCTGGGGTGAAGCGCGCATGAGTGAGAGGAGTACTGTGATGAGTGACTTCTTGAGAAGCTCTGGTGCATCAAGCTGCAGACGTTGAACTATTTGATCTGGTTGCCTATGTGGGCTGTAAAAGAGGAACACCAGATATTAATGGATAATACAGTCTCTGCTGAGAACAGAGTAGATAGTAGAGAAAAGATAAGACTGATCTCGAAGAGATACGAGACATCACTAGCTCCGTAGACTCATGGACTTAACGACCCGACCCATATGTGCTGCCACAAATATCCAAGGTGTAACCTTTGGCCTAGTGGTAAACGTTTGATCCTAACAACTGTCAACTGGTATCAAAGTCAAGTCATGGGTTCGATTCTCCCAAGAAACATATAACTATACTTCTTGCATGAAAATATTAGGTTAAACGTGCATGCATGAGAGTGGTACTGGGATGGATAACCTCCTAGGAAGCTCTAGTACGTCAAGCTATTAATGTTGTGCAGTTTGATCAGGTTTGCTAGGTGGACTGTAAAAGAGAGACACTCGATCTTAACGAGTAATATTATCTCTGTTGAGGACAGGGTCGACCCTACCAAAAAAAACACATTTTTTGCGACGGTTCTTCCGTTGCAAAAAGCATCGCATATTGCATCTTGCGACGATTTTTGAAAGCGTAGGGAAAGCTCCTGTCGAAAAACATTGTGATGGTTTTCAAAGTGGCAAATATTTCCGACGGTTGTTAAAAACCATCACAAACATTTGCAGCGGTTTTTTAAAAGTCGTCGGAAATATTTGTCACGGTTTTCAAAAACCGTCGCAACTTTTGCGATGGTTTAAAATAAACCGTTGCACCAACTGAATATATTTTGAAAAAATCGTGCTCTATAATATATCATTTAAATTGTAATTAAATTTTTTGATATTCATTTATTATTATTATAAATAATAATTAAATAATGCTAATAATGAAGAAAATTACAATTTCATAACAAATTAATAGTTAAAACATTTATATACAGTTCGATACAGTAATCTACGGCCTAAACTATGTCCAATCCGAGGCCTATGTCTTGTCGTCATCATCGTCATCACCACCGTCATCGTCGTCGTCGTCGTCGTCGTTCTGATAGGTGGGTTCTTGAATACGCAACGTGCCTCTGTTTCTCTAAGCATGTGTGTCCTCGGCGGGCTGCTGCATCTTCTGCTTACCACGTTTTTGAATGGCATACATAAACTTATTCATCATCCGCTCCATCTGACTCATCCGCACCTGCAGCTGCAGCTGCTGCGTCTCCTGTCTGGCTACCTATGCATCATCTTTGGTTGTCTGCGTCTCCTCTCTGGTCATCTGCACCTCCTTTCTGGTGGCGCAAATCGCCTCATCATGTGCCGCCATAGATGACTTCATCTGACTAGGCCCTCAAGTACTATGCGTTATCTCATCCGGTTATATGGTCTCTGTGACATACCCCATACCATATACCCATCGATGATTTACAGCACCGACGACATCCATAAATATTGCATTCACTCCTCGACCGACGAATGCTCCTCTCCACTCTGCAGATCTATAATCTGCATAAGTGTGTAGTGCTCACCGATACGACGCTCCACTTCCTCCTATTTCCCCACAATTTACGAAGACAAATATCGGTAATAAAATTTTAATATGTCAAATTACAAAAACTAATATAAGTAACATTGTACGTATGCTAATCCGTCGGGATTTCTCATCGACGAATGTCCCATCAAGCCATCTGTGTGTCTGCAAAAGAATCTCATAACTACTGGGCTCTCTCTGTAGTTGCTGACGCTGCATCGCACGTATGTAAAAAAACAGTATACAGAGAGTGAGTTGCAATTTTTGAAATTTAATGAATGTAGTTTAGCTTTGAGAGACCGATTCAGTTTAGCTTCATAAACTGAATGCAGTTTACTTTATATCCACAGTTGATCTTTGGTCAACTTAGTTGAAGTATACAGTTTAGCTCGGATGTCTTCAGTTTAGCTCGAAAAACTCATCCAATTTATGTATTTTGATTTTCGATGCTAGAAAAAATCAGTTGACCTATGAGTTTAGTTTAGTTTTGCCAATATCAGAACTCCATAAGTTCCAACGATTTCCCCCTTTTTGATATTGACATAACTTTTCGACAGTTTCCTGTGATATTAAGAATTTTCAGTGCTCGACTGCTCTTCAGTGTTACCTTCTTTTTCTTCTAGCAGTCCTTGATTCTGGAATCCATTGTCTTGGACCATCTCGAATGTTCTTTTATCTGAATCTTCGGTTACTATCTTTTTAGTATGTTGTTCCCACTTAATTAATGATGTACTTCAGTTGAGACAGCTGGACTGATGAGATCAGTTGAGCTCATTGTCTTTTCTTGAGATGGATCTTGACTGACATTGCTTGTTGGAGTTAGATTTTCTTATATCGCATTTGTCAGATGACCATTGCAACACGTTTTCTTTCCCCCTCAATCAATGAATCTGCTGAAATAGACGTGTTGGAAATCATGTTGTCTCTTCATATTCTCATGAGTACCTAAAATGTTTATGGGAAGACATGAGCATGTGAGTAACTCTTCGTATTCTCAACTATTTATATAAAGAGACACTTATATTATTTAGTTCAACTACAATATCAGCAAAGAGTAATAGAAAATATCATGGAAGCACATAAGAAGTATGAAACTGATGTTTCTAAAAAGACAGAGTCAGTAAGAGCTAAGGTGAAGATGTTGCAATCGGTTCCGACTCCTCTTCCGCAGAGTGAAGACAGAAGGCTAGAGAAATATAAGCAGCGACTTGGTACTTTCAAGTCGGAAGATGTCTTCAGTCCTGAGGGCATCTTTCTTATGATGCTCATAAAGGAACTTCAGATGCTGAACAAGATCACTGCCACTCCAGAATTCCAAAAGGCTTCCGCTGGTGAGCTGGACACCTGGGTGGGTTTTTGGATGATGGAGGTGGAATAGGACATATATATATATTACAAAGAATCATATATAAGTAAAATCTATTTTTATTTACTATGTTGTTCCATTTACTTCAATCCATGCATTTTATTACTTTACTAGTGATCAAAACTATCAATGCATAAACAAATCAGTAGTTTCGAAACATACTAAACTATTAAGGCCAAATAATGCATAAAAATTTTAAAAATAAGGATAAAAAAGGTTTAGTCTAGAATCAAGTTAGTTGATTCAATTGTTGTCTTCAAGATTTAAACGATCGTCCGCGAAGTCTTGCACAACTGATGTTCCGCCTCACTTCAGTTTCCCTCCTAAACTGATATTCTCTCAATTAGTCAACTTCTGTATGACTAAACTTACTTCTTCAAATTTTCTTTTCCTGTCACTTGTTAGACGGTACCCATTGACAAACTGAAGTTGTGTTCAACTTCAGTCGAACTGCAAGTATAAGAGAGGAGACATGAACTGCTTCATTGACTGCATGAAGACATAATTGAAATCAAGTCTTCAAGTAGGAGAAATATTAGTTGAAAATCATTTATTGTAGTGGGTGGCGAATGTTTGTTGGCGGATGAAAATTTCATTTCCTTTCACATGCACAGGGAGCTCTATAAATAGAGCTCCATTTCTCCCGTTTTAGATCATCCCATCAAACTCTTTCTTCAAGAGCAATTTAAAGAAAATATTGAGTGTTTATTTTCTTGTGTGAGTTGGAGAAAAAAATTATCGGTTATACTCGGAGGTTGGGATAGTGTGAGATAAAGTGTTTTGTATACACTTGTGATATTTTTCCTTCCTTGGAGTAAATATTTACAGTATAACAATGACTTAAAAAGCTTGAGCTCGAACGACCAGGGCGTCTTCAAAAATTTGTAGGTCCTAAGCTAACTTAATGTTTATATAAATTTTTTTTGTTAAATATAAAAATATTACATACGAACTGATAATAAAATGAACATAATGATCATCAATATCTAATTTATTAAACAATATACTACGTAAATTTATGAAATTAACAGAAATGACATATGTAAACTAAATCTCATAACAAAATATTCAAACTCTTCGCATTTTCTGTTGTGCAAAATTATCAACTAATTCATCATAATCAAGATTAGCTACCATATTTTTTTCAACAGACAATATTGTCAAACCATTCAATTTATCTTGTGACATAGTTGATCGGAGGTAGTTCTTTATGAACTTCAGCTTGGAGAAACTTATTTAAGCAGAAGTTACCGTAACTGGTATGCTTAATAGTATTCTATAAGCTATCCATGCATTAGGAAACCCATGATGCAAATTTTTGACATACTCCAAGACTTCAAGTGGTTTGGTAATCCAATCTGGTAAAACTTTAATTTCCTCAACAATTGCAATTCGTAGAATAGTTCAAGCACATTAATATCATAAGCATCCTCATGTTTCAAAATTTTCTCAAATGCATCACATGAATTGTTCAAACTTTCGTCATCTGTTTTTTTTCAACTTGCTCAAATCAAATAAAAATCCAAAAATCTCTTCATATTTCTAAAACTGCTCAAATCTTATCTTGAGTGAAGAAAGAGCATGATCAACTAATAGTAAAAAATAATTTACTCAAAAATATTCAGCTCCTTGTATTGGTTCATCTTGAGAATTTTCATTACAAAAATTACGACGAATACGAGTTTCACGAAATATGGGTTCAACCTCTTTTTATAAAGCAATCTTTTCACCTTCTCTTTTCGCGGCTTCAAAACCTAAATTTATGTATTCTTCCAAAAATATAATCAAGCATTTTACAAGATTAATACCCTCAACAATAACCATATCCTTTCTTTGGAGAATCTTGCTGAATTTATTTACTTTTTGCAATACTTCAAACCCTATCACCATGCCCAGAAGGAATTAAAAGCTTTGAAGGTCATAATTTGCTAAAGATCCCGCATCACTGACTATTTTTGCATCACCATTATGTTCAACTAGATGTAATAGTTCATCCCTTATTTGGGGAGCTTGAAATCTTATAGCTTTTACGCTATCAAGATGGCTTTCCAAACATGTACCTGACCATGGTTTTAATGTAAGTCCTTCTATATTGCGACCTTTTACAAAAGATTTAAGGACCTCCCACCATTTTGTTGAACTGAAGAATAATTTATAAATTCTTCGTATCACTCCAAAAAATGATTTAACTAGAACACGACTCATTTACATATCACAAACGGCAAGGTTAAGAGAATGAGAATCACATGGAGTGTAAAATACCAATTAGATATTCTTTTAGTACTATACTCCTTACTCTTTTGTATTGTTCTTTCATATTTGAACCATTATGACAACCCTGCCCTCGCATGTCATTAAAATCAAGTCCCAATATTTCCAAAACAGATTTAAGGGCATTGAAAAGTGCATCCCCTGATGTTTCAACAACTTTCAAAAATTGAATAAAGAACTCTTTCACTGTTATAGGAGTCTTGGAAATATCTACACATCTCAATAAAAGAGATATTTGTTCTTCATGGATAACATCCGAAGTACAATTAAGAATTACATAGAAATATTTTGCCCCTTTAACGATTTCAATGATCTTATTCCTAATATTTCCTACCAACAAAAGTATTAATTCATTCTGAACTTTATGAACAAGATAATGGACACGACGGGTCTTTTTTTTTCGACGCGTCAAAAGTACTCTTCCATTTTTGGATCAAAATCAGCAATCATCCGAATTATACTAAGAAAATCTCCACTATCATGATCATCAAGATTTTCCTTATAATTTTCTTCAAAACATCTCCAAAATCTCTTTTCTTTCTCAATTACTTTTTGATTAGAAGAATCAATTGTTAGCTTTTTTCTCAACCTTGTTTCTGCCTCCATCCAATTCGTTAAACTATTAATATGATCATTAATTCTTTCATGCTCACTAAGTCTCGCATGAATATTTTTTCAATCACCATGACTCATAGTTGTTGTTAAAAGACTTGAAATAACTTTATCTTTTTGAATAACACACAACAAAAGCAAAACACTTTATCCTTCTTCTGAGAGTACACTAGTCATGATCTACCAAGTTTTTCTCCATTTGACAAAGATCAGCAATAATGTTTATCATTAAAGCTTATACCTTGGTCATTAATCGGATACACGATATCCATAACTCTTTTGGGGCCTTTATCTATTAACAAATCAAATTTTCTTCGAGGCATATTATTCTCCCAATTTCCCGGATCTAACAAACCATTTAATTCTTCACCACTTATTTCTATACTTTCATTCAAATTTATAATATCATCTACATCCTCATTCTATTATTATTATCTCCTGCAATTTCAATCCTTTCACGACTATTCTTTACTTGAATATTATCATTCAGAACTATAGTAAAAAAATTGATCTGCAACTACATCATATCAGGATTCAAATTTTGATAATTGATACTCTCAGTAAAGATTGGACCAGTACCCACTACAACATCATCCAAATTTGAATTTTTATTAGTAGTCAAATCTTCAACTACGAAAACAATAGGTTTTATGTATCTTTCCATGGACCCAGTGAGAGATTTTGTAAGAATCCCTTGCCTTTATTTCTTTTCCCTCTTTGAATTTCCAGATTCAAATTTTCTTTCTCCCGTCATAATTCACAAGGCGAACCAACAAAACAAATAAAAAAATAATTTAAACATTAACAAAGATTGATTGTTGATATGAGATTGAAAACACCAACCGCAATACACAAACATACAAGAAAAATCAAATTCAAGAAAAAAACAGCATGATAATTGACCCAATTTGAGCAATATAGCTCACCCGAATGAATCTATTTAACGAAAAAGAGAAATTTGTATCCAAGAAAGATAGATTTTTTTTCTTTTGTACTCTAAGAAAGGAGAGGATCGAAAACACAAAAATTAACAATGTTTAAAATTTTGAATAAATAATTGATCTTTCTAGGATTTTGAATAAAACAATAAAAATATATATAATGAAGCCCCACCCAAAAAAAAGGCCCTAGATCTGTTCAAGTCGAACTCGAATATAAAATTTTTCTTAAAATTCGGCTCGACTCTTGGACTCGACATGTTAAGATAGTTTTTGGAGCCAAATTTGAACCTCGGCTCGCGACACTTGACTCGAAGCAGACCTATTAGTCGCTAACTGAGTATTTCTCTAGATTTTTCTTTTCTTTTTTTCTTTATTTTTTAAAAACCTAATTCAACAAACCACGCAGACGCAATCCAATCTCGCCGTACACTGCTCCGATAAAGATATGGCAATGGCTCCATTTGCTGCTTCAGCCACTCAATTTCCCTCTTCCGTTGCTTCTTCTTTCTCTTCAAGTAAGCTATTCTCTCTTTCTCTCTGTACTGTTGGCTCGATATGTTCTCTGTATAACAATTTTTTTGGCTCATTCAATTTGGGATTATGCCAACTAATTATTCTGCTATGCGTGTTTCCTTCAACTTTCTTTTGCTAAATCCTTGGGTTCTGATTGTCTAATATGCCCAAAATGAGAAATAAAAATGGAATTTATATCATACGTGCTGCGATCAGTCTTGGAAAGTGTAAAACTTTGGTGCATGTACTTGTTCATTTTAGCTTTGGCACGTAGGTTTAAAGTTGTGGTTTGGAAGAGGCAATTGTATGTTACTAGGAAAAGTTTTCCTTTAGGTTGCTTTCGGATCAGATGATTTGCGTCTTAGAGGAGTAGCTGTAGCTGTGACTTCAAGTTACTCCAGTTTAGGAGTATATGGGATCCATCATATTATGACCCAATCACATGTTTAAAATGTTTGGTAACGATAAAGGAAATAGAATGGATGTAAATCTTATGCTTTCTAAGTGAAATCGTTAATGCTTCTTTTGAATGAATGTGTCCTGGTTCTAGATTTAGAATGTGTTTTGTTTTTAAGACACAGCGGCTTCTTCTTCTTGTTGTTATTATTATTTATCCCCTATTGGCCGGGAAAGACTGAAAGATATCCATCCTAACGGTCTTTTGAAAAGAAATTATATTTACCATGGCACTTGAGCTTTATGATATTTAGCACCAGTGGTACTCTAAATTCAGTAATGGTTCTAATGGTTTTTGACATGCTTGTTCTTCAGCTTGGGGACCTTATTGTAAATATGTTGAAGGATTAAATTTTGGGCTTATTTTGTCTTTTCTACAGTCAAATATTACAACCAAATATGATTTAAATATAAAGACTAGTAGTAGCTTATGAAGCACAGAAAAGGGGCCCCACACAGTTTGTACATGCTTAAACGATGGACAAGGAGAGGGTGAGGTGTGATGTGAAATAAATGCGTGAAATATATATTTCTGCAAGGAGATATAACTCCTATTGCTGGCCAAGATATTGTATGCTTGATGGGTGCTGCGAGTTTGGCATTGGTTTGACTTAAAAAAAAGCTCCAATCTCTCTACTTTTACCTCCTTCACATGATTTTGTTATATTGATTGTTGCACCTTGACTTTCTGACATCGCAGTGGTATTCTCCATTATCTTTTTTGTTTCATTTCAAGGTAAGTCCTATAACATTGCCGGCCATGCTGCTCTACCAAATTTGCCATTACCAGGAAACCGAAGTGGAATGGTTAAGAAATCTCTTAGAGTGCATTCATTATTTGGTGGAAAGAAGGATAATGATGGTAACAGTGACAATAGTTCTTCCAAGGTACTAGTAGAAAATGATGTGTTTACATAATTAAGGGCTTGCATGGTTTTCTTTCAGAATTTTATAGCGAGTGTTTTTAGAGAGAAAAAATTGTGCGTTTGGTTTGTTTTGAGGAATTGTTATTGTTGATGTGTGTGTCAAATGACATTAAAAATTGTTAGATAAAAGTATTAACAGATTTAAGAATAGAATATTAATAGAATGTGTAATATTAGTTTAATGTTTTTTGAAATTGATGAAAAATTTAGTTAAAGACAACGATTATGTTAGAGAATCTAAAACGAGGTGTTTTTGTAAATGGAAATAAAGGTGAAAAATTAGTGTTTCTTTTTGTTTCGGGGGGTTGGGGGGGTTAAAAAAGTATTTCCCGAACACAAAATGACAAAAATCCAGGAAGGTCTGGCATGTCTTTGAAGGATGACTTATTATATTATATATAGTTGAGACCATCCATGAAGAATCATGTCTTCCAGGGCAATACCTCAGTTTAATACCTATTAACTGTCAAGAATATCATACCTGACTTTAACCATTTTTTGGGTAATTCGTTCAATTTTCAACATTCCTTTCGTTCGTCTTCATCTTTTCGTATATTGAGTTTATTGCGATGAAGTTGTCATGTGCATGTATTTGGCATACTTTGTTTATATTTCTTCTGTTTAGGTTTAATGACCATTCAACTCACCATTTTCTTCTGATAAAGCTCTAATAGAATGTTTATGCTCTATTAAATAGGCTGGAATCTTAGGAAACATGCAGAATTTATATGAGACAGTAAAAAAAGCACAGATGGTTGTCCAAGTTGAGGCGGTAAAAGTGCAAAAGGAACTCGCTGTGTATGTAACTATGGTTCATTTCTACACGTTTTTATTGCTGCTTGTTGCTTGGATTTATCATTTTTGTGCCTCAATGTGTTGACGTATTCGAATATTCTTGTCCTACTTTTCAGAGCTGAATTTGATGGTTATTGCGAAGGCGAGCTAATAAAGGTAGATCTAATGTACCATAGTTGTTGAAGATATGTAGGCCTGTTCAGTTTGTTTGATTAAATCTTTTTCAGGCAACACTTTCTGGGAACCAACAACCAGTACGCATCGAGATAACCGAGGCTGCCATGGAATTGGGAGCCGAAGTAAGTTTGTCTAGTTATACCTACTGGCTTAATAGACAAGTCCATTGCTCGTCACTTATATTGTAAACAGTGACAAATTCAGGACCAGAGCATGAAACACATTACCCCGTTATGTTGTCAGATTCCTGAAACTCCAATTTAATAGGAGTCATTTGATGTTTTTTCCCCAGAAACTCTCACTTTTGGTCACAGAGGCCTACAAAGATGCCCACCAAAAGAGCGTTCAGGTGAAAACTATTACCTGTTTCAGTTCTCTTTCCATCTTTATCCACAAAAACTTGAATCCAAATACAGTATTGTAGTTTGTTTAAAATCCAAATCCTATAATCTTGAGTTTTGGGGTGGTGATTTTCATCATAGTATCAGAGTAACGTCATAAAATGAAATTGTACGGGTTAAATCGACGGTGTATTTTATTTATTAGGTCTCAAGTAGTTATTTCTGGGTGGGTGGTGGTGTTCACTGTTCAGTACCCGACAGATATTTACAAGTCCGTCTTAGGTGTTAATTTTGTTGTACATTTTCTAGTATCAACTTGTACCTTACAGGGCGTCGTAAGCGCTTTTTCTTGTATTAACTTAAACACTAGTGGTAGTCTTGCAGCGCTTACCAAGGTTTCTTGATCCTACTTTCATTGAGTTCGAATTTTTGGGAAAAAAAGGGGTGATGTGTGATAAAATTCACTCGTGACTTTGGTTTGATGAACAATGCAGGCAATGAAAGAAAGAATGAGCAATCTTGCACAGAGCTTAGGAATGCCACCAGGTTTGACAGACGGGTTGAAGTGATTAATGCTCGGTTTTGATCAGTGGGAGGGATAATTTTATCAATTTTGTATACCAGATTTGGAGTTATTTCTGTTTTCCTGACATGAGAATGTATTATAGACTTATAGTCCTTGATTTTTCATTATTTTTCTTATTGTAAAATTATTCTCTTTTTATCTCACTTTCTTGTACAATATCCGGGCTTCAACAGATATATCACACTTATAATGGTTCTGAGCACTGTTCTGAAAAGCGGTAGGTGGACGGTCATCCAATGTCTAGCGCATAGAAGAGGTTAGACATTTTTTTTTTTTAAAAAATCCGAATATCTAATTCTTCCTGTCAATGTTTTAAATGGCGGGAGGCGGTGGCAGGGCAGTCAGTGACCGCCTACCGCCTAGGCGGTGTCCGGACAGTTGAATTTTATTAGCAATTTTTTTATAAGTAATTATTCATAATCATGCAATGTAATTACAAATAATTTAATATATGTAATTAAATAATGCACGTAGTGGTTGATGGGGAGGACACTTGAAACTAAAAGTAAATACAAAAGAGAATGATATGTGTTTTTATTATATCTAAGGTTTTTAAAATTTATTGACTTTGATTGATTTTTAAAATTATTTGACTTTGATAGTTGACTGAGATTTTAAAATTATTGACCGCCTCAGTCGTCTGGACCGCCTGTTCGCCCCGCCTCAGCCGCCTCGACAGCCTGCTTTTCCGTCTCGCTAGTTGGATGGCCTCGGACCGCCTAAAAAGACCGCCTTAGACAAAGTTGAGATGGTCGGGGCCGCCTACCGCCATTTAAAACACTGCATCTTTCTTGTTTTAATATTTCTGTAATAATTCTTATTTATCGAATTCAAATTTAAAATTAATGACATACTCTTCATCTCATACGATAAAAATTGATAGGTAAAAATGTTAAATAATATTTTTTAAAAATTTTAAAATTAAAAAGAAAAAAAATGTTATATATTAATCTATGTGGTTCCTTTAGCAGGTTTTGAGCCGTCTAAGTAGTGATTATACGATAAATTAATATAATAATTTTCGAGACATCAAATGTCTAAAGATCACAGTGAGGGACATTCACCTCCTAACGCATGATTGGTTGAACAATGACTTTTAAAACATTGATTTTGAGATAACTTGTTATTTTAAGAAACAACATCAAAATCAAATTATGATTTTAACTTTGGTTTCTATACGAATATGTCATCATGGGACATCAGCAAAGCGAGCAATATCCCACACGGTGCCTATGAAAAAGCTGATGTAATTAAGTTGTACCTAATGCTTCACGGTTAAAGTGTGTATGAGCATGTTGTGAAATTAATAATTTCATCGCATGTTAATGTCATCGTAGATAATTTTATTGTATGTCTTTAAAATGATTAGATAACATGCGTTGATAATTATATGTTTTTATAGTAGTTAAACGATGTTGTTGTTTTGCTGAGATGATGTTGGAACATTAAATTTTTTTATTTCATCAAATAACTTTGTATTTAAAATTTAAAAAGTAATAATTCACATAATAGAAAAAAAATCAATTACTCTACACTTAATTTTTTAAAAACATAACATAAATAAATTCAAAAAAACACATAATTTTAAAAAGAGACACATTATTAAAAATGACACATGATTAATACACAGTTTTTTTTCCTTCCAATTTTTCAATTTTCAAAAATTATTTAATCATTTTTCATTTTTTTAAAATTTTAAATATTTACAAATTCCAGATTGACCTGGTCGTCCAAAGATTGATCTGGCCGTTAACAATTTTTTTTTTAAAGTAAAAATAAATAAAAAGAGTTGGTGTACTTCAGTGCACATAGATTCTCCGCGCGAGGCCCACTAACATCACCGCAAACGGATAATTCGGCGTGCTATTAATGGAGTACAACACGCGTCTTCCGCGGTACTTGTGCAAGCTCTTAGTACAAGAGTAGTACTCTATTGTTAATTCCAATTTCTAGCATCTCGTGAATTGTAATTAAAAATGTTTAACTATACTTATAAAAAAACAATCATAAGTTTTTGTGTCTTATAAAATGTTTAACAAGTTTTTGTTTTTTGTCTAATCAATATTTAAATATTATGTTCTACTTTTTTTTTCCATAGAATATTATGTTCAACTTAAAATTATTATATATCATATGATCAAATTCAGTGATTATTTGTGTTATAAATTATAATATAATAAAATTAGTGGTCTTGTTTTCAATTCAATAAAAGGGACTCTTGACTTTTTAATTCAGTCAAAGGATCTCTTATTTTCCCTCTTCCCTCCCTTCCCTTTCTCCTCTTTAGAATTCGAACCTGGCTCTCCTCTCTCCTCCTGAACTCTAACCACTAAACCACCAATATTTTTGATAATAATACTACACAATAAAATATATATACAATAGTTTGGGTTGACCCAGGCTGGGTCGACCAAGCCCAAGCCTTGGTCGATTGCTTGGGCAGGGAAGGCGGTCGACCGAGCCCAAGCCTAGGTCGATCGCTTTCCCAAGGCGGTCGACCGCTTTGTGATTTTAACAAAAAAAAAAAAAAAAAGAAGAGGAGGGAAAATGAGGAAGGAAAGAGAGAAATAAGACTGAAAAAAAAAACAACGCAGAGACCTGAAAAAAAGAAAAAAGGAGGAGAAAGAAAACATAAAGAGACGTGAAAAAAAAAAAAAGAATGAGAGAGAAAACACTTGACAATATAGTCTTTTCGATTAGAGGTCTATCTATTAAATTAAAAACAAAACCAAATCCATATGCTTTATTTTCCCTTAAATTAGGTGTCCAGCTCCGGTCATGAACTAAAACCCTTTGTATTATTCACCCTAAACGAAAAGAGTCCCCCGACGGTTCAGGGGTTTAAATAAATTTTCCCTCTCTGCACGAGGCATACCTCCAATGGCGACGACGGCGAATCCGACCGCCGGCGGCCATTCTCTCAGCCCTGCAAAAACTGTCGACGCTTCTCTGTGGTGGGATCCGTTCAGTTCCTTGCTCACTGAACTCGAAAGTTCCACACTCTCATCCCAGTCTCTGGTATGCTCTCGAAAGGATTAACAACTCCATATATGTGAATTGTGTGCGATGATGTCTCATTTTTTATGTTTCGAGTGATTGTACGAATTTACCTCTCAAATTAAATAATGAAAAAAACAAACAAACTATCCACGGATCTCTGTGTGGGCGTCGACGTAAAGTATGGGTGTTGGAAGTTTGTGAACTTGTGTTACTGAATGAATGTAATTCAGGCGAATAAATTGAAGGATAATCACGCATGGTTTCGGGGCACCATTTCTCAATTCAAGCAACCGAATCAGAAGTCTAGGGAAGCGCTTGATTCACTCAGTGTCAAGATTGGCTCGCATGAACTGATTATTCATCCTAAATTGAAAGACATTGCGTGCAAGATTAGTGCCGTCATGGTAATTTTTTTTTATTCTTTATCAAGTGGGGTTTTCAGTTAATTATTTCTGCTTGAATTTATACCCACATTAATGTCTGGTGCTGCTAATTAAAAATTTTCCAGGCACTGCTTGAACATATGGATTTTATTGTATGCGTAGACTGAAATAGCTTGTTTTCTTGTTTGTCAGTGTTTAGATGAGGTGCAGTCGTATATTGTCGTTACAAGATCAGTGGAGCGCAATAACCTTGTATTCGGTGATATGGATTATGACATTTTAAATCCAGTGAGTGCATTTCTTCCTCTTGTGTCACATTTATTTGAGATTTCAGTAATTATTGTTAATTTTTGCGAATAATTTTGCACATGGTCTGATTACTAATACAGGACATTCGTAGAATGTTTCATACGGTAGTTTATTTTACTTAGTAGACTAAATTTGCTCGAGTAAGCTAATCAAGGACAATGAAATGTGGGTCCTTTGCAATGAATGAATGTGAAGGAGCAGCACATAGTTGGAGGAACCCTAGTGGTTTTTTGTTTCACATCGATTCAGTTTATCATGGTGGCAGGTGGCTTCAGTTGGGTATTCTTACTTGGACGTACGCCAGAGTTCGAGAAAATGGTTCCATTGACTTCTATCTGTTGTGTTACTTCATATAGCCTTTCACCCTATAATATGATTCTTATGCGATAATAGGATTTAAAAATATTATCTGCTCAGGACTTAAAAATCGAGAAAAAATGTGGAATGAACAAAGAAACACAATTTGTCCTAAACAAGACGAAGGAGTCAAAACTAAAATATAAGATAGATTAAAAATTCAGATTCGAAGCTTCGAATTTGATTGATGGAACAAGTACTTCGATCCAATGCTTAGAAAAACCCGAATTTGGTATCTGATGGAACTAGTGAAGGGGCCACACCACATGCATGCAAAGAAGAACGAGTTGATAAGTCGATATTTCAAATGATACAAGGTTTTAATCTTGTTAAATTTTTTGTTTAAGAAGAAATAAGAACACACTCTCAAATTTCATTCATACTCAAAAGTATTACCTTTTTATTATTACAAATCCCTCGTAGAAGACAAATATACGAAATCTTACTTAAAATTTCTCTATGGGTTTAAAATAAGGTTCAAGTAAGCCCATTACAATACTAACTAAACGAATGAAAAAATACAAAGAAATAAACAAGTATGAGGCCCATAGACTAACCAGTTAAAAACACATTATTGAACAAGGCCAATAAATTAAAAACCTTAAATTAATAACCGCAGTCTTTCAACTTTGAGCTTGTTTTTAAACCCTTTTAAAGTTAATCTTTGAATTATGGTGAGGATCATATTTCTCTCTCCAATCCGTACCCTCTAGAGGCTAGTAATGGATTCAATCATCTTTACCGCTGTAATAGTTTACAGATAGTCACTATCTTTGGCCTTCTAACTATAATTATGACTTTGAATGCTGCTTGTGTTTTAAGATTCTAATGTTTTACTGAAGGCTATACTCGAGTACTACACTGAGCGACAATGCTTGTTGAAGTGCATTCGGCAGATCTTTATGCATGCTTGTAAGTATGTTTCTTCCATTGGTGTCTTGTTTTTGGTCATGCCATGAAGATGCCCGGAAGATGCTAGAAATGTTTAATATACTTTATATAATCCACAATTTTTTTTTAGATTTGAATAACTTTCATTTAAACAAACAGAGCAACGGAAATGAGATATAGGCTCTAAAATCATAAATTGAATGCGGGATTTGGTGGAATTGTCATGAGCTATGTTTGTCTTGTTGATAGCTTGCTCATGTGCCTACCTTGTATTACTAATCATTTATGGTGTAGTATATTCTGGATCACAATCTGGAGAGTCTGCTGTCACGGAGGAGGCGCAAATGTTGATTTCCGATGAACTTGAAAGTAAACTACTTTCTAACTTATTGGACCTCGTCTCTTCCAACTGCATCGACCATATGGTAAATTCACTGGTAATATTTAAACAATGGTACCAAAGTTTTATGCATTCATCTATCAATTGTATTTTGTTCTGTCAATATTTGAAATTTGAACATTAAGTGAGTGATTTTTTTGCAGGATGCAGACCTATACACTTTGTGGGTTGAGGAGATGCTTATTGAGGCGAACTTGATACTCGACATTCTTTTCCTTGTTTATAACGAGTCTTTTCATGTTTGTGACGCTAAGTCATGGAAAAAGTTATGTGCGCTATACGAGGTGAATAATTATTGCCCTTCTCGCTCTTTGGTTTCTATTGCTTATCTATGGGGCTTGGGTCTGACCTGTATGTGATACGGAGTTCGGGAAAATGTTAAACTTTATGATAAAATGTTATATTCATTTTCAAATGAGGTAAGCTCCATTGTTCATCAAAAAATGTTTACCAAAAAGAAAGTGTCAATTATTCATCTACAATGCCGACCAAAAATCACTAAATGTTCAGGACACTTCCTGACGATGTAGAAGATCAAAATGTTTCTTCATGTATAATAAAAAATGGCAAAATGACTTTGGCCAAAAGTAGGAAAATCCGAGATCCCATTAACCTCAACCTCTTATGGTCCTATGGAACTGCTACTTGGCTTCTGTGGTCTCGTCTCACCTTTTGTATGCAACACAAGAAACACATGGTATCCCTGAAAGGTGAGAAAATCTCAATTGTAATGATCAAATAAAAACAAGAAGCCCAATATAAAATGTTATTATGAAATGAATGAATATGCAATCCAGGAAACAATAAATTCTCGGTGAACAATAAAATGGGATATCAAATCTCCAATCTCGGGGTACCCAATAGCCATGTTCCTTTCTATGATTACACTTCTACCATGTGACTGGCTCTTAGTGTTGTAAATGGCGGTAGGCGGTGGTGGGGCGGTCAGTGACCGCCTACTGTCTCAGTCGCCTAGTCGGTGTCTAGGCGATTGATTTTTTTTGTATTGTTTTTATATCTAATCATATATAATAATGCAATATATACATAAATTAAATGATGTTTATGCATAAATAATCTTCACACAATATAATATAATTTATATAAGGGACAAATAAAGATGCATCACCATATTAATATTAAAAACATAACATACTAACGTAATAATAATTCTGACCTATGGTGGAGGTCTGAGGCGGAAGAAGGTAGGGCTTGTAGCACTTGTGGTGATTGGTTTTGTGGAGAAAAGGAAACAAAATATCTTATTTGTACAGAAATATTAGTTAATATTTTATTCTTTTTTATAGAGTATAATTAAGGATAGATAATATTCTGTCACATTAAATTAGGGCTGGTAGTTGTGTATATAATGATGATCTTTGTAACATCTTTGATATGAGAAAAATATTATTCATACCACTGTTAAAATGTTCTCTTATTTCCTGTGCATATATTCCTTGTATTTGGTCTGCTCACGTGGTATCAGAGCCGTAAGGCTTTGATAACGCAAGTGGGAACCTTGTGAAAGGAGTACTAACATCTGGGTTGATAAACCCTCACTCTCCACATCATTCAAATCGTGATTCCGTTGAAATTCAAACAGAAATTCATCTCCTGCAAAGCAGCAACTCTGCCTGGGCCATAAAACCAACGCTGGTGCATCTCGTGTGAAGAGGCGACGAGTTTGGGGAACAAATCCGACACCTTGCAGATCCTGTACAAGTGCGATTATGTCTGGGTCAAAAGAAGAGAGTTCGGAAATCCCCAGTGTTGTTGTGGGCCTGAAATCCCAAGATTTGTACCCTAATGGGCTTGATCACTCATCAGTCCATCTTACCATTCATAAATTGAATGGTAAAAATTTTCTGGAATGGGCCCAGTCCCTTAAATTGGTGATTGACGGCAAGGGACGGCTGGGATACTTGACAGGAGAAACATAGGACCTGAGAAGAACGATACCAAGTGGAATTCTTGGAAATCTGAGAATTCTATGGTAATTGCATGGCTTGTAAACTCCATGGAACCTTCAATTGGGAAAACCTACCTGTTTCTTCCAACTGCTAGGGACGTCTGGGATGCTGTGAGGGAGACATACTCTGATTTGGAGAATTCTTCACAGATTTTTGAACTGAAAACCAGGTTGTGGAATTCCAAGCAAGGGGAAAGGAACGTGATTGATTATTACAATGAAATGCGAGCATTATGGCAAGAATTAGACTTGTGTTATGAAGAATCTTGGGAATGCAAGAATGATAGTATAAAGTACCAAAAACGCATGGAAAATGATCGAGTATATGTGTTTCTTGCTGGACTTAATCGAGAGCTTGATGATGTTCGTGGCAGAATTCTCGGGAAGAAACCCCTGCCATCTCTAAGCGAAGTTTTTGCAGAAGTAAGAAGAGAAGAGGGAAGACGCCGGGTAATGTTAAGTGTCAAACCTGTGCCTGCTATTGAAGTGTCTGCCCTTGTGTCCAAAAACACCAGTAACCAGCAACCTCGACAATGGCTGAGAGGGGATCGAATCAAGTGTGAACACTGTCATAAGCCATACCACACACAGGAGACATGTTGGGAATTGCATGGCAAACCACCAAACTGGAAGCCAAAATTCCCAAAGCAAAAGGGCCGAGAATTCAGAGCCAATCAAACTGAAGCTGGAGAAGAAACAGGGGCAGCCTCTGGAACACCTTCTAGTAAGGAACAATTAGACCAATTGTATAAAATTTTCCAATCCACACAGCTCTCAAAACCCACATCTGCCTCATCTTCTAGTTCATTAGCTCAACAAGGTAACTTCTTCCAACATACAGCCTTACATACATCTGTATTATTTGATGATCCATGGATAGTAGATTCTGGAGCAACCGACCACATGACAGGTTCATATAAATTATTCTTATCATATACCCCATGTGCGGGAAACAAGAAAATCAAAATAGCCGATGGATCTTTATCCCCAATTGCTGGAAAAGGGTCCATCGCCATTTCAAAAATATTGATTCTGCATAATGTTCTCCATGTCCCTAATCTTTCTTGTAATTTACTGTCAATCAGCCAGTTAACTCGAGAAATGAAATGTGATGCTAAATTCTCTCAAAATCTGTGTGAATTTCAGGATTCAGACTCGGGGATGACGATTGGCAATGCTAGGGAGAACGGTGGGCTCTACTACTTTGAGAGATCTAACTCGCATGGACAAGCTCAACAATCATGTGTTGAACCGAACTCGAGCACCAATGATTTAATGTTATGGCATCAGAGATTAGGACATCCAAATTTGTCATATTTGAGATACGTGTTTCCAGCTTTATTTAAGCATAAAAAAACCTTTGAATTTCAGTGTGAGGCGTGTCAATTTGCTAAGCATCATCGTGCCACTTTTCCAGCACAGTCATATCAAGCATCTACACCTTTTTCCCTTGTTCATAGTGATGTTTGGGGACCATTTAAAATTCCAACAATTTCTGGAAAAAAATGGTTTATCACATTTATTGATGATCATACACGAATGACATGGGTATACTTGCTAAGCGAAAAATCTGAAGCTGAACATGTTTTCAAAATTTTTTATGCTATGGTTCAGACACAATTTCAAAAAAATGTTCGCGGATTTCGTAGTGATAACGGGAAGGAGTACTTTAATCAAATTCTAAGGACATTTTTTTTGGAAAATGGGATAATTCATCAAAGTTCTTGTGTTCGCACTCCCCAACAAAATGGAGTGGCAGAGAGAAAAAATAGACATCTCCTAGAAGTGGCTGGTCTCTAATGTTCAGCACTGGAGTACCCAAGTACTTGTGGGGAGAAGCTATCCTAACTGCCACTTATTTGATTAATCGGATGCCTTCTAGAACTTTAAATTTTCGTTCACCTTTGTTAATGTTTAAAGACAGCTTTCCTTTGTCACATTTACCCTCTGACTTACAACCTCGCGTGTTTGGATGTATCGCCTTTGTTCATGTGTATGATCGAGATAAATTGGATCCTCGGGCATTGAAATGTGTTTTTGTTGGATATTCTTCAACCAAGAAAGGATATAAATGCTTTGACCCACAGAAAAAAAAGTTTTTCGTCTTACTGGATGTCACATTCTTTGAGTCTCAAGCCTATTTTCCTCATCTTCAGGGGGAGAATATACTTGAAGACTCGTTTCCTGACCTTGTCTCTCCTAATAAGAGTCATTCTGATGTCATGGTTGATCTAGACATGAGTCTCGCACCACTAACAACAACAACAGAGTTAGCGTCCACCGATGAGAGCGGCACTAGAACAATGGGTGACAATGAGCGTCTGTTTGGTCAAGTCTATGCGAGAAGACAACCTCAAAGTAGGAAAGGCCCCGTGATCCCACATGACCATGAGTCAGAACCGAGAAAAGAATCTGATGTCACAACTCCTCCAAATCCAGGTAATGAATCTGATCCATCTCATAGTGAAATTATTTTTCCCAGGTCTCTAGATCTTCCCATTGCCCTTAGAAAAGGCACTAGAACATGTACCCAACATCCATTATCTAACCATGTATCCTACAAGAATATTTCTAAGTCCTATTCCAGTTTTATCTCTCAGTTGCATAGTGTGGATGTTCCTAAGTCTATACAGGAGGCTATATCTGTTCCGCATTGGAAGGAGGCTGTTCTAGAGGAAATGCGTGCCTTGAAAAAGAATGACACATGGGAAATAGTAACTTTGCCTAGACGAAAGCAAACAGTGGGCTGCAAATGGGTGTTCAATGTGAAAATCAACTCTGATGGGTCATTGGAGCGATATAAAGCCAGACTTGTTGCCAAGGGATTTACTCAAACATATGGGATTGATTATCAAGAAACGTTTGCTCCTGTGGCAAAGCTAAATACAGTAAGAATTTTACTCTCTCTGGCGGCAAATCTGGATTGGCCCCTGCACATGTTAGATGTGAAAAATGCTTTTCTCAATGGAGAATTGGAAGAGGATGTATATATGAATGCTCCTCCAGGATTTGAGGATCAATTTAAAGGAAGAATTTGCAAACTGAAAAAGTCCCTCTATGGACTAAAACAGTCCCCACGAGCATGGTTTGAAAAGTCTTCCAGATTAGTAAAAAAACATGGCTACACTCAGGGACAATCCGATCACACTACGTTTGTGAAACATACAAAGGGTGGAAATGTGTCTGTTCTAATTGTGTACGTTGATGACATAATTTTAACAGGAAGCGATGAAATTGAAATAACAAGACTGAAGCAGTGTCTCGCATCAGAGTTTGAGGTCAAAGATTTGGGTCCCTTGCGTTATTTCTTGGGAATGAAAGTTGCCAGATCAAGAAATGGGATATATGTCTCACAAAGAAAATATATCCTGGATTTACTTGAAGAAACCGGGATGAGTGGTTGCAAACCTAGTGATACTCCTATAGACCCAAACTTGAAACTCGGAAATGTGATTGAAGGAACTCCTGTTGATACAGGAAGATATCAACGGTTGGTGGGAAAGTTAATTTATCTTTCTCACACACGGCCCGATATTGCCTTCGCTGTGAGTATGGTGAGTCAATTCATGCATTCACCGTTTGAGGAACACTTAGAAGCCGTCTACAAAATCTTGAGATACTTAAAGAACACTCCAGGGAAAGGATTACTATTCAAGAGGGGTGAACAGAGAAGTATAGAGGGATTTCCAGACGCTGATTGGGCTGGATCAACTACATATAGAAGGTCAACTTCAGGGTATTGTACTTTTTTGTGGGGAAACCTAGTTACCTGGAGGAGTAAAAAACAGAATGTTGTGGCGAGAAGTAGTGCTGAAGCAGAACTAAGGGCTATGGCAAATGGAGTATGTGAATTACTCTGACTCAAGATGGTTTTGGAGGAATTGAAGATAGAAGTGGTAACTCCTATGAAGTTGTTCTGTGACAACAAGTCGGCGATTAGCATTGCAAATAATCCAGTCCAGCACGATAGGACCAAACATATTGAGATTGATAGACACTTTATCAAGGAAAAGTTAGAAAGTGGGGTGATATGTATGCCTTATGTTCCTTCAGGACAACAAGTTGCTGATGGTTTAACTAAAGGACATTTTCGACCAAAGTTTGAAGAATTCACAAGCAAGTTGGGCATGATCAATATCTTTGCACCAACTTGAGGGGGAGTGTGGAGAAAAGGAAACAAAATATCTTATTTGTACAGAAATATTAGTTAATATTTTATTCTTTTTTGTAGAGTATAATTAAGGATAGATAATATTCTGTCACATTAAATTAGGGCTGGTAGTTGTGTATATAATGATGATCTTTGTAACATCTTTGATATGAGAAAAATATTATTCATACCACTGTAAAAATGTTCTCTTATTTCCTGTGCATATATTCCTTGTATTTGGTCTGCTCACAGGTTTGACTATTATGTTTTGAAGAGAGTGCATAATGTATTAATAAAGTGGGATTTTTAAATTTTGTTGACTTTTTGCGGTCTAAACCAACCTCTCCGCCCCATCTCACCTTCAATCCCTACATAACCACCTCGAGCAAAGGCGGTGCGGTCGATGGCTGCCTCGACCTCCATTTAGAACACTACTGACTCCTAGTTTGGGGGCAACACGTGCCATAGAGCCCTACAAATCTCTGACCTCTGGTGCCCAGCCCATGTTACCACTTCGATCTGGATATTGTTCTGCAAGCTCAATACTATTATTGAGGAATAAGAATGTTGAATCAATGATGCAACGATGTCTGTGCAGGATTCAAGTCTAAGAATAATAGCATCTTAATTCTCATTCTCAATTATTCACTTATTTCATAATCGTAGGTAATCAACCAAACAATCCATGCATACAAATTACATCAATTACTGGTTACCTCTCGTATGTTGTCCGACAGTAACATACTCCATATAGCTGAATTTGGTCCGTGCTCTCCAGCTTACATTCACCATTTCTGCCACCACAAACCCGTAGAGAGTCCGTGGGTAGTCCAGTGGTTTTAACTTTTTTTAGGAAACTGAAATATTCATCAGATATAAAAGGTAATAAATACAAAAAGTGGACCAGATGCCCACACAAAAAAGAGAAAAACCGGAGCCAACTTAGCATAATATAAGACTCCAGTCCCTATACAAATCCGAAACCGGTTTCAACATTGACAATGCGCATCTCACCAAATTTGTTAACCCTTAACACTAATATAGAATACACCCACTGACCTATTCCATATTTGTGACAAGTATGTAGTTTCTCCAAAATGCTAAAACTGCAGTGCTCCAAATTCTAAGTGTTTTGTTAATTCATAATAGTGAATTTTGTTGTTAATGCACTCTATTCGTATTTCTCTCTGTTACAGGACATCGTGGCTGGTTTATGCAACTTTCAGAAACTAGCTGTATCTCCTGAAGCCAACTGTGCTATTTATCATGCCAAAGTGAAGCTGCTACTGATTCTCATTGAGGCTTTGAACCTAGACAATCTAATTCAAATGATCCATGATAATATTCCATTCAGGTGTGTTAAAAGTTTTTCTGTTTGCTTGTGCCAGATTACCCATTGATGATTTTTTTGCTAGTAGTTTGTTATCGGAACCAGTTCCTCGGATGAGCATACTATTGATTTTGAATCATATATGGTGCACTTGTAAAGGCTCATTTACTTAAATAGTATGATTACTTTTTATAGTACCGCGTAAACAGCTGTTTATAACTTTGTGTATAAGTTGTTCACAAGAACCAGCATGTGAGAAACCAGAACACGCCAGACACAAATCTTGTCATTTATTAGTTTTATCCATTACCTGATGACTGATGTTGAAATAGAAAAAGTTGTTCCCATCATCATGAAGCTGCCAAGGATATAAGTTTGTGTGTATGTGGGTGTGGGTGTGGGTGTGGGTGCTGTCACATACTATTTTCTCAAACTTGATGCTTGCTCTCTTTTGCTCAGGCAGGGTCAAATCTCCTTTTCAGAGATAGATATTACGGACATGGACACCATTATTTCTAGTTTAAATGCTATTGAGGACAAAGAAATGGGCCCTCTAATCCTTGCATGGGCAGTGTTTATCTGTCTGATCTCGTCTCTTCCAAAAAAAGAGGAAACTAATGTGCTGATGGTAAAACATCTATTAGAATTTTTACACCTATAATATACTTTTGTCTTTATTTTACGTGCTAATGTTTTAGTTTTTTCTTTCTTAATGATTCATATCAGGAGATCAATCACATTGGTTATGTTCGTCAAGCTTTTGAGGCTTCTGCTTTAGGTTATTTTCTTGAAATTCTTCAAGGTGACGCATTGAAAGATCCTGAAGTGAGTACTAGTTGCGTGTTTTGGGTCGTGATTCATTTTATTATACTCATGTTCTACTAGTTGAATTTGATGCATGACTGATTGTGGGATTTGTAACTTAAATGCTATTTTACCTTTTCTCATGTTCGCAGGGTCCTTTAGCTGGCTATCGGAGTGTTATGAGAACATTCGTATCTGCGTTTATTGCATCTTATGAAATTAGTCTTCAGGTGCCCCTTAAGCATATGAACATATATAACTGGTACATTTTAGTGTTTGCTCGTACAATTCAACATTTTTTCATCTTGCAGTTTAAGGACGATAATTTCAAATCCATATTGGACATCTTATGCAACATCTACCGAGGAGAGGTATTTACTTATTTTAATATTATCATTAACAAGCATTTTATTCCCCTCAGTGTATATTTTATACAAGTTAATTTATTTCATGTAGGAATTGCTTTCTATTCAATTTTGGGACAGGGACAGTTTCATTGATGGTCCTATCAGATGTCTTCTTTGCAATTTAGAGGGTGAATTTCCTTACAGAACTGTTGAACTTGTGCGTTTGTTGTCGGCCCTATGTGAAGGTGCTTGGCCAGCTGAATGTGTGTAAGTGGAACTCAACGCTATGCCAATTTATGGTGTGTGATAATAACATTAACTTGGTTTTGTTGTAAATGATACTAGGTGTAGTACTTCATCATAGTACCATCCCATAGCCAAATATGAATGTAAGACAATTTGATTCGGAAGCTGAGTTTAGTATGGGAAAAGACAGAGATTTATGAAGACATCATTTGAGTCAGTTGAAGTGTTGAACTACAAAATCTATTCGTTAATGTGGCTTTTTTTAATGAACATAAGATAATGAAAGAACTCCACTTGTGTTTATCTTTACATTGAAGTTCAACATGACGTTGTCATTAACCCTAAGTAGACTGGTAAAAAGAAATTGTTTGGATTAGCTTCTATCATGTACATGCCCACCTAACATTTATTGAAGGCGTTCTATAGCAAATACTCATATTTTAACACACTTTTGAGCAGATTCAATTTTCTCAATAAGTCTGTTGGGCTATCAACTCCAATGGAGATAAGCAATGGATTTGAGGTAGATGCTGTTTCAAAGGTGGTTGAAACTCATTTTCCCTTGCATGTTACTGCTGTTGAAGGCTTAGTAATTCCCAGCAAATCTCGCGGCCAAGTTTTGAGAATGATTGACAAAAATGTTGCTCTTGTGCGGTGGGAGGTAAACTATATGTGACTTGTGTATAAGATTTTCATTTTCTTATTTAAGTTTCTTTGTATTTGTATATTTGTTTCTGGTGATTTTTGCCTCTGCTTATTATAGTCCCGTTTTATGTACCCTTTGATGTGTATAATCTCCTGCACAGTACACTGAGTCTGGAATGCTTGTGCTGCTTTTGCGGTTGGCCCAAGAGCTGTATACAAAAAACTTTGAGGAGGTCCATGCCATTCTTGATTTGCTTAGTCGATTGACGAAGTTTAATATGGTAATATACCCGCCGAATTGCTGTTTAAGACATTTTTCAAATGAGACACTGTCTTATCATGTGACTGTCAGATGTAGAAATGTTGAATCAAATATGTCTCTATGTTTTTTGGATTACTGGTTTCGGTTAGATAGGGTGCCTTATGTCTACACTTCATCAACACGTATCTTGCGAAAAGCTGCAGTTTATCTATGATTTCTTCTCATTGGGAGGTGTAACAGTATTAGATGCTTCAAGTACTCTCATCTCTAGTTTGAAATTAACTTGAAACAATAGAATCATATCTGATGATTACCCAACATTGTCACAAGGTTGCAGAAAAAATTATGTTGATTAATGTACTGAAAGACTTCAATGTACAAGTTGCTAAGTTTATCACATAAAAAATTTCTATGATATCAGGTTGATTGTTTTGAGGAGTTGACTGATAGTTTGTTGGGATTGGTATATAATGCAGTTGAATATCTAGACATGTTTCACTTTGTACCTGCAGTAGTATCATCTTAGGAAGTAACCATGCATCTTTTGGGGAGCTTTTGACTAGGTATACTGTTGTATTTTTGTAAATAAATAAATATATTTGTATACTTTTGATGGATACTTTTGATGGTAGGCTGTGTGTTATGCTCTTATGGATGCTGGGAAATCTGTTCTTAATGATATAACCATGCTAAGGAACCAGGAGAACTATATACGGTAATTCGTAATTTTACCAGCGTGTTATTGTATCCTTTTCAGTCTCTTAGTTTGGCAATTGCTATTTGCGCTTCATGTTGGGAAGAAAATAATGGAGATCTTACAACATGAACTAAAGCGCAAATAATATATTCTTTTTAGTATTCTCAATTGAGTGGCATGGTTCTTGTTCTTATTTCAGTATTGATGTGGTCGAGATTGTTTGTTTTCTGGTCAAAAGCCTCTCACCTTGTGCAAACAGTGCAGTAACGATGGCCTTGGGGATCAACCTATTGACGAAAATGTTGAAATGGTAGTTATTTTTATAATAATGTTGAAATCATAATAATTTTCTTTTGTTTGCTCTTATTTCACTTTCATACCTTACCATCTTCAATTGGTCAATGATTTAAGCAGAATAAAAATAGTTGTGGAAGTTGTTTGCCTTCATATTATAAAACCTTGATGTTTTGATCTCTTCAAAAGTAATTTTGTTAAAGTTTCTATGACCACTTACCAGATATATCTTTTTCAATTTGATTGACGGTAACGATCAGGCATCAAGAAGAATATTGTTCAGAACTTTTACTTATATTCATGATGTTCTTGACTTGGCGTATACAACATATATTTATATGATGTACTCCATAATCATTCTGTATTTGTCCATTGTTTTCTAAATTTCGCTTTCACTTTTGCTACATTTTTTTTTCTGCAGCTTGCCATCTTGTGTTGCTACTATGGTCTTGAAGGTCAACATATTTGATGTTGATGTGGTCTCCAACAGTTCATCGAGGTTCACTTTTAGAGATGTCCTTTGAAATAAACGAGCACAATTTGGAATTCAAACTTAAAGTCTAGCACTCTAGTTTAGCAAATCTGCTTTACTGCACTTCGTAGTGTTTATGTAGTCCGAACTGAAATATGCTATTATTATGACTTTTTTTTTTTGGTGTAGCTAGCCATTTCTTGTGCTTTATTTTCTTGTCGATATAACTATTCTGGTTTTGTATGCCGGAATGTTCTCTACTTAATTTTTTTAGTTAGCTAATGATTCTGTTAGTTAGGTTGATTTAAGTCTACTAATGCTAACGTTATTTTCAATGAGTTGTTTCGGCAGATCCTGGTTGCTTTCTGGAAGACTTGGCAAAATGATTTTGATTGATTGTGAGCAGATTGATTGCTCATTGAGTCTTTCAGGCACGTCATTTGATCCCTCTGGACTTATTTTCTGATCAATCTATTGATTGTTTTCTTTGGTCTTTTCAGAATGATTCTAATAATATTATGATTAGCTTTCTGCTTCTTTCTACTTATTATTACTCAGTTTCGTGCCTCGAATGAAAGTTTTTTGAAACTGCAACATTCTTTTCTCAGTGTGGGTGGTAATGTAAAACAGGCGAGAGTCCCTTCATACAAGATGATTTTTACAGTCTAATATGTTCGTGTTTTAATTATTTTGTTGTTCAATAGTGAACTTCACCGGGCCTGTTCATATTGCATATTGTATCCTCCTTTTTTGGGCTCCTCTGTGGTGCTTGATTATGAGTTTTTGTGAGATTTATGTCTAATTCTTCTGGTACGATCAACTTATTGTGGTTCAATACCCTTGTAAACCAACTAATTTTTGCAACTGGTTGGGCAGTTCTGGACTTTACAATGAAGCTCTTGGACTCTGGATTAGAGAACGATTCCGTCCTTGCACTCATTGTTTTCTGCATTCAGTATATTTTTGTTAACCACGAATCCTGGACTTTCAAGGTGAAACATACTCGCTGGAATGTGACGGTGAAGGTACCAGTTTCCTTTTATTGTACAAGAAGTGCGAAGTTTCTATGTTACAAAAGTTTCCCGTTTCTTTTCTCATGGAACCGTCTGAAATATAGAGCTATAAAAGGCTGTGTGTGGATCGAGATAAGCACTGCCTACCTTTGAAATTTTCCTTTAGCGGGAACGAGGCAGCAGAAGTCTCATTTTTTTCATGGATAAATTGACAAATATTTGTTAACTTCATCGTTTTCTCGTCTTTTGGCTTTAACTATGTCTATATCCATGGTTGGTTGTCATTTGTAGAAGCTTTTCTACTGGTGGCGTTATAGAGATCTAGATCTAGAATTTTCTTCTTCCAAGTATGAAGATTAGTTTGTGTTATATGATGATTGTATTTGTGGGGAAGTCTGATGCTCCACCTCCTATTTCCACTTAAACTTCCGAATGCCTAATCACTTGTATTTTGTTGTGTTTACTTCTAGGTTCTTGAACTCATGGAGAAATGCATTCAATCCTTTTCTTGTTACAAGAAATTGGGTGATATTATTCGTGATATTTTGCTCGGCGATTCTTCTGTGCACACCATACTCTTTCGAATTATTTGTAGAACTACGGAGAGCTTAGAGGTTCATCATGCTACATTTACTCCTTATGATTCCGTGGATATCTTTTTTAGATTAGTTTGTAATTATTTGACCTGCCTTTATGGCTGCACCAACAGAAACTTTACGTCTCCCGTTTCTGTGACATCGTGGATATCGAGGGGCTACAACTTTCCATATCCACTGGATTGGATGTCCTTACCAGTTTAGTGTCTGCCTTTGCAAAGGTGTGCTTTCAGCATTGGTTGCTTGATTGGAAATTTCGAAGTTCGATCTCTGAATCCATATAGCATGCAAATGACTAATTCTGAATTTTTATTTCTTTGTAGATAAGTGCTCTAGTGATCTGTTGAAGAAATCTAAATTCGTTAGTTTTTTTTTACGGGAATCTTGTTTGCAATTGAAGCTATAGTTGATATATCATATCTTTTTGGGTCAAATCCGAGTCCCAAAAGTGGATTCTATCGATCATTTGAGTAGTTATTAAATTGTATTTTTAGTCAATAAATTCTTTGTTTTGTGTTCTTGATGTTGTGATGTAAATGCAATACCATCAAGTCCTGAATAAAAAGAATGTAAGAATGTGACAGTCGAAGCATCTGCACGCTAGAATTTTTCAAGTGATGGATCTTCTGTCATCTTGGTTGCTTTCTTTTATTTACCTCTTTCCATATCTTTTGTGCAGTTTTAGGTCTTAACTATTTTATCATTGATTATAGTGAATTATCATCCGTTGAATATCGATTTTGATATTTGGTTCTCTAGAAATGACAAGTTTTATGTGCGCGAGCGCCGAGTGGAGGTTTTACGCTCTTTTTCATAGTTTTATAGTTATTTTTTAATATATTTCTCCTCATCTACTCTTCTCATTGTTATATTCATGTTTGCTTATCGTTGCAATTAGTAATTCTGATTAGAAATAATCCTTTCTTTTAATAAAATTTTCCAGGATCCACCTAGTTTTCCTGTTTTTCATCATGCAATCCTATCACCAGTGACAAAGCCAATGCCGCTGATAACTGCTGCCACATCTTTGATATCGTACTTTGATGATCCGGTATGTTT
The DNA here is from genome assembly GCF_033568475.1 of Henckelia pumila. Lineage (NCBI taxonomy): Eukaryota > Viridiplantae > Streptophyta > Magnoliopsida > Lamiales > Gesneriaceae > Henckelia > Henckelia pumila. Next base: position 131,626,552 of record NC_133123.1, on the reverse strand, counting down.
TCTCATTTTTGACAACGATAAGTTTGGCTTTCAGGCTTCTATACCCTCTCTCTTCTAGAAGTTTTGATGATAGCTAATAATATTCGAGTTTTATTTTGTATTAGATATTTGTCCTCACCTTTGTAATATAATGGCTTTTGGATATGATTTGGTAATATTTCATGCAGTTTTGTGTAATGGGTAGACTATATGCTCTCCAAGCTCCACCTTTGTTATCTTCTCAATTTTATGGGCTATAAATTGTTCTAACATCTATTTTGGGCTTATATTTTCTTGTTTCTCACGTTTTGTTTTTCTTGTATCATTCAGAAGATACAGATACGGGCAGCAAGGTTACTATCAGTTTTATTTACTGCAGATTTTTCGCAATCTTTAACCTATAGCAATGCAAGTCTTGGTTTGGATAATAAGCAGGTTTCCTCTATTTTAAGGGATTGGTTTTTCCTTTTGATTTTGGAGTTCTCCGTTTGACTTCTACTCCCACATGTTATTGCAGTTGTGCAGTTTCAGGAAGTCCATGGTTAAGATTCTTGGTGAGCAATTATATTTGGATGAAAATCTCATGGTTGCTGCACTGAATCTCCTCACTTCGGCAGTTCTTAATCAGGTTTGATGTGCATCAGGCTTTTATGACTATATCACATTCACGTCTCAAGTTACTGCTCCATATGATTGTTTCCGTATTTTCCTTGAAGTGTCTATCCACCTTAATGTAACTTTGTCCAGTCAATTCATACAAGTTTGTGGCTTACACGTACTGCTGACTTGTTATCACAATATAAGTTTGTTGGTCTAGCCCACTTAATCTTGAGGTCTTCTAATGCTCTCTTTAGCATAAGTAGATTGCACACATTTTGTGCCATAGCCCTCAGTTCTGATTCTACATTTGATATAGTGACAACATTTTGTTCCTTGCTTCTCCATTTTCCTTGAAAGCATATTACATTGTAAGGTTAAATATCTCTGATTTAGCAAATGGGAAGAACAAGGTCTGTTTGATTTGTTTTGTTTTAATTTAATTATGTTCAGATCTGAAATAACTCTAATGTCATTCTTTTCTGTCTTCATCCATTTTGGAGAAGAGGTGGGGGTATTTATGTGCTCATTGTAAACATCAGTGCCAGCTTGATGAAGATATAAATGTTCTGTAGTTTGCCATATCAATGCTTTCTTCTCTTTGTATTTTAAATCTTCCTAGTACCCGCTGGGTTTAGTATGACGTTCAAAAAATTGCAGCCTGCTTTTCTCACTGCTGTCGTTGTGTCTGAAGAAATTTCGAATGATAAACCACACATTGCTGACCGTGAGCATCAGCGAAATAAAACTGAGAATGGATCTTTAGGTTCCACGGACGAAAGTCTTTTGGATTCAATTTTGCATCATGTTAGAAATTCTGAAGATTTACTCAAAAGGTAGGCTGCCTGTCAGAGGTGCCCATCAGTATGTTTACTGGAATTGTTGTACATCTGAAACTCTACTTATAATTATTAATTATTATGTTGAATTATCATTTCAGAAAACCCAATATCTTATTAAGTTTGATGAAGTTCCTAAGGGCGCTGTGGCAAGATGCTCCTCAGTTTACAAAAATTTTGGAACAGTTAAAACTTTCAGAAGAGTTCTGGAGACTACTGACGAGTCCTGTTATGCTCATCACTCGTATTCAAGACAATGTTTCTGAGAAGTTGACTGAAGAGGAGCTTCAGTGCCAAGCTTACGGATATCAATACGTATCAAATGTGTTAGATGTAATGGGCCATGAGATTTTCCTGCAAAAGAGAGTGATGCATGGTGAACTAGGTATGAACGGATTCTCCAAATCAGAAGCTAATGGGACGAAAAGAATGGAAGACTCCGAAATCGCCAAAAATAGAAGTTTTATCAGCCTAAAGGAGATAATTTCAACCTGGTGTGAGAGTTCATTGTTCAGTGACCTGATCAAGGCATGTGTTTCTAGTGAATATGACAACAAAATTTATCGGCATGCAAAGGTGAGCTGCGCACCGTGTACTTTAACTTCTAATTCTCACTCTTCACTTTCATGAACTCATTATTTGGTCATGCTTTTACGTTCTCAGGGGTTTTACGATTATCTGGTATGAATTTTAGTTTTGCAATCCAAAGTGGGCATCTGTTAGGGACTCAAATATAGTTATGGGCTTTGGCCTTTAATATTTTGAGCCCAAACCTAAAGAGGGCCCAAGAGTCACAAAGCCTAGGAAGAATCTAGAGTGTTAGAAAGAAATAAATACTTAAAGAAAGAATGGTGATATTCATTCGGTTATTTTGTGTTCTCAGTATCAAGACTAGCTTAGGCAAGGGAAACTAGCATTTAGCTAGTGTTGCAGCTTGTAATACAGAGTTTATCCCTGGGAGACAATTTCTCGTTCGAGTTTGTTCAATCAATATTAATTCCAATGTTCTAAAAAGCGCTAGGCGGTAGGCGGACGGGGACCCACCGCCTAGCGCCTAGACGCCTTGGAACTTTTTTTAAAGCCTAAATAATAAATACCTTGGGATATTCATGAGTTTTAATGTAAAATATAATTTTTATGTCTTGTTTTTCAGTTTTTGTACGAAACTCTTATAAAATTTTAATAATAATAATAATAACAACATAGATATTAATAGAGATCAAGTCTTCATACGTAACATGAGTTTTAATTTTTTGCTTGGCTTTCTTTTCTGCGCTTCATCGTTCCTTTTGTGTTTGTTTCTCGTGTCGCGTCTCTCTTTTAGTTTTTGATTTTTAATTTTTTTTATATAAAAAATAGTAACCGCCTAGACGGATTGGCGTCGCCTAGGCGGGAGATTAGGCGGGCGACGCCTAGAGGCGTAGCCTAGCAAGAAAGCAAGGCGGTGAGCAACCGCCTAGGTGCCGCCTTTTAAAACACTGATTGATTCAAAGTGTTTTTGATCTAAATTCTTGTGGTCAAGTAACCAGTTGCCTAACAGTATCATTTATTGTTAAAAACTTTGCAGGTAGCTGCTTCTTTATGTGTTGTTCATGTGATGATCAAATTAAAGAACTGTGATTCAGGAAGTTTGTCCGTGTCATTTATTGAAAGGATTGCAGTGTTGACACAAAAGGTTTTGTATCCTATGTTCCTACTTCCCCATTTAATGTCAGTTGTTCAATCGATTAAATTTGTTTATTTATTCATTTGTTACCAGTTTAAATAGTATTCACACGGAATTATAACAAGATTATTAAATAAGTCACGTGTCTTTAAACAGCTGGAGAACATCTTCACGAAAGGCATAGATAGTTTTTTTTGCACTATTTTGCTTTACCAATTTATTTGAGCACTCAAGCATTTTTCTCTCAATAGTTTTGTTTCACCAACAGTTTCATCTTTCAGATGAGAGCATCTGATTGGTTTCCTGTGATGCATGTACATTTATCCTTACTCTTAAAAAAGGGTCTGTGGTGTATCTTTAGAGAAATGACTTGTTTACTGTTTTGCGTTCTAACCTGCAGTTGCGCAAGTTGCCAGCATTTTCCGATTTGTCAACTCTGTATTCAGAACGTGGTTACAGGTTCAGTACTTGTCATTTTTTCTGTTCCACATGGTTTATTAATTGATTAAACTGTGTTTCATTCAGATTGCTCACACTGGGTCTCATTCTCTTTAAATACGTTACTTTCGTTATTTAGTTTCTTCCTTTCTTGTTTACGAAAAGCTAAATCCAATCTAGTTTCCTATATATCCTTTGGTGCTTGAATCCATTACTTTCCTTATTTAGTTTTTTCCCTTTATTGTTTACGGAAGGTTAAATCAAATCTGCTTTCCTATATATCCTTAGGTGCTCGAATCCATTACCATTTTGGCCTTTTTTGTCCTCTTATTTGACCATTTTTTTGGCAAATGTAATTTGACTTTTGTGGTTCATTGCTATCATCAGGCTTTTTTTCCCTACCTATCTGCACTGAAGCTTGTTTTTTCCCAGTATATATTTCGTATTTTGTTGCTTTTATGTGTTCTTTTCTTTGAGAAATCTAGTTAGGTAAACAATCTAGCTCAACAAAAGTCCAAAAAAATTGTAAATAGCACAACCCAATTGGCAGTTCGTTACTTGCATAATTCTGCTTCATTATGCGTAGTAATGTCATGTGCTTCCATTTTGTTTTTGGTTGTCATTTGATGCTATCATTTGTTTCTTATATTCTGTAAAGCTAAAGTATTTTTAAAATTTTGAACCAACTTAATTTTTTAAACTAAACATTTAATGACTCAGATTATCCTTGGTCAGTAATGCTGTTTTGTCGATACTCCATACGAGAGTTAGCTTGCTCACTTAGCCTTCTTATCCTTTCTCTTTGGAATTTCAGTGAAGGACAAGAATTGGATTATTTGATCCTTAGTGATCTATATTACCATATTAAAGGAGAGATTGAAGGGCGGCATATTGACAACAAGCTTTTTAAAGAACTTTTACAGTTTTTGCTGGAGTCGGAGTTCTTGGATAACTATAGATATAGGAAATATGATGATATTTTGACAGACAATGATGGTGTCCACCTTTATGATTACGTCCGCCTTAGAGCAGATTTGGGATTAGAAATGTGGGATCTTTTAGCATGGATAGAAACAAAAGAAGTTGCAGAAACTGCACTCCTTTGCTGGCAACGCGTGAATTTATTGATAATGCATTCACAATCGAAGCTTTCAGCTTTGAGAGGGATAATTTCACTGTTCTATATGCATGGAGAAAATGTAAGTCCTTGATTTCTCGATATTACGAATAAATTTTGTCAAAACTGAAGTTACTTTTCATGATTTCAGAAAACATTTTTTCTTCTAGTTTTCTGAACGATTGACTTGGAGAATTTCTCTATCGTGCAGTTCACCAAGGTTGAAAATTTTACCCAGCTAAAAATATCTGAGCGATTAGTTTTGTCATGTATCAACCACATATGCCAATGCCTTCATGCCAAGCTGGAATCTTTGAATAATGTTCCTGACACTAGTGAAGATGGTATTAATATCCTAACTGCTCAAGCAGAACTACTTCTGCTCCTCTCAAGATCCATGAGTAGTGATTTTTCTCGATCCACGTTTGTTGTCATCGTAAAAACCTCAGGTTATAGCCTCAAAGTGTTATGCAGCAATAGGCAATCAGCTGGTGTCATCACTGCTAAGAAAGTTTTTCTAATGTTGATCCTTAGTACTGTTGAGTTGAGTTTCAAGGATTTGCATTCAGAACGCGTGGAAATCTCTCCTGAGGCATCTAATGCACGTTTGGGATTAATACCAGTTCTTTGCCACTGCATTGAACATACGGATTGTTGTACCTTGTCCTTGACTGCTATTGATTTTATATTGGGGAGTTTCTCAATTCCTGCTACTTGGTTTCCCGTTATACAGAAACATTTTCCTTTGCAATATATTGTTCAGAAGCTTCGAGATATAACCTCGTCCAAAACCGTTTCCGTAATACTGAAATTTCTTTTGAACTTTGCACGTGTCAGAGAGGGTGCTGAGATGCTTATTAATGCTGGTGTTCTTGCATCTTTAAGAATGCTATTATCTGAATGTTCTGGAGGTCTGCCTTTCCCCGTGGTTCAATGTGATACAAGCTTCTCCAACTTCGCCGAGAAAACTGAAAAGCCTCAGCCGATTTGGGGCCTCATCCTGGCTGTGCTTGCATCAATTATCCAGTCTTTAGAAAATAGTAGTTCTGCTAGTATTGTTGATTATGTGTTGTCTTCCATATTGGTGGATAAAGCACCTCTGATTTTGCTTTACCTAAGTGCGCCGGATTTTCCATCTGAAGGTCATGAAAAGAAAAGAGCTCGTGCTTTGAAATCTACTATTTCTTTACACGAGCTAGGGGAAACCCAAAATACCATGACTCTTATCTGTGTCTTAGCAAGACATCGGAATTCATGGAACAAAGCCTTGAAAAACATCGAGTCTCAATTAAGGGAGAAAATCATTCATTTTTTAGCCTTCATTAGCCGGGCAACTCAGCGACCTGGAGAGTCACCAAGGAGAGATTCCCCTTTATTGTGTCACCCTGTGCGCAAAGAAGAGTTCGAGTGGTACAATGACCCATCATTTATTAACAGCAGAAATGGCTGGTTTGCTCTGTCCGCTTTAGGTTGCAAGTTAAACCATGAATTTTCTGCATTGTCTTCCAGAAGTAGTTTAGTGGTTAGAGATCAGTCTAGTAGCAAACCTAACGTAGCCCCCCAGACTCACTTCTCCGACTTAATTGCAATTGAAATATACAAGATTGCATTTCTCCTTTTGAAGTTTCTATGTATACAAGCAGAAGGTGCTTCAAGAATGGCGGAGGAGGTCGGTTTTGTCGACTTTGCACATTTTCCAGAGCTACCAATGCCTGATATCTTGCACGGCCTGCAGGTAAATGGCTCTCTTTTGCCTTTTTCCTTGGATAAAGAAATTGCATTATTTGCCAAGAAGTGCGTGGACATAAGCTATTAATTTTTGTTTAATCTTACTTTTTGCTTTCAGTAATTTTTGTCCCGCTTGATGTTTTCCGACAGGATCAAGGGATTTCAATCGTGACTGAATTATGCACAGCCAGCAAAACGAAGCCGCTTACTCAAGAAATACAGAATACATGTAGCTTAATGTTGCAAATAACAGTCATGGCATTGCACTTAGAGTATTGCGTCATACAAATATGTGGCATCAGGCCTGTATTAGGCCATGTTGAGACCTTCTCGAAGGAACTTCAGCTGCTGGTTAGAGGTATGATTCACTCCTTGCCTCTCTTTGAATTTGAGTTTTAAGAAATAACTAATGGCTCACTGGCTCGAATTTGCAGCAACGGAGGGCCATCTCTTCCTTAAAGAGGCATTACAAGATTTGAAGCAAATAGTTTCATTCGTCTATCCAGCGTTAGAAGCCTCCTACTGAGCAGATCAGATCGTAGATGCACATGCAGTGTTGTAAACTTCTTAGTACTGACATTAGATGCAGTAGGGAAAAAACAACCTTTTGTCGTTTTTGTACAATATTGTGTTGCATCATGTTATTTTTATCACTTGCTATTCTTGTAGTTGTAAGAGCATCCGCAATGCTATCTTATTATTAACACAATAACACTTTTCACATCATCAAAAGTCATGAGTCTCACTGTTAATAACACATCCTTCTTTTCACCCATAATCCTATTAAAATTAACACTCATTATTTATGGGTCCCACATTCCACTCAATAATATAAAATTATTTTATATTATATAAAATCATTTTTTTACATTTTATAATATATTTACATTTATAATTAAGTTTTAAAAATATAATATTAGGTGAGCCGAGTTTTAATTTAATTAATTTAAAATATAAAAAAATAAAATTATTTTAATATATTTATTCAAATGCAGCGATAACTTAAAAAAAAGCCACAATACAACGAAATTAAAAATATCACATAAAATATTAATTCACGGATTGTTGTAATTCTCCCATATATGCTCCACTAAGTCTGCGCGAAGTTGGTGATGAACTTAAGTGTCACGTAGCTCTGAATTTGTCCGAAAATAATCATGAAAGCCTCGGTTGGAGCCTTGGATAGGTTGTGCGAGTTCATCCCCGTCATCGTTGTACCAATTTGTCACTTGACCTCCCTCATCCTCAATAATCTGTTATGCAAAATAATGCATGCTAACATTATTTGTTTTAACTTTTTCTTATACCAATAGCGAGCTGGGCCTCTGACAATCGCCCATCGAGATTGGAGCACCCCAAATGCCCGCTCGACATTTTTTCTTGCAGATTCCTGTCTTTCCTTAAACAATTTTCTCTTGGGATCTTCCGGGCAAGGAAAAGCCTTAATGAAAGTAGCCCACTCGGGATATATTTCATCTGTTAGATAAAAACCTTTCGTATATGTAGTGCCGTTCACCGTGAATTAACGTCCGACGCATTTCCTTGCAAGATGTTGAAGATTGGAGATTCATATAACACGTTGATATCGTAACGTGAACCGGCGATCCCAAAGAAGGCATGCCAAATCCACAAGTCATGAGACGCGACCGCCTCAAGCACAATTGTTGGTGACCCATGTCCCCTTGTAAATTGACCTTTCCAAGAAACCGGACAATTTTTCCATGTCCAATGCATACAATTAAGGCTACCCAACATGCCAGGAAAGCCATGTATGTCATCATGCATTTGAAGAAGACGTTGAACATCATCACAATTTGGTCTTCTTAAGTACTTATCACCAAATATTTCAACCAAGTATTCGCAAAACTTGAAAAGACACCTTATGGCAGTGGATTCATCCATACATAGGTACTCGTCAAGATAGTCGGCAGGCACTTCGTAAGTCAGTTGACAAATCGCAGCGCTGCATTTTTGTAGTGGTGACAATCCTTTTCTTCGCACATCATCGTCCCTCTATTGAAAAAACGTCGAATGATTCTCTAAGGCAGTCACTATGCGGAGGAATAACTCTCTTCGCATTCGAAATCGTCTTCGAAATATACTGTCGTGAGCATTTTTGTAGTGGTAACAATCCTTTTCTTCGCACATCATCGTCCCTCTATTGAAAAAACGTCGAATGATTCTCTAAGGCAGTCACTATGCGGAGGAATAACTCTCTTCGCATTCGAAATCGTCTTCGAAATATACTGTCGTGATACACCGGGTTTGTAGAGAAATAATCATTGACGAGCCTCTCATGCCCGACTTCACGATTTCTTTGGATGAACCTCCTTCTTCTGCGAGTTTCTCTCCTCTGATATGATTCCATAACTAGTTGGTGTTGTTGAAGTACCATTAACATCAGTTCTTCTACCGGATCGTCATCTTGCTCATCGATTTGAACATGTACTCCTTCGCTTGTCGAGCTGGAACTTGAGCTAGAGCTGTTTGTAGAATGAGACATGTTCGAAGGAAATATGTTCTTGTATATGTGTTTGTGAAAGGTATCTTAGTGAAATGCAAATCGCGTAGCACAATGTGTCTATATATAAAGGATATCTTGCAACAACTAGTTTCCAACGACTATTTTGCAACGACTAGTTTCTAAAGGCTAGTTTGCAACGAATAGTTTCTAACGACTAGTTTGCAACAGATAGTTTAATGCATTCATTAACTTTTTCAAATTGTATACTTTAATATATATTCTTTATTTTTATATTATTTTAATAAAAAAACCTCAAAAATTGATTATAGTAGATACCTAACGTGGCTTGCATTCTTAGAGAATCCACATAACTTGAGCAATCCAACAACTCTAATAATTATACCAATTTCACCATCTTTTCTTTCTTTTTTCGTTCTATCTTTCGTTTATCAAACTCATTTGGCTTCAAAGATAAGATTATTTGTTTAGCACCATCTATTTATATATCTTTGAGATAGCTTTTAATTAACTCAATATGTTTTGAAAATAAAATTTTGTTTTTTTCGAAAAAAGTTATAAGTTGATTTTATTTTTATTCATTTAGTTCAATCTAATAAGTTAAGTCGTTGGATAATTAAAAATTTAATATTACTAGTTTGTAAATACTAGTTTTCAAAGTTGATAAAAATTTAAAATCACAGTAATTGGAACCACAATAATTAAACATTATAATCACTCGAAAAATAAATAATTAAAAATTACAATAACTCGGAACCACAATAACTAAAAATTACAATCACTCGGAAATATAGTAATTCTACATTACAATCACTCAAAAATACAATAACTAAACAATACAATCACTCCAAAATGCAATAATTAAACAATACAATCAATCGAAATGCCCAAACAGTTTAGATATTCCACCTCGACCTGATATCCTTGCACAGACATTCATGTATGATAAGTTGCTCAGTAGTCATTTGCGAGGTGTATTTGTTCAAGATCTCGTACTCCTTCAACTTCAATCGACGACTCTTAGCTTCTGCATTGGACAAGGAAGCTTTTGCCTTAATCTCCTCAACTTCAAGTTGCTTATGTTTCAGATCGACTTCAGACTTCTTTACATTTGTGTACTCATTGAACTTTGAAAAAATATTGTCATAGTTTACTGTCAGATCCTCCATGGTCGATTTGACTGTCTTTTCCCTTTTTTTTTTGCTGCCTTCTGACTAGGGGTGCAAACGAACCAAATCGAGCCGAATAATGGTAAAATTTTAAGGTTCGAATTCGGCTCGATAAGAGTATATTCGAGTTCGAGCTCGATTCGAAGTTCGATAATTTCAAATATTTTGGTTCGAGTTCGGCTCAAAATGAAGTTCGAGTTCGAGTTCGGTTCGAAATATTCGAACCTATTCGTGAACTATTCGGATATTATGGTTTGAAAGCTCGAAATGTATATATATTATTATATAATTATATTATTTTAATTAAATATTAAGGCTCGCGAACTATTCTCAAACTATCGAATAGAGTAATTTCGGCTCGAGCTCGACTCGAAAAAAAGTTCGAACATGTTCAAATTCGGCTCGAGTTCGATAAGCTCGAATACGAATCAAATATTTATCGAGCGGGCTCGTAAAACTCACAAACAGGTTCGGTTTATTTGCACCCCTACTTCTGACCCATTGGACGAGCATGTTCGTCATCAAGATCTATGCTCACATTTTGGTTGGAGGATGTGTTGCTTGCTCTTGACTCGGTGGTCCTCGTCTTCTTTGTGGCCACAAAGTGATCATCGGATTGTGGAGTAAACATTGGACGATCCTTGACAATTCTCCACACATGCTCGAGATTAAATGCAACGCCATTGTTTTCCTCGCGATATTCGTATGCAAACCTCAATATATCTTCGTCACTATGACCACTGCGATATAAGTTGTAAATACTATTGTAATTTGCATTGAATCGATTTACCTTCTTCTGAATTGTATTGTGACAATGAGATCGTATAACATTTTCACTTCTGTTGTTTGAACTTGGAGGGCGATTTTCATTGTAATAGCCAACAACACGTCTCCAAAAAGCATCCGCCTTCTGATCGTTTCCGATTATTGGATCATCGCTGATTGTGACAAAACTTCGTGCCAAGACTTCGTCTTCAACCTTTGTCCATGTTGAACGCTTTTTCGTACCCTCAACATTTGAAATGGGTTTTTCTACATTGACCACATCGATTGGGGACTCACGATCGAATAGTTGAGTCTTCAGGTCAAAAGTCGGAGTTGCAGGTTCATTCGGAATCGGAGCTAAAAAAAATACACACCAGTTGTGTGTGGGGTACCATAGCCTTGCATAACCGGCGGCGCGAACTGTGGATGACTGATGTTTTGCCAATACTCGGCTGGAAGCGGATGATGTACACCTCGGGTGGCATAATTCGGATGATTCATAAAATTTCCAAATCCTTGGAAATTTTAAAATTTTTGTAGAGGAAACTGCATATTTGAAAATTGATGTGGATATTGATGAGTTGGTGGAATTTGTGGATTTTGGGAAGATAAATTTATTAGTATATAGTATTTTTTGTTTATTCTATATATAATATTAGATCCCCTAAAATACAAGTTGTTGGCGCTTTGTCTTGTGGTAGGATTTCGTGCGCATTCCAAACTTAAATCATGTGGCGCAAGTTCCATTTTTGCTGTCCACCACGTTTCCCTCTTTATTTTTTTTTTTATCATATATTTCACATTTTAGCACCTTTATTTTAAAACCCTCTTACCATTTTTTTTTTATAATTTGAAAAGTTATCACCTTTTATTTTAAACTCTCTTACAATTTTTTATTTTTTGTTATTAAAAATTTACCATATTTTATTTAAAACAATAAAATACGATTGATTTTTTAAATTTTTTATTTTATTCAGCTTCAATACACATCTTGCTCGATTTTTCACAGATTTGAAGTGATTTTAAGGTTTGAGATTTTGAAATTTTTGGTAGCTGATAATCTCATTGTTTTTAAACCAAGTTTAGTAAAATTTTGGTTTTTCTTAACATCGAAATTTGGTTCTGTTTTTTTATTTGGTTTCGTAACTTCTTTAATCTATTTCGTTATTTTTTTTTTGTTCTATGATGTATTTTATTTTCTTATATCATCTTGATTTTAAATCTTATTAAATTTTTTTTGAGGAAAAAATCTTATTAAATTACTTGAAAGTTGCTATAGTTTTTTTTTTCTAATTGAAAAAATTACTCATCAACTTGGACAAAAAACAAAGTCATGTCGACTTGTGCCTGCAAAATAAAAAAATACAATAAAAGCTTAATTCATTGAATGAATGATTACATATTACTTTTTTATTGTTATTATTTTTCTATTAATATATAGAATGATACATCTCTCTAAATTGAGATTTTGGCTCTCACTTAACATGTTTTTATTGGTTATAGATTAAAAAAAACAAATTATAAAATATAAAAAGACAAAAATCTTTGATATTAAGTACAAGTACAACGTAGATTTTGATATATAATCGATAATATCTTTTAAGGAACATTTGACTTTCCTCTTTTGGAAAAAAAATTAATATTAAATTTAGGTATTATATATATTTATTTTTTAAAAAATTATATTCATGTTATTGAAAGTTATACAAACATATAATAATTATTTTTATCATTTTGTATGCAGATGTGGCCCTCCCGAACATGAAGTCCTGGATCCGTCCCTGTATTTATAGATGAGTATTCATACTAGCCGTTAAAATTTTTTTAATTTGATTAAAATTTAATAAAAATTAAATATTAAAAAAAATTTGAATGTTCAAAAATTAATCCGTTGGACTCATTTCAGATATTCCTACAAATAATATCGTTTATATATATTTAAATAATAAAATAAACAAAAAAAATAAAAATAAAATAATAATTCCGCATCTGCACCCATTCACTCTCTTTAATGGCGCGAGCAGATACAAAGAGTTTGGGTGTGCATGCACACGCAGCTTTCTAAAAAAAAGAAAATAAAATGGAGATGGGTGTTGTGTGGATGTTAATAACACCCACCCACAATGCCCAATAATGTGAATGGGCATTAATCATTATTTGGGCATTAGTAACACCCAAATAATGCCCATTGCAGATACCCTAAGTTTGAATCATCAAATGATGAATGAGTGAATTTTTTAGGGGAAAAAAACTCCAATTATATAATATTAACAAGGTTGTCGATTTAATACATTAAAAAAAATACAAAGAAAGAAATGTCATCGATTTGTTTCAGTATTTATATGAAAGAAAGGTCATCGAATTGTTTTAGTATTTATACGAAGTGTCTTCTCTTTATTTTATTTTTTTTGGTTTGAGATTTACTTTTGCCATCAAGTAATTAGGTGGTGCTATGTTACAACATATTCTTCTTTTTGTTTTGTTTTTCATAAATTTTACTTCTAGCGTGAAAATCTAAAGAAATATAGTTATATTTTTGGAGATTAATAATATGTACTAGTAAATTTGGCACACACGTTGCATGTGTAACGAAATATTTTCTGCTACGATTATTTTTTTATTACTTTTGATCAACATGTTATTGGAAAAAAATCATTTGAAAAATTAGAAGTCAAATGAAAAATATGATGAAATTGAAAATCCGTGAAGATGATTGGAGTTAGTGCTAGTGGATTAGTTAATTGATGTAATTTTTTGTTTAAAAATGTGGAAGAAGACTTGGGTGGGTGGGTAGTGGGGTAATAAGTGGAAAGGTGGAGTGAGATGGGGGAATGAGAAATAAAATATTAGATGAAAATAAATACGAATATGTGAAGCCAAATGGTAAAATGGTCAAGAAAACATGGTGTCTTCATGTTAGACTAAAAGAAGCGGTTTCTAAAGGGCTCTCAACTTTTATAAGATAGTATAGATAATTATTACTAGCGACCGCATGTGTGCATAACGTAATAAAGTAAATGAATATTATAGCATTTTTAACATGATTTAATTCAATTTTAAGTTTTTAGTCTATTGATGATATTATTTTATGAGGCAGATCGTTTAATATAAGTTCAAAAAAAGAAAATAAAAAAGTTGCATATTACGAGATACACATCATATTATGCAATAACAACAAAACATTTTATTTTAAAAATTGACATAAAATCTCCATAAATTGCACTTGCCAACAAAACCTGATCATGTAGATCGAGTAGATAATCTCAAATTTGATTTTTGATCATATAATGGACCGGGTGCATCCCTCTGCCTCTGGCCCATCTGACCTCAGCTCTGGGTTTCCACGACCATACTCATGGTCTTCTCCCCACCTGAAAAGGAGAGTTTTTTGCCCTCTTCAGGATTCGAACTTGGACCACCAAACATATATTCAAGTTCAACTCAATCCTGGTACCACGGGGGCTCGCGACCATTACAGATCAAATTTCAAAATCAACTCCCTCATTTATCCATATATTGTGAGATCTCTGTTTATGAATTTCATATATATGTATATGTTCAAAAATAATTATAAAACAAAATCAGTTATTAACTGTAAACACGCATCTCTTCTATTTTTTCATATTCATCTCAAAATAAAGCTAAAATCAATAAAAAGAAAACAAAGAAAACATAAAATTTAGGATGATAACAATAAACAAAAGTAGAATCTAACTAACTTAAAAAAAAAGAATCAATGTAATGTAGCTTACAAATCCAAGTAACATTCGGTCTATATGACCGCATGACTATTGATACATCATATAGTTTTTGCTCAACCTACAATGACAAAAAAATTAAAAATTGAAATTATAATTCTGATAATCTTTCACCATTTCATAGCAATCTTAGAAAAAATTAGAGAATTAATAAATTATCATAAAATTTCGTTGCATGAAGGCATACATATTCGAGTAATAAATAAAGATATGGAAGCAAAAAACACCAAAAAAATTTGGACGCATAGCCTCACCTTGTAGTAAAAAGGCAACCAAATAAAGATTTTTTTATAAAGGATATAAAAGTTCGAAATCAAAAGAGTAAAAGAAAGGGAATGTAAATCAAAGAATAAAACAAAAGGAGAAGATGAATCAAACAAAAACAAACTAATGTTTTTGTTGAAAGTACATGTTTGAGGATAAGTCTTGTGTTCCTTGCAACAAAAAAAAGAAATTTAATATTCAAAAAATAGAAATACATAAAAGAGAAATTCCTGCACGAAAAGAAAATTGCGACTTTTAAATGGTATATGAATCATTCCAATATTCATACAATCAAATTAAGATGCACATATAAATAACAAAATTTGGATTTTTATTCAGAAATTTTGTCAAACAGTTGGCGTATGTGGTTTACCAACGGGCAAGAAAAAAAAATACTATATTACCTTCATTGACAATTGCAATATTTTGACCACATCAGAAATTAAACCAAAATATTTTGTGCGCATCTGCAAATCATACAGAATCCTGCATTGAGATAAAAGAAATTATTGAGAAATACGCCTAAAGAAAATGAGTTATGTACATGCTCAAGATGAGTTTGGAGAGATGAATTGAAAAATTACCTCAAATTTAATCTTTTCAATAGATGTACACCATCAAAGATGAAAATATGTACCAATAACTGAAAATTGTAAAACCGATAGAAACTATTTTAAAAATCTAAAAGAGATAGTAGTGCTTTAAATTTTAAATTTGAAATTGATACACTCACATGAAAATGGGAACGTGGGCAATCGGAGGGGAAAATGGGGGAAATGGGGAGAAAAAAGAGGAGCAATATTATTTGTTTTTAAATAAAAAGATGAGTCAGATTTTTTAAAGCAGGAAGGTAGCTATACTAACGGACGAACGGTTAGTATTATAGACTGAAGTTTAATAATATAGAATGAGATATATAAGTATACACTTAACTGTTTCGAATGAAAGAATATTAATTTTTTTAATATTTATACTTAAATCGTTGCTTCAAATTGTTAAATTATTCGAAAAATAATTTAAAAGTATATGGGATTTTAAAATTTAAAGGAATATATTCTACTTTCTAATTCGAGCTCCCTAATAAAATCTCCACCGCGGATATTATGCGCATATACAAAACTTAACTACAGTGAAGTAAAACTAAACTTGAATCCAACCCCAGTTACTTTATCACTTCCATTGCCAAAAGTACCCCTCTACAGATGAGGGACACGCGTCCAATTTCAACGGCCCAGATCGTCCGTATAGCGGATAACCCTCCTATTTAAACTCCGCCCCCATACAAGTCTAATTGACTTATCAAAAACAAAAAATCACAATCCCGAGAAAAATGGTAAACCCTAAGGTTTTCTTCGACATGACCGTGGGCGGCCAACCCGCCGGCCGGATCGTGATGGAGCTCTACGCGGACGTCGTCCCTAAGACCGCCGAGAATTTCCGTGCGCTCTGCACCGGCGAGAAAGGCGTCGGGAGATCCGGTAAGCCGCTCCACTACAAAGGTTCGTGCTTCCACCGCGTGATTCCTAGCTTCATGTGTCAGGGAGGCGATTTCACCGCCGGAAATGGCACGGGAGGTGAGTCGATCTACGGATCGAAATTCGCCGACGAGAACTTCGTGAGGAAGCACACCGGACCGGGTATTCTGTCAATGGCGAACGCCGGACCGGGGACGAACGGCTCGCAGTTCTTCATCTGTACCGAGAAGACCGCGTGGCTCGATGGGAAGCACGTGGTGTTCGGGCAGGTCGTTGAAGGAATGGACGTCGTGAGGGCGATCGAGAAGGTTGGATCCGGTGGGGGAAGGACTTCGAAGCCTGTGGTGATCTCTGACTGCGGTCAACTCTGAAAGATCTAGCTCCCGGTGTTATGTTATGTTGAGATCTGATACCGATCTTCGCTTCATTTTCTCATCTTCTGTTTTTCCTTCTCCTGATTGTGTCTTAAGAAAAAGAGTGTTCGGATCTTTTTAGCCTTCAGTTTCTGTCCCATCCCATGTTTACTTGAATAAATAAATATTAAGTTTCCCCGAACTCTACGCTTAAATTTTCGATTCACTTATTACTCCATTTCATTCTACTTCACGTGACTTTAGTTTATTAGCAACTTTGTGATTTGAAATAGACACTCAAATCCTAGAGCTTACTATTCAATTTTTGCCCCAAGAACTGTTCTGGACTAAAGTAAACAATATCTCAGACCACCTCCGATAATGGCTTAGAGGGAATAATTTTGAATTTTCCATTCATTGTCGGGTTAGTGGGTCTCGTAGGCCCACACCACGATATATTTGTCGACCTGTTTATCCAATGGGCTGTGGCTTGCCGGAAGGGTTCAGCCCAACTTGGTCTTGGGCCAGCCTATTCTTTTAACGTATTCCAACACAGTGAATCATCAACAGAATTGTCTTTGAGCCTCAAGTTGTTGGGCTTTTAAGTCATGTGGCCATTATTTGACTGTGTTTTGTCTTATACATTAACAATTTCTGGAAATATGGTGCAAACATATATATATACATACCCATTTGACAATGGTGGTATTGTTGGCTGGGCTGTATTTGGCTGGCCTTTTTTTTTTTTTCTCGGATTTGCATTTGGGAAATAATTTCACAAAATGATTTGGAGAAATTATTTCGATAGATGGGGGTGTGTGGTTTGACGTAAGAATTTGATTTGGAATTGTCTGAATCCTGATTATCATTAGTGAGAGAAAGAATTTCATATTTGATGGCTTAAATAAAAAGTGATGCAATAATCATTTGTTCTTGGAAATTTGTGAATAAATGTGATGATGATTTCACTGGAGAATGTAGCACTAAGTACATATATGTTTCTACAAAATTAAAATAAAGTGGTGCATAACAATCGGCTTATGCAGTCAATTGTGTAAAAAGGGTTTTTCCTATAATTTATCACGTTCGTCAATTTTTATTAGCCATTTTTAAAAGTAAACAAAATCCATTCCCTTTTCGTGAATTCGACATTCGGAATATCAATAATTGGTGTAAAACCAATAAAGTAATACGAACGTCAATTTATACTGACGATAAATGGCAATGGTTTCCCTAATTTACAACTCGTGACAAAGAGTGCAGACAACAATTATTATTGCTCGTCAACATATCATAATAATAGATTTCTTGGCGAGGTAACTTTTACTCACTATTTTCCAAATAAATATATAATTTCCCCCCTTTTTCTCGGTGATCTCAAATACATAATCCAGATTCTAAGCGCATATATATATATATATATATATATGTATATATATATATATATATATATATATAAATGACTTTTCAGTTGTCCAACAATGTTTTTCCACTTCGTCCGTAACCAGTAACCCGACACCGGATTTTAGTGGTTTTTGTTTTTGTTTTTTGGACCACTAAAACCCCGTGCCGGGTTTAGGGGTCGCGGACGAAGAGGAGAAACATTGGTTGGGCAGCTCAAAAATTCTTTCATATATATATATATATATATATAAATTTATGGAATTATATCCAACCAATTAATTAGGGATTATGATTTGTCACATGCAACGTACGTGCATCTCTCTAGTATATATATATATATATAGTTCTTTTATGGTGCCCAACACTATATGTCCACTTCATGCCCACCATGTACAATAAATGAGTTGACCGGTACAATAGATGAGTTGACTTGTACATGGTGGGCATGAAGTGGGCATATAGTGTTGGGCACCATAAAAGAACTCATATATATATATATATATATACTAAAGAAATGCGCGTACGTTGCACGTGATAAATCATAATCCCTAATTAATTGGTTGGATATAATTCCATAAATATTAATTTAGAAATATATATAAATTCATAGGTATGCACTATAGAGTTTATAGAACTTAATATATTATTGATATCAATACTCAATATAAATAGATACAGAGTTGTTCCTATGAAAACGTAGAGATTTACAATATAAATCTTCTATCTTAACAATGCTATATACAAGGAAACTACTTTAGAGATAATGTTTGTATAGGTAGGTTGAAATGATACGAGATAAAGGAAGAAGATGATATGAGATAAATACAAATATAATGAATATCTATAAGAATATTTGCTAATAGGCCCCTTCAAGATGGTGATTCTTGAAAACAGCAATCTTGAATGTTAAATCACGGAGTCGAGCGGAATATAGTGGTTTTGTGAGAGCATCCGCCAGTTGATCTTGAGAGGAAACATGGGAGATGCACAATTGCGATCGTTGAACTAATTCGCGAACAAAGTGATAATCCAGTGCAATGTGTTTCATACGAGAGTGGAAACTAGATTAGCACATAAGTTGCCTCAATGTTATCACTATACAGAACAGGTACAGACGGCAGGGAGACGCCAAACTCACGAAGAAGTGAGGTGATCCAAGTGATCTCAGCTGCACCAAGCGAGCAACCGACCGTTGCTTCTTGAAGCTCCATGAGATCGGATTGGAGCCCAAGAAGATGACATAAGCTGTTGTAGAGCATCCATCATCGGGTTTGCCAGCCCAGTCAGCATCAGTAAAGCCATGCAGAGATAGTGCAGCATCCTTTCAAATATGGAGACCATAATCAAGGCCGTAGTCAATGCTGCCGGAAATTGTGTTGCAACCCATCAAAGAAATATCCGGTACTGTTAAGTTACCCGGCTCCAAATCCCTCTCCAACCGTATTTTACTTCTTGCTGCCCTCTCTGAGGTAATGCTGCGGTGTGTGTTCGACATCATGATTATTAATTATTGATCAACATTTCAGTGTTTTTTGGGATTATGGAAGTGTGAATCTACTGGGATTGTGCAGGGCTAATTGCATCTACACCCCCTGTGAAAAGTTTAAAAGGCATAAAATCCCCTGTGTAAAATTAATAGCATGTTAGACCCTATGTTTTAAAAAAATTAGCATAAAAACCCCTATGAGAGGGTATAAATGTGCCCAAGTTTGTATAACATAGGGGTGAAATGTGCTACATTTTAAAAAACTGAGGGATGCATTAGCCCATTAATATTTTTTAAGGGGTTTTATGCTTTTTAGACTTTTCACAGGGGGTGTGGATGCAATTAGCCCGGATTGTGCATGAATATGGGCATATTTTTTCTGTTATGTGAATTGAAAATGCCAAGTTTTCGTCTGATTCTAAGCTGTTCAGCTTTATGTATGAATATGAATAATATTGAGAAAGAAAAAGCTCGCTAGTATTCTGAAGATTTAAGATCCAAATTCACACAAATTTAAGATTTAAGATAAGAAAAATACTCAAATTCACACAAATCTTAGTCTTCACAGTTGGGGGTATTTTCGTAACTAGGAAAGATGATAAAAAATACTCAAATTCACACAAAAAATATATAATAAAAGTTAAGTGGGCGCTATCCTACCTAATATCACTTACTAAATATAAGATAGTATAAGAATACTTAAAATAAAAAAATTTATATAGTGTACTTTAAATCTTTTAATCTATCTAATATCTATTTTTATTACTATTATAAATATATGAGTAATAATTATGAATTAACTTAAATATTTTTAATTTTTTTACACATTATTTTTCTTTTGGAATGAGATCCAACACTCGGGCTAAGCTGTTAGCTATTTTGATTGGGCCCTCACTCTGCCAGGAATTTGGATATTTCTCTCTTTGGTTGGAGGTTGACATGCAGACTGTCTTGGCTATTATTGACTCTGACAACACTAGCTGGGACCTTTGTACAACATTGAGTAATATTTATCTTATTTTATTTAATCACCCGATCTTCAAATCTAATATTTACATGGAGGTTAATGCTGCTGCTGATGAACTTGCTAACATAAGGATCATCAATCAGGGTTCGAATATTATTCCTTAGGGTTAGCATGCAAGGAAAACTTCGAGGAATTTGCAGGCTGGACAGAGCAGAATTTCCTTATATTAGGATTAAACATAAATAATTTTATTGATGTATGCAATTTCTTGAGAGGTCTTGGTCTAATTCCCCTCTCTTGTATTTTCATTTTTATTGGAATAAACGGGTAGGGGTCCGCCAAACTCCCCTCCACAACAGGCAGTTTTTTTCAAAAAAAAAAAATAGATTGTCTAACATGAGAGCTACAATATAAATATGTTTTTAGTGTCTTTTCGATATTAAGATGCAAAATAAATCTTACATCATAATATATAAAATTTTAACCTTATAAATAAAATAATTCAAAACATATATAAAATATAAAAAAATTCAGTACAAATACAATCAATTGTTTTTATTTAAAATTGTGTTTTATTCTGCGCAAATTCTTGTCAAACTTAGCATTTATGGATTTGACGCATATTAAATCAACAAGCTAAAGAACATGTCGGTTAACGAATTAAGTAACCACATATTTTTAAATGTCCTTATTAGTTTTTATCTTGATAATTTGTTTCATTTGATATTATTATAACTAAAGGGAAGAAATTTTTTTTTTTTCCAAAAAATGCTCATGAGGATTCAATTACTAACTCACAAGGAAAAATAATTATCGACATACTACATTGAAAATTTTCTAATTAATTAAGCACAAGTGTTGAAATTTTTCTAATTAATTAAGGAAAATTATTTTACAATGATCATATTTAATTCTTTTGGACTAATATCATTTGCTTCCTAAGATATTCATCACGATTCTATATTAGTATGTTAATATTTAAACCTGAATTATAATGTTTTTTATAAGGTCCGAGATTAATTAGAAATTAATTCGAATTTAATTTAATTTTAATTCGAGTATATTTAATTTGGGAATATTTAGAGTTGCGATTTTAATTCTAATATTCTTAAATTATTTAGGATTGAAATTGAATTAAAATAAGGGCCGAGGACCAAATTGCAAATATTGAAGAACTGAGGGACTTAAGTGCAATTTTAATTAAAGTTATCAGATTTGTGTTGGATTAATCAGCATATGCACGTGTACCTTCAGTCCTTATTCAGAAATTGAGAAACAGAGTCGAGATCTTCTTTGTTTTCTTTGGAAATTTGATCTTCAAATACTTGTAACTTTTGAACCGGCTGTCCAATTTCGATTCCGTAAATTGTTCTGGAATCCTTACGACGAGGGCTTCAATCTCGTGTAAGTTTTATGATGTTTTATATGGACTTCAAAATCAGTTTGTGTCAGAGATCAGATTTTGAGTCATTGATCATGTTAGTTGGTTTATATGCGATTCTATCTCGAAACCGGATCAAAGTTGGATTATTGAATGGATTGATTATGATTGCTAGCATGTATATTGAGAATTATGGTTGTTGATAACAAGGTTGGAATGCTGGTTTTTGAATTGAGAACACGTTTGAATAGAATTGAAGTTAGAAATGATTTCGGGATTTCGTCGGTTACCGATTTTGAATCGCTACGACGTTTAATCAAGTTTTTGGACTGTTTTGATATTTGATAGCTAAGCTGAAACACTTATCTTGATGATGTGAATGTTATAGAATTTTATTCTTCAGTTTCAGTTGAGTTTGGAAGGCCAACGACTCGAGACAACGACTTTGAACCGAAGAAAGTTGATTGAGATTTGAAATGCGTTTGATCGATGATTTTATGATGTTTTCGACTGGATTTTGAGATGATAGATTGAAATGAAGTTTGATATATGTGTTATGATTGTATCTTTCAGATTTGAAGAGTTCAGAATCGAGATAAACGAAGGTATAATGACGACATCGTGAAGTAGGGACTTTGAAACTCAAGAACGGCTATTTTTGAGTTGGCCCATAAAAACCACATACTTGTTTATGTTTTGATTTGATTATGATGTTGTTGATCCATCTCAGGTAGTGGATCTTTACATTTGAGTTGATATGATGCTATATTGAATTGATTCTATGCCAAGGTTGTTGTTAACCTATTTTTGCGAGTCGGTTACGAACTCGTTAGATGGATATCCATGTCAAGATCAGTTATGAATCTTGATGGCCTCGAAGTTATGTGAATCAATTCGTATTTGAAGCATTAATTTACTCTATTTGTTGAGTCGGGTTTAAATAGAGTCGATGTGATGTATTTAACGCTTTCTGTATGTTGGTTATACTGAGAATCGTTTCTCACCGGAGTTTATCCGGCTGTTGTCTTGTTTTGTATGTGTGCATGACAACAGAGAGGGCAGGAGCTGATCATCGACGTCATTGACAGCTGGGAGAGAGTTTAGCACGTGAGGACTTGGGTTGTAGATGAGATCTTGAACTTTAGAAGCATTAAACCTTAGTTATGTTGGTTTTGGAATACATGTATGACACTCGCGATAGTTGTTGTCGTTTACCGATCTTTAGCGACTTGTTTGATGTAATAAAATGCATGTATAAATGCTTGAGACCTTGTTTATATGTAGATGCAAGTTTTGGAACTTTGAAACCTGCCTTGTATTGATTATGGTAGTGAGATTTGATAGTGTATGGTTTTGACAGCAAAAAAATAGTTATGCAGAGTTTTCTGGAATTGGAGGCCGCTCGATCGGCAAGATTTCACCGATCGAGCGAGGCATTAAAATGCAAAATAGAGATCTTGAAAAATCTTGCTCGCTCGATCGGAAGGATTTGACCGATCGAGCGAGACCAAATATGCTCAGACCCGAGAGTTGAGTTTCCTTGCCCGCTCGATCGGTAAGATCTTACCGATCGAGCGAGGTGCAAGTTTTTAAAATTTTTTTATTTGGTTTGTGTATTCTTTAATTACTTGATTAATTGTTTAGTAATCGTTAAATGCCCTAAGATGAGATTAGCAACCCGAGATCCCCACAACAGGTGGTATCAAAGCATAAGTTTCTCGGACTGAGAATAGATGAGCGGGGTAGATCGAGTCTTATGTTCTGATTTATTTATTGTTTTCATACTTGTATGGTATATGATTCCTTGATTTCAGATGTTACATTGTCACATGATGTTGTGATCATTTGCGAAAAATATGCCGTACAGTGTTTTGAATTACATGCTATCTGATTATCTGATTGAAGTAATATCATGCATTGAATAAGTATGAATCAGAACTCGATCTCTTGAGAAGACATAATTATGCCCAACAGAGGAAGAACTGAAACAAAAATGTGTTATGTTATGATGAACTGTGCACTAATCTATTTGATTATCAGATATGCCTCCCCGACCAGCACCGAGGGTTAGACAACCATTGGCAGTGAATGTACAAGAACAGACAAATGCTGCACAGGTCCCAGTGACAGCAACTGAACATGGACAGGGTAGTACTTCTACTGATGAATTTAGCGATGCTAATCCGATGGAGAAACTTCTGAAACGATTCCAGTCATTCAAACCACCGAAGTTACACGGAACAGAGAACGTTGTGGAATGTGAAATTTGGTTGGAAGATATTGAGCAGTTATTCGAGTCCCTCGATTATATAGATGATCATCGTGTCAGACTTGTGATTCATCAACTACATGGCCTTGCCAAAAGTTGGTGGATAGCGACGAAGAGAGCATTGGAAAATCAAGGTACGGTTATTACCTGGTTTGTATTTCGAACTGCTTTCTATCAACGGTTCTTTCCTGTGTCTTATCGCAAGGACAAAGGAGCAGAGTTTGCAAGTTTGCAACAGGGACAGTTAAATATCAAGGAATATGTTGCAAAGTTCACTAGTCTGTTGAAGTTTGCTCCACATATTGCTGTTAGTGATGAAGCTCAAGCCGATCAATTCATCAATGGCTTGAACCCTGATGTGTTCACACTTGTAAATTCGGGAAGACCGAATACCTTTGTCGATGCTCTGAATCGTGCAAAGGGAGCTGAAGCAGGGATACTGAGGCAACGAGGAGCACAGTTTGTGCCACAGCCAGTGAGACAATCACAAGAGCAGCCACAGATTCCACCACCACCTCGATTTGATGCTGGAGATAGTAGTAGTGGAAAGAAGAATTTCTTTAAGGGCAAAGGCAAATAGTTTAAACGCTCTGGTGGTAGCTCTTCGAGTTCAAGTGGATCCAAACAGTTCAAGGGTGGACAAAAATCTAGTACTTCTGATGTTTATTGCACCAAGTGTGGTGGTCGACATACCAATGAGCAATGCCGAGGTGTGTTTGGAAGTTGTCATATTTGCAACAAGATGGGACACTTTGCGAGAGTATGTCCACAGCGAGGTTCTGAAGGTGCTTATGGTACTGGATTGTAGTAGCCCGTAACCAAAATCAATAATTAAGGAATTAATCATAATTACTTGGGTAGAGTTCGGAAGCTCCGAAGGTGAGTTCGAAAGCTCCGAACAAGATCGGAAGCTCCGATGCAGGATCGGAAGCTCCGATGGTATTACGTCAGGCATGACGTGTGGCAAGATCGGAAGCTTCGATCTCCCCTATCCGAAGTCAACAAGTGATATTTTGACACGTGGCAGATCAGGATCTTTGGAAGCTCCGATGGCAGGATCGGACGTTCCGATCGAGGTTCGGACGTTCCGATCGAGGTTCGGACGTTCCGATCGAGGATCGGAGGCTCCGATCGTTGTCTATAAATAGAAGGCCGAGAATTCATTTTCAATTGCCAATTCCGGATTTCCTCTTTACTCTAGTCGTATTCGAGTTGTTCTAGCCTTCCTAGGCTTGATCCGGGAGTCGTCGAAGCGTTCGATAGTCGTAGCGAAGTTGTGCCCAAGTTCTGGAGGCATCGACATCAAAGGGCTAACGACGGACGAAGGTATATCTTTTGCTTCCTATAAATATTTAGGAGTATGCAATAGCTTAGTTAAGGCTTTTAGAGTACTATAATGATAGTAGTATCATTTGGCAGTGTAGAATAGACTATAGGCGTGGACCTAGAGTTGGTAGAGCTTGCACTGTTTTGAGGTACGAAAGTACTGTTCGAGATATCCTGACTGAGTATGCATGTATTATGTGACTGCATGGTTTATATGTCATTGATTTATGCTGCATTCATTTGCATACTGAGCTATCTCATTCGAGATGTCTGTTAGTAGGGTTTTTCCCTATCCTGTTAGTGGTTGGACTTCCATCGATTTGGGTCCGGCATATCCACTTGTATTATGGTATGGGAGCCACCTCCTGAAGCGACGGCACAGCGTGCTACATACCAGGGCCCGGTCTGTCTCTGTTATCTGATCTTTGACCTCGAGTTTATAGGGAGTTCACTTTGCATGCATGTATACTCATACTCTCGTACTGAGAATTTTATGCTCACGTCTCGTACTCTGTGTTTCTGGACACCCTATTCCATGGGGCAGGTTTGCGATTGGACGAGGCTGGTGGATCCAAGAGGGGCTAGGCGGTGGTTGGCCAACTGGAGCTTCGTCTAGATTTTATTTCTGTTGTTTTGGGTTGATACAGCTATTCGATTTGGTTGTATAATATTTGGATAAATTACAGATTCCTTTCCTTGGGATTGTATTTATTTATGTTTTCCGCAAGTTTATTCTGATATCTGTTTTATTAAGTTAATTGCATGCCTAAGTTCTGTTTATTAGGTGATCCGGGTAAGGGTCACTACATTTATGGTATCAGAGCATGCAAAAGTATTCTTGGGATTTAGTCTCATCATGAGGTATTTTTGTAGATGGCAAACTACGATGATGAGAGTAGCCACGGAAGTGGAGGCGGTCATTGGGGCGATGCCGACCAAGAGCGTCGTCGAGAACGTCGTCATCGTCATCATGACGACGAGCGTTTCACTGTGCGTCGATTCTTAGTTATGGGTCCTAAGCCCTTAGTTGGAGGTGAGTCTTCGGAGGATGCGGAGAACTGGTTAGACCGCATGAAGACGACTTTTCAGACTTTCCACTGCACCGAGGAGCAGAAGATGGAGATCCTAGGTTATCTTCTGGATGGACGTGCGCGCAGGTGATGGAGGTTTACTTCTGCACCTTTTGTTGCGGCGAGAGGAGTGACCACCTGGGCCGAGTTCCGCACAGCTTTTCAGAAGCTGTATTTTCCTCCTGCACTCCGTCAGTCGAAGGCAGGCGAGCTTCTAAGTCTGCGACAGGTAGCCATGTCTATCGATGAGTATCAGCAGAAGTTCTTTGATCTGCTATCATATTGCCCCGAGATTGCTGACAGCTCTGGGATGAAATATAATCTGTTCCTTCAGGGCCTTAACCCTGAGATCCATGACCGTGTGGTTGTTGGTGACGACATGTCCTACGAGGGTTTGGTGAGCCGTTGTCACCAGGCGGAGGACAGCATTCGGCGGAACTGGTCTTTCCCTCAGTCGAGGACTGCTAGTTCTTTGGGTCCCCGTGCCCAATCTTTTAAGAAGTCTGGATCTACTTCTTCCTCTGGTTCTGGAGGTGTTGTTCGTTTTGGTAAGAAGGACAAGTGTGATCACTGTGGGAAGAACCATCCATCCGACAAGTGCCGTAGAGCTTCTGAAGCTTGTTTTCGCTGTGGAGAGACTGGTCATATCCGGAGGGATTGTCCACTATCTGGGGGAGGCGGTTCTGGTTCTGGTTCTGGTTCAGGATCTGGTTCTCAGGCCACCGTTCAGCAGAGGTCGCAGGGACAGCCTGCTGGGAGTTCTCATTTGAGGCCACGAGCTTCTGGCCAGGTGTTTGCCCTGAGACATGATCAGGCAGTGGAGGAGAATGAGAAAGTCATCGCAGGTACATTTTTGCTTTATGGTATACCTGCTCTTGTACTTATTGACACTGATGCATCTCATTCCTTCATTTCTGCACATTTTGTTAAGAGGCATAAGTTACCATGCATTGCACTAGATGTAGTGATGTCTGTTTCTATTCCGACGGGCCAATCTGCTTTGGCTAAGCGTCTAGTGATGGGTTGCCCTTTAGAATTCGAAGGGAATATTCTGTTAGAAAATCTCATGGTCCTGGCGATGGATGACTTTGATTGCATTCTGGGAATAGATATGTTGACTACCTATCGAGCTTTAGTGGACTGCTATCAGAGATTAGTACGCTTTCATCCAGAGGGGAGTGAGAGCTGGTTTTTCTATGGAGAGGAAGCGCGACCCCTGATGCCTTTGGTATCAGCTTTGAGAGCCTGTCGAGCTCTAGAGTCTGGCGGGAAAGGCTACCTTATCTATGCAGTTGATTTGTCCGCTGAGAGCATTGGGATAAAGAGCATTCCAGTCGTGGATGAATTTCCAGATGTTTTTCCTGATGAGATTCCGGGTTTTTCTGCTGTTAGGGAAGTCGAGTTTGGCATAGAGTTGATGCCGGGTATTTCGCCTATTTCTCGAGCACCGTATCGTCTGGCTCCGTCAGAGATGCGTGAGTTGAAAAATCAGCTACAGGACCTTTTGGACAAGGGGTATATTCGTCCTAGTGTATCTCCTTGGGGAGCTCCTGTTCTTTTTGTAAAGAAGAAGGATGGGTCGATGCGGCTGTGCATTGACTATCGGTAGCTGAATCGAGTAACTGTGAAGAACAAGTATCCGTTGCCTCGTATTGATGACTTGTTTGATCAGCTGCAGGGCACGTCAGTTTACTCCAAGATTGACTTGAGATCTGGTTATCATCAGTTGAGAGTCCGTGATCAGGACGTAGCCAAGACTGCATTCCGTACTCGCTATGGGCATTACGAGTTTCTAGTGATGCAATTTGGTTTGACTAATGCGCCGGCTATATTCATGGATCTGATGAACCGTGTCGTCAGAGAGTATTTGGATAAGTTTGTTGTGGTCTTCATTGACGACATCTTGGTGTATTCGCGTAATACGGAAGAGCATGTTTCTCACTTGCGGTTGGTACTGCAGACTCTTCGAGATGAGCAGTTGTACGCCAAGCTGAGCAAGTGTGAGTTCTGATGGATCGAGTGGTCTTTCTTGGCCATATCATATCTAGGGATGAGATTTCTGTTGATCCAAGCAAGATTGAAGCGGTACTTAATTGGTCGCGTCCGACGACGGTTGCTGAGATCCGTAGTTTTCTAGGTCTAGCAGGGTATTATCGTCGCTTCATTCTGAACTTCTCTCAACTAGCTCGACCTTTGATGCAGCTTACCCGCAAGGGTGTGGATTTCGAGTGGTCCTCCGAGTGTGAGGAGAACTTCTGTGAGCTTCAACGGCGGTTGACTTCTGCGCCGGTGTTGGCATTACCGTCAGGATCTGGAGGGTATGTGGTATACACTGATGCTTCTCTTCAGGGGTTAGGTTGTGTTCTGATTCAGAATGGGCATGTGATCGCCTACGCTTCTAGACAGCTGAAGCTTCACGAGGACAACTACCCAGTCCATGATTTGGAGTTAGCAGCCATTGTGTTCGCTTTGAAGATCTGACATCATTATCTGTATGGCGAGAAATTTGAGATTTTCACCGACCATAAGAGTCTCAAGTATTTGTTCACTCAAGCGGAGTTGAACATGAGGCAGAGACGCTGGATGGACTTGCTTAAAGACTATGATTGCGAGATTAAGTACCATCCGAGAGCTTCTAATCTCACTGCTAATGCTTTGAGTCGCAAGGTGCGACTATCCGCACTTCAAACTTGTTCGATGTCTTGTGCGATCAGTGACTGTTGTACTTCAGGTTATACCTTCAAGCATAAGAAAGGTATGCAGAGTATCCAGATGTTTGCAATATTATCTGAGCCAGCTTTGTATTCACGGATTCGAGATGCTCAGATGTCTGATTCGAAGACCTAGCGTTTGGCTCGTCTAGCTAACGAGGGTAGCTCATCTGGATTTCACTATCAGTCAGATGGCTTTTTGTGTTTGTCTGGTAGGCTTGTGATTCCGCAGGATGTAGAGTTGCGAGAGGAGATTTTGTCTCAGGCGCATCGCACTAAGTTGAGTATTCATCCTGGGAGAAACAAGATGTACAAGGATCTACGTACTCGTTTCTGGTGGAAAGAAATAAAACGCAGTGTTTATCAGTTTGTTTCGAAATGTTTGGTGTGTCAACAGGTCAAGGCAGAGCACCGACGATCTGGAGGATTGCTTCACAGTCTGCCTATTCCTGAATGGAAATGGGAGTTTATCACAATGAACTTTGTGACCCATTTGCCGGTATCCCCGAGAAACTGTGATGCTATCTGGGTTGTGGTGAACCGACTCACCAAGTCAGCGCATTTCATTGCCTATAGCCGAGAGTACTCTGTGGATCGCATGGCACGGATGTACATTCAGAAGATCGTTCAACTTCATGGAGTGCCTGTGAGCATTGTCAGCGATCGAGACCCCAGGTTTACTTCTAGGTTTTGGGGGATTGTTCAGCGTGCGATGGGCACCACTCTTAGTTTGAGTACCGCCTATCATCCGGAGACCAATGGACAGTCAGAGCGCACTATCCGTACTTTGGAGGATATGCTTAGAGCGTGCACCATGGATTTTGGTTTAGCCTGGCAGGATCATTTGCCATTGATCGAGTTCGCGTACAACAACAGCTATCATACTAGTATTGGGATGGCACCTTTTGAGGCATTGTACGGGTGACGTTGTCGTACTCCACTCTTCTGGGAAGAAGTGGGGGAGAGACAGGCTGAGGGACCGGAGTTTATCCAGCAGGCGATAGACATTGTTGATCAGATCAAGAAATGGATTAAGACTGCACAGGATCGTCAGGCCAGCTATGCTAATACCAAGCATAGGCCTTTGCAGTTCGATGTCGGGAAGAAAGTGTTTCTGAGAGTGTCACCTTTCCGCAAGATTCTCAGATTTGGCCTTAAGGGCAAGTTGTCTCCCAGATTTATCGGTCCGTTTGAGATCTTGGAGAGCATTGGCGATTTGGCTTATCGACTAGCTTTGCCACCGCATCTTTCCAGTATTCACGACGTGTTCCACATATCTCTGTTGTGATGGTATGTGGAAGATGAGTCTCATATTCTGCAGCGGTCTGAGGTTCAGGTGAGCAAGGATTTGACTTATGTTGAGAAACCTATTCGTATCCTGGATTATAAGGATAAGGTTTTGTGGAACAAAGTCATTCCTTTGGTTTTAGTTCAGTGGCAGCGCCGAGGCACTGAGGAAGCTACTTAGGAGCTTGAGGACAGGATGCGTGAAGACCATCCTGAGTTGTTTTGATTTCATTCTTAAAGTTGTATTCAGTTGCAAACTCTGTAAATGTTTGATTTGAATAAAGAATGTTTCTGATTTCTGTATTACATTCAGTACTTAAGATCTGATTTCGAGGACGAAATATCTTAAGTGGGGGAGAATGTAGTAGCCCGTAACCAAAATCAGTAATTAAGGAATTAATCATAATTACTTGGGTAGAGTTCGGAAGCTCCGAAGGTGAGTTCGAAAGCTCCGAACAGGATCGGAAGCTCCGATGCAGGATCGGAAGCTCCGATGGTATTACGTCAGGCATGACGTGTGGCAAGATCGGAAGCTCCGATCAGGATCGGAAGCTCCGATCACCCCTATCCAAAGTCAACAAGTGATATTTTGACACGTGGCAGATCAGGATCTTCGGAAGCTCCTATGGCAGGATCGGACGTTCCGATCGAGGTTCGAACGTTTTGATCGAGGATCGGAGGCTCCGATCGTTGTCTATAAATAGAAGGCCGAGAATTCATTTTCAATTGCCAATTCCGGATTTCCTCTTTACTCTAGTCGTATTTGAGTTGTTCTAGCCTTCCTAGGCTTGAACCGGGAGTTGTCGAGGCGTTCGATAGTCGTAGCGGAGTTGTGCCCAAGTTCTGGAGGCATCGACATCAAAGGGCTAACGACGGACGAAGGTATAGCTTTTGCTTCCTATAAATATTTAGGAGTATGCAATAGCTTAGTTAAGGCTTTTAGAGCACTATAATGATAGTAGTATCATTTGGTAGTGTAGAGTAGACTATAGGCATGGACCTAGAGTTGGTAGAGCTTGCACTGATTTGAGGTACGAAAGTACTGTTCAAGATATCCTGACTTAGTATGCATGTATTATGTGACTGCATGGTTTATATGTCATTGATTTATGCTGCATTCATTTGCATACTGAGCTATCTCCTTCGAGATGTCTGTTAGTAGGGGTTTTCCCTATCTTGTTAGTGGTTGGACTTCCATCGATTTGGGTCCGGCATATCCACTTGTATTATGGTATGGAAGCCACCTCCTGAAGCGATGGCACAGCGTGCTACTTACCAGGGCCCGGTCTGTCTCTGTTATCTGATCCTTGACCTCGAGTTTATAGGGAGTTCACTTTGCATGCATGTATACTCATACTCTCGTACTGAGAGTTTTATGCTCACGTCTCGTACTCTGTGTTTCTGGACACCCTATTCCATGGGGCAGGTTTGCGATTGGACGAGGCTGGTGGATCCAAGAGGGGCTAGGCGGTGGTTGGCCAGCTGGAGCTTCGTCTAGGTTTTATTTCTGTTGTTTTGGATTGATACAGCTATTCGATTTGGTTGTATAATATTTGGATAAATTACAGATTCCTTTCCTTGAGATTGTATTTATTTATGTTTTCCGCAAGTTTATTCTGATATCTGTTTTATTAAGTTAATTGCATGCCTAAGTTTTGTTTAGTAGGTGATCCGGGTAAGGGTCACTACATGGATCGTCTAGACCAGTAACTCAGACTGATAGACAAGTACCTTCAGTACACTATTTCCAACCATAGACTGCAGCACAAGGAAGAGGAGGAGGTCAGACAGTGAATCAACCTCCAAGGCAACAAGCACGAGTGTTTGCATTGACAGAAGAGCAAGCACAAGCGGCACCAGATGATGTGATTGCAGGTAATTGTTCTCTTTTTGGTTATCCTAAGTATGTTTTATTTGATACTGGTGCATCGCATACTTTCATTTCCGAGCAGTTTGTTGCATTGCATTCATTACCTGTTGAGCCATTAACTACTGTCGTGTCTATATCTTCACCGTTGGGAAAAGGTATAGTATCAGTGAAGTCTGTCAGAAACTGTATACTACAGTACGAAGGTAATGAAGTTGAACTTGACTGTATCGTTCTGGGTTTGTCTGATTTCGAATGTATAATCGGTATTGATATGTTAACCAAGTACAGAGCTACAGTTGACTGTTTTCAGAAGATAGTGAGGTTCAGACCAGTGATGGCTGACGAATGGAAATTTTATGGTAAGGGTGCTAGATCTAAAATTCCCTTGATATCTGTTATTGCTATGACTGATTTGTTACAAAAGGGAGCCGAAGGATTTATGATCTATGCAGTTGATGTACTGAAGACTAGTCCGAAATTACATGATCTACCAGTGGTGAATGAGTTTGCAGATGTATTCCCTGACGAGATTCCAGGATTGCCACCATACCGAGAGGTAGACTTTGGTATTGAATTGATGCCAGATACTCAGCCAATATCGAAAGCACCTTACCGAATGACATCGATTGAACTGAAAGACCAACTCGAAGATTTGTTGGCCAAGGGATATATCAGACCGAGTGTATCTCCGTGGGGTGCTCCAGTTTTATTTGTTATAAAGAAGGACGGATCGATGAGATTATGTATTGTCTACCGGCAATTGAACAAAGTAACGGTAAAGAATCGCTATCCTTTACCTCGTATCGATGATTTATTTGATCAATTGCAGGGTTTGTCAGTATATTCGAAGATTGGTCTACGATCCGGTTATCATCAATTGAGGGTTAGAGACGAGGACATTCCTAAGACTGCATTTAGAACCAGGTATGGCCATTATGAATTCATAGTCATGCCTTTTGGTCTAACGAATGCACCGGCAGTTTTTATGAGATTGATGAATAGAGTATTTCAAAGATATTTAGACGACTTTGTGATTATCTTTATCGATGATATTTTGATATACTCTAAGAATCTGCGTGAACATGCTAATCATCTCCGTATTGTACTGAGAACATTAAGATAAGAGAAATTGTATGCCAAGTTATCCAAATGTGAATTTTGGTTGCAGAGAGTTATTTTTCTTGGCCATATAATTTCAGGAGATGGCATTTCAGTTGATCCGAGTAAGGTCGAAGCTGTGATTAGTTGGCAGAGACCGACATCTGTGGCAGAAATTCGAAGTTTTATGGGCTTAGCCGGTTATTATCGTCGATTCATTCGAGATTTTTTGTCAATAGCAAAGCCTATTACACAGCTTACACAGAAGAATGCACCATTTATTTGGTCTGAGGCGTGTGAAAGGAGTTTTATCGAATTAAAGAAGAGATTGACTACAGCGCCGGTTTTGATAATTCCTACAGGTACTGGTGATTTTGTTGTATATTGTGATGCTTCTGACCAGGGTTTGGGATGTATTTTAATGCAGAAAGGACATGTTGTCGCTTATGCTTCTCGAAAACTGAAACCGCATGAAGTCAGGTATCCGATTCATGATCTTGAATTGGCTGCAATTGTCTTTGCATTAAAGATCTGGAGACATTACTTATACGGCGAGAAGTTTGAAATATTTTCTGATCACAAAAGTCTGAAGTATCTGTTCTCACAATCCGAATTGAATATGATACAACGACGATGGCTTGATTTATTGAAGGATTTTGATTGTGAAATCAAATATTATCCGGGGAAATCTAATGCAGCAGCGGATGCCCTAAGTAGAAAGGTGTGTGCTCTTTCCTTGTCTATTATAGGTGTATCTAATTTGATTGAAGATTGTTGTATTTCTGGGTATGTATTTGAGATAGGTAGAAGGCCGATGAGAGTATATGCAATCAGTGCTGAGCCAAAATTGCTAATTCGTATCAAAGAAGCGCAGAAAGCCGATCAAAATGTACAGAAATCAATTGAAATGATCCGATCAGGACATCAGTCTGAATACAAGGTTAGTGACGATGATATCTTGTATGTGAATAACCGAATAGTTGTTCCCAATATTGCAGACTTGAGACAGAATATCTTTACAGAAGCCCATTGTAGTCGCTTCAGTGTTCACCCTGGAGGTAGAAAAATGTACAAAGACTTGAAGAGTCAGTACTGGTGGAAACAAATGAAGTCTGACGTGACTGAATTTGTATCTAAATGTTTGAATTGCCAACAGGTGAAGGCTGAAAGGAAGAAACCAGGTGGTTTATTACAGAGTTTATCGATTCCTGAATGGAAATGGGATCACATTTCCATGGACTTTGTAACGAAATTGCCACGATCATCTCGAGGATGCGATGCTGTTTGGGTGATCATCGGCAGATTAACGAAATCTACGTGCTTTATTCCTTACCGAATGACTTATCGTCATGATCAAATGGCAGATCTCTATATTCGAGAAGTGGTAAGACTACACGGTGTGTCAAAGTCGATTGTATCTGACCGAGATCCAAGGTTTACTTCGCACTTTTGGCATAGCCTACAGGAAGCTCTAGGTACGCGCTTATATTTGAGTACTGCTTACCATCCTCAAACTGACGGTCAATCTGAACAAACTATTCAGACGCTTGAGGATATGCTGAGAGCTGTAGTACTTGATTTTGGTACCACATGGCAAGATTCTATACCACTCGTGGAATTTTCTTATAACAACAGTTATCAGACGAGTATAGAGATGGCACTATTTGAAGCATTATATGGGAAGAAGTGTCGATCGCCTTTGTATTGGGATGATGTTTCTGAGGTACCTGAGTTAGGGCCAGATATGATCAGACAAATGACTGAGAAGGTGCAATACCCGAAAATTTTAATACGTAAATTCGCATGCATAATTAGGGAAAATAATTATTTAAAAATTTATATTTGGTTTAAATGACATTTATGTGTTATTATGTGAATTATATGCATGATTTAAAATTTATTTTAGCATTTAACCCGTAATTATTGTATTTTTAGATTTTTGAGTAAATAAGTTATTTGATCGCGTAGACGGGACCGTGGACGGACGAGATACAAAAATTCTTAGCCAAAAATATTTTATGAGTTTATGAGCCTTAAAATAATATTTTAAGGTATTTTGTCAAGAAAATTTTAGTATTTAATTATATATTTATTTAGGGGTTTATTTTTAGCCAAAATAAGTCATTTTATTGACTTTTATTAATATTTAAAAATCTATTAAGTCTTAATTTCGGGATAATGGTTTTTAGTATCAGATTATTATTATTTTTAAGAGTTTTAAAGATTTTGCTTAAGGTATAATATCTTTATTTTGAGTAATATCTATTATTAATATATTATCTACCCAAAATTTAAACCTAAAACACTCCCTAATCTATTCCAAACCCCATCAGACGCCTCCACCCTTTTCTTCAACCCCTTTTCACGCCTCTTAGCAGAAAACTCATCCCCCATAGCCGATCAAGCTCTAGTTTTGAAGATTTTGGTTCGTTCGTCGTCCCGGGGACCCGTATATGCATCCACTTTCGTCAATCAATTAAAAAGGCATGTTTAATTCCTTTTATTTACCACCATATAAGCTACTACTCACGTTTTTATAAGAATGTATGAGTTTGACACTGATTTTTATGAGTTCATGCAAGAATTTAATGGTTTTTCCTTTGATTCATGAGTTTGCTCTTGTTTGATGCATGTTCATCACGTTTTTATGGTATGGGTTCGAACCAACTGCTGGTCCATGGTTCAGAGGGTGAGTAAGGGTCCCTAGGGTAGAGCTAAGTCGGGATTTGAAGCTGGGGTAGGCTAAAATCGAAGATGGAGTTTTCTGCACAGGATCGCAGATTAGGGGTTTGGGGAAGAGAGCTTCTTCCTCCTTCCTCAGACCACGACTTGGGGTAAAGCTTGTTGGGTTAGAACCTTCTAGATGTTTTCTAAGTTTTGGAAGTGGTTTCACGGTCTTTGGTTGTCGGAGGAAGCCGCACGAACAAAAGTTTGGCGACTGCTCAGTCTGCGCGCGAGGAGGAGGAAGGCGTCTGGTGCAGAGCTTCGTTCTCACTCCTCAGGAAATGGTTTTGGATGAGGTCTGAAGGGTTTGAACCCCATAGATGTTTTCTAGGATTGAGAAGTGGTTTCATGGAAAAATATGGCCGGAGTAGGGAGAACGATGGGATTTACGGCAGCCGCTCAGAGCTGGACGCGAGCTGGGAGAACAGCCTGTTGCAGGGCTTCGTTCTCCTTCCTCGAACCACCGTTTGGGCTGAGTTTTAGCTTGATGGAAACGTCTTGATGTTAGCTAAGTGCTAGAAGTGGTTTCATGGTCAAATATTGTTTGATCAGAGAGAAAGAAAGGAATTAGTACAGCTGCACGGAGTTGGTTCTGTGCAGAATTATGCTTGGGTTAAGTTTTGAACTTCTGTGTTTTATTTCGGGCTGGGCTTGGGCTGGGTGGTCCGGGTCGGGTCTGGGTTGTCATTGATTGGGTCAGTAGGGTCCGAGTCCGGGTTAGGTGGGCCGGGCTCGGGTATTTTAATTTTTAAGTAATTAAGAGTTTAATTGGTTTTTGGGCCAGTTTAATGTTTAGAAAATTATTTGGGATTCCAAATAATTTTATTTGGGCCTTAAATAATTTATTTAAGTTAGCACAATGATTTTTATGGGCTTGGGAGTCCATGAGAATTTTTGGGCCAGTCAGTGGATTTTGGGCCAGTCTAGAGTTTTATTGGGCTTAAGTTAAGTAATTGGGCTTAAATATTTTATTTAGGTCAAGTTAAGTTTAATTAAGTTATTTGGGCTAAAATATGATTATTGGATTTTATTTAAGTTTAATGAGTTTAGAGTGAGTGATCAGCAGTCTGGACCAACC
The DNA here is from genome assembly GCF_033568475.1 of Henckelia pumila. Classification (NCBI taxonomy): domain Eukaryota; kingdom Viridiplantae; phylum Streptophyta; class Magnoliopsida; order Lamiales; family Gesneriaceae; genus Henckelia; species Henckelia pumila. The sequence continues at coordinate 131,589,251 of NC_133123.1, read as the reverse complement.
CATGAAAATAAACTAAGTCCGGAATATATATTTAATTATTTTTATGCATGAAGTCTATTTTAATTTAAAGTATATTTATTATTAAAATTAATTAAATATATATTACACACATATTTTAAGTGCATGCATACATGAAATATTTTATGATGTGTTTATGATTAAGAATTGAGCATGAAAAATATTTTTATGGAAATTGAAGTGATGTGACAGCATAGAAGTGGTTTTACCACTGACACAGAGATAGTTCTACTACCGGCATAGAAGTGGTTTTACCACTGGCACAGAGGTAGTTTACTACCAGCATAGAGGTGGATTTATCCACCGCCACGTACGATGGTTCTTTAGACTGATCAGTCAGCACAGTTATTAGTCACATTCATGGATATGACCATACTCAGTTTTTATGTTTATGACATGCTCAATTATGTTATGTATGATGAAGAAAGTTATGTTATATTTATGATTTATGATTCAGCATTTATGTTATGAAAAATGTTTCCATGCATGCTCATGTACATGTATATGTATTAGTATCTACGTGATGCATTATTTTTAACCTTGTTATAAAGGATTAGACATGTTGAGCCCCTAGGCTCACTACACTTATATGGTGCAGGTGAGCATGATGAAATTTATGTAGCTCCTACCGGTGGTGAGGACGTATGAGCTCACGGAGCAGTGGACCCCGTGACCGTCGCAGTTATTTAGTCTATTATGATGGAATTTTGAAACATGTTTTATTTTATTATTATTCCGCATATGATATTTTTCAGCAGCATTGTTTATCATTTTAAATTGATGCATGAAACATTTTTAAGGATTTATTTATTTATTTAATATTTTTCAGGTTATTTAAGAAATATATGTTATTTTTATATACATATATGTATGGGCGTATATGTATGGTATTATTTTTAGTATATTAAAATAAAATAAAAAAAAAAAGTTTTTCCGCATTTTATTAGTAGTAGGCGTTTCAATTGGTATCAGAGCGCGGTCCTTGGAGGGTGTCTACTGTCACGTGAAGCTCAGAAATCCTGCTACCGGTCTGTAAGTTTTAAATGCTTAATTAAGATTTAGAAGGAGCTTATGTATTAATTTTAAGTATTTCATGTTCAGTAAGACTTTTGAAACCCTTAGTTATGCATTGCGATTTACGTAAAGAAATATGTGGTGGTATAGAATGCCTCCCAGACAGATGAATAGACGCGGAGGACCTCCACCTCCACCTCCGCAGAACCCTCTCTCAGCATTGGAGCAGGCCAATGCTAACATGATGGCAGGGATCACTGCTTTGTTAGAGCAGCAAGCTACTTGTCCTAGGCTCACACACGATGAGGATGTAGCTGAACGGTTCCAGAAGAAGGGACCAAAGGAGTTTACAGGCACCACTGATCCGCTCATTGCTGAGGGGTGGATTCGATCATTGGAGTCTATATTTGACTATATGGGGATTACAGATGCTGATAGGGTCAAGTGTGCGGTGTATATGATGAGACGGGATGCAGCCTCTTGGTGGGAAGGTGCTGTTAGGGGAGTGAACCTACCTACTTTGACGTGGATAGAGTTCAGACGTATGTTCTATGCCAAGTATTTTACTGAGGATGTGCGCAGCCGCATGATCCGGGAGTTCATGAGTCTCCGTCAGGGGACAAGTCTGTGGTGGATTACATCACTCAGTTCGAGAGAGGGTGTCGTTTCGTGCCTCTTATTGCTGATAGTGCGCCTGATAAATGAGGCAGTTTGTTGATGGATTGCGGGCTGACATTAAGCATGACGTTCGTATGTTGGATGTCGCTACTTATGAGGCTGCCGTTAGTAGAGCATTGCGCTCTGAGGAGGGGAGAAGAGATATACAAAAGGAACAGCTGCGTAAGAGACAATTCCAGCTGGAACCCTATCAACCATCTTCGCAGTCATCTGCGAAAAAACAGTTCACAGGGCCATCTAAGGACCTTAACCAGCAGAGTCAGCAGGTTCAGCCACAACAGCAGCAGAGGGGAGGGGCCCCTAAGTCAGGAGGAGTACCAATTTGCCCGAAGTGTCAAAATCACATTCGGGTCTGTGCCTGAGTGGGTCGAATGTGTGTTTCCATTGCAAGGAGCCAGGGCACATGTCCATGAATTTTCCCAGGAAGAAGAGCACCACAGGGAGGGTGTTTGTCATACAAGCAGCTGAGGCAGACCCAAACACCTCTTTGATCACCGGTATGCCCTAACTTATTCTTTTAAGGAACCTTTAGTGAAGCAAAAATATTTGGTTTATCAGAGTGCGCAGCAAAAGCATGACTTTTGGGATACCGAAACTTGGGAACTAGATATGTGATAGTTGGTTTAGTGAAGTGGATTTTGAAGAACTCCGTTTTTAGAATTGGATCAGTCGAATTTCGAGGACGAAATTCAATTTAAGGGGGGGAGAATTGTAATACCCGAAAATTTTAATACGTAAATTCGCATGCATAATTAGGGAAAATAATTATTTAAAAATTTATATTTGGTTTAAATGACATTTATGTGTTATTATGTGAATTATATGCATGATTTAAAATTTATTTTAGCATTTAACCCGTAATTATTGTATTTTTAGATTTTTGAGTAAATAAGTTATTTGATCGCGTAGACGGGACCGTGGACGGACGAGATACCAAAATTCTTAGCCAAAAATATTTTATGAGTTTATGAGCCTTAAAATAATATTTTAAGGTATTTTGTCAAGAAAATTTTAGTATTTAATTATATATTTATTTAGGGGTTTATTTTTAGCCAAAATAAGTCATTTTATTGACTTTTATTAATATTTAAAAATCTCTTAAGTCTTAATTTCGGGATAATGGTTTTTAGTATCAGATTATTATTATTTTTAAGAGTTTTAAAGATTTTGCTTAAGGTATAATATCTTTATTTTGAGTAATATCTATTATTAATATATTATCTACCCAAAATTTAAACCTAAAACACTCCCTAATCTATTCCAAACCCCATCAGACGCCTCCACCCTTTTCTTCAACCCCTTTTCACGCCTCTTAGCAGAAAACTCATCCCCCATAGCCGATCAAGCTCTAGTTTTGAAGATTTTGGTTCGTTCGTCGTCCCGGGGACCCGTATATGCATCCACTTTCGTCAATCAATTAAAAAGGCATGTTTAATTCCTTTTATTTACCACCATATAAGCTACTACTCACGTTGTTATAAGAATGTATGAGTTTGACACTGATTTTTATGATTTCATGCAAGAATTTAATGGTTTTTCCTTTGATTCATGAGTTTGCTCTTGTTTGATGCATGTTCATCACGTTTTTATGGTATGGGTTCGAACCAACTGCTGGTCCATGGTTCAGAGGGTGAGTAAGGGTCCCTAGGGTAGAGCTAAGTCGGGATTTGAAGCTGGGGTAGGCTAAAATTGAAGATGGAGTTTTCTGCACAGGATCGCAGATTAGGGTTTTTTGGAAGAGAGCTTCGTCCTCCTTCCTCAGACCACGACTTGGGGTAACGCTTGTTGGGTTAGAACCTCCTAGATGTTTTCTATGTTTTGGAAGTGGTTTCACGGTCTTTGGTTGTCGGAGGAAGCCGCACGAATGAAAGTTTGGCGACTGCTCAGTCTGCGCGCGAGGAGGAGGAAGGCGTCTGGTGCAGAGCTTCTTTCTCACTCCTCAGGAAATGGTTTTGGATGAGGTCTGAAGGGTTTGAACCCCATAGATGTTTTCTAGGATTGAGAAGTGGTTTCATGGAAAAATATGGCCGGAGTAGGGAGAACGATGGGATTTACGGCAGCCGCTCAGAGCTGGACGCGAGCTGGGAGAACAGCCTGTTGCAAGGCTTCGTTCTCCTTCCTCGAACCACCGTTTGGGCTGAGTTTTAGCTTGATGGAAACGTCTTGATGTTAGATAAGTGCTAGAAGTGGTTTCATGGTCAAATATTGTCTAATCAGAGAGAAAGAAAGGAATTAGTACAGCTGCACGGAGTTGGTTCTGTGCAGAAATATGCTTGGGTTAAGTTTTAAAGTTCTGGGTTTTATTTCGGGCTGGGCTTGGGCTGGGTGGTCCGGGTCGGGTCTGGGTTGTCATGGATCGGGTCAGTAGGGTCCGGGTCCGAGTTAGGTGGGCCGGGCTCGGGTATTTTAATTTTTAAGTAATTAAGAGTTTAATTGATTTTTGGGCCAGTTTAATGTTTAAAAAATTATTTGGGATTCCAAATAATTTTATTTGGGCCTTAAATAATTTATTTAAGTTAGCACAATGATTTTTATGGGCTTGGGAGTCCATGAGAATTTTTGGGCCAGTCAGTGGATTTTGGGCCAGTCTAGAGTTTTATTGGGCTTAAGTTAAGTAATTGGGCTTAAATATTTTATTTAGGTCAAGTTAAGTTTAATTAAGTTATTTGGGCTAAAATATGATTATTTGATTTTATTTAAGTTTAATGGGTTTAGAGTGAGTGATCAGCAGTCTGGACCAACCCATGAAAATAAACTAAGTCCGAAATATATATTTAATTATTTTTATGCATGAAGTCTATTTTAATTAAAAGTATATTTATTATTAAAATTAATTAAATATATATTACAGACATATTTTAAGTGCATGCATACATGAAGTATTTTATGATGTGTTTATGATTAAGAATTGAGCATGAAAAATATTTTTATGGAAATTGAAGTGATGTGACAACATAGAAGTGGTTTTACCACTGACACAGAGGTAGTTCTACTACCGGCATAAAAGTGGTTTTACCACTGGCACAGAGGTAGTTTACTACCAGCATAGAGGTGGATTTATCCACCGCCACGTACGATGGTTCTTTAGACTGATCAGTCGGCACAGTTATTAGTCACATTCATGGATATGACCATACTCAGTTTTTATGTTTATGACATGCTCAATTATGTTATGTATGATGAAGAAAGTTATGTTATATTTATGATTTATGATTCAGCATTAATGTTATGAAAAATGTTTCCATGCATGCTCATGTACATGTATATGTATTAGTATCTACGTGATGCATTATTTTTAACCTTGTTATAAAGGATTAAACATGTTGAGCCCCTAGGCTCACTACGCTTATATGGTGCAGATGAGCATGATGACATTTATGTAGCTCCTACCGGTGGTGAGGACGTATGAGCTCACGGAGCAGTGGACCCCGTGACCGTCGCAGTTATTTAGTCTATTATGATGGAATTTTGAAACATGTTTTATTTTATTATTATTCCGCATATGATATTTTTCAGCAGCATTGTTTATCATTTTAAATTGATGCATGAAACATTTTTAAGGATTTATTTATTTATTTAATATTTTTCAGGTTATTTAAGAAATATATGTTATTTTTATATACATATATGTATGGGCGTATATGTATGGTATTATTTTTAGTATATTAAAATAAAATAAAAAAAAAAGTTTTTCCGCATTTTATTAGTAGTAGGCGTTTCAGAAGGTGAAACTAATACAACAAAGAATGAGAGCAGCGCATCATAGACAAGCCAGATATGCGAATGTAAGACGACGACCGTTATCTTTTGATCAGGGAGATAGAGTGTTTCTGAAGATTTCACCGTTCAGGGGCACAGTCTGATTTGGCAAACGAGGAAAGTTATCTCCACGATATATTGGGCCGTACGAGATTCTCGAAAAGATAGGCAATCTAGCTTATCGACTTGCTCTTCCTATGTCTTTATCTGGAATACATGATGTCTTTCATGTATTGATGTTGAGGAAGTATATACCTGATGTGTCTCATGTGATTCGATCTGATGAAGCTGAATTAGATGATACTCTTAGCTATTTCGAACAACCTATTCAGATTCTAGATAAAAAGACAAAGCAACTCCGAACGAAGACCATTCCATTGGTGAAGATTCAATGGAGTCGACACGGAGTTGAAGAGGCGACGTGGGAATTCGAAGAGGATATGAAGCAACGATTTCCTTATCTATTCCACTGATGTGAGTTCTTATTCAGTTTTCAGTTATTCTTTAATCTTATGAGCATGCAGTTGCATATCTATACTGTTTATGAATTCGAGGACAAACTCATGTCTTAGTGGGGGAGAAATGTAAGGTCCGAGATTAATTAAAAGTTAATTCGAATTTAATTTAATTTTAATTCGAGTATATTTAATTTGGGAATATTTAGAGTTGCGATTTTAATTCTAATATTCTTAAATTATTTAGGATTGAAATTGAATTAAAATAAGGGCCGAGGACCAAATTGCAAATATTGAAGAACTGAGGGACTTAAGTGCAATTTTAATTAAAGTTATCAGATTTGTGTTGGATTACTCAGCATATGCACGTGTACCTTCAGTCCTTATTCAGAAATTGAGAAACAGAGTCGAGATCTTCTTTGTTTTCTTTGGAAATTTGATCTTCAAATCCTTGTAACTTTTGAACCGGCTGTCCAATTTTGATTTCGTAAATTGTTCTGGAATCCTTACGACGAGGGCTTCAATCTCGTGTAAGTTTTATGATGTTTTATATGGATTTATAAATCAGTTTGTGGCAGAGATCAGATTTTGAGTCATTGATCATGTTAGTTGGTTTATATGCGATTCTATCTCGAAACCGGATCAAAGTTGGATTATTGAATGGATTGATTATGATTGCTAGCATGTATATTGAGAATTATGGTTGCTGATAACAAGGTTGGAATGCTTGTTTTTGAATTGAGAGCACGTTTGAATAGAATTGAAGTTAGAAATGATTTTGGGATTTCGTCGGTTACCGATTTTGAATCGCTACGCCATTTAATCAAGTTTTTGGACTGTTTTGATATTTGATAGCTAAGCTGAAACACTTATCTTGATGATGTGAATGTTATAGAATTTTATTCTTCAGTTTCAGTTGAGTTTGGAAGGCCAACGACTCGAGACAACGACTTTGAACCGAAGAAAGTTGATTGAGGTTTGAAATGCGTTTGATCGATGATTTTATGATGTTTTCGACTGGATTTTGAGATGATAGATTGAAATAAAGTTTGATATATGTGTTATGATTGTATCTTTCAGATTTGAAGAGTTCAGAATCGAGATAAACGAAAGTATAATGACGACATCGTGAAGTAGGGACTTTGAAACTCAAGAACGACTATTTTTGAGTTGGCCCATAAAAACCACATACTTGTTTATGTTTTGATTTGATTGTGATGTTGTCGATCCATCTCAGGTAGTGGATCTTTACATTTTAGTTGATATGATGCTATATTGAATTGATTCTATGCCAAGGTTGCTGTTAACCTTATTTGCGAGTCGGTTACGAACTCGTTAGATGGATATCCATGTCAAGATCAGTTATGAATCTTGATGACCTCGAAGTTATGTGAATCAATTCATATTTGAAGCGTTAATTTACTCTATTTGTTGAGTCGGGTTTAAATAGAGTCGATGTGATGTATTTAACGCTTTCTATATGTTGGTTATACAAAGAGTCGTTTCTCACCGGAGTTTATCTGGCTGTTGTCTTGTTTTGTATGTGTGCATGACAATAGAGAGGGCAGGAGCTGATCATCAACGTCATTGATAGCTGGGAGAGAGTCTAGCACGTGAGGACTCGGGTTGTAGATGAAATCTTGAACTTTAGAAGCATTAAACCTTAGTTATGTTGGTTTTGGAATACATGTATGACACTCGCGATAGTTGTTGTCGTTTACCGATCTTTAGCGACTTGTTTGATGTAATAAAATTCATGTATAAATGCTTGAGAACTTGTTTATATGTAGATGCAAGTTTTGGAACTTTGAAACCATGCCTTGTATTGATTATGGTAGTGAGATTTGATAGTGTATGGTTTTGACAGCAAAAAAATAGTTATGCAGAGTTTTCTGGAATTGGAGGCCGCTCGATCGGCAAGATTTCACCGATCGAGCGAGGCCTTAAAATGCAAAACAGAGATCTTGAAAAATCTTGCTCGCTCGATCGGCAGGATTTGACCGATCGTGCGAGACCAAATATGCTCAGACCCGATAGTTGAGTTTCCTTGCCCGCTCGATCGGTAGGATCTTATCGATCGAGCGAGGTGCAAGTTTTTTAAATTTTTTTTATTTGGTTTGTGTATTCTTTAATTACTTGATTAATTGTTTAGTAATCGTTAAATGCCCTAAGATGAGATTAGCAACCTGAGGTCCCCACATTTTTACTTCTAAAGGTACTATATAAATATTTGTGTGCATTTGTGAATTTACATTACTACCTTTTTTACATTATTATATAATTAATAAGTTTTTCTTTTCCAATTATTTATGCGACTCTTCAATAAACTAATTTATTTAAAAAGTATAGCATGCACTCTTTCAATTATAAAAAAATTAAAATACTATTTTTTTTTTATTTTTTGACATTCTTTCTAATTTATTTTATTCGATTTTACGTTTAATGCTAATAATATATAATCTTTAAAGATAGTATATGAATATGACAGGATCGGTTGAGGTCCGTTGTGTAAATTCTCTTGGTAAGCTGATGATTCAAATATTACTGTAGCAATTGACCTCTAAATCTTTCCTTAGGATGGTTCAGTTGAGGTTGGTCAACTGAGTCGTGTTCTTCTCGTGTGTCGATACTAATTTGCGAACAAGTTAATTAATATGTGTGAAATGATGTAAACTAATATATTGAACTTGAGATGTGATGGAATGACTGCGTGTGTGAGTGATATTGAACTGAAAGTAAAAATAGCACGAAGAGTTGTTTATGGATGTTCGAAGATTTCAAAAACTCCTACGTCACCCCTTCTTCCTTCTCGTAAGGATTCATAGTGTATTTACAAAATACACGTGTCAATTAGTCAATGAGTTTGATTATTTTTAGATATCTGGAATATTTGACATTTTGAAATAATTGCTGAGATATGAAAATAAAAATAATTATTTATGCCAGATAATTTAATTTGAAAATAAAAATAATAATATTTGACTGAGCTGACCAGTCAGAGTTCAAGTTTGACTCAATAATTGTTGGAATATATTTTGAGTCCAATTGACTAGTCAAAGTCAATAATTTTAGAAATGGTATTAATTGATGTTGGGTGTGTGTCAGAAAAATATCATGTTGGGGACTAATTTTATCATTTGGGTATCAAATAAATTGGTCCGGGTCAGAAAATTATCGAGTTGCTATAAATAGCAATACACACACTAAAACACCATAAAGAAAACATAGATATCAGAAATTTTGCCCCAATTTTTGAATTTCCCGATTGGCACTATAGCAGTCCAGATTTTTTTATTTTTTCGGCCGTTCACCGGAGCTTTGATCAAAGATCCGAACGGTCAAGTTGTAGCTAAGATCAAGATGAATCTATTGGTATAAAGTAATTGACAATCAGACGGTTGGATCATCGGGAAAGTGAGAAAGAACAGACGGGTTTGGCGCGGTACTGTTCATCGTCTTCCTCGATATGATTTTCGTGATTTTAGGGTCGATTTTGTTGGATTTTGAGGTGTTACTAGATTCTTAATGTTGTCTAGAACATTTCCTAAGCTTTTCATTGCTTTTGGTGTAGAAATCGGACCAAATCGAAGCAAATTTCCCATGTTGGAATCGGTCTGATTTGTAGATCTACGCCACCTCGTTGATCCGTTCCGGGCGTGGCTTATATGGTTGGAATCGTCTCGCCGAGCTCTACAATCCTGCCAAATTTCATAATTTTTGGAGCAGTCTTGACATCGCCGCCGCGTCGCCGCCGTCTTCTCCGATTTTTCGGCGACCTCCGGCGAGTTAACCATTTTTGATCGTCTCGACGTGATAGATCCAAATATCCAAGTTTCGAGTCGAGATTCAAAACAGTGAAGCGGTGAGAACGCAATAAAGTTGACGAATTATTGGTCAAAATTTGACCAGAGTTGACTATGGTTGACTTTTGTATATTATGTGATTTTTTGCAGATTGGAAGCCAGTCGAGGATATTTAAAGGCAGAGATCAGCAGTTTAGGGATTGGACTTTTCCAGACTTGGAAAATTGAGGTATGAGCTGATGTCGATTTCTAAGGGAATGAATACTCGAGCGAGTTTGAGATTCTCGAGTTCCCGATTAAAATCACATACTTGCATGTTTATTTGATTATTTGATATTGAATGTGAATTTGAATGATTTAATTGATTTTCAATATTACTTGAAAGACATGAGTTTGTCTATATGAAATTGTTTTAAGTAAGTGATTTATATATTCGATTTGAAAAGCATGAGATTGCTTATTTGAATTACTTCAATGATTTTCGATATTATATTCATGAGTTTGAATATACGAGTTGAATGTGTTGACATCTTCGATACATTGATGTCTGAATACACAGATTTATTATTTTTGATTCGATTAAATTGCATTTGATTCATATGCATTCATCTTGAGCCAAATTTCTTAATTTTTAGAGGGCTGAGTTGTCAAGATTCGAATTAAATGTTTGAGAGCTATATCGAGTGGCCTGGGATGTTGAGTTTCCCCAGTGTCAGCATACCCCTATAGTTGCGCCAAAGTTTAGAGGTTTGAGACGCGTAGCACCACCCCGAGCGGGAGCGTAGGTGGGTTAGTTGCGTGATCTTGACCTCGTGATCCCAACCGATTGTCCGATATTCCCTTGATTATCTGATTTGATAATCCCGATTTTTCAACACATGCATTTCATTGGCATTTCCATTGAAGAATTTGAATGTATATTATGATTTTAATACACTTACTTGATATTACATGTACGTCGATTTTACTGGGATTTTATTCTCACCGGAGTTATCTGGCTGTTGTCTTGTTTTGTATGTGTACTTGACAATAGGTGGGGCAGGAGCTAGTCAGAGTCGACATGGTTAGCTTGGGATCGAATGATAGATGTGAGGCGTCGATTTAGAGTCGAATAACTTTTAGAACTCGGTTATTTATTGAAGCATGCTTTTATTGTTGATTTATAATACTGCATGTATTTTTATGCCCCGATTATTCTTAGAATTGATGTATGTCAAAGAACGAGTTTAAATTGATTTTTATAGTTGAGCCCGAGATGATCTCGCTCTAGCCGAATATTTTTCTACCGCTCGAGCAAGGCACTATTCTTGATTTAAAAAAAAAATTTGGCTCATTTATTTATCGATGATTGTTTTACTATTTGAGATTATTTGATTAGAATCGAGGTCCTAACAACATAATCTATCCAAGCTTAGAATTTTTGGTTGTCTCTGTTATCCGTGGCTCCGTCCCTACTCTTCTCATAAACTTACGCACCGCTCCTCAACCTGTGTCTTTCTTGGCTATTCCCTTATGCAGAGCGCCTATCTCTGCTATTTGCCATCTTCTGGTCGATTATTTGTTTCTCGTCACGTTTTCTTCGTTGAGTTTGCATTTTTTTTGCCAGTGGTGGTTCTACCCATGGACTTGCTCTGGTACGCTGCTTGGATTGCATGAGGAGGACCCCTATATCCCCACGCCAGACTCCATATCTACATCCTCCTGTGTCCCCTCTCGTACAACCTGAACCCGAGCCTTACCTAGTCGTACAGCCACCCACCGAGCCGCCCCCAACCCATGACTTTCCTCTTTCTAACCCATCGTCTACCCCTGCTTCCAACACTCATCATATGGTCACCCATTCCAAGAACAATATTTTTCGGCCCAATCCTCTCTTTGGTCTCACTGGTATCATTGACGCTGCCTCGTCATAGCCTACATCACACACTATTGCTCTCAAGGATTCTCGTTGGTGTGCTGCAATGTCTGAGGAGTTTGATGCACTTCTTCGTAATGGTACTTGGGATCTTGTTCCTTCGGATGTGGCACAGAATGTTGTTGGTTTCAAATGGGTTTTTCGGATTAAACGGAGGTCTGATGGTTCTATTGATCGCTACAAGGCCCGTCTGGTTGCCGAGGGGTTTCATAAACGTCCGGGTCTTGACTTCACTGACACATTTAGTCCTATGGCGAAACCCACTACAATTCACATTCTCATGTCCCTGGCTATCTACAGTGGTTGGTCTCTTTGTCAGATGAATGTGAACAATTCATTCCTCTAGGGTCAGTTGGATGAATGCATTTATATGGCTCAGTCGCCTGGCTTTATTGACTCTGATTTTTCGGTGCATGTCTGCAAGTTAAACAAAGAAATTTATGGTCTTAAACAGGCACTCAGATCCTGGTACACGGCCCTACATCGGTTTCTTATCAGTCTTGGCTTTGTTGCCTACTTGACTGATACATCTTTATTTATTTTTCGTTTTGGCAGTATCATCATGTATCTTCTTGTCTATGTCGATGATTTAATTCTTACAAGAAATGATAATGTTGCACTTCAGGCTTCATTGATCGGTTGGGTGCTCGGTTCTCCATCAAAGATCTGGGCTCTCTTTCTTATTTTTTGGGTGTTGAAGTTCTTTCCACTTCAGGGGGCCTTTTCCTATCTCAGCGAAAGTATCTTCTTGATATTCTCACCAAGACCAACATGGCTGATTCAAATCCTATTTCCACGCCCCTGGCCACGACAGCTCCGCTGCACCTCTCGGATGGCCCGCCCCCTGCTGATGCTACCTTATATCGCATGGTCATTGGTAGTTTTCAGTATCTCTCCTTTACTCGTCCGGATATTACCTTCGGAGTTAACAAGTTGTCTCGGTTTATGCATGCTCCCTCTTTTATACATTGGGGGCGACTAAGCGTCTCCTCCGCTATCTTAATGGCACTCGCTCATACAGTTTAATGCTTCGCTGCCACAACTCGCCATCACTTCATGCCTTTTGTTATGCAGACTGGGCGGGTGATGTTGATGATCGCAGCTCTACCAGTGCGTATATTGTCTTCCTGGGTCCCAATCCAATTTCTTGGTGCTCCCGCAAGCAGATTTCGGTTGCTCGTTCCTCTACCGAGGTTGAATATCATGCCATTGCTTCCACTGCTGCGGAACTACAGTGGGTTCGTTCGCTGCTTGATGAACTCGGTCTTACTTCAGTATCATCCCCAGCTTCTATCTACTGAGACAACATTGGGGCTACTTATCTATGTGCTAATCCAGTCTTTCACTCTCGTATGAAGCATATTACTCTGGATTATGACTTCGTTCGTGAGCTGGTTCAAAATTGTAAAGTTCGTGTCTCACATGTATCCTCATCTAACCAGCTTGCTGATGCGCTGACAAAGCCCCTTCCTCGTGCACGTCTACGCCTCCTTTGCTCCAAGATTGTTGTCTCTCCGCATCCACCATATTGAGGGGGCCTATTGAAAATATATCATTATTTATAGTTTTTATATCTTATGTATCTTTTTATTTATTTGTTTTCTTAATCTCTATCTCATGAGATTGTATTTAAAAACTACATTGTATCTTTATTTCTGATATTTGGAAAATATATTTTCCAAACGCTTCTACACTTATGCCTAGTTATTTTATATACATGCATCGTGTATGTGCGATTTTGCTATTTTTATATTATGATTATAACTACTATAACCAATCACAGAATATTATGAATATGATAAAACATTCCGGAAGCATGTAAATACGAGCCCGAGCTTTTGGCTATAACCCTCTCCCTATTTTCACAAAACAAGACATCATCATTTTAATTTCTTGAGCATGTTTATTGATTACATTTCAAAGTAAAAATCAAGCTTTGTAGCTGCTAATTAAGTTTACCACAATCAAAAGAAGCCTTCTTTAGGAAAAGGCCACCCAAGAACTTGGCCAATATATGGTCTCTAATAAAATTCAACACAACCCCATCCCACATCTGTACTGAACCTGAAATATATGCTGACCAAACAAGATCAATGCTTCTCCATCTCCTCTCCTTGGCATAATTCTCCAACCCTTTTCGGATTCTTTGCTGCTCGTTCTCTCGCGGTTCTCCTCTCAAGGCAGCGGATAGAACCCTGGCCAAAATGATACTGTCTTCAAGTGCCGAACAACCCCCTTGGGCTAAATCAGGTGTCATAGGATGAAACGCGTCCCCTGCCACACAAACGTTTCCTTTGCTTATGTTTCCCCACAGCAGATTCCAAGGATATCTAAATCTTATTGGGGAGAATTCGATATTTGTTGCATCGGTTTCTTCGATCACGCTTCTGATCTTATTAGGGACTTTTCCGATGGTGCTCAGGATATGCTGTTTCAGCTTCATTCGATCTTCGACTATTTCTTTGTCTGCACCATTGTAGTTGGAAACTATAATATCAGAAAACCATCAAGAAACAATAGAAACGGCTTTCGAGAGTTATCAATTTCAACCATAAATTTTCATTCAAAGGAACATGTGTATATATATGACACCTTGAGGGGGATGAAAGGAGTAAAACCAGTAAATGCTGTGATCATCACATGGTACGACACCAAATCTGACGCCCTTTCCGAAGAATAGCATGAGCTTTGGTTCAAATCCATGAATGTTCTTAAATTCTACGAAACTCCTAACCGATGATCGGCCTGCAGAAGAAGCTCTACTCAGGCCTAGATATTTGGCCACAACAGAGTTCACTCCATCACACCCAATCAACACCTGCTTGCATAAATAACACAGCTTAGTATTTCATATCATTCTCATATTGCAATAGCATTTTGTCATCCCCCAAAAACGCCAAATAATAAGGATCCTAGCTACCTTGGCTCTTAGAATGGTTCCATCAGCTAGATGTAAAGACTTGTAGCCATCTGAATCTTGAATCTGAACCACTTTGGAGGAGTACTTGATGGTCCCCCTTGGAAGTTCATTTTCCAGTGTTTCTAGCAGCGTCTTTCTATTTACTGCGTACAAGCCCGAATCACCCCTGCATATTACCATTTATATAAACAGAGCGAAGCCTTGCTACCAAGATTACACTCCGATACACGGCTTTTAAAACATATCATTCTAAATCCATCCTATCTCAACATCAAATCCGTCGACACCAGCAAAATTCATATTACTTACTCCGAGTCTGCGGATTTAATAGGCACTTCTGCAGTGATATCACCAGAAACTACAGAAGTAGTCACGATGCTGCACAAAAGGGAAACAAACGATTCTTCAGAAAACCAACAAAGACAAAAAATGTGAAACTGAGTATGGAAATTTAACAGGACCCAATAAGCTGTGTGTGTTTTGCACGAAGAATTTGTCCAATGCCACCAAGTGCATCAATTGCTTTCCAAGCATTTGGCCACATTCCAAGATAATATCCTGTCGTTCTCAAGGAATCTGCCGATTCCAGCACCAAACTCCGGATTCCCAATCTGTCAAATCAAAAATATTGGTTACAAACAAAAAAAAAGATTCGATCTTTGTTAGAACCCATGATTAATTTTATATCGTGAAATCAAAGATACCTGTGAAGCCCCAAGGCTGTTGCTAGGCCGGCAATTCCAGCGCCCACAATCACTACATCACCTTCCACACCTTCCATTATTATTATTATTATTATTATTATTAGAGTCTCAGTTTTCCAGAATATATATATGTCTTACATCAATACTCAATAGGTTCGACTTCACAGACTCACTTCACTAGTCACTAGCATGCATTTGCTAGACTTACCAAATTTGATTGCCGTATACGTAAAATAACTCTAGGGTACATATTAGTCAAATTAGATTTTAATTTTTTTAATTAAATTTAACTATTCAATCCAAGACATTCATTGACTTTGAAGGATTTTTGTAGAGTTTAAAAGTTTATAGATATTCAATCCAAATTTTTATATACTCTACAAAAATTTAGTAGTATTCAAACTAGAATTCAATAAAATTCTACAAAGTTTTATTCAAATTTGACTTTTTATAACTCTATGAAAGTCTATAAATGCCAATAAACGTCCACAGATTTATATGGAATTCTTTAGTACAAATATCAAAACACCGGCTAAGGTAAGGGGCATTAAATGTAGAGCCTTCAATTTGGGTTAGGCCCGTCGGGTTGGCCCGGCCCGTCACATATTTTAAGTGGATTGGGTTGAATTTTTTTTCAACCCAGCAAAAGGTGGGCCTAGATGGGCCAAACGGCCTAGGCCCGCGACCTGTGCGGGTTGGCCCGCGGGCCTGGAGAATTAATAATTTATTTTTATTTTTATTGTAATAAATATATTTTTTAATAAAAAAGAGACGAGATTTGGTATAAGTCGACTACACCCTTGATATTCATTCAATCATCGATTCCCTAAAAATAATTAATCCTATCAAATATTCATAATTGGAAACCAAATGCCTGTTCCACCTTAAGTTTAGCTAATTAGAAAACAACATTCTAGATTAACCCTTACCAATAAATTAACCCGGATTTCAGCGATCTAGATTTAAATTTACGGTAACATTCAAACTAATAAAACTGACGAACCTAGACAACACAAACATCAGCGGTTGTATTTAGTCTAGTCAATATTTGATCCTACAATTTAATAAATTCAACAGCAGAAATTATCAAACGTAGTTGCTTCGCAAATTAGTTAATTCAAATAATTACGGATTCGAATTCTAATTTAGCTATAGCTTGTAAAACAAAATCCTAAGATGGCCAATCCTAAAATCTCGCATACAACCATGAAATAAAACAGATCAAAAATTGATACTTAATAAGAATTAAACACTGCAAATCGAATCTCATGAATAAATTATATCAAGGTTTCGTCTCCCTCAACCAAGTATAAAGGTTTAGCTACAACGATTCATCACACAATCAATAAAAATTCAAAAGAAAAGAAGAAAACTTGAAAGAGAGATGGAAAATAAAACCTAGTCTCCAAGAAAGAATGTCTAAAGTCTGATAAATCTCTCAAAACCGGAATTCAAAAACCTAATAAAACCTAGAGTCCAAAATAACAAAGTTTCCAAAATTAAAATAAAATTCCCGAACAGGCTAGCGCGCTCGAGCGCATGAGTACATCCGCTCGAGCGCATCAAAATATCCGATCTCACTATTTTGAAACTTCTCGACTGCGCTCGATCGCGCGAGTACATCCGCTCGAGCGCGCAGAAAATGGAGTGCCCACTGCCTTCATAATTCAGATGCCGCGCTCGATCCTATGAGTACGTGGGATCAAGCGCATGAAAATTCACCAACAATCTGTCCCTTTTTTCTTCAACTTGAAATCTCCTACATATTAAACCCGGGAATATGTTATGAATGTAAATGCATGCAAAAGACAAAATTAAGATAAAACATGAACAAAAACAAATAAATACATGCAAACTACTAACCAAATAACAACAAAATATGCAAACAAAACACGACTATCAAATACCCCCACACTTAATCCTTACTCGCCCTCGAGCAAGTCATGCAAAAACAGAATGAAACAACAAATACATAAGCAAAGATGAGCATGCACAACATAGCCTCAGAGAAAACTATTTCCATCTAAAACAAATTCATAGCTACTCTCAATCATCAATGATACAACTTCAGTTGAATGCGAATGTGTGTGTGTGTCATGTTACCCCAGTTACATGCAACTTCAAAAGACAAAGTTTCAAGACTGTTCGCCGATAAAATAATTCAGCGTAAGCTTCACAATCCAGAACCCTCCTCGCAACAATCCTTCAACACAACACAACTTCCTTGAGAATAATTACGCACCGTCGGATTTTGCACCTGACATTTTTAATGTCCCAATAATTACCCGCATACTTAGCTATAACTAGATAGGATTCGAATTTCAATCCCCTCGTCTATAGCCCGGATGGAACTACAATCTCATTAGGTCTGCAAACTTAGCTATGAAATCATGAATAGAATTTCATTCACATTTCAAGCCCGGATGGAATTGTATTTCAAAACTTTTCAAATTTGTAACCCCATTTTATCCGCATACTTTGCCACAAACAAGATGAATAGAATTTCAAACATCTTGTTCGCAACCCGGATGGAGTTAATTGGTTTCCAAAAATCGATTTTCCTTCTTAAAACAAAATAATTTAGGTCCGTCCAAGAAAGTATATGCCACATCAAAGAAATCATCAAAATTCAAGCATTATCAAGTTCCACAAACACTTATTGTCGTGCAATGGTCCAACAGACATTCACGATATCTAATACATCTCTACAATTCACCGGTTAAACATATGTGCTTAAGAATATTCAACAAACAACCTACGCTTTCTCAAATCTGATGAAGAGTGAAAATTTTTCAAAAAATTCATCATTTTTTCAACCATCTCATCGTAGGCTAAAATCTCATCCCCAAATCATGCATTACAAGACACAAACAATACAAACGACAAAAACATATTACTATGTAATAACACAACACGAGAATGCAATACAAACAAAGGAAACAAAATGCATGCAATGCAAAACCCCCCCCCACATAAACTAAGCATTGTCCCCAATGCATGCTAACATAAACACAACCTAACAACGTAAACAAAATGCTATGTGTAAATGTAAAGCGAAACTCCCCTGGTTCAATGGTCGGCGGCGTCTTCCTCTTCATGCTCGGGAGGAAGGACAGGATTGGCGCCTTGAAATTCGGAAGGCTATGGAAATGGTAAAGCCAGTGGAAGCGTGTTAGGGTCGATCCCGAGTCGCTCTGAAATGCCTCGGCAAATGAAGTCCAAGGCCTGAAAATTCGAGGCGACAACGGCATTGAAGGCATTTTGATATTGAGCCTGGTGGGCCAACTCCCAAAAAGTGACAGTAGTAGTTTGGCGGGGGAGTGGCGGAGGGCGTACTGGATCGGGGACCGGCACGAAGTGATCGTCCACTACGAATTGGCTCATACGATAGGCATGCTTAGCGTTGATGGTCGCACTGTCAATGGGGCGCATGGGTGGCAGCCATTCCTTTTTGGGTCGATGCGGTACACCGGCACGCAAGCATAGCTGCGTGATGATCATTGGAAAGAAAAAAGCCGATGTCCTGGTAGCTATAGAATGTCGCATCTGTGCGTGAATCACTCGGCCCGCATTGAATGGCAGATTGAGATCAAGAGCGTAGAAGAGCACAGCACGCTCAATATGCACTTCACTCGTGTGTGAAATGGGCATCAGATGGTGGGCTACAAAAATGTACCAAGTGGCCGGATCCATCAGCAGGTATTTTTCTTTAAAGCACTTGAATGTAACCGGATCCTGCCAGGCAGCCCCTGCCATGCATACTTGCTGAATGACCTTGTGCAAATCCGGGGCGAAAGCTATGCTCTGGTACAAAATATCATCGACGTCGAGCAAATTTTGCCCACCCACGATTCACGACTTGGTTAGCCACATCGCTGTCGTAAGCCTCTATGTCAAAACCCCTCTCAGTAATAGGGGAGCGATGGGTTTTCGCATGATCGTATCTTTCCCAAGCCTCTTGGTTGACGAATTGGCCGACTGGGTGGATTGGATCGTGGGCATCCCTTGTTCCTTGGCAAGAAGATTCGCCGCACTCTCGAGTGCGTTTCGGGCCCATAATGGTGTTAGAAGAGCAAGAAACTTGACCGGGGCAATATATCGAACACTTGGCGTGCACTAAGAATGCCGGTGTTTCTGAGCAAAATCAGGCGCTGGAGGAGTGGAGAGGAGAGGAAGGATGATGATTGCAATCCTTGGAATGATGCCTGCAATGGATGAAGAGAAATTTGTGAAGATTGGCAAAATTCGAAAATTGGGGGTTTAGGGTTCTAGGGAAACCGAGTAAGGGGGAAGGAAAAAGTGAGCGGAGAAAGAAAGAAAAGGGAAGAAATAACACGCCCAGGATAGCGCGCTCGATCGCGTGAGTTCGTGCAATCGAGCGCGCTTCATAAAAAGTGGGGGCAGAGAACAGGGTTCAAACCGTGCGCTCGATCATATGAGTACGTGCGATCGAGCGCGCCCTAAAAAAATCCGGGCAGAGAACTAGGGAATTAACTTGTGCTCGATCGCATGAGTACGTGCGATCGAGCGCGTCCTGCTAAAAAATTTATTTTGGTAATTTTCCAAAATTTTCCAAAAAACAAAAGAAAGCAATAAAATAAAGAAAAATAAACCAAAACACAATAAAAGCAAATAAAAACAGAAGGGAAAGAAACACTGGGTTGCCTCCCAGTCAGCGCTAAATTTGCAGTCAGTCTATAGCTCGACTGCTTGCTGCGATTTAGTCGACATTTGGCGGAGCATCTAGAGTGATATCATGCTCGTCTCCTCCTATGTTTGCTTGGACTCCTTCATAGTAGTGTTTAAGCCGGTGGCCATTCACCTTGAATGTTTTGGATGTGTCCAAGCTTTGAATTTCGACTGCACCATGAGGGAAGACATTAGTTACAACAAACGGTCCATTCCAACATGAACGCAACTTACCTGGAAACAACCGAAGTCGTGAATGATAGAGCAAAACTTTCTGACCGACTTCGAAGTTCCTTCTAGAGATCATCTTATCGTGGAAGGCCTTTGTTTTGTCCTTGTAAATTTTGGAGCTGGCGTAAGCATCATTGTGGATTTCTTCCAATTCTCGCAACTGCAGCTTTCAGTGCTCGCCACTCTCATTCATCTATATGTTAAAGTTTTTTATAGCCCAATAGGCTCTATGCTCCAATTCCACTGGCAGATGGCATGGTTTTCCAAAAATCAGCCGATATGGAGACATTCCAATCGGCGTCTTGAACGCGGTTCTATACGCCCACAAAGCATCATCCAAACGCAAGCTCCAGTCCTTTTTTGTCGGATTCACGGTCTTTTCTAGGATGGATTTAATTTCTCTGTTCGATACCTCAGCTTGACCGTTGGATTGTGGATGGTATGCAGTAGAGATCCTATGTGTCACATGGTATTTTTTAAGCAAACCAGCCACAGTTCGGTTGCATAAGTGTGTGCCTCTATCGCTGATGATAGCTCGTGGAATCCCAAACCTAGAGAAAAGGTTGTGCTTGATAAATTCTGCAACAACTTTAGAATCGTCAGTACGGGTGGCCTTGGCTTCCACCCATTTCGAGACATAGTCCACAACAAGTAATATATATAAATCCATATGAACTAGGAAAATGCCCCATGAAGTCGATGCCCCAAACATCAAATATTTCACAAACCAAAATAGGTTGCTGGGGCATCTCCTTATGTTGGAAGATATTACCTGTCTTTTGGCATTGAGCGCATGACTTACAGAACACGTAAGCGTCTCAAAATAAAGATGGCCAGAAAAATCCACAATCTAACACTTTTCTTGCTGTCCTGTTTGCTCCAAAATGGCCACCACATGCATACGAATGACGAAACGTGAGGATAGGGATTACCTCGCTCGCGGGTACACATCGACGTATAACTTGATCAGCGCAGTGTTTCCACAAGTATGGATCATCCCATACATAATACTTTGCATCGCTCCGTACTTTGTCCCTTTGCGCCTTAGAAAATTCAGAAGGAAACCCTTTAGTCACTAAATAATTACCAATATTTGTGTACGAGTGTAATTCGGCGCTTGCTGAAAATAATTACTCATCAGGAAATTCTTCTCGCAAATTCAGCTCCTCATCAACATGAACTAGGCGACTCAAGTGGTCAGCAACTCGATTCTCGGTCCCTCTTTTGTCCTTAATTTCCACATCAAATTCGCTCAAAAGTAGTATCAATCTTATCAGCCTTGGTTTTGCCTCCTTCTTCGCCATCAGAAAGCGAAGAGCTGCATGATCAGAATAAACAATGACTTTAGCACCAAGTAAATAAGAGCAAAATTTTTCTAATGCAAAAACTACAGCTAAAAGCTCCTTTTCAGTGGTGGAGTAGTTCCGTTGGGCATCATTCAGGATACGCGAAGCGTAGTATATAGCATGCGATGCTTTCCCAATTTTTTGGCCTAAAACAGCGCCAACTGCATAGTCACTGACATCACACATAATCTCGAATGGCTTGCTCCAATCCAGTGGCTGGATTATTGGTGCAGATGTCAAGGAATCTTTGAGTTTATCAAAAGATGTTTTGCATGATTCATCAAACTCGAACGACACATCTTTTTGCAACAGTTTGCATATGGGGGATGCGATCTTGGCGAAGTCCTGAATGTACCTCCCGTAGAAACCTACATGGCCAAGAAAAGAACGCACTTCCCGCACACATGTGGGATAAAGGAGAGACTGAATAATATTAATTTTAGCCTTATCTACCTCTATTCCCTTAGATGAAACGACATGCCCCAATACAACACCTTGCCCAACCATAAAGTGACATTTTTCAGAATTTAAGACAAAGTTGGTTTCGACACACCTTTTAAGGACTAGCGCAAGGTTAGACAGACAATTTTTGAATGAATCACCATAGACAGTAAAATCATCCATAAAAACTTCTAAAATATGCTCAATGAAATCTGAGAAGATACTAACCATACACCGTTGAAAAGTGGCCGGTGCATTGCAAAGTCCAAAAGGCATTCGTCGATATGCAAAGGTGCCAAACGGGAAAGTGAATGTCATTTTTTCCTGATCCTCTGGCGCAATAGCAATCTGAAAATAACCAGAATATCCATCAAGAAAACAATAATAAGGGTGACATGCTAAACGTTCAATCATTTGATCAATAAAAGGTAAAGGAAAGTGGTCCTTTTGGGTTCCGGCATTCAGCTTCCTATTGTTAGAACCTAAGGGGGGGGGGGGGAATTTAGGTTCTATTGACAACTTTAGCAATTTAAAGCAATTATGCAAGTACGCAAGCGGAAGATTTAAAGCAATCAAATATAAGTATAGTAAATAAATGCGTAATGTAAATAAAGTAGTAAAAGGGATAAGAGATGTTTATGAAAGTTCGACGATAAATCGTCTACGTCACCCCTTCTTGGTTAAGATCGATTAACCAAGGATCCACTAGCACTTCAACTCTTGGCCTTGATGGCTCCAAGGATAGCCGTACAACTCAACACGATCACCGCACCGATACAACTCGAACTCTTGGCCTTAAGGGCTCCAAGGATAGCCTCAACACAAACACTTGGATTCACACTCAAGTGCTTACAACAATAGCACAACACACTTGGCTTCACACTAAAGTGTTTACAACAATAGCACAACCAACTCACAAATTATTTTTACAAACACTCTCAAATATATTACACAAACACTTTGATAGTGAGAAATTACTTGCAAAGGAGAGAAGAGATGAGTTGGGATGTCTCCAAATGACCTTGGATGGCCTCTATTTATAGTTAGCAAAGATTGGAATCTGATTTGAGTGCATGAGGCGTGTGTTGAGAAGTCAAGGAGTGACAAAAAGTGTTCGGCGCCGCTGCCTACTTTTTCCCAGCACTGAGCGGATTTTGTGAAAAAATCATATCTCACAATCTAACTGTTGGATTGATCTGAAATTTAAACCAAAGCTTTAAAACATCTGGATCTTCATTCTGAACGGTAGAGATTTGATTTGAACGAATAATCATGCCCAGTATTTTTCGGAAGTCGCTTCATCATGTTTTCGAACTTGTTCTGTGCAACAAATTTGAAAAATTCATATCTCCCAATCCATTCGTTGGATTGACCTGAAATTTGGACAGAAGCTTTATAACATCATAATATTGTATCTGATTGGTGGTGATTGGATTTAGATTTCTCAAACATTCCCAGTTATTTTCTGAAGTCGAATCTTCATGGTTTCGTTCCTTGCAGAAGTGGGTACTGTGGAGCATATATGAAAAAATTCATATCTCTCATTCTAGCCGTTGGATTGCTCTCAAATTTGGACAATACATGTAAAACTTCTTATCTAGATTATGACCGGTGGAGATCCGATTTGAGTCATATAAAATTACCAGTAATTTTCGGAAGTTGCTGCTCCATACTTTGACTTCTTCTTGTCTTTTTCTAAATATCTCTTAACAATGTTCCATGACATCCACATAACATTGTGTCCATTATATGAGCAAATTGAGACTTCATAAATACATTGATAGCTTCAAAATAACTTCCAATAATTTATTTGTCAATAAATCTAATCTGCAAAATCTCACTTTAAATGGTTAGTAACAATTAACCGAGTTTTGTAATCATCAAAACATAATATTATGAGACTTGTTAATACATTAAAAATATTAATCTCATCACACGAGATTTGTATGCGTTTAAGGCGTAACAATCTTTCCATTTTTGATGATCACAAAACATGGTTAAATAGGAGAAATAAATATATAATATTAAATAAATAATTTAAATTTGCACAATATAATTGCATGAATAAAACTCCCCCTAAATTAAACAATTAGCTAAGAAGAGAATGTTTATCAAATAACCAATTTTATTCTCCATGCATTTAACCGAACTAACTCTCCCCCTTAGTTAAAATATTTAACCAAACTAATTCTTCCCCTTTTTGTGATAATCAAAAAGACTGGAAAAGTAAATGCAAAACAAGAGAATTGAAATATAATTTCTAAAAAGCAACACATAAATTTCACATAAAATGTGAGCTTTATAACTTTGAATAAATACAATTAATTTGTATTATCCAACATTAAATTGCTCGAATTTAATATTAAGCTCCCCCTTAATATGACATTAAATTTAAACTTATGTCTACAAGCGATTACAACTCAATCATGCCAAGTTCACCACGTAAATGAATAAAAGTATTTTCATCTAGTGGTTTTGTAAAAATATGAGCAATTTGATTTGACGTGTCAACATATTGAAGTTCAACTTCATTTCGTTCGATGTGGTCACGAATAAAATGATGACGAATGTCAATATATTTGGTGCGCGAATGTTGAATCGGATTCTTTGTAAGACATATAGCGCTAGTGTTATCACAAAAAATAGGGATTTTTGAAAAAGAGACACCATAGTCGAGCAATTGATGCTTCATCCAAAGAATTTACGCACAACAACTACCAGCAGCCATATATTCGGCTTCGGTTGTTGATAACGCAACACAATTTTTCTTTTTCGAAAACTAAGAAACTAAACAGTTTCCTAAAAAGAAACAAGTTCCACTAGTGCTTTTTCTGTCCACCTTATATCCACCAAAGTCGGCATCACAATATGCTTTTAAATCAAAGAAAGAATTTTTCGAATACCACAAGCCGAGATTTGGAGTATTTGAAAGATATTTGAAAATGCGTTTTAAGGCGAAGAAATGTGATTCCTTTGGACATGATTGAAATCGTGCACACAAGCAAACACTAAACATAATGTCCGGTCTACTAGCAGTAGCATAAAGTAAGGAGCCAATCATACTACGAAAGGAAGATTGATCTACAGTTTTACCATTTTCATCCTTGTCGAGTCTGATAGCTGTGCTCATCGGTGTGGATGATGATTTTGTGTTCTCCATCCCAAACTTCTTTAGAATCTCCTTGATGTATTTGCTTTGGTTCACAAATAACCCATCCTTGCACTGTTTGATTTGTAATCCGAGGAAATAGTTAAGTTCCCCCATCATACTCATCTCGAAGTGTTCCTGCATCAACTTAGAGAATTCTTGACAAAGAGTTTCATTAGTAGAACCAAAAATTATATCATCAACATAGATTTGCACAATTAATAAATCATCTTTGACATTCTTGGTGAATAAAGTAATGTCGATCTTTCCTCTTGAAAAACCATTTGAAAGCAAGAAAGTAGACAATTTATCATACCAAGCTCTAGGAGCTTGTTTCAATCCATACAAGGCTTTGTTAAGTCTAAACACATGATCAGACAAAGCAATATCAACAAAGCCATCAGGTTGTTCAATGTAAACCTCATCTTTCAATTCACCATTAATAAATGCACTCTTGACATCCATTTGAAATATCTTGAAATTTCTAGAGCAAGAAAAAGCAAGTAGCATGCGAATAGATTCTAGTCTAGCAACAGGCGCATAAGTTTCATCATAATCTATGCCTTCTTCTTGACTATATCCTTTAGCTACAAGCCTAGCTTTATTTCTAGTGATAGTACCATGCTCGTCAAGTTTATTCCTAAACACCCATTTAGTACCAATGATAGATCTATCATGCGGCCTAGGAACAAGATTCCAAACATTATTACGTCTAAACTCATTCAACTCATCTTGCATAGCAATAATCCATGAATCATCTAATAAAGCATCATCAATACACTTAGGTTCAACATGCGAAACAAAAGCAAGATGATTGCAAATATTATTAAGAGAAGATCGAGTGGTTACTCCCTTCGAAGGACTTCCAATGATAAGATCCATAGGATGATCTTTGTGAAGCGTCCAATCCTTCGGAAGTGGAGTTTCCTCAACAGAAGCATCTATATCATTTAGTATTGAGGAAGCCATCACTTTTTCGAGTAATTCTACATCATCGTTAGTAGTACGAGAAACTACAGACATAGATTCATCAAATACAACATGCATAGATTCTTCAACAATTAAGGTATATTTATTAAATACTCTAAAAGCCTTACTTGAGGTAGAATATCCAATAAAAATACCTTTGTCGGATTTGGCATCAAATTTGCCAAGGTTGTCCTTACCATTATTATGTATGTAGCATTTGGAACCGAAAGCTCGAAAATATGAAATGTTAGGCTTTCTCCCTCTCCATAATTCATATGGAGTTTTTTTTAGAATTGGCCTTATTGATACACGATTAATGATGTAACAAGCAGTGTTCATTGCTTCAGCCCAAAAATATTTTGGTAGAGAATTCTCACATATCATGGTCCTCGCAATCTCCACAAATGTCCTATTTTTCCTCTCAACGACCCCATTTTGTTGAGGAGCCCTAGGACAAGAAAAATTGTGACCGATGCCTTTCTCTTCACAAAAATTTGTAAAACTCTCATTTTGAAATTCAGTTCCATGGTCACTACGGATCTGTTTTATTGAAAGATTTTTCTCATTCTCAATACGTTTGACAAAAGTTTTAAAATAATCAAAGACATCATTTTTGTGGGCTAAAAACAATGTCCACGTGTAACGTGAGAAATCATCCACAATGACAAATGCATAAAGCTTCCCTCCTAGGCTAGCATTCCTCGAGGGACCACATAGATCTAGGTGAAGAAGTTCAAGGGGCATAGAAGTAGATACAAAATTTTTGCTTTTAAAAGATTCTCTTGTATGTTTGCCAAGTTGACACGCATCACAAACAGAATCTAATTTTAAATTGAGTTTTGGCATACCAACAACTAAATCAAGTTTAAAAAGTTTTTCTATGGTACTAGGACCAACATGACCTAGTCGTCTATGCCAAAGAATGTTGTCATCAACATTCAAGGATACAAGGCTTTTAATATTTGATAAAGATAAATTGTTTAAAGAAACCTTGTATACATTTTCACTTCTATATCCTTTGAAATTTATGGATTTGTCAGTCATGAGTGATATAGTGCAGTGTTGGGGAGTGAATTTGACTTCATAACCTCTATCGCACAATTGACTTATGCTTAGTAGATTATGTTTAAGCCCTTTCACTAGGAGGACATCATCAATCAAGCAAGATTTAGATATACCTATTGAGCCGATTCCTTCAATTACTCCTTTGTTGTTGTCTCCAAAGGTGACAGTTCCCTTCTCCTTTGGTTTGATGGATTGGAGTAGCTCTTTGTTTCCCGTCATATGTCTAGAATATTCACTGTCTAGATACCATATGCTAGGGAGAACAGTTTTTCTATTTCCCTGCAAAAATTGGTTTTGGTACCCTTTAGTTCTTTTGGGTCCACAATGTTAGAAAAGAGAGATACAAAATAGACTTCTAAGAGTTCAGTCTCTCATAGCAACATCATCGCCACTTTCTAAGAGTGCTCCCAGTAGTAGGTAGGGCTATGACCTCTTTAAAAACCTATTTTCTTGGACAGAGCAGCATTCATCAAGAAGACCAGTCGCAAGTCAAGGCAGTTTAAACCGGTCTATGATGAACTCCCTTAGATCATGATCTCATAATGCCAACTGATGAGTTGTTAAGTACTCTTAGGCCTCCATTTCATATAGCTCTTTTTATCATATTGATATTTTAAAGATCTACATTTATGTCTAGCATGACCTATTTTACAGCAGTAAGAGCATGTAGGGGGTGATCTCATTTTGTCTTTAGCAATAAGGCTAGTAAAATCTATTGATTTTTTACCATACCCTATTCCACCCTTATCAAAGCTACATTTTTACATGCTTAGTAAATTATTCAACTTGTTACTACTAACATTGAAATTATAAAATAATTTTTCTAAGGTAGTTATGAAACGACCCTAACTCTCTAAATAATAAATAAATATGCGGAATTTTTTTTTTATATACTTACTAAGTAAAAATATGTACATACATGCCCATACATATATGCACCGAATAAATAGATTTAAAAATAATAAACTAAATAAAATGCAACCTTTAATAAATTGAATATCTGAGTCAATCATTTAATTAAAATATTGACATAAGCAAAAACAAATAAAAATTGCATGCACTGAAAATGTTTAAGTAAAATATCCCATACTGTCAACTACTGAAAATAAATAAACAAATGTATAACATGCTAAAATATTCAAAACATGCATAATGACTCAGAGGACTATCACGGTCACGGGGTCACTGCATGTCCGCTCATATGTCCTCGCCGCCGGTGGGTACCACATCCTCCTCTACGTACTCACCTGCACCATACCAGTGTAGTGAGCCTAGAGGCCTAACATGCTAACATAACAAGGGTTTAAAATAATTTAAATCACTTTAATACTAATACATACATATACATGAATGAGCATGCTTAAAAATATCATGACATAACATAACTTAAATTAACTTAAATATCATAATCATACATAATACATAAACATGGTTGAGCAAATTATTTTCTAACATCGCATGATTGTATCCATAGTGTAACCTTAAATCATATTAAATACTGATCAGCGTGGAAACCAACGTACGTGGCGGTGACGAATCACCTCTTAAATTGGCAGTAAACTTCCCTTCAATAGTTCACATATGGGGACGAATCCCCCTCAAATTGTCACACTACTTCAACTTCCAACATAAAAATTATTATTTTTTTTTTGCTCAACTTTAAACATTAAATCATGCATAAAAATTATTTCATGAATGCATGTACTTAAATAAACTGTGTGTACTTCATATATATATAATTTAATTTTTATACTAATATATAAATACTAAAATAACTTCCATGCATAAAAAAATAATTAAATATATATTCGGACACATGCAATTTCTCATGGGTTGTACTGAACTGCTGGCCCTAACACTCAAGCACATTTACTTAAATTCTGGCCCATTAACACTGAGACTGGCCCAATAACATACTTAAGCCCAATAATAATTATTCTAAGCCCAAATAATTACTTAAGGCCCATTAACACAATCTTGGCCCAATAACACTCAATTTCGGCCCAATGGGCCCAAAAGCCCAATGACTGGCCCAATAAATTCCATGGGCCCCCAAGGCCAATAAAAATTAGTGGACTCCCTTAATTAATTTAATTAAGCCCAAATAATTAAATGGGGCCCAAATAAATTTTGAGATTTAATTAGGCCCATTAAACCTTTAATTAAACTTAAAACTTAAAAATAAAAATACCCGAGCCCAACTAACTTAACCCGAACTTGGACCCAACTAACTTAACCCATGACCCACTGACTTGACCCGGACCACCAAACCGACCCGGACCCAACCCTGAAAACCCTAACCCGATCGGCCCCCCCCTTCTCTATTCCTCTCGGCCGTGAGCAGCAGCCACTCCTTGGCTGCTGCCGGCCTGCTCCGGCCGCCCCTGGCCGGAGCTCCACCGCCCAGACGTAGCCCACGTCTGGGCGGTCCTAACCTGACCAAGACCCCGACCCCATGCAACCCACAGAGCCAAACCTGAGCCCCCTTCCACGAAGCCCTAACCAGCGCCGATCTGCACCAACCTTGGTGCAGTCCCATCCAGCCCTTTCCTAGCCCTCTCCAGCCATAACCATCGAGCCATGCCTAGCCTAGGGACCCTGAAGAACCCCAACCAGCAGTCATACAATCCATGGCTAGGAGAAAATGTGAGCATGATCAAACAACATACAAAAACAAGATACAAACATCAAAACCGATTGCTTTTTTGAAATTTCTTAAAAAAATTCGATGCACACTCAACACACACCTAATCATCACTGATATGGCATAAAAAAATCGAAAAGAAACATGCCTTTCACCGAAGTTTGAAGAGAAAAGCGTAGGTGACGAGTCCGGGATGACGGGGCGACGATGACACGCTTGGAAGCTTCAAAATCGTGGCTATGGTGTTCTTCGTGGAGGCTGCTAGCCGAAGAAGTTGATGAATATGGGGTGGGGTGGCGGCTGATGGAGCTTTGGATCGAGGGGTTTTGGGTAGATTAGGTTTAGGTTTTTAATTAATTAGAATATAGGATAATTAATGTATTATTTAGGATATTAAATATATAATATATAACTTAAAATAAAACTATAAATAATATTTAAAATCTGATAACATTAAAAAAATCCCGAAATTAAAAATTAGGGGAATTTAAAAGATAATAAAAAGTCAATATTTTGGCTTATTTTAAAAATAAACGGACTCCTAAAATTATATAAAATTAAATACTAAAAATTTTGAGGTAATAAAACTCAAAATAATATTTTTGGGCTCTTAAAAGGCTCATGAAATAAATTGGATAGAAATTTGTCATCTCGTCCATCCACGGTCCCGTCAACGCGATAAAATAATTCAAATATCAAAATTCATAAAAATCACTAATTATGGGTTAAATGCTTAAAAAAATAAATTAAATCATGCACAAATAATTCACATAGATATTTAACCCATAAATCTAAAATTTTAAATAATTAAGTTTCCTAATTATGCATGCGGATTTATGTATTAAAATACCGGGTGTTACAATTCTCCCCCCCTTAAATTGGATTTCGTCCTCGAAATTAAAGTACTTACCCGAACAACTCCGGGTAGCGAGTCCTCATATCTGTCTCAGTCTCCCAAGTAGCTTCCTCCTCCGAGTGATTCAGCCACTGGACTCTGACCATCGGTATGACACGAGTCCTAAGCCTTCGCTCCTCCCTAGCCAAGATCCGTATAGGCCTCTCCTCAAATGCTAACTTCGGTGTCAACTGAAGAGGCTCAAAATCCAACACATGTGACGGGTTCGAGATGTATCTCCGAAGCATGGATACATGGAATACATTGTGCACTGCCGCTAGCCCTGGTGGTAGAGCTAAGCGGTAGGCCAACGTGCCAACTCTCTCCAAGATCTCGAATGGCCCTATATATCTCGGTTTAAGCTTGCCTCTCCGGCCAAATCGCACTACTCCCTTCATAGGTGACACCTTCAGGAATACGTGATCACCTACAGCGAACTCCAAATCTCGTCGTCGAGTATCTGCATAACTCTTCTGACGACTCTGAGCAGTCCTCATGCGATCCCGAATCTGTGTCACAATATCAGCTGTCTGCTGCACAATCTCAGGTCCAAGTAAAATCCTCTCACCGACCTCATCCCAATGAACAGGAGATCTGCACCTCCTCCCGTACAATGCTGCATAAGGAGCCATACCTATAGACGGCTGAAAACTGTTGTTATAGGTAAACTCCACTAATGGCAGTCTAGTCTCCAACGAGCCCTGAAAGTCGATGACACAAGATCTCAGTAGATCCTCGAGAACCTGGATCACTCTCTCAAACTGACCATCTGTCTGGGGATGGAATGATGTGCTGAACAAAAGTCTAGTCCCCAAAGCTGTGTGCAGACTCTTCCAAAATGCGGATGTGAATCTCTGATCTCTGTCTGACACAATCGACACTGGTATGCCATGCAGTCTAACAATCTCCTTGATGTAAAGCTCTGCATACTGTGTCAATGAGTAAGTAGTCCTCATCGGCAAGAAATGAGCTGACTTGGTGAGTCTATCCACAATCACCCAAATCGCTGTGCAACCTCTGGCACTCCTCGGTAAGCCAACCACAAAGTCCATCGTAATATTCTTCCATTTCCATTCCGGAATAGGAAGAGGTCTAAGAAGTCCTGCTGGACGCTGATGCTCAGCCTTGACCTGCTGACAAGTCAAGCACTCTGACACAACTCTCCCGATGTCTCTCTTCATCCCGGGCCACCAATACAGTAGCTGCAAATCTCGATACATCTTCGTACTTCCGGGGTGAATGGAGTACGGAGATGTGTGAGCCTCTGCTAAGATCTCATCTCTCAACTGATCGACGTTCGGTACCCACATCCTACCACGGTACTGAACAATGCCATCCACAACTGTATACAGAAGATTACCCTTGGCCTCATCTCTCTGTCTCCAACGCTGCAACTCCTCATCAGTAGGCTGTCCATCCCTGATCCAATCTCACAGAACTGGCTGCACCGTCAACATTGACAAGCTCGGTGCATGCCCACTCGAGTAAAACTCCAAACCAAACCTCTGAATCTCACTCTGCAGTGGTAACTGCACTGACAAACACGATACCACTGACGACTTCCGACTCAAAGCATCGGCCACTACATTAGCTTTACCCGGATGGTAGCTAATGTCACAGTCGTAGTCCTTCACCAACTCCAACCATCGGCGCTGTCTCATGTTCAACTCCTTCTGAGTGAAGAAGTACTTGAGTCTCTTGTGATCAGTGAAAATCTTGCACTTCTCGCCATACAGATAGTGTCTCCAGATTTTCAAAGCGAAAACCACTGCTGCTAACTCCAAGTCATGCGTCGGATAGTTCTGCTCATGAATCTTCAACTGCCTGGACGCATAAGCAATAACCTTACCACACTGCATAAGTACTGCGCCTAAACCCATCTTAGACGCGTCGGTGTACACCACTAACTCCTCGTGTGGTACTGTCACCGCTAACACCGGTGCAGTGGTGAGTGCTTCCTTCAGCTGATCGAAGCTCCTCTGACAGTCTGAACTCCAGACAAACTTCGCGTTCTTCTTGGTTAAGGAAGTCAAGGGTACTGCAATAGAGGAAAAACCCTTGATGAACTTCCTATAATATCCTGCCAAACCCAAGAAACTGCGAATCTCCAAAGCATTCTTCGGAATACCCCAATTCTGCACTGCCTCAACCTTCGACTGATCCACTGCAATCCCATCTCTCGAAATAACGTGGCCAAGAAACGCCACCTGCTCGAGCCAAAACTCGCACTTGCTAAACTTGGCATACAAACGATGTTCCCTCAAAGTCTGCAAGGCTGTCTGTAGATGCTGCCTATGCTCCTCAACGATCCTAGAGTAGATCAAGATATCATCAATGAAGACTATGATGAACTGATCAAGATACGGCTGAAATACCCGGTTCATGAGATCCATGAAAACCGCTTGAGCATTGGTCATCTCAAATGGCATCACTAAGAACTCGTAATGCCCATAACGTGTCCGGAAAGCAGTCTTGGATACATCTGCCTCTCTAACTCGCAGCTGATGGTAACCAGATCGCAGGTCGATCTTGGAGAACACTGAAGCTCCCTGCAACTGATCAAATAAGTTCTCTATCCTTGGTAGTGGGTACTTATTCTTCACTGTGACCCTGTTGAGCTCTCGATAATCGATGCACAGTCTCATACTGCCATCCTTTTTCTTCACAAATAACACTGGAGCTCCCCATGGAGAAAAGCTAGGACAAACAAAGCCTTTCTCTAATAATTCCTGTATCTGCTCCTTCAACTCTTTCATCTCGGTAGGAGCAAGTCTGTATGGTGCCTTAGAGATAGGCACGGTGTCTGGCACTAAGTCGATGCTGAACTCCACATCTCTCACTGGTGGAATTCCTGCAACATCCTCCGGAAAGGCATCCGGAAAGTTACGAAACACCTCTATCTCTGATAATGATCTGCTAGATGGTTCTGAGGCCGTGACAATACTTGCTAGAAAACCCTGGCAACCCCGTCTCAACAACTTCCTCGCCTGAATAAGAGATATCACCTGAGAAATATCACTACTCTGAGATGAATGAAAAGTAAACGGGTCGCCTCCCGACGGTGTCACTGACACTGTCCTCCGAAGAAAATCAATCGAAGCTCCATTGACTGTCAACCAGTCCATACCCAAAATCAAATCAAAACCACTCAACTACAAAACCACCACATCTGCTCGAATGGAGTGTCCCTGAAGCTCCAACTCCAGTTCTCGAATGACACTAGAGGTAGTAATAATCTGTCCTGACGGCATAGTGACATCATAACCACTGTCAACAATCTCGGGTGTGATGCCTATTCGTCTGATAAACTCCAGGGAGATAAATGAATGCGTAGCCCCTGAATCTAGCAACGCAAACGTGGAGTTGCCTCCAACTAGAATTCTCCCTGCACGTAGAAGAATCCCAACAATTTCATACCACTACTAAACTTTCCCCAAAGAGTCGCTAAAACCCTTAATTCTAATCACAAGTAAAACATGCTTCTTATTCTAACATGAAAGTAGATAATCCAAATAACAACAATTCCATAGAAAACAAAATTCTTAACCAAAGGAAGAAATTATAAAATACTAGAGGTAAGATATACCAGTGATCAAGGAGGTGTCTGGATCTGCCTCCTCTGCCTGCATGACGAACACTCTACCAGCGGTGTTCTTCTTCCTCGGGCAGTTAGCTATCTGATGCCCTGGCTCCCTACAGTGGAAACAAACTCCTGCTCCCAACAGACAAGGTCCCGAATGCATCTTCTGACACTTCGGGCAAGTAGGAAAACCTATAGCATTAGGGGAGCCACCCCTCAAATACTGTGGCCTCTGCTGCTGTGGCCTCTGCTGCGAATTCGGGCCCTTAGACGGCCCAGTAAACTGCTTCTTCGCAGGAGGCTGCGAAGATGGTCGCTGATACCCCGACTGAATCTGTCTCTTCCCCTGCTGCTCTCGCTGCATCTCTCTCCTACCCTCCTATGACCTCAGTGCTCTACTAACTGCCGCCT
Source organism: Henckelia pumila (assembly GCF_033568475.1). Classification (NCBI taxonomy): domain Eukaryota; kingdom Viridiplantae; phylum Streptophyta; class Magnoliopsida; order Lamiales; family Gesneriaceae; genus Henckelia; species Henckelia pumila. The sequence goes on along the minus strand of NC_133123.1, from coordinate 131,554,566 downwards.
CATATGTAGCGACGTCCATCATACGTACGTCGTGCTTGATATCCGCTCTCAGTCCCTCCACAAACTGCCTCATCTTCTCCGGTGGACTGTCTGCAATCAGAGGCACAAAATGACAGCCCCTCTCGAACTGGCTCACATACTCAACCACTGACCTGTCCCCCTGCTGGAGACTCATAAACTCCCAGATCATGCGACTCCTCACATCCTCCGTGAAATACTTGGCGTAGAAGATACGCCTAAACTCCGCCCAAGACAATGTAGGGAGGTGTACTCCCCTGGCAGCACCCTCCCACCAAAGAGCTGCGTCTCCCCTCAACATATACGTCGCACAGTTCACCCTGTCCGCATCTGTGATCCCCATATATGCAAAGATGGACTCCAAAGAAAGAATCCACCCCTCAGCCACCAAAGGATCGGTGGTACCAATGAACTTCTTCGGCCCCTTCTTCTGGAACCGCTCAGCTACGTCCTCCTCATGGGACATTCTAGGACGTGAAGCCTACTGCTCTAACAGAGCAGTAACCCCTGCCATCAAAGTAGCATTGGCCTGCTCCAATGCTGCAAGTGGGTTCTGCGGAGGTGGAGGTGTAGGTGTAGATTCCCCACGTCTGTTCATCGGTCTGGGAGGCATTCTGCACCACCACATATTTCTTTACGTAAATCGCCATGTATAACTAAGTGTTTTGACATTAATGCTAACTTAAATTCTTAAAAGTAAATCATGCTATAAACACTTAAAACTTACAGACCGGTAGCGTGGATTTCTGAGCTCGCATAGCAGTAATGACCCCTCCAAGGACCGTGCTTTGATACCAACTGAAACGATCCTAACTCTCTAAATAATAAATAAATATGCGGAAATTTTTTTTTTTATATACTTACTAAGTAAAAATATGTACATACATGCCCATACATATATGCACCGAATAAATAGATTTAAAAATAATAAACTAAATAAAATGCAACCTTTAATAAATTGAATATCTGAGTCAATCATTTAATTAAAATATTGACATAAGCAAAAACAAATAAAAATTACATGCACTGAAAATGTTAAGTAAAATATCCCATACTGTCAACTACTGTAAATAAATAAACAAATGTATAACATGCTAAAATATTCAAAACATGCATAATGACTCAGACGACTATCACGGTCACGGGGTCACTGCATGTCCGCTCATATGTCCTCGCCGCCGGTGGGTACCACATCCTCCTCTACGTACTCACCTGCACCATACCAGTGTAGTGAGCCTAGAGGTCCAATATGCTAACATAACAAGGGTTTAAAATAATTTAAATCACTTTAATACTAATACATACATATACATGAATGAGCATGCTTAAAAATATAATGACATAACATAACTTAAATTAACTTAAATATCATAATCATACATAATACATAAACATGGTTGAGCAAATTATTTTCTAACATCGCATGGTTGTATCCATAGTGTAACCTTAAATCATACATTAAATACTGATCAGCGTGGAAACCAACGTACATGGCGGTGACGAATCACCTCTTAAATTGGCAGTAAACTGCCCTTCAATAGTTCACATATGGGGACGAATCCCCCTCAAATTGTCACACTACTTCAACTTCCAACATAAAAATTATTTTTCTTGTTTTTTGCTCAACTTTAAACATTAAATCATGCATAAAAATTATTTTATGAATGCATGTACTTAAATAAACTGTGTGTCCTTCATATATATTTAATTTAATTTGGTCCTTCATATATATTTAATTTAATTTTTATACTAATATATAAATACTAAAATAACTTCCATGCATAAAAAAATAATTAAATATATATTCGGACACATGCAATTTCTCATGGGTTGTACTGAACTGCTGGCCCTAACACTCAAGCACATTTACTTAAATTCTGGCCCATTAACACTGAGACTGGCCCAATAACATACTTAAGCCCAATAATAATTATTCTAAGCCCAAATAATTACTTAAGGCCCATTAACACAATCTTGGCCCAATAACACTCCATTCCGGCCCAATGGGCCCAAAAGCCCAATGACTGGCCCAATAATTTCCATGGGCCCCCAAGGCCCATAAAAATTAGTGGACTCACTTAATTAATTTAATTAAGCCCAAATAATTAAATGGGGCCCAAATAAATTTTGAGATTTAATTAGGCCCATTAAACCTTTAATTAAACTTAAAACATAAAAATAAAAATACCCAAGCCCAACTAACTTAACCCGGACCCGGACCCAACTAACTTAACCCGGACCCGAACCCAACTAACTTAACCCATGACCCACTGACTTGACCCGGACCACCAAACCGACCCGGACCCAACCCTGAAAACCCTAACCCGATCGGCCCCCCCTACTCTATTCCTCTCGGCCGTGAGCAGCAGCCACTCCCTGGCTGCTGCCGGCCTGCTCCGGCCGCCCCTGGCCGGAGCTCCACCGCCCAGACGTAGCCCACGTCTGGGCGGTCCTAACCTAACCAAGACATCGACCCCATGCAACCCACAGAGCCGAACCCAAGCTCCCTTCCACGAAGCCCTAACCAGCGCCGATCTGCACCAACCTTGGTGCAGTCCCGTCCAGCCCTTTCCTAGCCCTCTCCAGCCATAACCATCGAGCCATGCCTAGCCTAGGGACCCTGAAGAACCCCAACCAGCAGTCATACAAGCCATGACTAGGAGAAAATGTGAGCATGATCAAACAACATACAAAAACAAGATACAAACATCAAAACCGATTCCTTTTCTGAAATTTCTTAAAAAAATTCGATGCACACTCAACACACACCTAATCATCACTGATATGGCATAAAAAAATCGAAAAGAAACATGCCTTTCACCGAAGTTTGAAGAGAAAAGCGTAGGTGACGAGTCCGGGACGACGGGGCAACGATGACACGCTTGGAAGCTTCAAAATCGTGGCTATGGTGTTCTTCGTGGAGGCTGCTAGCCGAAGAAGATGATGAATATGGGGTGGGGTGGTGGCTGATGGAGCTTTGGATCGAGGGGTTTTGGGTAGATTAGGTTTAGGTTTTTAATTAATTAGAATATAGGATAATTAATGTATTATTTAGGATATTAAATATATAATATATAAATTAAAATAAAAATCTAAATAATATTTAAAATCTGATAACATTAAAAAAATCCCGAAATTAAAAATTAGGGGAATTTAAAAGATAATAAAAAGTCAATATTTTGGCTTATTTTGAAAATAAACGGACTCCTAAAATTATATAAAATTAAATACTAAAAATTTTGAGGTAATAAAACTCAAAATAATATTTTTGGGCTCTTAAAAGGCTCATAAAATAAATTGGATAGAAAGTTGTCATCTCGTCCGTCCACGGTCCCGTCAACGCGATAAAATAATTTAAATATCAAAATTCATAAAAATCACTAATTATGGGTTAAATGCTTAAAAAAATAAATTAAATCATGCACAAATAATTCACATAGATATTTAACCCATAAATCTAAAATTTTAAATAATTAAGTTTTCTAATTATGCATGCGGATTTACGCATTAAAATACCGGGTGTTACAAGTTATGTCATCCTTTAATCTTAGGTTTTCATGCTCCTTAGATTCTAATTCATTTTTGAGGTTTCTATTTTCTTTTCTAAGTGATTTAGCCATGTCAAACATAAGCTTATAAGCTTGTAGTAATTCATCGTAAGATGGTACCTCATCATCATCGTCGGAGGCGATGTCATCATCCTTGGCCATGAGACATATGTTGTCTTCCTCCTCGTCGCTATCTTCATAGGCTTCCATCTCAAATGTCTCATGTTTGAGCTCTAGGAGGTCAATCTTTGTTTCCTTGACCTGGTTGGTTCCCTCGTGGCATATCTCCAATTTATCCCATATTTCTTTAGCGGAGGAGCACATTTATATTTGGTTATACTCGTTCAAATCTAAAGAACAATGCAAAATATTCATAGCTTTAGCATTTTGAGAAATTAATCGCATGTCCTCCTTGTTAAAGTCATCCATTCCCTTAGGAATTTTAATCCCTTCAACCTCTTTCATTGGTTTGTATGGACCTTTTACCGTAACTTTCCAAAGATCATAATCTACGGATTGAATATATAGGGACATTCGATTTTTCCAATATCCGTAGTTTATGCCGTTGAAAAGAGGAGGACGATTGATTGATTGCCCTTGAGCATAATCGCTCGCTAGATTTGCCATAGAGTCTTTTTGAAATATTTTTCAAAAGTGTGGCTTTGATACCACTTGTTAGAACCTAATGGGGGGGGGGGGGGGGAGGGAAATTTAGGTTCTATTGGCAACTTTAGCAATTTAAAGCAATTATACAAGTACGCAAGCGGAAGACTTAAAGAAATCAAATATAAGTGCAGTAAATAAATGCGTAATATAAATAAAGCAGTAAAAGGGATAAGAGATGTTTATGGAAGTTCGACGATAAATCGTATACGTCTTCCTTTCTTGGTTAAGATCGATTAACAAAGGATCCACTAGCACTTCAACTCTTGGCCTTGATGGATCCAAGGATAGCCGTACAACTCAACACGATCACCGCGCCGATACAACTCGAACTCTTGGCCTTAAGGGCTCCAAGGATAGCCTCAACACAAACACTTGGATTCACACTCAAGTGCTTACAACAATAGCACAACACACTTGGCTTCACACTCAAGTGTTTACAACAATAGCACAACCAACTCACAAACTATTTTTACAAGCACTCTCAAATATATCACACAAACACTTTGATAGTGAGAAATTGCTTGAAAAGGAGAGAAGAGATGAGTTGGGATGTCTCCAAATGACCTTGGATGGCCTTTATTTATAGTTGGAAAAGATTTGAATCTGATTTGAGTGCATGAGACGTGTTTTGAGATGTCAAGGAGTGACAAAAAGTGTTCGGCGCCGCTGCCTACTTTTTCTCAGCACTGAGCGGATTTTGTGGAAAAATCATATCTCACATTCTAACCGTTGGATTGATCTGAAATTTAAACCAAAGCTTGAAAACATCAGGATCTTCATTCTGAACGGTGAAGATTTTATTTGAAGGAATAAATCATGCCCAGTATATTTCGGAAGTCGCTTCATCATGTTTTCAAACTTGTTCTGTGCAACAAATTTGAAAAATTCATATCTATCCATCCGTTGGATTGCTCTGATATGTGGACAGAAGCTTTATGACATCATAAGCTTGTATCTGATTGGTGGAGATTGGATTTAGATTTCGCAAAAATTCCCAGTTATTTTTTGAATTCGAATCTTCATGGTTTCGTTCCTTGCAGAAGTGGGTACTGTGCAGCATATATGAAAAAATTCATATCTCTCATTCTAGCCGTTGGATTGCTCTCAAATTTGGACAGTACATGTAAAACCTCTTTATCTAGATTATGAATGGTGGAGATCCGATTTGTGTCACATAAAATTTCCAGTAATTTTTGGAAGTTGCTGCTCCATACTTTGGCTTCTTCTTGTCTTTTTCTAAATATCTCTTAACAATGTTCCATGACATCCACATAATATTGTGTCCATTATATGAGCAAATTGAGACTTCATAAATACATTGATAACTTCAAAATAACTTCCAATAATTTATTTGTCAATAAATCTAATCTGCAAAATCTCACTTTAAATGGTTAGTAACAATTAACCGAGTTTTGTAATCATCAAAACATAATATTATGAGACTTGTTAATGCATTAAAAACATTAATCTCATCACATGAGATTTGTATGCGTTTAAGGCGTAACACCTATAATCAATACAAACCCTCCACCCATTTTGAATACGGGTGGGAACCATCTCTTCATCCTTATTTTTCACCACAGTAATTCCGGTTTTCTTGGGTACCACTTGGACCAAACTGACCCACTGACTATCAGAAATTGGGTAGATGACCCCAACTTCAAGTAGTTTTAGAATTTCAGCTTTTACCACCTCCATCATGGGTGGGTTCAACTTCCTTTATGGCTGACGCGAGGGACTCGCTCGTTCCTCCATTAAAATTCTGTGCATGCATGTAGAAGGACTAATTCCTTTGATGTCTGCTATGGTCCATCCAATAGCAGTCTTGTGCTCTTGCAATACTTTGACTAACTGTTCTTCTTGATCGGCTTCCAAACTATTTGAGATGATGACTGGTAATGTTTCTCCTTCTCCAAGGAAAACATACTTAAGATGGTTTGGAAGCGCCTTTAGTTCGATCATTGGTGCCTGAAAAACAGATGAGAGGCGCCTAGTGTTAGAGATTGGTAGAGATAAATAAGATACATTACCTGACTGAGGTAGCTCAGGCGAATTGTTCAGAATTCGCTCAATCTCTTTTACTTCTTCACTGATTCTAATTCCATCTTCCTGCTGAATGGGTGTAACGAGTGCCACCTCTAGAGCATCTTTTCCTGCATACTCACAACAATCTTGGGCCAAGTAATCCACAATATCAACAGAAAAAACGCAATCATCACTGTCAGGAAATTTCATGGCATCATAAATATTAAATTTCACAACCTCGCCATCAAATTCCATAGTGACTGTGCCACTGTAAACATCAATTTTAGTCATGGAAGTTTTCAAAAATGGTCTTCCTAACAAAATAGGACTATTATGATCACCATTTTTCATGTCTAGCACATAAAAATCTGCAGAAAATACCAATTCATTTACTTGCACTAGCACATCTTCTACTACTCTCCTAGGGTATGCATTAGACCTATCAGCTAGTTGAATAACAATACCAGTTTTGTTCAATGGACCAAGTTTCAAGGATGCATAGATAGAATATGACATAACATTGATTGATGCTCCTATATCTAACATGGCCTTCTCAAGTCTAACATTTCCTATGGTTCATGGGATAGAAAACATACCTGGATCCTTGCATTTTGCGGGCAATTTTTGTTGGATCACAGCAGATACGTTCTCACCAAGTTCCACTTTTTGACAACCTTTCAGTGTATGTTTCCTCTTTGATGTGCACAGTTCTTTCAAAAACTTCGCGTATCGAGACACCTGCTTAATAGCATCTAACAACGAAATATTCACCTCACATCTACGAAAAGTCTCATAAAGATCCTTTATCCCTTCATCTTTTCTAGATTTCTTAATTGCTAAGGAAAATGGGCAACAGGCTTATATTCAGAAAGTGGAGGAAACTTACCTCTTGGAGCGTCTTCCTTGGTTGCTTCGCCATCAGTCGCCTTCGGTTCTTCTTGTGGCTTCTCCTTGGGTGAAGCCTCCACTTCTTTCTCCTTGATCTTCAACTCCTTCACATTCCTTAGAGTGATTGCACTTGCATTTTCTCTTGGGTTTGGAATTGGTTGAGAAGGTAAAGCATTGGAATGCTGTGCTTCTAGTTTATTAATGGCGGTGGCGAGCTGTCCCATATGGGTGTTCAAGTTTTGGATACTTGCTCTTGTTTCCTGTTGAAAAGCTACAGTATTAGTTGCAAGATCCTTAAAAATATTTTCAAGAAACTCACCTGGTGTTGGTATTTGAGGTCGCTGCTGTTGTTGAGGGTACGTGGCCTATAAGCTTGATTGTGCGGTGGTGCTTGAGGCCCCGATTGATTTGCTTGAGGATTCCCATATCTTAAATTTAGATGATCCTTCCAACCAGGATTGTATGTGTTGGAATAAGGATCATATTCCTCTGTGGTGGTCCAGGAAATCCTCTAGTAGCATTGACATGTTCCACCGATTTTTCTTGAAGTGTGGGACACATATCAGTAGCATGTCCCACAGCAGCACAAATCCCACATGGTTTTGCAGTTTGTCCATTTTCTACAGCCATCTGACGCACAAGAGATGTTAATTCAATTAATTGTTGTTCAAGGAAAGAGACATTTACCTCGGTTTTCTTCTTGGTACATGCTCATTCCTGATGGTGCAAAATTATTGAGAATTGGCAGCCATACTCTCTATCAAATTCCGCGCTTGTACCGGAGTCTTGTCCACAAAAACTCATCCACTGGCTGCATCTAGCATACTCCTGTCATGATGTAGCAAACCTTTATATCAAAATTGTATCAATTGATTTTCACTTATGTAGTGACCCTGCATGGAATCACCTACTAACTGGCAACTAATAGCATGCATTAAACTTAATATAGCAAAATACTTAACAGAGTAAAAACATGCGGAAACATAATCCATAATTTACATATCAGCTTAGTAAAACAAATTCAGGCTTAAATCTGTAATGATACAACCATATCGAAATACTTAAAAGTAAACATTATACAGCTATATCGAATTTTGCTATATAATTAACTCCTCAAGGCCTACTCCCTAATCCTGCCTTGAACCACCAGCTCCGTCCATCCTGCGACCTGCTCCATGGAATAGGGTGTCCAAGATAACAACTAGGACGTGAGCGCTAACGCCCAGTACATAGACATGAGTAAACATATGTATATAATGCATGCAACATGATGACTGGTAAAGGGTCATCTGAAAAGTCATGCTCAGTACCGGTGCCACATGAGTGCTGCCACTGCACGGATCAACCTCTGGGTCACTACAAGAAAAATGCAAAACAACAACGGTTTTTATCCGTTGTTAAAGGCCATAAAAAACTGTTGTTAAATCCCGTGTTGTTAAAGAAAGCGCTCAAAGACAACGGTTAAAAACCGTTGACTTATACGAAAAGACAACGGTTTTACGACGGTGAAAAACCGTTGTCTTTGCCATCAAAGACAACGGTTTATCACTGTTGTCTTTAAGCGTATTTTTTTAAAAAGCAAAACATTCAACAACAGTTTTAAACTACCTACGAAAACAGTTAAAAAACGTTGTCTTTTTTCAGATAAAAACAAAAAAAATTAAATTTAATACACAATTTTGCAGTATTATAAATTATTTAAAATACAAAATTCAAATATAAAATTCAATAAACAATTTTTGAACGTTCGAAAATAAGATTTACAACATTTTGAAAAATAATACAACAAATAAAATGACAAAAAATTATACTAATAACCGAATGTAAAGAGACCACACTGCAACTCCCAGCGCTCCTTCACTTGCTAAAACCTTTATATTTTTTGGCTTTCCGGCATTTTCCCCAATACTCTTGAAGACACATGCTTAAAATAAAGATATATAACATAAATTAAAAACCATAATTGTAAACCAGATTGTCTTTTGTATTAAGAAATATATCTTCAAACTCATAAATTACTTTAGAGAAAATCTAAGTATCAACAACAAAAGTCCTCAAAAAACAAAAAAGTAAACTTTAAAATTAAACAGTGATAGAACATAAACTTCATAGAAAGAAGTAGCAACACTAGCTAATAAATAAACCATTTATTAAAACTTTAATTTAGATTCAATACAGTTTCTTACTATCTTAGTGCTTGAAATTTTTATGATCTTTCTAGCTTCCTAGAGCATAATCACATAATATTCATCAAGAAATCATGAAAATACATATATATATATATATATATATATATATATATATATATATATATATATACAAGTAATACATACTGGTGATCGTCACGAGAGGCCTTCACATACTGGTCTCTGTCCATATGAAGAAGCAAGCACCTCTCTATGAGATTTTGAACCTGAAAAATGGTCAAAAAAGTTTGATATGAAGAAAGAAAGCAAGAATGTATATATTTCGATGAAGAGATGGAATGAGTGAATGCAATATTATCATTCTAATGTAGGTATGAGGGTGGCAATGCAAGCATGGGAAATGGTTCATTTCGTTATCATACATGTTTTTGAAGAATATGGATGAGATCAAGATGTTGGAGTTGTGGTTAAAGAAATGGTGATTACTTAAAAGAAAAAAATTGGAATGCAAACAAATGAAAAAGAAGTTGAGTTATATATGTGGGAAAGAATTAAGAAGATATTTGAGAACCCCTCGGATCCTTTCTTATAATAATAATATAATGTGGTACCATGTTATTTGACACAATGTCCCGAGGTCAAATCTATGCATCTTTAGAAATGGTTATATTTCTTTTTGTATGATACTTAAACAATCAAATCAAAAGTGTGAGAGAACGGTGACTTACTATATCAAATATAAGTTCTCTCTCCACTGGTGTGAAAATATTATCACCATACTGGGAATAAGCATGCCTCTTTTTGCAACATAAAGGGAAACAATACAGATGGCAAAGAAAAGAACAAAAAACTATTGCACTGACAAGAACATAACAAAGAAATATCAATTTCAAAGTGGTGAAGTATAACTAATTTTTAATACAATGCTATATTTTGAAAAAAAAAAACATACATGTAATATCAGTCCGCAGTTGTAAAAAAATTCACCTTCTATCCAGATAAAATTTGAAAATGATGCTCTCCCGAACCCAACAAGAATTTCTCAAGTTTGGTCCCAAACGTCAGGTTTCAAAGAATAGAAGATGCACCATCACTCTCCCTAATTCGTTCCCGATCGATTCCATACCACACGAAATTTTAAAATACAAATTTACAACATTCAAAAAAAATATTTACAACAAAACTTGGAACTCTCGCTTCAGCATATGGATAAGAATCCGACTTGAGCTATGGACCTCATTTCGTCTAGTCTGAAAATATAAAGGAATAGCAACATACTTCAGCCCCTTTACAATACAACCATTTGAAAGAGCATATAATTCATAAATGAAAATTAATCATCGGAGTCAAGATTCAATATCAAGCAAAAATAGTTTCTGCCTATATGAATTTTCAAATAAATAAAAGAAACGAATTTTAACAGACATATTGCGGAATAGTCTACATTTTGTATCTCAGACAACATTGAGGCCAGAACTACCTCCTAACTATGCAACGATTGACTCTAAATTATGTACAAAGAGGAACAAAAACTAATGCCCAGTAGAGAAGTTTGAGATGCATCTTGCTTCAGTAGCTATGCACAAACTAAATTCAGTAACAGCCAAACCGAAAGATATGAGATCCAAAACGAGCAATTTGGATATCCTCATGTAGTCCATTGGAAACCCATTACAACTACATAACAACATAAAAAAAAGGCTCCAGAAAATATAGAAGATAGTTACATTGATCTTGTGTATTCTCTTGTAGTCGATGAATGCTTGCCCTTAACTATATATAAACCCTCTCTTGCACCTAGTTCACGACATAATTTCAACAGATAAATAAGAAGCTACAGCACTGTTAATCAAACAACTTTGTTTACACATTATGAAAACATAAAAGAAATGTCAACCCTCTCGGTATTTAAACACCAATTTTGTTAGAATAGTATTTCAAATCCAACCAAAAGAACTCACAAATGTGCGACTTCCAGACTTGCTCTTTAGGGCAGAAAAATTGGATGATACAAAGGGCTTGATTTTGGAGAGTTATTCTTTTAGACTTAATCTTCAGAGGCGACGAGCTTTCTTTCGAAGACTTCTTATTTCCATCGAGCTTGTGTAGAAACAACTCAGACTAGGGCTGATTTTGGGCCATGCGAATCGGGGATCGATCTAATCGGACTCTTACATCAAAGCTATATGTCATGGCTAGAACTCCATGTAATATGAAATCCTTTGCTTCCCATGGACCCTCCATCCTCCTCTCAGGCTGAAAGACCATAGAGTAAAAGACCAATTAAGGTGTTCTTGGCTTTATTGCTTCCATGGAGAGCATTATTGAGCACAGGGGTAATATCAATTATTTAGCTTTAAAAAACTCTTCTTTCCATGACAATAATTCAATATACACAAAATGTCTAGTTGAATAGTAAAATTATTCACTTTAATAATATTCATAACTATCCACCATGATAGAATTTAAGATAAAAAGGAGGACAAAAGAAACTAAAACAGAAAGTAGTTGGGAAAAACAAAATATGATGAAAAATGACACCATAATTGTTAAAAAAACTACTTTTTTCCATAGAACTCAAAGTCTTAGGAGGTGGTTCTAACCATAGTTTCATGCTATAACACTATTCTTAAGTTGCAGACTAGGAAACACATGCATACCTAAAACTAACATTCGAGATGTATACTTACATATATATATTGATGGTAATTAGACACTAAAAATCCATGAAAAAGTACTCCAAGACAACGAAATATAACTATACCACCCCCGAGGGATCTTGACCTTGGAAACTCGTGGCACTAATATCTGATTAGAAACACTGTTAGCAAGAGCCTATGTTGGGTACCCAAAAATAATAATATACTGTAATATCTGCAAATGTTATTAAACCATTAACGATCTTGGGTCGTGAATTCTTCATAAACACTTACAATTTCATATATTAATGGATTTAGGGCTTCTGGCCATGGCGGAGCGTTGTACGTACGGCAGAGCAGATGAGCCAGAAGTGGAAATTCGAGAGTCATAGAAGCGAAGATATGAATCCGCGCAAGAGATAGAGAAAAGTCACCAACAATATCGCTCCAAATGGGTGCAGATTGAATCTCAATCAGGGTCCTGCGGCGGCCTGCCAAATCTAGGAAACGGAAGCCCAAGCTGCTCCGGAGAAGGAAGAGGTTGGGGTTGTGGCCGAGGAGAAGGTTTATATCTGCAAATTTCGCGAATCGTGGATATGGAATGGAGAGATGAGTCAACGAGACACCGAAAGAAAGAACCTATCGGAAAAGAAAGAGATTAACGGTTTTACCAACATTGAGAGGGTGAAGTTCCAGGGCTGAGAGCTATGAATCCGATTCGGCGGCCGGAGGAATGTTGAATTCGGGCCGTTTTTGCTCACCAAATCTCGATCGATCGGCGTTGGAGTTGTGTTGGGTCGAAGGGGCGACGGGTTGGGGCTAGGGATTTTCGGATTGGGTTAGATTTCCTTTCTGTGTTCTCTCCTCTTAAGCGTATATGTATATATTAATTATTAATTAATTAAAAAAAGAAGAGAAAAAACCTTGTATGTATATGTATTTTTTTTAAAAAAAAGAAACAACAACAGTTTTTAAAACCGTTGTCATAGACCCCTAAAAACACGCTAATAGACAACAGTTAATTAAAACCGTTGTCGTAGGTCATAAAAACCCGTTCATAGACAACAGTTTCAAAAAACCGTTGTCTTATGCCCCCAAAAGACAACGGTTTTTAAAAAACTGTTGTCTTTTTTATTGAGAAAACGCCCAAAGACAACGGTTTTGATTAAAACCGTTGTTATTGGGTGAAAGACAACGGTTATGGCATAAAACCGTTGTCGATTGAGTGTTGTTGATTAGTATTTTTCTTGTAGTGGGTGCAACCACACTCGTCTAGTACACCAGAGTAGACAGACATAAATGCCCCCGCCATCGCGGTACTCTCAGTGACAGACTATCGAGTATAGAGCTGAGCGGCTCTATAGTCAGGTATAACAAGGTATAGGCTCAACGTGTATATGCACATGACATATGAGTATAGAAAACGATAAATCATACATCATGCCATATAATAATGCCAAATAAATGCAACATATAAACATGTATACTCGCTGGCAATCTCAGTCAATGTGTACGTACCTCTAGGCTAGTTCAAGTATAGTAGGATCCTAGGTTCCAATCCTATATTCAAAAGTTCACCGTATCACTACATAAATTTTATAAGCCTTAACTAAGCTAATAAGTACTCCCAAAACTTAAATAGATTCCCGGACCATACCTTCGTCCGTAGATAGCTCTTTGGAGTCGCTAGTCCCGGATGACTATAACCACTCCTTGGTTATTCCAGAACCTCTATTATAACCGATAGGGCCCTCAAGTGTATAACTCACACTATATAACTGAAGAAAGAAACTCGGGAATTCGTAATTCAAATGAAAATCAGCCAAGCCCTATTTATAGGCAAAATTCCCGGCCAGGATCGGAACCACCGATCTCGGGATCGAAGCTTCCGATCCAGCTCACGCCTTGCATGCATGACACACCGGGATCGGAACATCCGATCCGATGATCGGAGCTTCCGATCTCGCCTTCGATCAACACTTGTCAAAACTCGTGGCTGAGTCATCGGGTAAAGCTGGCAGCCGGAGATCGGAACGTCCGTTCCAGGATCGGAGCTTCCGATCTCGGTGCTTCCGCTGAGCTTCCGAAGTGACTGGGATCGGAGCTTTCGATCCCGCCCAAAGTCAAAAGCCCAAATTCTCTTCCAAAGTCCAATAACACTCCGAAATTGATTAATTACCAACCCTTAATCATGTTTATCATATTATTATCTTAAAATGGAATCTGGGTTACTACATTTTCCCCAACTTTAGACATTTCGTCCGCGAAATAACGTCTAAAGACAAATCAAGATAACAATATGAAATATCAAACCACGTTTTATTACAACAACTGTAATTACAACTACATGGTAATAAAAAATACAAAGCAAACAACTTAGGATATTCTGCTTGCATACGACTCTCAGTTTCCCAAGTTGCTTCTTCAACGCCTCGGCGCTGCCACTGTACCATCACAAGTGGTATAGTCTTGTTCCGAAGAACTTTCTCCTTTTTGTCTAAGATACGGATTGGTCTTTCAACAAAAGACAGATCTGGCTCTAGCTGAATATCAGTAGACCGAATCACATGAGATTCATCAGCTATATACTGTCGAAGTAACAACACATGAAAAACATTATGTATACTGAAAAGATTTGGCGGTAAAGACAAACGATATGCAACATCTCCGATCTTCTCCAGTATCTGAAAATGTCCAATAAAATGAGGAGACAACTTGCCTTTCTTGTGCTTGAGCGTAAAACTCAATGAATAGCACTCTTGAATCATATGAGATACTTCACTAGTCTGAAGTGCAGAAAGTCTCACCTGCCGACTCAAGGCATCAGCAGTAAGATTAGCAGAACCTGGATGATATTTGATTTCACAATCATAATCCTTCAAAAGATCCATCCAGCTTCTCTGTCGCATATTCAACTCCGCCTAAGTGAATAAATACTTCAAACTCTTGTGATCCGTGAATATCTCAAATTTCTCACCATAAAGATAATGTCTCCAGATCTTGAGTGCAAATACAATGGCGGCTAACTTGAGATCATGTATTGGATAATTACTCTCATGCGTCTTCAACTGTCGAGAAGCATAGGCAATAACATGTCCATGCTGTGTCAGAACACATCCTATCCTCTGACCAGAGGCATCAGTATAGACAACATAACCTCCTGATCCAGAAGGTAGAGCTAGCACAAGTGCAGTAGTAAGACATCCACGCAGCTCGTGAAATGACTCCTCACAATCCGAGGACCATATGAAGGCAACATCTTTCCGTGTAAGCTGTGTCAAAGGCCTGGCCAACTGTGCGAAATTCTCGATGAACCGACGGTAATATCCAGCTAGACCCAAGAAACTATGAATCTCAGCAAGTGTGAATTCTGGCTCTATCTTACTAGGATCAACAGATATCCCTTCATTAGAAATCACATGACCAAGAAACACTACCCGATCAAGCCAGAATTCACACTTGCTTAATTTCGCATACAGCTGCTTATCTCGTAACGTCTGTAAAACAATCCTCAAATGTTGTGCATGCTCATCCTTGTCATGGGAATAGACAAGAATATCATCAATGAAGACTATGACAAATCTATCCAGATATTCTCGAAATACCTGATTCATCAGATTCATAAAGACTGCCGGTGCATTCGTCAAACCAAATGGCATCACCAGAAATTCATAATGCCCGTATCTGGTCCTGAAAGCAGTCGTAGATATATCTGAGTCTCGTACCCGCATCTGGTGGTATCCAGATCTCAGATCTATCTTGGAGTAAACAGAAGTACCCTGTAGTTGATCGAATAGATCATCAATCCGCGGCAAAGGATACTTATTCTTGATGGTGACACGATTCAACTGCCTGTAATCAATACACAATCGCATCGATCCATCTTTCTTCTTGACGAACAAAACAGGTTCTCCCCACGGAGAAACACTCGGATGAATATATCCCTTATCAAGCAGATCTCGTAACTGCTGTTTCAATTCCCTCATCTCTGACGGCGCCAGACGGTAAGGTGCTCGGGATATAGGCGTAGTTCCTGGTACTAGATCAATACCAAATTCAACCTCTCGCACCGGAGGAAAACCAGGAATCTCATCAGGGAATACATCAGGAAACTCACTGACTTCCGGTAACTGATCAATACCTGTACTACTCATGGACATATCAACTGCATAGATAAGGTAGCCCTCCCCACCTGACTCCAAGACATGACATGCCTTCAGAGCCGAAACAAGTGGCATCGGAGGTCGCGCACCCTCACCATAAAAATACCAGCTATTACCCTCAGCAGGATGAAACTGTACCAAACGCTGATAACAATCCACAGTAGCGTGATACAAAGTCAGTATATCTATTCCCAAAATACAGTCAAAATCTGCCATCGCTAATATCATCAAATTAGCCGATAACGTATTACCCTCAAACTCTAGAAAGCAACCCATCACTAGACGCTTAGTTACTATCTCCTGCTCCAGCGGAGTAGATACAACTAAATCCATATCTAATGATACATGAGGTAATCTATGTCTCTTAACAAAGCGACTAGAAATAAAGGAATACGATGCTCCAGTATCAATTAAAACAAGTGCAGGAATACCACATAACAAAAAGGTACTTGCCAACATGCGATCACTTCCCTCAGTAGCCTGTTCTTGAGACAAAGCAAATACCTGCCCTTGAGTCTGGGGATGGTAACCAGAAGAACTCTGTGGTGCTGGCTGCTGTCGTGGAAAAGTAGAAGCCTGAGATCCAACCTGTGATCCCGATCCACTAGCAGAACCCATGTGCTGAGGACAATCTCTCCGCAAATGTCCCTACTGACCGCAAATATAACAAGCACCAATAGCTCTCCGACATGAAGCTGCAGGATGCTTCCCTCCACAGTGACTACAAAACTCCTCCTCCTCCTTCTTCTTCCCAAAACGGAACATACCTCGTGAACCACGAGATCCAGATAAAGTAGTAGGAGTAGAAGAAGACGTAGGTCCGGATTGCACAACAGATTGAGCTCGAGGCTCAAAAGATCCACTAGGCTGTGCTGGCATCATCAACTGTGCATGCCTGTTGCTGGTCTCCACAAGACGGCAACGGTTCACCAAAGTCTCATAAGATACTGGGTCATCACAGACAACAACCTGTGAGTAGATATCTTGGTTCAGACCTTGTAGAAAGAGATCATACTTCGATGCATCACTTTCATTAATATGAGGACTGAAAGGTAGCAGATCAAGAATCGTTGCTGATATTGATCAATAGTCATTGATCCTTGCCTCATAGTAAGCAACTCCATTGATCGTGCTTGGCGAACAGCTGGAGGAAAATACAGTTTCTGGAACTGCTGACAGAAATCTCCCCAAGTCACCTGTCCTCTCTCAGTACGTGCCTGAGCAGCTTTGGCATCCCACCAAAAACGTGCTTGATCCTCTAGAACAAATTCTAGAACTTCCAATTTCTGATCCTCAGTACAATCAAAAGCACGAAAAGTACTCTCGAGTTTAGACATCCAACTTCTTGCTTGTTCAGGATTCTCGCCTCCCACCAAAGGTTTCGGTCCTACTTGCATGAATTTATTGATAGAGTAGCGATGTATACCCTCATGATGACGATGTTGATCATCATGATGGTGGTGATGACGATGATGATGACCACCTCCCTGTCCAACACTACCGTGACTCTCGTCAGCCATATCCTGAAAAAAATTGCACATTAAAATCCCAAATGCGCAAGAATTACTAATTCTAAATCCCAAGCACTAATCCCAAAATCTAAGCATGCTTTGATACCAAAAATGTAGTGACCCTGCATGGAATCACCTACTAACTGGCAACTAATATCATGCATTAAACTTAATACAACAAAATACTTAACAAAGTAAAAACATGCGGAAACATAATCCATAATTTACATATCAGCTTAGTAAAACAAATTCAGGCTTAAATCTGTAATGATACAATCATATCGAAATACTTAAAAGTAAAAATTATACAGCTATATCGAATCCTGCTGTATAATTAACTCCTCAAGGCCTGCTCCCTAATCCTGCCTTGAACCACCAGCTCCGTCCATCCTGCGACCTGCCCCATGGAATAGGGTGTCCAAGATAACAACTAGGACGTGAGCGCTAACGCCCAGTACATAGACATGAGTAAACATATGTATATAATGCATGCAACATGATGACTGGTAAAGGGTCATCTGAAAAGTCATGCTCAGTACCGGCGCCACATGAGTGTTGCCACCGCACGGATCTGAAAGAGTGGGTGCCCGGTGAGCCAACTTGTGGCTAAGGGCTTTGATGACTCTTTGTATAAACAATCTTTTGTTTAATATAATTTACACTTTTATTAATGGCAATGACTTTATCTTTCTTCATATTGTTATATTGTGATATACTATTGTTGTTTTGATAAAGACCTTGAATATACTATAGTGTATGTAAGATGTGGTAGTACATGGGGATGTCTATCATGAAACACATCTTATAGTCACTGTATATTCTAAACGGTTCCTAGTCGATTGAGCCGTCCGTTAATAAGGATAAGGATCGCTCGAGACTGAGACTAGCATTTGCGATGCCGAGTACCACGTTTCATTGGTATGGAACATAGAGATGTTCAAAGCATGCAAATGGATATTCATACGATGAATGATCGAACTACCCTATCCGGACTTTCCAAGTGGTTATCACTTATCGAGTGGATAAAGTCCGCGGTTTTGGTTGTACACCATTAGTCCTTACTACTTGAAACATCATTGAGACTCTATATGCTAGTATTGTGCTTTGACTCGTTTACCGACTCTATTAGGGTCATCAGGTGTCGGGATTGGGTACAGTTACAACACATATAGCAGTCGATGCTTTGTTGTCAAGGATTCACCACATACTTGCGAGTGTGGATATCCTATGTGATCTGAGGAGATATTAGTGTGACGAATCTCTGGCCAGAGTACATGATGTGTTTTAAGAAATGGTTTCTTAGTAGCACATGCGATGTCACTATTTGATCTTCAAGATGCATTGCATAGTTATCGAATCTCGAACGACTCTCGATATACCAATGGTTGTTGATTCGATCGGGATATATGGATGAAGGGACCGTACTGTACGCTAACCAAAATCTATTGGTTCTTGCAGGCACTATCAGTGATACCTAGGGAATCATGGGGCGATGTTGCTAGGCGCTCTTACCATGATTCGATGGGAAAGTCGGAAATTGTTGTTCCGAGTCACAAGGAGTTGTGAGCCCACGACTAGCTGTATCCCTGAACCATTGAGGGTCACACAGAGTAATGGATTTTTAATCCCCGTTGAGATAGTTAAATTTAAAGAGTTAAATTTAATGAACAAAAAAGTGGGACTTCTTATTTAAGAGTAGAGGAGTAAGATTTCCTAAAATGACATAGGGATGGGCATTTTTGGAAATCACTGAATTCGGATTCAGAAAAATTTATCTTGACTTTAAAAGGTGCAGAAATGGTTTCTGTGCACATTGGTGAAATCGGTTTATCAATCTGAGTCACGATGAATTTTATATTAATTTCTGAACGTGCGGGCTTTGCTTGTCAGGCTTGAACTTATGACTAATGGGCCCTAAACTGTTAGCAGCCCACATTATAAATAAGTTATTACAGTACAGAAATTACACAACAGAGGTCACAAAATATTTTTGAAAACCCTAGCTGCGTTTTAATAAGTGGCCGCCCCCTCCCTCTCTCTGTCGGGAAAATCCAGCCTGTGAATTTTGAATTTGCAGTCTGGTTTAACGGATCAAATTCGTTAATTTTCTTCGTAGAAACTTCTGATAGATTTTCTAGTGCAATCTATCAGAGGGATTAAATATCCGTTCGTGGACCTGATTGAAGAACAGTTCGTCCATCAGTTCCAGGGATATACAACAAGAGCAGAGTAATCTGTTGGTGTCCATAATCTCGATTCGAGATTGGAGGTAAAAATTTATAATTGTTATTTAATTTTTACACACACAATTTAATCGTTAAGTTTTTATACCCATTATGGAATTGTTCCATATAAAATTTTAAACTTCCGCTGCACCGGGTATCAATTCTGATTGATCTGATCGCCGTTCTCCAACAGTGGTATCAGAGCCAGGTTGCTCAGATCAAGCGATTAAATTAATCGATTGTACAAAAAAAATTTTTAGCCTCGGTTTTTTGAAACAAAATAAATTTTTAAATTAAAAATTTTTCGGGCAAAAACACGGGTAGCGATTGGATCGCTGCCCCGGGCAGCGCACGGCGCTGCGCAGGGCGGCGTACGGCGCTGCCCATGGGCAGCGACGTGATCGCTGCCCAGGGCAGCGATTGTCGCTGCCCGGCCCGAGCCCTATTTGGGCGCGGGCAGCCCGGGAGCGTCCCGGGCAGCCCGCGAAAAATTAATTTTTAATTTTAAAATTAAAATTTTAATATGTTAAAATTCTATTTTTGGTCCGATCGAAAATTGTTTTTGATTGGTCCACGAGGCGCCAGATCGAATTGTTCGAGTCCGAAAATTTTAAAATTGATTTTTGGATAAATTTGAATTTTTGGAAAATTTATAGATTTTATCCGTTAAATCAGATTTTATGAAATTAATTATTTTTGGTACAATTGATGATAAGATATGATCGTATGAAAATATTGAGTAAAATATGATTTTATGTATAATATTGGATTTTATATGTAAAATATGATTTTATTTGATAAAAAGATAAAATATGATTTTGTATGTAAAATAAGATTTTATATATGGAATATGATTTTATCCTTTTAATTTAAATTGCCATTGCATGTTATCCAATAAATTAATTTTGAATTAAATATTATTGGATAAGGATGATCGATTGCCATGACCAATTTTGTAGGTGTATGTTAGGAATTTACATTTGTTTTTATTGTTGTTGGATTTATTAATGGGCCTGGTTTATGGCCCAATATGAATTATCATATGTAATAAAAGTGGGCCTGGTTTATGGCCCGTTCTCACCCCTTGAAATGTATCCCCTACTTGTCATGGTTATTTATTGTAAATACATTAGACTTAGTGGGAGATGAAGATTTGAAGACGGAGGTGGGCCCAGCAGACAATAAAGACTGAAGAAATGTAAATTGGAAGCTCAATGTAATAGGATTGCATTGCATACCTGCATATTACCTAGGATTGGACTTAGACTCGTGATTGGAAACCACGGGTCGATTAGAAATGGAATCGATCATCGTATATAATATATGATATTATAGTTGTATGCATGTTTTAGACAAAATTGTATGAATCCCGCAAGCATACAAATTTTAAAATGATGAGACAAATTTTCAAAATTAAAATCCCTCATTTTAAATATGATTTAAAATTGATATCAAGATAAATAAAGGAAATTTAAATTTGTTTAAATGTTCCTACCTTCCATCAACGATCAATGTATGAGATGCTACCCGCGGATACGGTCCGGCTCATATTATTGGGGGGGCCCGTTCGTCGGAAAGCTGTACATTGGATCGACACATGTTGTAAGTTGGGTGGAACTCCCATGGGATCGGCTCATATTATTGGGGGATTCACATTGCGACCGTCCATCACAACTTAATATTGATGGGTCATCTTGACATGTCACAATAAACGGCGTCATATTATTGGGACCTTATTGGACATGAGGTAAAAACGTGGAGGTTTCTTTGGAAGCAATTGGGCTCTACCTTTTGAAAATTATGGTTGGCTGATATTATTCGGGACCATAGTTTGTCAATTGGACTCCATGTTTCCACTAAGGAAAACAGTTTCCCGTTTTCACTAGAGGGTAGTGAAATCGTTAAAATAGTGGGAGTGAGATTCATAAAATAAATTTCGCCTATTTTATGTCTTAGTAAATTAATTAAACAATCACTGATAATTGTCTGTTTCTTTTCAGTATTTCATAAAGATGAATTCGCGTAATCCATTATTCTCTATCCTCGAACAAAATAAACTGACTAGCGCAAACAATATGGAATGGTTCCGCAAGTTGAAGATTGTCTTGACTTCGGAGAAGATGCTCTACGTGTTAGAAAAATCTCCTCCGAAGGAAGCACCAGCTGATGTAAGTCTGGAAGAGTTGGCCAAACTTGATACATGGTGGGACCATGATATCAAGGCCAAATGCTATATGCAAGCCTCGATGTCTGATGAACTCCAGAGGCGATTTGAGGACACCGTGAATGCTGCTGACATTCACGTACAACTCAAGAAACTTTTTGGGGCTCAATCGAGAGCTGAAAGGTTCGCTACTGTAAAAGAGCTAATGATGTGTCGCATGCGTGAAGGGACTTCGGTCCGTGATCATGGGGTACGAGTGATTTGGCTCATACAGAAGTTGGTAACGCTTGATTTGGTGTTGGAGCATGAACTCAACGTGGACTTATTACTTCTATCTCTTCCTTCTTCGTTTGACGGATTTGTGGTGAATTTCAATATGAACAAGATAGAGGCCTCCCTTGAAGAGATGGTCAATATGCTTGTAACATATGAATCCACTTTAAAGAAGGATAAACCGGCTTTCTTGGTGGGCTCCTCTTCTTCTGCTAAGAATGGGCCAAGTACAAAGGGTAAGAAATGTTCTGCCCCACCCAAGAAAACCGAACCCGAGAAGAAGTACAAGACAAAGGCTTCAAACATGGAAAAATCCAAGGATGTTTGCCATTACTGCAAGAAGCCCGGTCATTGGAAACGTAACTGTAAGGAATATCTAGAGCAGTTGCGAACTGCGAAGGGTATGTTCTATATTGAAATAAATGTTTCACTTAATACTACTTCTTGGGTATTGGATACCGGATGTGGATCTCACATTTGCAATGATTTGCAGGTGATGACAAGAAGTCGCAAGCTTAGAATGGGTGAGACCTAGCTGAGGCTCGGAAATGGTTCCAGAGTTGAAGCTAAAGCTGTGGGAGATATTTATTTAATTTTGCAGAATGGTTTTAAGTTACTTTTGAGAGATGTTTTATTTGTTCCAGATTTGATTAAAAACATTATTTCTATTTCTATGCTTGATAGAGATGGTTATTCTTGCAATTTTGTGAATGGGATTTGCAATATTTACAAGAATGAATGTTTGATTGGAAATGGACAACTTGAAAACGATCTATATAACTTAAAATTAAAGGACGTTCCAATAAATTATGTTGATAAACCGGTAACAACAAACAAAAGGAAAATCGATAGTCAAAACCCGGCAAACCTTTGGCATGCTAGGCTAGGTCATATTTCCTCAAGGAGGATGAACAAGCTAGTGGGAGAGGGCATGTTTGATATGTCTGATATTAACTCTCTACCTACTTGTGAATCCTGCCTGAAAGGAAAAATGACTAAATCTCCTTTTAAGGGGAAACCTGAGCGTAGTCAAAATCTGTTGGATTTGATCCATACAGATGTTTGTGGTCCATTTAGAATTGGTACTCAATATGGCCACACCTACTTCATTACCTTTACTGATGATTATTCTAGGTATGGGTATTTATATTTAATGAAATATAAGTCTGAAGCATTTGAAAAGTTCAAAGAATTCAAGGCTGAAGTAGAAAACAAGCTAGGTAAAAGTATTAAAGCACTTCGATCGGATCGAGGTGGAGAATACTTGAGTACCGAGTTTTTGGACTATCTGAAAGAGAATGGGATTCTCTCTCAGTGGACTCCTCCTATGACACCTCAGCTGAATGGTGTATCGGAGCGTCGTAATCGAACTTTGTTGGACATGGTTCGGTCCATGATGAGCTTCACTGAGCTTCCACCTTTGTTTTGGGGCTATGCGCTTGAAACGGCGGTATTGTTGTTGAACAACGTCCACACTAAAGCAGTGGACAAAACACCATACGAGTTATGGAATGGCAAAGCTCCTAAGTATTCGTACTTGAGGATTTGGGGATGTCCTGCTTACGTGAAGCAGACAGTGGAAGATAAGTTGGATAGTCGATCCATCTTATGTTATTTTGTAGGGTATCCGAAGAATTCAATCGGATATTATTTCTATCATCCTGCTGAAACAAAGGTGTTTGTTTCAAGGAATGCCACCTTCTTGGAGAAGGAGTTCTTATTGGATAAGAAAGGCGAGATGATGGAACTCGAAGAAATTCGAGAAGAACCCGAAATACAAAATAACGATCCTACACCTCAGGAACCATTGATAGACACGCCTATACCTAGAAGATCCGAGAGGACTTCTAGACCTCCTATTCGATATGGTCTTCTTCTTGAAGGGGATCAAGATGAACCCGATGTTGGATGTGATCCAAGAAACTTCAAGGAAGCAATTTCTGATGCGGATTCAAATTTATGGCTTGAAGCTATGCAGTCGGAAATAGATTCGATGCATACAAATCAAGTTTGGTCTTTAGTAGATCCTCCCGATGGAATTGTTCCAATAGGGTGTAAATGGATCTACAAAAGAAAGCTTGGGCCTGATGGTAAGGTATTGACCTACAAGGCACGATTGGTGGCGAAAGGTTATACTCAAAGACAAGGAGTTGACTATGATGAAACCTTTTCACCAGTTGCAATGTTCAAGTCCATAAGAATCCTTATTGCCATAGCTGCTTGGTATGACTATGAGATATGGCAAATGGATGTGAAGACTGCATTTCTTAATGGAAACATTAAGAAAGAGATCTATATGACGCAGCCTGAGGGATACACATCCATGGGAAGCGAGCATAAGGTATGCAAGCTTCAGAGATCGATCTATGGTCTCAAACAAGCATCAAGAAGTTGGAACCAGAAATTTGATGAAACAATAAAGGATTTTGGTTTCATCAAGAACCCGGAGGAACCATGCGTGTACAAGAAAGTAGTTAAGGATGCTGTGACATTCTTAGTACTTTATGTTGATGACATCCTACTCATTGGGAATGATGTAGGGATGTTGCAGTCAACAAAGATATGGTTGTCAGGTAGATTCTCGATGAAGGATTTGGGTGAGGCATCCTATATTCTAGGGATACAGATCTATAAAGATAGATCTAAGAGAATGATAGGACTCACTCAAGCAACCTACATCGACACCATATTGAAACGGTTTTCAATGGATGGGTCCAAGAGAGGACATCTACCTATGTGTCATGGAGTTTCTCTATCCAAGTCTATGTGTCCCAAGACTGATGAAGAGATAGAGAAAATGACACATGTACCATACGCGTCAGCCATAGGTAGTATCATGTATGGGATGATATCTACCAGACCGGATGTAGCATTTGCTCTGAGTGTCACGAGCAGATATCAAGCTAATCCTGGTCAAATGCATTGGAAAGCCGTGAAGGACATTCTTAAGTACTTACGAAGAACTAAGAATATGTTCATGGTATATGGAGGAAGAGAACTGAAATTGGAAGGCTATACCGACTCTAGCTTCCAAAGTGACGTGGATGACTCGAAGTCAACCTCTGGATTTGTGTTCATGCTCAATGGCGGTGCTGTCTCTTGGAAGAGTTCCAAGCAGGACACCACAGCGGATTCCACCATTGAGGCAGAATACATTGCGGCATCAGCTGCTGCTAAAGAGGCCGTTTGGATGAGGAATTTCGTCCAAGAGTTGGGCGTTATTCCGGAAGTTGTTGGTCCAGTCCCGGTGTACTGTGACAAGACGGGTGCCGTTGCTCAGGCAAAGGAACCAAGGTCTCATCAAAGATCCAAACACGTACTGAGGAAATACCACATCATCCGGGAGATCGTGGAAAGAGGAGACATCACTATCGAGAGAGTGGCCTCTGCAGACAATATCGCTGATCCACTTACTAAGCCCTTGCCAGGACCATTATTTGACAAACATCGCGAAGCAATGGGTCTACGTAGTATGACTAGTTGGCTTTAGGGCAAGTGGGAGATTGAAAGAGTGGGTGCCCGGTGAGCCAACTTGTGGCTAAGGGCTTTGATGACTCTTTGTATAAACAATCTTTTGTTTAATATAATTTACACTTTTATTAATGGCAATGACTTTATCTTTCTTCTTATTGTTATATTGTGATATACTATTGTTGTTTTGATAAAAACCTTGAATATACTATAGTGTATGTAAGATGTGGTAGTACATGGGGATGTCTATCATGAAACACATCTTATAGTCACTGTATATTCTAAACGGTTCCTAGTCGATTGAGCCGTCCGTTAATAAGGATAAGGATCGCTCGAGATTGAGACTAGCATTTGCGATGCCGAGTACCACGTTTCATTGGTATGGAACATAGAGATGTTCAAAGCATGCAAATGGATATTCATACGATGAATGATCGAACTATCCTATCCGGACTTTCCAAGTGGTTATCACTTATCGAGTGGATAAAGTCCGCGGTTTTGGTTGTACACCATTAGTCCTTACTACTTGAAACATCATTGAGACTCTATATGCTAGTACTGTGCTTTGACTCGTTTACCGACTCTATTAGGGTCATCAGGTGTCGGGATTGGGTACAGTTACGACACATATAGCAGTCGATGCTTTGTTGTCAAGGATTCACCACATACTTGCGAGTGTGGATATCCTATGTGATCTGAGGAGATATTAGTGTGACGAATCTCTGGCCAGAGTACATGATGTGTTTTAAGAAATGGTTTCTTAGTAGCACATGCGATGTCACTATTTGATCTTCAAGATGCATTGCATAGTTATCGAATCTCGAACGACTCTCGATATACCAATGGTTGTTGATTCGATCGGGATATATGGATGAAGGGACCGTACTGTACGCTAACCAAAATCTATTGGTTCTTGCAGGCACTATCAGTGATACCTAGGGAATCATGGGGCGATGTTGCTAGGCGCTCTTACCATGATTCGATGGGAAAGTCGGAAATTGTTGTTCCGAGTCACAAGGAGTTGTGAGCCCACGACTAGCTGTATCCCTGAACCATTGAGGGTCACACAGAGTAATGGATTTTTAATCCCCGTTGAGATAGTTAAATTTAAAGAGTTAAATTTAATGAACAAAAAAGTGGGACTTCTTATTTAAGAGTAGAGGAGTAAGATTTCCTAAAATGACATAGGGATGGGCATTTTTGGAAATCACTGAATTCGGATTCAGAAAAATTTATCTTGACTTTAAAAGGTGCAGAAATGGTTTCTGTGCACATTGGTGAAATCAGTTTATCAATCTGAGTCACGATGAATTTTATATTAATTTCTGAATGTGCGGGCTTTGCTTGTCAGGCTTGAACTTATGACTAATGGGCCCTAAATTATTAGCAGCCCACATTATAAATAAGTTATTACAGTACAAAAATTACACAACAGAGGTCACAAAATATTTTTGAAAACCCTAGCTGCGTTTTAATTAGTGGCCGCCCCCTCCCTCTCTTTGTTGGGAAAATCCAGCCTGTGAATTTTGAATTTGCAGTCTGGTTTAACGGATCAAATTCGTTAATTCTCTTCGTAGAAACTTCTGATAGATTTTCTAGTGCAATCTATCAGAGGGATTAAATATCCGTTCGTGGACCTGATTGAAGAACAGTTCGTCCATCAGTTCCAGGGATATACAACAAGAGCAGAGTAATCTGTTGGTGTCCATAATCTCGATTCGAGATTGGAGGTAAAAATTTATAATTGTTATTTAATTTTTACACACACAATTTAATCGTTAAGTTTTGATACCCATTATGGAATTGTTCCATATAAAATTTTAAACTTCCGCTGCATCGGGTATCAATTCTGATTGATCTGATCGCCGTTCTCCAACAGGATCAACCTCTGGGTGCAACCACACTCGTCTAGTACACAAGAGTAGACAGACATAAATGCCCCTGCCGTCGCGGTACTCTCAGTGACAGACTATCGAGTATAGAGCTGAGCGGCTCTATAGTCAGGTATAACAAGGTATAGGCTCAACGTGTATATGCACATGACATATGAGTATAGAAAACGGTAAATCATACATCATGCCATATAATAATGCCAAATAAATGCAACATATAAACATGTATACTATCTGGTAATCTTAGTCAATATGTACGTACCTCTAGGCTAGTTCAAGTATAGTAGGATCCTAGGTTCCAAGCCTATA
The DNA here is from genome assembly GCF_033568475.1 of Henckelia pumila. Classification (NCBI taxonomy): domain Eukaryota; kingdom Viridiplantae; phylum Streptophyta; class Magnoliopsida; order Lamiales; family Gesneriaceae; genus Henckelia; species Henckelia pumila. The sequence continues at coordinate 131,526,627 of NC_133123.1, read as the reverse complement.
TTCAAAAGTTCACCGTATCACTACATAAATTCTATAAGCCTTAACTAAGCTAATAAGTACTCCCAAAACTTAAATAGATTACCGTACCATACCTTCATCCGTAGATAGCCCTTTGGAGTCGCTAGTCCCGAATGACTATAACCACTCCTTGGTTATTCCAGAACCTCTATTATAACCGATAGGGCCCTCAAGTGTATAACTCACACTATATAACTGAAGAAAGAAACTCGGGAATTCGTAATTCAAATGAAATCAGCCAAGCCCTATTTATAGGCAAAATTCCCTGCCAGTATTGGAACCACCGATCTCGGGATCGGAGCTTCCGATCCAGCTCATGCCTTGCATGCATGACACGCCGGGATCGGAACGTATGATCCGACGATCGGAGCTTTCGATCTTGCCTCCGATCAACACTTGTCAAAACTCGTGGCTGAGTCATCGAGAAAAGCTGGCAGCCGGAGATTGGAACGTCCGTTCCAGGATCGGATCTTCCGATCTCGGTGCTTCCGCTGAGCTTCCGAAGTGACTGGGATCGGAGCTTCCGATCTGGGTTCGGAGCTTCCGATCCGGCCCAAAGTCAAAAGCCCAAATTCTCTTCCGAAGTCCAATAACATTTCAAAATTGATTAATTACCAATCCTTAATCATGTTTATCATATTATTATCTTAAAATAGAATCTGGGTTACTACAACTTATCTGGTGCTGCGGATAGCTAGCACAAAGCTTCTTGAACCGCTCCCAGTACTCGTGCAGTGATTCTCCGGAGTATTGCTTGATTCCATAGATTTCCTTCCGGATTTTCGCAGCTCTAGATGCTGGGAAATATTTCTCCGGAAAGATCATTTTCATCTCCGTCCACGTTGTGATAGAACCAGAGGGCAAGTAATATAGCCAATCCTTAGCATCACTCTTCAAAGAGAAAGAAAAAGCTCTCAGCTGAATCTGCTCCTCTGTCACTCCATGGGGCTTCATACTCGTACAAACCACATGGAATTCCATCAAGTGTTTATTCGGGTCCTCACCTGAAGACCATGAAAAGAAGGTAATAAGTGAATTAATCCAGATTTAAGCTCAAAAGTAGCATTATTTTCTAGTGTAGGAAAAGTAATGCATAAAGGTTGTTGATTGGGATCAAGAGTGCCCAATTGTCTAAAACTCAGGTTTGCATTAGCAGCCATCTCTTCTTCTTTTGGAAAAGCAGCTCGAGCAGCTGCCTCTTGTTGTTGTCTACGAAGTTCTCTCCTTCGCTTGTGCAAATTTCTTTGAATCTCCGGATCGTAGAGAAAGTCTTCTTCAGCAAAATCACCTGAAAGCATGAATAAGAGAGAACTAGAACAAAGAAAAGAGACGAGAGTGAGATAAAATAGCAAAAAATAAAAAGAAATAGAACACAATAAATTAAACACTGTTCCCCGGCAACGGCGCCAAAATTTGGTAACGCTTAGTCGTGTCGCGCCCAAATTAACCCAACTCAAATTAACAATGAAAAATGTAGTAGTGCGAGTAGAGATCGTTTCCACGAGGAAAGGTAAATTCACTGTGTTCTAAATAAACAAAAAGGGGATTTTGAAGTTTGAGATTAACTACTGAAAACTTTAAACAATTAAAATAAATATGATCACTAGCATGCAAGATTGAAAATTAAAATAAAGAAATCTATAAGAGACGAGATTTGGTATCAGTCGACTACACCCTTGATATTCATTCATTCAATCATCGATTCCCTAAAAATAATTAATCCTATCAAATATTCATCATTGGAAACCAAATTCCTGTTCCACCTTAAGTTTAGCTAATTAAAAAACATCATTCTAGATTAACCCTTACCAATAAATTAACCCGGATTCCAGCGATCTAGATTTAAATTTATGGTAGCATTCAAACTAATAAAACTGACGAACCTAGACAACACAAACACCAGCGGTTGTATTTAGTCTAGTCAATATTTGATCCTACAATTTAATAAATTCAACAGCAGAAATTATCAAACGTAGTTGCTTCGCAAATTAGTTAATTCAAACAATTACGGATTCGAATTCTAATTTGGCTATAGCTTGTAAAACAAAATCCTAAGATGGTCAATCCTAAAATCTCGCATACAACCATGAAATAAAACAAATCAAAAATTGATACTTAATAAGAATTAAACACTGCAAATCGAATCTCATGAATAAATTATATCAATGTTTCGTCTCCCTCAACCAAGTATAAAGGTTTAGCTACAACGATTCATCAATCAATAAAAATTCAAAAAAAAAGAAGAAAACTTGAAAGAGAGATGGAAAATAAAACCTAGCCTCCAAGAGAGAATGTCTAAAGTCTGATAAATCTTTCAAAAATGGAATTCAAAAACCTAATAAAACCTAGAGTCCAAAATAACAAAGTTTCCAAAATTAAAATAAAATTCCCGAACAGGCTAGCGCGCTCGAGCGCATGAGTACGTCCGCTCGAGCGCATCAAAATATGCGATCTCACTGTTTTGAAACTTCTCGACCGTGCTCGATCGCGCGAGTACATTCGCTCGAGCGCGCAGAAAATGGAGTGCCCAATGCCTTCATAATTCAGATGTCGTGCTCGATCCTATGAGTACGTGGGATCGAGCGCATGAAAATTCACCAACAATCTGTCCCTTTTTTCTTCAACTTTAAATCTCCTACACATTAAACCCGGGAATATGTTATGAATGTAAATGCATGCAAAAGACAAAATTAAGATAAAACATGAACAAAAACAAATAAATGCATGCAAACTACTAACCAAATAACAACAAAATATGCAAACAAAACACGACTATCAGTTCCCTGTAGTAAATAGGGAGTAGGCTATAGTTTAATTAAGGCTTTTAGAGCCTGTTAGTTGATGTTTGGCTTGTTAGATAATGCATGGTATTTATACATTGTAGTGTTGCATGGTAGGCTTGGACCTAGAGGGGAGATTCTAGGATCTGCCTTAGAAAGGTACGAAAGTATTATTCGAGATATCCAGATTGAGTATGCATGTATTATTTGTTTGCATGGATTATGTAATTGCATCTTTTATATGTCTTTATATACAGCATGTCACAACTGTATGTTGCATACATGAGCATATTGAGCCTTTACCTTAGAGGTATTCTGTAGTAGGGTGCTCACCCTATGAGTTTGTGGATGGTTGGATATATAAGTCTTGTGTCAGGTCACCGTCATGGTTGGATACATGTACAGTATCAGGTCACCATCATCCACTGGGTATATGAACCACCTCCTGAGGCGACGGTGTAGCGTCGGATCGGGCTGAAATTTTGACAAAAGCTTTAAAACATCCTAAAATGAAATATGAACGGTGAAGATCAGATTTTGATTTCTCAAACATTCCCAGTAATTTTCTGAAGTTGTTGCTCCGTATTTCATCATTCCGCTTCTTCTCAATACTTTTTCTCCAATCCTTGCATCTTACAAAAACAACAAAAAATACGCATAATATTCACTCGATACATCAAAAAACCCAAGTAAAATCATATATAAATTAAGTGCATAAATTTCACTTATCAATTCTCCTCAACGCTCCTTGAGTAGATCAAAATATCGTCAATGAAGACAATAATAAACAGATCAAGATACGGCTGAAATACTAGGTTTATGAGATCCATGAAAACTGCTGGAGCATTCGTCAATCCAAACGGCATCACCATAAACTTATAGTGTCCGTAACTGTCTTGAATGCAGTGTTGGACACGTCTTCCTCTCTGACCCGCAACTGATGGTATCCAGATCATAGATCGATCTTGTAAAATACCAAAGCTCCCTGCAACTGATCAAAAAGATCATCTATCCTCAGTAGTGGATACTTGTTCTTCACTGTCACCCGGTTGAGCTCTCGGTAATCGTTGCATAACTTTATACTGTCATCCTTCTTCTTCACAAACAAGACTGGTGCACAAAGTGTATGAACTTCCCTTTTCACATATTTAGTTTGGGTAGTGTAATACCCAAAAAATTCATAAGTCCATTCACAATTTATTTAATGAATTTTAATAGATTTAAGTTATTTTATTATATTATTCATGATTTCCAAAGGAATTTTAAATGAGCTTTAATCTATTCCATTTGGTTGATTATGATTTAAATGCTTTTTTCATTTAAATATTTTCATTGTGTTAAATGATTTTAAATTATTTCATTTTATTATTCATGATTTAAATGGTTATAGTTGATTTAATGGTTTATATTCTTTAAAGTCTTTAAGTTATGATTAGATTAATGATATTATGATTTATGCCTATCTTACTTTAACATTTTCGTTTGAGTTAACAATTTCAGGTCGAGATTGATTTTGGACTCACGAGACGAGGCTAACCTACGAACGAGATGATAGAGAATATTTTTACGAGTATTTTAAGTATAATATTGTTATACTTTTAATGTATAAGTCGAGATGGGGAATTTTATAGTCTATTTTGAGGCGTGTTGAACTGACTGCGCTTTAAGTAGTCAGTACACATTACTTATTAAGTATTCACAACCCCACACGTATCCACCAAGTTCCCTACTCCTTTAATGCATTGTTCCCTTCCCCTTGACTTCCTCATTTTCTTTCCCCCAACACTACACGTTTCTTTTGTTTTCTCCCCCTCACATTCCTCATCTTCTTCCTCTATCTTCTTCACGGTTTGCATCTTCCAAGGTAAGGTAGACTTTCAAAATTTTTTTCGTTCAAGGGTTAGCTCGTTGCCAAGACTCCGGATCAACTCCATTTTCGGTTAAGACAAGTTTTTCAACAAGAATTTTAAGGTTTTGAAACCCATTCAAGATTATAATTATTTTAATATGAAAATGTATGTTGATGTGCATGTTTTAATGGTTTATGGTTATGAAACATGAAATTACGAGTATTAAGTTATGAATTGTTGAAATTGTGAAACGTGATCGTTCTTGACAAGTTTTTGATATATGAGTTGAAAATAATGAATCTTTTGAAGTTTTTGATGTTATTGGAAGTTTTAAAAGTGAAAAATTCACGTTTAATTTAAATAAATTGAATTTTTTAGATTTGAAGAAGTTGAGTAATTTTGAAAGTATTTACGGTTTAAAGGTTTTGAAGAAAAATTCATTTAAGATTTTAGTGTTTTGAATTTAGTTAATCCATGTTTAATTGCAAAAAAATGAGTTTTGATGATTTATGTACTTAGGATTTTGGGTAAAAGAAGTTTATGTTTGAAGTTTGAAGTGTTGAAGTTGTGTTCGGTGACATCAGATTTATGACACCCGTTATGGTTTTTAAGATCACGACTGGTGTACTAATTCAATTGATATGAGGCCAATTTTATTTGAAATCTAGCTTATTTATCTACAACTTTTATGTTATGAGTTTTCTCAAAATACGTTTGGAAGTATGGCCAAAATCGCCCCAAAGTGTGTAAAGTGTACTATATTTTTGGCAGTGACATATGTTTGTATATTGGGCATAACTTTTTATTTAAAATTTAAATTAAGATGAGGTTTTCGGAATTGGAAAGCCAAGATCAAGGGCTACAACCTTCACGTTTTCCACTTTTCCAAATTCTGGGTGCAAAATGTCAAAATATCAGTGCGAATGCATAGCAACTGCAGTGCATCAGATCTGCCAATGCGCAAGGATAGCGCCCCAGCGCTGCGTGTTCAGAGCTGGAGCTGCGAATTATTTTATTAAAGTTCTGATTTTTGGGTCCTAAATTCATGATTATGATCTTTTCAGTCTTCTAAAATATTTTTAAGAGTTCCTATGCAAAAAGTTTCAAGTTTTAAGTCAAGAACGAAAAGAACGACTTACGTGAATCGATTACGTTATGTGATGCATGCACATGTCTAAGTTTCATTCATGAACCCTATGTTCAATATGAAGGTATGAATTTTATCATCTATGACATGCATGAAGTTATCGAGTAAAGTTTTATATTCATGAAACAAAAGTTATGATGGAAGTTACGATGTTTCAATGATGCTTCCTAATGAATGATATGTTATGGTGATATGATGATAAGATGATGAATGAAAGATGATGAAGCATGAATGAATAATGTTATGATGAAACATGAAGATATGATATGTTGATGCACAAAAATATTTTGATGTTTTATGTGTCTTTGTGGTGGCAATACAGGACTGGTACTCCGGTTTGGGCTCCGGAGGGACCTTTTCAAATATGGCTCAATGTACGGGTTAGGTACTCCGGGATGAGCTACGGAGGGGCCTCCGAAAATTAATGAACGAATGTTATGAGGCATAATGCCATATGGCTCAATGTACGGGTTAGGTACTCCGGGATGAGCTCCGGAGGGGCCTTCGAAAAGGAAAAAAATGCTTGTTGATCAACAGGAAAGAAAGATGAATGTGTCCATTATGATGGTTGCCACAATTTCACATAATTCATCACCCCAAAATGATAAGTTTCTATGTTATGTTCATGGTTTATGTTCATGATTTAATGTTTGTCCAAGTTGCATGATTTTAATTAATTAGATGTTAGTGCAAATATTTATTTAAGAATGAAATGATAAAGTTTTGAGGAAATGCATGAAGTATATTTTCAAGATTTAAAGTTAAGTAAGTTGATGTCTATGTTTAAGTTTCTTGCATCTTTTAAGAGTTTTGAAGTTCATGTTTAAGATTTTAAGTTTAAAGTTTCATGATGTTTACGTTAAAGTTCCTCAAGTTCAAGGTATCATGTATTCAAGTTATTTTAAGTTTAAAGCATTTTGAAGCAATAATGATATCGATATGCATATTTTAACCTTGCTGAGTCCTTTAGACTCACTATACTTGAATGGTACAGATGGTTTAGCAGTTTTGATTTAAAAATCTTTGGTAGAATGGCTGAAGAGTCCAAGAGGCGAAGACACTGCATAGCACGAAAGTTCTGAAGTTCTGATGTTTTTAAATAAAAATATTTACATATGTTTATTTACATAATGTTGTTACAATATTTATGCACGATATTTAAAAGTAAAGATTTTACTATTTTCATTGTCAGTATTTTAAATACTGAGTTTAGAGGGATTCAAATGTTTCGTCTTTTAAATGTTTATTTTAGTTTGATATTTGTTATGGAAGTTCCTCGATTATTTGAAATGTAATTGATGTAGTAGTTTGTTTATAGTAACCCACTTTCCCTTATCCCATTTAAATATTAGTAGTAGGAGCTGACATGTCGTATTTGTAAAGGTATTTGTTGTAGGGTTGCATCGGTATTTATTTGACTTCGTGAACATTCATTCACGAGTTTTATTGTTATAATTTATATTTTAAACTCTTTTGGAGTTAGTGTGATACACTTCCTGTATTATTTTAAGTAAAGAAAAATTTTCTCACTCTTTTTTCGCAACTCTTTTATTAAATTTTTTAAAATACGGGACGTCATAGGTAGAGTACTCGATTCATCGATGCTCTCATTTTTACCAAACCCTAGACCACTATTGTCATTTGTGGGTTTTTGTAAACTCTGCATCTCTGTCAGCATACTTGAAGATTTATTCCATGAACTTATCAAATCATTTATTCTTTGATTTTCTATTGTAATATTCATGAAATCCATTTTCAGTTGCTCATTCTTAGTCTCAAGCTTTGCAATTTATGTTTCAAGACTAATTTTCTCAACTGATTGTTCCCAGTTGGGCTCAGTTGAGGTGCCTTGTAGATTTTCTTTCTTTGCTTTGACTTCATCGAATGTTATGGACCGTTTATGATACTCATTTTATCATTTCATGAAGTGCTATGATGAGATCTTCTCTGGTAAATTCATCGGAGCTAAAGTCAAATATCTGTTCACTTGTAGATGCCTGTTTGGCCATTAAGCATGTTACTTCTTCTTCATCATCACTGGAGCTAGAGGAGTAGATTGATTCATCTGACTTGATGTCAGTTTCTGCTCATTTGGTTTTTCTCTCCTCAGCCATAAGTGATTCATGCTTCTTCCTAGATGTATGTTTAACATCTTTTGAACTTCTCTTTCATTCAAACTTCTTCTTTCCTTTATCTGTTGATCTTTTCTCATCCTTTTTTGGCTTAGGACAGTTTGCTATGAAGTGTCCTGTCTTCCCACAGTTGAAGCAAGCTCTTGGTTCATCATTTGATTCTTTCTTCTAAAAATTTCTTCTGTAGGATACTTCTTGATTCTTTCTCATGAACTTTCCAAACTTTTTTACAAATAGTGACATAGCATCACTGCTAAGTTGTTCAGCAGTTCTTTCTGTTGGAACTGGTGATTCTACTTTGACTGCTGCTAGAGATTTAGTCAGTTGAGAGGTAAATTGATCGATCCTCTTCTCGAGTTTTCAACTCAAACTCATAAGCCTTTGATCAGCAAATAGATCATGAAGTTCTAGTTTATTCAGGTCTTTTGATTCCCTCATTACCATTGTTTGTACGTCTCATTCTTTGGGAAGACCTCAAATAACTTTCAGGATAATTTCTCGGTTTGAACATGTTTTTCCCAGAGCATTGAGTTCAATCACAATGCTACTGACTCGTTCATAAAACTCTGTCATGGATTCTCCTGGCTTTATTTTGATATTATCAAATTTTTGAGTAGCCACTGATAAATTGTTTTCCTTTGTCTATTCATTTCCTTCACAATGCTGAATCAGTTTCTTCCAAATTTATTTTTTAATTTTACACATCTTGATCTTGCTAAATGTATTTTTATCAAGATTCTTATACAGAATGTCCTTAGAAACATTACCAATATTTGCTTTCTTCTTGTCTTCGTCCGTCCATTCCACCCTTGGTTTCTCAATGTATTGTGGTCCACCACTTGAGATAGCTATACCAGTGTTTACTTTGGTGATGGTAAGAGGTCCATCATTAATGACAAACCACATGTCATCATCTAGAGCTGAAAAATGTGCTTGCATATGTATTTTTCCGTCATCAAAGTCTTCTTTGAAAAACATAGGAATTTTGCTGAATGAAGAAATCTTGAGATAGTGTTCAGAAACAAGATAAAAACCCGCTCTAATACCATATGAAAGGATCGGTTTAGAATGTTGAGGGGGGTGAATATACTCTAAAGTTGTTTTGATGCGTTGATGGTGAATTCAATCAGTTTAGTGACTGAATTCTATGTTTATATTGGTGTCTAATGTAAATTAACAAACAATATATGTGCGAAAATATGTTCAAAACGCAGATTCTAAACACTTGACATAAATGTGTTTGCAAGATAGATAGTGTGTGAGTAAACTGATAAACGACACATTGAAATGTTTATGGATGTTCGGAAATTACAATCACTCCTACGTCACCCCTTCTTCCACCTCGAAAGGATATTACTAGAAGACTTTGAATTTTACAAGAAATTTGCAAAACCTCAATCTAGTTTAGGACTTATCCACTGCCTAAACAAGAACTCCTAGTTACAACTCAGTTTCAGTCCTAGACTGATAAAATACAGATGTTTACAACTCGATTTAACTTTGCACAAAAATGATCTTTGAATGATCAGAATGACAGTTTAGGTGTTTGTACTTCGAGTTCCTTAATCAATTGGCTTTGCAAACTTGAAGGCTCAAATATTCTCACAAGCAAGCATTTTTCTCGAAAGTTATCCTTCGATTGATCAAGGTGCCCATTTATAGTCTGCGGATTCCAACGATAATAATTTCGAAAAGGTTTCTGATAGGATTTGAAATTTATCTGTTGCTTTCTCACTTTCACCGACATACTCTGAAGCCGACATTCTCTTGGATCGCGGCACTACGTTTGCGGAATGGGTCAGAATTTGGAAAACCTTATCCCACCAAATCGCACTGGTAAACTGATAATCGCGATGATAAACTGATGTAGTGTGAGGCGCTTAGGAGATCAGTTTATCACTTCGATTTCGATAGTTGATGACTCAATTTAGTGTCTTCAGTTTAGTTAAACTGAGAGGGATCAGTTTGGCTACGAAAAACGCACTTTTCAGTTTAGCGCTTTTCTTAATATAGTCGTTCTTTTCCTTGAATATTCGGTTGAACGATTTTACTCATAAAATTGCACTTTCCTTTTCGAAGTAGTTTCAGTTTAGCTTCTCTTTTCTTTACCTCGTATCAGTTTATTCCATCAGTTTAACACTTTACTTATAAACACCAAAACTTAATTCTCAACAATATTTATTATTAGCTATTTTTTTCCATGTAGATTTCCATGTTATTGTTAGATTTGCCAAAAAAAATCACAAAATGAGTTGGTTGAATAATTTGTAAAAGAATTCAAATATATTCATGATATAAAATCCGTCATAACATGAAAGATTTAATAGTTGACATTGTAAATGTTTAAACGAAAATCAAGTGAAAATTTAATGAAATACCACAGTCGATGCAGAGATTAAAATAATCGATGTAGAAATTTAAATGAATAGTATATTTCCTCCCATTAAAATTGAAATTACTTTTAAATCTGATAGGTGAATACATTAATTATGAAATTATTTCCTTGCATAGTATCCTAGTTTTGAGGGAAAATTACTATTCTTGAGCGTGTTTATTGATTACATTTCAAAGTAAAAATCAAGCTTTGTAGATGCTAATTAAGTTTACCACAATCAAAAGAAGCCTTCTTTAGGTTAAGGCCACCCAAGTAGTTGGCCAATATACGGTCTCTAATAAAACTCAACACGACCCCATCCCACATCTGTACCGAACCTAAAATATATGCTGACCAAACAAGATCAATGCTTCTCCATCTCCTCTCCTTGGCATAATTTTCCAACCCTTTCCGGATTCTTTGCTGCTCGTTCTCTCGCGGTTCTCCTCTCAAGGCAGTGGCTAGAACCCTGGCCAAAATGATACTGTCTTCAAGTGCCGAACAACCCCCTTGGGCTAAATCAGGTGTCATAGGATGAAACGCGTCCCCGGCCACACAAACGTTTCCTTTGCTTATGTTTCCCCGCACCAGATTCCAAGGATGTCTAAATCTTATGGGGGAGAATTCGATATTTGTTGCAATGGTTTCTTCCAACACGCTTCTGATCTTATCAGGAACTTTTCCAATGGTGCTCAGGATATGCTGTTTCAGCTTCATTCGATCTTCCACTATTTCTTTGTCTGCACCATTATCAGAAAACCATCAAGAAACAAAAGAAACGGTTTTCGAGATCATTTATCAATTTCAAGCATAAATTTTCATTCGAAGGAACATGTGTATGTATATGACACCTTGAGGGGGATGAAAGGAGTAAAACCAGTAAATGATGTGATCATCACATGGTACGACACCAAATCTGACGTCCTTTCCGCAGAATAGCATTAGCTTTGGTTCAAATCCATGACCGTTCTTAAATTCTACGAAGCTTCTAACCGATGATCGGCCTGCAGAAGAAGCTTTACTCAGGCCTAGATATTTGGCCACAACAGAGTTCACTCCATCACACCCAATCAACACCTACTTGCACAAATAACACAGCTGAGTATTTCATTTCATTCTCAGAGTGTAATAGCATTTTGTCATCCCCCAAAAACGCCAAACAATAAGGATCCTAGCTACCTTGGCTCTTAGAATGGTTCCATCAGCCAAATGAACAGACTTGAAGCCATCTGAATTATCTTCAATTTGAACCACTTTGGAGGAGTACTTGATGGTCCCCCTTGGAAGTTCATTTTCCAGCGTTTCTAGCAGCATCTTTCTATTTACCCCGTACAAGCCCGAATCAACCCTGCATATTACCATTTACATAAAAAGAGCAAAGCCTTGCTACCAAGATTACACCCCCATCCATGGCTTTTAAAACATATCATTTGAAATCCATCCAATCTCAACATCAAAATTCATAGTACTTACTCCGAGTCTGCGGATTTAATAGGAACTTCTGCAGTGATATCACCAGAAACTAAAGAAGTAGTCATGATGCTGCACAAAAGGGAAACAAACGATTCTTCAGAAAACCAACAAAGACAAAAAATGTGAAACTGAGTATGGAAATTTAACAGGACCCAATAAGCTGTGTGTGTTTTGCACGAAGGATTTGTCCAATGCCACCAAGTGCATCAATTGCTTTCCAAGCATTTGGCCACATTCCAAGATAGTATCCTGTCGTTCTCAAGGAATCTGCCGATTCCAGCACCAAACTCCGGATTCCCAATCTGTCAAATCAAACATATTGTTTACAAAAAAAAAAAAAAAAAAAAAGATTCGATCTTTGTTAGACCCATGATTAATTTCATATCGTGAAATCAAAGATACCTGTGAAGGCCCAAGGCTGTTGTTAGGCCAGCAATTCCAGCGCCCACAATCACTACATCACCCTCCACACCTTCCATTATTATTATTATTATTATTATTAGAGTCTCAGTTTCCCAGAATATATATACGCTGGGTAGAAGATGAAGAGAAGTCGCCATAGTGGAAGATGAAAAGAAGTCGCCTATGGCAACCGCAAAGTCGCTAGCTCTTACATCAATTGGACTCACACTACAAATTTGATTGCCGTATACGTAAAATAACTCTAGGGTACATATTAGTCAAATTATATTTTAATTTTTTTTAATAAAATTTAACTATGGGCGGTGTATTATAGCTGTCGGATGAGTTGGCCTGTCCCGTTATGACGCGCAGTCTGTTTGTGTTGGCTTGTTTAAACCCATCTTCAAAAAGTCCATAAAAACCCCAACTCAAACGGTCTCGTCGCAGGTTGCGGCCCAACCTGCCAAAATTTATTAAAAATAAAAAAAATTCAAAAATTCAAAAAATAAAATTAATATTTGAGATTGAAAAAAATATATACAATCTTTTCTATTTTATAAAGAGTAACACTCCTGTGCAACGGTCTCATTCGTGAGACGGGTCAACTCTATCCATATTTATAATAATAAGTAATACTTTTGACATAAAATGTAATACTTTTTAATGGATAACCCATATAAGAGACCCGTCACACGAATATGACCCGTGCAACGGTTGCATACAAGTGTTTGCCTTTTATAAAAGATGGGGCTAAGATAGAAACTGATACCCTCACTTTAAGTTATTTTGAAATTTAAATAAATTTATGGGAAAATTGCATATATCACCCCTGTGAAATTCCAAGTTTGCTAATAACTCCCTATGAAATTGTGTTAAGCTAATAACCCCTTGTGATTCAAAATTTATAGCATACACACCCTTTCTAGTTAAAAATTGACAAAAACACCCTAATTTAAATAAATAATTAAATTAATTTTGTTTTATAATTATATATTTAATTGAGTAAAATAATCAAATTTTATTTAAATAACTATGAAAATTATATATAATTATTTTATCATAATATTTGTCATACACGAAATATATTTTAATATTAAATTATATTATAACATTAAGGGCATTTTAGTCATTTTTTAGCAAGAAGAGGATGTCTGCTACAAATTTAGAATCATAAGGCTTCTAGCTCAAAAAATTTTCATAGAGAGTTATCAGCAAATACGCGATTTCACAGAGATTAATATATGCAATTTTTCCTAAATTTATTTACTGGACTGCATCCCTCCCGTTCGGCCGGTCCTTCCCTTCATTTCACCTTCTTCACTTTATGGTCTTTGTATCGAATGCTTTCAAACATTTCCACAGCATAGATAAACGGCGGTAGGATTCCTTTTATTTTTATTTTTACTGTTTTCCTCTTGATGGACTTATATTGTTCTGATAATATATTTGATATCAACTTAACTTACTTTGTGCCAACGATATGTCTCACAAAAAAAAATTCGGGAAATTGTCTGTTTGTTCTTTTGTTAATTTTGTTCGTAATTTGTTGCCAATATTTCGATCTAATTTTGATTGTTTCTCATAATTTTCTTTGAAAACACGGATCACGCAATCCATGTCTGAACATCGAAAATGCTTAGGGATTTTTGGAAAATCGAGAGTAAGTCTTCTATTTGCTATTTCCTTCATTTTCTTCGGCCTTTTCAACAAATTTTTGTTCTAATATTGATTGTGCACTATATATGATTTAAATTTGTAGTCATTCTCATTCATTTATATTAGACTGCAAATGTATGTGATTAAATGGAAGAAATGTAATATAGTTATCTACTAGATACCGACAAAGTTCTTCGATTTCTTCATAAATTTCCCCGTTTTCAACTAACTAAATTAGACTGAAAAAAAGTAATAAAACAAAATAGAGGTAAGAATTCAACTTCGATTTACATTTTTGGGTCGATACTTATCTATTTCTTAGCAATTGTTAAATATTTGATAATTATTATTTTATTCCTCCATGTCTCGATACACTTCTGCTCTTTTTCTGATTTTCTTCATATTCACTTATTTGAATATGTATTCTACTCATTTTTTTTTATTTGAATCATATTGCTTTTAATTTGATTAAAGGAGTTAAGAAATTTGTCTATAATATTTGGAGTATTTTTATTCCACATTCCGACAATGATATCTTTTCCTGTAAAAGATTGATTATTTATTATTTATAAATATAAATTGCTTGGATTATTATGTGCTTGACTATGCAGACGGTCTCTTCCACAACATATAATTCACATTTCAATTTGAGCAAAATATGTGTTACACACTCAACGTGTGTGCACTAGGTGCTAGTAACAAATAATAAATGTCACAATCAAATAAATCATATAAAATTTTGATGTTAACTATTATATTTTGGATTAAAAAAATTGCATTTTCAAATAATATGAATAATATAATAGATATTTAACCATAAAAAATAATAATGTAAGATATTAATAATATTACAAATACTTAGTTTTAAAATTTTAAAATCAAATTATTTAAAAATAAGTATTTTTATGATCATAATTCAAAAAACTTAAAAAATTTATTTTTTAAAAAAAACTAGCAGGTTGGCCCACCCCGCCCCGCCCCGCCCCGCCCCGCCTCAACCCGCGGCTCGTTTGGGTTAGCCCGTTTAGGCCCGCATCCAAACGGGCCAGTAGAACCCCAACCCAACCCGCCAATTTTTCACGGCGGGGTGGGCTGGCCCAACGGGCCCGATCCGTTTTGACGGTTCTACGGTATATTCAATCCATGACATTCATTGACTTTGAAGGATTTTTGTAGAGTTTAAAAGTTTAAAATGATTCAATCCAGACTTTTATATACTATATACAAAAGTTTAGTGGTATTCAAACTAGAATTTAATAAAGTTCTACAAAGTCTAGTGGTATTCAAACTTGACTTTTTAAAACTCTATAAAAGTCCATAGGTATCCAAAATATTAATAAATGTCCACGGATTTTTATGAAATTTTTTAGTACAAATATCACCAAATGATATTTGCCAGAGACATATTTGACAAGACATGAGTGTTTCTGAAATTCAACTAGATGTTCATAATCACATAGTTGGCTGATACTTATTAGATTATATTTTAGATTTTCAACCAACAACACATCCTTAATGATGATGTTACCGTAGATAATCTTACCCTTACCCACGGTCCTTTCCTATGAGTTATCACCAAAAGTGATTTTGAGTCCCGTGCACTTGGTCAGTTCAGACAATAATTTGGCATTTCCCGTCACGTGTCTTGAAATTCCAATGTTCAAGTACCAAGATTCATCCATCATTTCTTCAACTCCTATAATATGCAATCACAGAGTTGAATAATTTTGGTACCTATATCTATTTGGGTTCACGAGGGATTAATCATATAGAAACCAAATCTGGATTACTTTTACCAGTTTACCGTTTCAGTATTCCTATAAGTTTGTGCTAAATTATGTGCTCTAGGTCATGAAGAGTGATGTGTTTGTGATACAAAGTGTTGTTTTCTCTTTCCTAAGTTGTTAAACTATTTGCATCGCTTTTGAACAGGTCGTTGGTTATGATAATTGTTTCGATTTCCTCTTAGGCAAGGACCAAAGAACTTTTTGAACAATTCTTTCGTTTGAAATAGGATCACCCATACAAAAGGTTTCAGTGGCAATCTCGCGTAGCCGCTGGTCATATGATGTGATATTTTCAGAGTTTTCCACCCTTAGATTCTCAACTTAGTGTTGAGTAGTCTCATTTTGGTTCGCTTTACACTCTCTGTTCCTTCACAATGCAGTTGTAAGGCTTCTCATGCTTCTTTGGCAATTGTGAAGAATATTGCATTCAGGGTTTTAGCATTGAATCTTGAGACTTGAATTTCTCAAGTAGTCTAGGTGATTTCTGGTTTGAGAATGAAGTCACCATCACTGCTTGCAATTTTTGGAGGGGTCCATCCATTGATAATGTTTTTTCATGCTCTCTCATCTAATGACTTGATGAAGATTCGAATCTTAGTCTTCGAGAGGGAATAATTAGTTTCATCCAAAACCGGAGGTTTCAAGAGTGCATTTGTTGCCGATGTATCCATAATTTTCCTAAATAAATAAAACAACCAAAATCAACTTAGTGTATCAAGAGGGTTTCTAATATTACTTGAAAGGTATCCAACGAATATTGTATAAAACTTAAACAAGTTAACACTCAAATGTTGTCCTATGATGTTCCCAACATCAATGACCAACATCTACTGACATTTAACAAGTTCTAAAATAGTAACTAATTACGAATAAATACGCAGAAAATTAACAAATAAAACAACTCATTATTGTGCATTATGGAAAAAATCATTACTAGGATAAAGTAATAGTTGATTACAAAAACCAATCCTAGCAACCATATCAAAGTTAGTTCTCTCAACCCGTTGGGAGAGTCTAACAATATTCTAAATTCAATTTACGATTGAAAACTAAATTTAAAGAGTATAAAAGATATAAAGCAAATATCTCAAATATTCGAGATAATAAAACTACACCTTAAATATTATGAAACTAGTATAAAGAATGAGGAAATGTAGTATGAACAAAGCCGCAGTAAAAGCCTGAATATTCTTCACGAAGTCGATGGCTTGTAGTTGTGATCCTTTGTGTTTCAATCACCGTGAATCACGACTTGAAAGCGGCACCAAGTGTTTGTATATCAATCTTGTATTCTCTCTTATGTCTCTCTGTCTTGTGCGTCCATTCTCTCTTCTTCTTATACATCATGCTTCAATTCAATTTTTTTCCTTATGATCAAATTATGTTAAAATGGAAACAATCCTTTTGTTAATAAAAATAAATGATATAATAATATACTGAAATCTAGATAATTAAGGAAACAATTTTAAGTGAAAGAAAGGCAAAAAATTATAATAATAATTGAATCATTAACGGAAATTAATTGACTAGAAAATATTTCTTTTAACTAGAGATATATTTTCCATTCACGCATGTGTTACTTGTCACATCCAACAAACCGAACTGCACATAATTGTTACGGTTATCAAACTTTATTTTATAGTAGATGATGAATTATGATCCCATTTGACTGTCTTTCGGATCGAAGCCCATTTGTTCGACTCAATTGAGTCTAATTATACTTAATTATTTATCGGAACAATTTATTAAGGTTCATAAATTC
Organism: Henckelia pumila; assembly: GCF_033568475.1. NCBI lineage: Eukaryota > Viridiplantae > Streptophyta > Magnoliopsida > Lamiales > Gesneriaceae > Henckelia > Henckelia pumila. The sequence goes on along the minus strand of NC_133123.1, from coordinate 131,509,246 downwards.
TAAAAAGTCCATAAAAATTTTAAGCTTCTGAAACCCTTTGATTATCTATAAATAATTCAAGTCACCTCATTTTTAAGGTACGCTCTCTATAGTCACATGTTCTAGTTCTCTAGAATTTTTATTGGACAAATACCGACTTGAAGGTCGGAGTGTCTTCATCAGGCAACCCTCGGCACTACTCACTTTGATTGTGACCGAAATCGCCCCTTCACGTCGTGTGATTCATTCTATTGCATCTTATCTATCCATTGGTTGGATTGAAAGAGTCGGGAATAGGACAGCGAGGAATTGTGATGCAGGTAACAACCCACGAAATTCGTTATCCGAAACTATTTTAGTATTAATCAAGCCACCTGGATCTCAATAGATTATCCAAATTTTCTCCAATCGAGTAACATCAATTTTTGGCTACATCGATAGGTTTGAAACGGTTTCACGGATTAATATTTATAAGACAGATTAATATGACCCATTTATCTATATTTTTTAATTATAAATATATCACTTTCAGTTGTATTTTTTTTCCAATATGCCCATCTTTTTAAGATACCATAATTTTTTAATTATAAATATACCACTTTCAGTTGTATTTTTTTTCCAATATGCCCATCTTTTTTAAGATACCATAATTGGTTTTCTTGTAATTTCCTTGTCCACCTTAAATGTAACTGATAAATGTTTGATCATGCCCACAGGGGCATAGGCGAGTTGGTAAGGCCTGAAGTGACGTGAAAAGAGATTCTCCAGCGTTGCGGGTTCGATCCTCGTGTAGAGCATATTCTCTGCTGAAATATTGTGGGGTATGCTCTGGGGGTTGGCCATGGTGTTCCCTCCTTCAAGTCTCTGCCGCTCGTGCACATCCCTCAATTTAACCTCCGCATGAACCAATGGACCTCTGACTCATATGGAATGGGGTGCCCTTCGGGGTCAACTCTTTTAAAAAGATAAATGTTTGATCATTGATATACATGGAGTTGTTCATTTTTTGTGTGGCTAGTTTTGACTCTTTTCTTGGATTGCTAAGATTAAAAAAGTTTTCTTAGATATATACTAATAATAATAGGTCTCACAATGGAAAGTAATTCTTTTTTCATAAAAAATAATATTTTTTTAGCTGTTTGAACAAATAGAAGATTTGTCTGACAAAATTGACCCGTGAGACCGTCTTACAAGAACTTTTGTGATAAATAATTCACTTTCAATTTTGAATTTTCCAATATGTCCATCTTTTTAAGTTACCATCATTGGTGTTCTTGTAATTTCATTTAGGGCCGGGAAAATTTCTCAAAATCCCGACCAATCCCGAAAAATCTCAACACTACATTTTCTCGACCAAAATTGTCGAGATTTTTCTTGTCCGGATTAATATCGGGAAAGATATCAGGAATAAAACCTCTTTCCGACGGGATTTTCGACCAGATCCGAAGTAATATTTTTAATATATTTTATTAATAATTTTATTGACATATTGAGCTACAGGTTATTGTGCTTCAACCCATACAGAAAATTAATTATGGACTTATTTTGCATAATTATTTATTTTCAAAATGATAAAATATTAGAATCACGAAGTAACATTTTATTTTTATGTATATTTTTAAAAAAAATTATTAATAATTTAATTAATTCATATTTACAATTATTTAATTATAAAAAATATGCAGAATAAGAGATGCAATGTGTCCTTCATCTATTTAACAGAAATTTATCTGATAATTGGTAATTTATATCGCGAATATTTTATCAATAATTATCCCATGCACAATCGATGTTCTATTGTTCTTCCTGAAAACAATAAAGAACTTTCATATGTCAATCAACTTTTTGATGTGAAATTGAGTCGTGCATGAACAACACACTTCTTGACAAGTTTGTCTGACCTTAATTATCACATACAATGTTAATCAACACCTGATTTGGATACTACATCTCTACAATGTCAAAACAAAATTTTAGAGGACATACACATCCTGTAACAAATGGTTGTACATCGAGTCGTAAACAATCCAATTAGACCGTTGTTAAGGAAAAAATGAAAGTCAATATGTGTATTAATTGATTGTCAATATTAATATGGATGAGCATTGATTGATAACAACCTGATCATCCTCCATAAGATCAAGTATCTGACATTTTTTTAATTCAGTTGTAACTCTCATTGTACATATGGGATCCATCCAAAAACTAAACTATTTAGTGGTGTGTTGGTGAAGCCTATCATTTTTATTTTTTCTTAATTTTCTCTCGTCCACCTTGTTGGTCCCAGGTGAGACATCTCGAGATAGAAAATATAAAAATTGAAGAATAAAATAGACACCAAGATTTACGTGGAAAACCCCTAAAATTATTAGGGTAAAAACCACGGGCAAGATGAAAAGATTCCACTATAATATTTGGAGAATTACAACCTCTCTCTGTGTTTCCAAAGAGACACTCACTCTCTTAATACAGGAGAAAACCTATCTCATAAATATATATAGAAATAGACGAGAGATAAAGAACACTCAAGCTCGGATGATTTGCTTGAGAATGAGATTATTAAAATGCCGAGGGAAGAGCACTATTTATAGAGCTAATCCCTTGGTATGAACCCAGCAAAGCAAAGAAAATTTGATTTTTCTTTGCCTTTGGACATGAATTTAATGCATGTCCCTAACCACTTTGCCGACATTTCTCCCACTTGGAGATTTGATTGAGAATCAAACACATCTCCACACATCCTTTCAATCTTGTCATTCTCGCTGCTTACGTTTCTGCTAGGCCACTTGAGGATCTACACCACTCAAACTTATTTGTGTTCACTGGCTTGGTCAGAAAATCAGATACACTATCCTTTGTATGGATCTTCTGCATATCCACACTTTCTTCCTCTACTACTTCCTATACAAAGTAAAATTGAACTCCAATGTATTTAGTCATGAAATAAAAGGATGGATTCCTTGCAATGTGAAAGACACTCTGACTATCACAAAACAAAGGAATTTTCTTTCGTTTGTGCCCAAGCTCCTCCAATAACTTTTAATCCATATTGTCTCCTTGCAATCTTGAGTAGCTGTCATGTATTCTGCCTTTGTTGTAGATAATGCCCCAAATGTTTGCAGTTTTGAAACTCAGTTTACTGAACCTCCTGAAACTGTAAACACATAACCAATAGTATATTTTCTTTTATCTAGATCACCCGCATAGTCTGAATCCACATAACCCCTAAGTGTAAAATCTGATCCTCCAAAACATAATGCAGCATCCGAGGTACCCTTAATATATCTAAGGATTCTCTTAACCGTGCTCCAATTCTCTTGTCCAGGATTCGCCATATATCGACTGACTGCTCCCACTGCTTGTGCAATGTCTGGACCCGTACAGATCATATCGAACATCAAACTTCTTCTGCTGATGCATACGGTACTCGAGACATCTCCAACCTCTCTGCTTCACTGTTAGGACACATTTCAGAGGATAACTTGAAGTTAACAAGAAGAGGGGTTGAAATTGTCTTACTATCTTGCATGTTGAAGCGCTGCAAAACTTTTTTCAAATAATTTTTTTGAGAAAGAAAAATCTTCCTATTACTTCTATCTCGGTGAACTTGCATCCCTAGAATCTTATTTGCTGGTCCCAAGTCCTTCATATCAAATTTTCTAGCCAACTGTGCCTTCAATTCTTGGACCCGATCTTTGTTGGGGCCTGCTACCAACATGTCGTCCACATACAACAGCAAGTTGATATAATCATCATTACCAGACCTCTTGAATTATGTACAAGGGTCTGCACCGAGTCTGTTGTATCCAAGGCTCATGATATAGGAATCAAATCTCTTGTACCAACACCTCGGCGCCTGTTTGAGACCGTACAGAGATTTGTTCAACCTACAAACCAAGTTCTTTTTACCCTTTTTCGCATGCAAAACATTCTAGCTAGAGCATATAGATTTCTTCTTCAAGATCGCCATGAAGAAATATTGTTTTCACATCTAGCTGTTCTATATGTAGGTCAAACACTGCACACATTTCCAATACAACTCTAACTGTTGTAAGTCAAACCACAGGAGAAAATATCTCATTGAAGTCAATGCCTTCTTTCTGAGCATACCCTTTGAGAACCAATCTCGCACGATACCGCTCCACTTGGTTATTGTCATCACGCTTGATCTTATAGACCCATCTGTTACCGATAGCTTTCCTCCCTCATGATAGTGAAACAAGATCATAAGTTTTGTTTCTGTCCAATGCTTTCAATTCTTCCTGCATCGCTGTCATTCACAGGGATATATCCGAGCTTTAAGTAGCCTCATGGAAACTCGATGGCTCACCATCCTTTGTTAATAGAAAATATGCAATGTTGCTTTTAGTTAGTGTTTTCATAACCGGACCGGTGATCGAACCGGTTTACTTAAAAAAATGGTTCAACCGGTCGGACCGTTTTAACCGGACGGTCGAACCGGAAAACCGTTTATATAATTTAATATAATAAATAATATATTTTGGAATTTTAAAAACTCAAAAATTATATAAATAGACATAAATATATATTTAACATAGTTTAAAAGAAAAATAAATATGTAAATATATTTAAAATATCAATTATAGTTATAAATTATTTAAATAATAAATTATTTATTTTTTAAAAAACCAATAATTATTAAAAAAAATTAAATGAAGTAGAAATTTCAAATAATATGTATTTATATATATAAATATTAAATATAAGGTTTAAAAATAAAAAATTTAAATTTTCAAAATAAAAAAATTAAAAAAATTTGAAAAACAAATTGGTTGAACCGGTTTTCCGGTTCTTGGCCTGTCCAACTGGTTTTGACCGGTTCTGACCGATTGGACCGGTTTTTCGGTTTTTGGGGTCAAACCGAACTTGTCCGACGACCGGTTCCCGGTCGAATCGGTCGAACCGGCCGGTCCGGTCCGGTTCCGAAAACACTGCTTTCAGTGACATAATCTGAAAGTCAACCTGGTGGTCTTCTCTCTCGAGTTGACTGCCTCACTTTGGAAACCTCTGACTCAACTTGTTCTTGTTCCTCATGCTCTGGTACTGGTTCTGTAGCGACCCTACCCGGATCCGCTACCTAATCAGAGTTAATAGCATAATTAAACATGCATTAAATAAATCGCTGCGGAAGACTTAAATAAAAACATACCGGCAGAATACAACCGGTTAAACCAATTCGATTTATACAACCAAATCGAATAAATAGCCTAAAGGCAAAACCTACAGCTAATCCTGCTGTCTTCACTGGTCAATGGCTACTCCAAGCTCCTGGTGCTCAATCCTGCACCTACACCTGCCCCGTCAAATGGGGTGTCCAGATATACAGAAAATACTGGACGTGAGCTCTAAGCTCAATACGAAAGTACTGGGTAAAATATACAAATATGATGCATGCAAATGATAGGGTATCCATATCTGGGATAACTGTATACAACTGCTCAGTAATGGCGCCTAGGACATGAGTGGTACAACCCGGGGAGCAAACCCTGTGTACACTGCTCATTACTATAGGACGTAGACCGTGTCCCCCAGAAGCTAATCACCCATGACCCGTCAGTCACTGGGCCCTAGACATCAACCGTCCTAACAGGGCTGAGCGGCCCTACATGACTCATCTCAAAAGATGGACAGACACAATATGATATGCACATGCTGCATAATAATATGACACACAAATGCAACATATAAGTATGCAAAACCCGCTGGCTATCTCAGTCTGTACTTACGTACCTTACTACAGGTAGTTCTTAGCAGTCCCGCTCTAGGTTCCAAGCCTATATCAGCTCTACAATGCAAATACCCATGCATCAATAATTAAGCTCTAAAAGCCTTAATTAAGCTACTGTATACTCCTAAATAATTTAAGGAGACCATTGCTATACCTGCGTCCGTCGTCAGCCCGCTGATGGCAATTGCCTCAAAACTTAGGCACATCTTCGCCTCGACGTCGGGATCGCTATGCCACTTCCGGATTCCCAATAGTATGCCTAGAACTCCCTAGATCTGAGTTAGAAGGCCTAGGAATTGAGAGAGAAAAAGAAGAGGTGCGAGTTGAAAATGAAATTTTGGACCTCTATTTATAGGCGAAGTTCGGGCCGTCCGAACTCGACTTCGGATCCTCCGAACTGGTTCGGATCCCCCGTTCCTGACTTCGGATCCTCCGAAGTCCCATCAATGATATCACCCATGACGCATTATCTTTGGAGCCTCCGATCCGAGCTCGGATCCTCCGAACCCGTTTGGATCCCCCGATATTTGGTTCGGATCCTCCGATCCAGTTCGGAGCCTCCTAACCCGGTTCGGAGCCTCCGAACCATCCGAACCCTCGGAACCTTTCCGACCATTTTCGAGTGTCCTGAATCCATTTTTGGAATCCGTTAACCCATTTGGAATTTCTTTAATCATGTTTTATTTAATCTAAACATGATTACACGATTAATTATTCATTAATCGTTAATTCTGGATACGGGTCACTACATTCTCCCCCCCTTAAGAGATTTTGTCCTCGAAATCTAAGCTAATACCTCGAGAACGTACAAGAAATCCTTGCTCGAGTGTCTGGTCAAAATATCCTCCGACATACTCAGACTCCCGTCGAATTCTCTATAAGCTCCATTAATGCTTAACCGCATTAATATTCTTTCACTGAATATTACTGCGCTACTGGTCGACAGTCGAACTTCCCTAGCGCTAGCGTATCGTAACACTGATACATCTTTCACTCGGACCATGATCTTCCTGATCACGAAGGATACAATACTCGCTTGATCAATATCATCGTCCCAAAGTAATTTTAGACTAACGAAGACCAAGTCATGAACTGACTGGTTTACGACATTCGTCGAATTACTTATCGAATCTAACCATCTAATGGTTTCAAAATTTCTCGGTGTTCAACACCTCTAGTCAGGAAAACACTAATCTCCCAACATTGTGCTGACACATTCTAACATGAATCTCGCTTTATGATAATCCAGTTGACTCAAGTCTATACTCCAACATAACTGCTCACAATGTTTCCTAGACTGGTTATCCTCCCCACTCTCCCTGAAGCACAACCGGCTTCCCAAGAAATACTGGGAACTTAAACCATCATGTCTAGTACATTATGCTGTCCACGTTTCTTAGTATAACCTCCACACTGTGCCCTGATGATAACTATCATCACTTGCAATTTATGACGCTACGTCATCTCCTAGCCATTGGCCTGCGAAATCACGCATACATTGCAATGGAAGTCATCACGCCTCTGATGATCTACACCATCTCGATCATAGGTTATTCACCTCATGAATTTGGTCGATAAACATCCTCCTGATAGTTATACATAATCGCAACCACTGTACACACATCAAGACTAAGGCAAGCTTCCACCAATATGCTCGACTGGGACATTTCACAGTGCACAGACATATGGAAACGCTTCCTATTCTGTCTCGAAACTCGACAGTCATTGTACCTGGTATAACTCAACTCAGAGTCTCTGATAATACCATCAGCTCATACCAACCTCCCAAGGTTGAACATACTGATCCTGTAACTAAATCCCAACGGATTCTCAATAGTCAAATTGCTCCCTTGCCGAACGCATCAGTCTCAGCACTGAACGATCTAATTCATCGATTCCCTAGTCAATCCTGGGAAATACTTGTGCTCAAAGTAACTTGCCACCCAACGCACATCCGAATATCGTCCATTGCTAAAGCACATATCCTTGACGAATGGTCCGCACTGATGTGGCTTGTCGACTGGAAAGAACAAGGTTGCTTCATCGCTATCTTGCGAAATCTTCAATTCCCACAATAATCTTGTTGGCTACTAAGTCGACCCTTGACTATCTCAGTCACCCATCGCACATCACTCGCTGAAAATTAATGACACCCCCTGCCGGACCTCAAGAAATAGATCCCGGTTAATGTCACATCCCCCAATCAAACATCTGATGTCCATAGAAGCATCCAATCCTTGTTGGATCCTAAACCCAACGGCATACTTAAGGCATCATGACAAGAAAGCTATCCAGGGAGTTACCAATTCCTTCGCTTGTCTCCACCGTCAAATTATCACCTAACTTGACCATACAAGTCAATTGCAATCTTTCGATAGATTCGTCTCTGACAAACCTAGAGATTCTAAATCATCCAAATTGTCGAATGCTCTGAGATGGTATCCAGTACTCATCCCATAAGCACTACTCAAAAAATACTACTCCAAGTATTTCTTAATTGCTACATCCTAATCAACCCTGATTGGCTCAACCAATCGAACTAGTCGATCTACTTAAGCTCGCACTTATCAAATCAGACCACCATTGATCATCCAACCTACATGGCTCGGTCAATAACCATGACTCAGCTGCCACAAAGAACCATTTCCAAACGGTGTCAGATCACAGTACATAAGTAGTTTACTTGGCATAAGTCCTACGCCTTTTTAGCACTACTAACCGCTGCTTCGTATTCTGAACTTAATCATCCTAACTCTGACAGAGTTAGCCAATAACCACTAGTAGTCACTAGCACAGATCCCGCGCCACCTTAGCACTACTAATCGTTGTCTTGTTCACCCAAGGCAAACATCAAGATAAACTAAGCCCATTTCCATCCCATGGAAAATCCTACGTTCAATCTCTGAAAATATCAGGCAGTACTTAGCGCAACCACTGGACTCACTATCCTTACCTCGTTCATTCAGAATGAACACCACGGCTCGTCAAGTCCAAGAAGAATAACTAAAGAATCCCAAAGATTTCCACAATCTTCGAACACTCTCCTGATCATATCCCTTGTTAAGATTGTGCAACAGTTCAAGACTAAGGTAGCTTACCTCAATAACCCACCTGGACAACCACCAAGGTTTCACGGTCATAGGCCATGCTTCCCTCACATCTTAAATAGTCATGTACAATCCTCAACATCTGATATAATCCCTCGCAGATGAAGTCATTCATCATGGAGTAGTCCTCTCATTCGAGTCGAAGTCTTAGAACAACATCCTATCCAAGTTCTTGGATAACTCCTATTACAGGAAAATTCTAACCACAACCCTGATGACAACCCATAGCCATCGCTGGTAGAATCCATCCACCTACTAGATCTGCATGTCTAGCAGTAACTTAAAGGTTAAAATCTAACTGCTCAGAATACACACTTATCAAGGAAATCCCTCCAAGACTGGTTCCCACAGCAGAACATAATCAATATCTCTGGCACACCAGACGATATTGAACCATCGATGTCAAACCTGATATCTAATCCAAGGTCATACCCTGTCATGACTGCTACCAAATCCCTAGACTGAACAGCCTTCCCACCGCCAATCCTGAAGCACGAAGGCTCCCAGATAACCTCTGAAGTACAAGGACTCCCAGAGTAACATTGGCATAGGGTCGCGCCCCATCACGTCTAGTCATGGTCATAGTCCACAACTCTCGGCATATACTGAACCTGATATCCCTGAAGAAAAACCCATCATCAAAAGTCTCAACCTGACGAAGGTCAGACAGCCTATTCTAAGGAAACAACCTAGAACAAAGTTCTAAACCGAACAATACCCTTAATGCCTCTAGATGAGTCCACCCATCACTGGCACTAACATAGTCCACTGACTAACTAGGTCAATCCTAGGAAAATGCCTAGACTAACCACAAGTCAAACAGTCGCAGTCGGCCCACTCAAATCCCATGAGCTACAGCAGTTGAACGCTAATCAACTAAACCCAATCCAAACTTCCGCACAATCATGCAATCATCCACGAATTGCTGGATAAATAAAACATGTATCACTTATTTCAAGTTATGTACAATTTCTTTATTACAAACCCATGTAATACATACAGTATTCAAAATACAATGAAATGTACAACCAAACTTGAAATGATACAACCATAGTATGATGATTCTTTACAACTAAAATACTGTTTACAACTAGAACGATATAGTATTTAAATCATCGTATTAGTCTTCGTTTCTTGAGCATGAAGCTTTTAATCGACACATGCATCGATACAAGCATACTCCCGACCAATCTCTCTACATGTCCTCCTACGAAGAACTCTGGAGAAATGGCTCGTGATAGCTAACCAGCTATGCTCTACGTCAGTGCATGTCAGTCGACCCCTTCTGCTCACGATCTACCATCAGTGTTCTTCTTGTATTCATATCATGATTTTGAACATGAAGTTTCCCGTGTGCCTACCGAACTCATCGGTACAAGCATACCGGCAAAACCATGTTCTGCATGAGTTTAATGACAATTTCTCCAACTACTAGTGGAGAATCTTCATGGTAGTATCATCATGGTAATGACTGTACAGATGCAAGTATCAAGTAAGTCCCCACCAATCCTCTGGCATCCGGTACTCGATCCAAAGCTAGGATCCACATGAGTAGAAATCTTGAAAACTCGGACACGATCCATCACTCCTGTCCGCACTTGCTGGTATCCCATAAGCCAAATCTTCAGAAATCCTGCCGATGATGATAGTCTTCGGACAACTTAATCGCCGCATCATCACCTCTTCCAAGGTCTCATCCATCCTATAAGGATAACCCAAATTCTCTTTACTATATCCCAAGTTTCTTTGCATGCCGCTCTGATACCAAAAAGTGTAGTGACCCTACCCGGATCCGCTACCTAATCAGAGTTAAGAGCATAATTAAACATGCATTAAATAAATCCTGCGGAAGACTTAAATAAAAACAGACCGGCAGAATACAATCGGTTAAACCAATTCGATTTATACAACCAAATCGAATAAATAGCCTAAAGGCAAAACCTACAGCTAATCCTGCTGTCTTCACTAGTCACTGGCTACTCCAAGCTCCTGGTGCTCAATCCTGCACCTACACCTATCCCGTCGAATGAGGTGTCCAGATACACAGAAAAGACTGGACGTGAGCTCTAAGGTCAATACGAAAGCACTGGATAAAACATACAAATATGATGCATGCAAATGATAGGGTATCCATATCTGGGATAACTGTATACAACTGCTCAGTAATGGCACCTAGGACATGAGTGGTACAACCCGGGGAGCAAACCCTGTGTACACTGCTCATTCCTATAGGACGTAAACCGTGTCCCCCAGATGCTAATCACCCATGACCCGTCAGTCACTGGGCCCTAGACATCAACCGTCCTAACAGGGCTGAGCAGCCCTGCATGACTCATCTCAAAAGATGGACAGGCACAATATGATATGCACATGCTGCATAATAATATGACACACAAATGCAACATATAAGCATGCAAAACCCGCTGGCTATCTCAGTCTGTACTTACGTACCTTACTACAGGCAGTTCCTAACAGTCCCGCTCTAGGTTCCAAGCCTATATCAGCTCTACAATGCAAATACCCATGCATCAATAATTAAGCTCTAAAAGGCTTAATTAAGCTATTGCATACTCATAAATAATTTAAGGAGACCATGGCTATACCTACGTCCGTCGTCAGCCCGTTGATGGCAATTGCCTCAAAACTTAGGCACATCTTCGCCTCAACGTCGGGATCGCTATGCCACTTCCGGATTCCCAATAGGATGCCTAGAACTCCCTAGATCTGAGTTAGAAGGCCTAGGAATTGAGAGAGGAAAAGAAGAGGTGCGAGTTGAAAATGAAATTTTGGACCTCTAATTATAGGCGAAGTTCGGGCCGTCCAAACTCGACTTCGGATCCTCCGAACTGGTTTGGATCCCACGTTCGTGACTTCGGAGCCTCCGTTCCTGTTCGGAGCCTTCGATCCTGACTTCGGATCCTCCGAAGTCCCATCAATGATATCACCCATGACGCATTATCTTCGGAGCCTCCGATCTGAGCTCGGATCCTCCGAACCCGTTCGGATCCCCCGATCTTTGGTTCGGATCCTCCGATCCAGTTCGGAGCCTCCTAACCCGGTTCGGAGCCTCTGAACCATCCGAACCCTCGAAACCTTCCCGACCATTTTCGAGTGTCCTGAATCCATTTCTGGACTCCGTTAACCCATTTGGAATTTCCTTAATCATGTTTTACTTAATCTAAACATGATTACATGATTAATTATTCATTAATCATTAATTCTGGATATGGGTCACTACAGGTTCACAAAAAACTTGATCTTCGTCTGTCTTATTTTCCACCTGAATGATAGTAGTTTCTGAATTCATTGTGTCTTTGTCTCCCTTTACTTTATCTTCCTCGAAGATAACATCTCTGCTGATGATAAGCTTGTGGATAGTGGGATCCCACAAGCGAAACCCCTTTACTCCATCAGCATAACCCAAGAAGATACAATTTTTGGATTTAGAATCCAACTTTGATATTTCTTGCTCATTGTACAAAATGTATACCGGACATCCAAATATATGTAACCGAGAATAATCAGCTGGTTTGCCTATCCACGCCTCTATTGGAGTCTTCAGATCAATCGCTATTGAAGGAGAACGATTGATTATGTAAGAATCGGTTTTGACTGCTTCTGCCCAAAATTACTTGGCTAGTCCCGCAGTACTCAACATGGCCCTTGTTCTGTCCAACAAAGTTCTGTTCATCTGCTCTGCCACTCCATTCTATTGAGGCGTGTACAAAATGTACACCGGACATCCAAATGTATGTAACCAAGAATAATCAGCTGGTTTGCCTATCCACGCCTCTATTGGAGTCTTCAGATCAATTGCTACTGAAGGAGAATGATTGATTATGTAAGAATCGGTTTTGACTGTTTCTGCCCAAAATGACTTGGCTAGTCCCGCAGTACTCAACATGGCCCTTGTTCTGTCCAACAAAGTTCTGTTCATCTGCTCTGCCACTCCATTCTATTGAGGCGTGTAAGCCGTCGTGAACTGCTTTTTGATGCCCTCATGCTGGCAAAATGCATCAAATTCTTCACTGTTATATTCTCCTCTATTGTCCGTCCTCAAACACTTGATTTTCTTGTCAGAATCAAGTTCAACCCGCGCTTTGAAAATTTTGAAGACTTCAAAAAAATCTGATTTCTTCTTGATTGGATAAACCCAACATCTCCTAGAGAAATCATAAATAAAAGAGACAAAATATCTAACTCATCCTAGGGATACCACCGGTGCTTGCCAACATCAGAATGAATCAGCTCCAATATGCCTTTGCTTTTGGTTGTAGATGTGCCAAACTTTAATCTGTGTTGTTTACTGGTAACACAATGCTCACAAAAGGGTAGAGCCACTTTTGTAAGCCCCGACAACAGCTTTCGTTTTGGGAGAATATTCATTCCTCGTTCTGACATATGTCCGAGCTTTCTATGCCATAATACTGTTAATTCTTCTCCTGAGCCAATTGATGCAAAAGCTAGTTCTGCCTCTTTGTGTGTTTCTCCCAACAGCACATACAGATTTGCAGTAACCTTTTATGCCTTCATAACCACAAGCGCGCCTTTCACAATCTTCATGATCCCATTCTCGACACGAGTTTTGCACCCAATATCATCCAACTGCCCCAAAGACAAAAGATTCTTTGTCAGGCCCTTCACATGTCGTACTTCCTGTATGGTGCGAATAGTGCCATCAAATATTTTTATTTTGATGGTACCGACCCAAGCGATTTATAAGGCATGATCATTTCCCATGAATACAGATCATCCCGAAACTGGTTCATAATGATCAAACCATTCTCTCCGTGATGTCATGTGCCACGTCGCTCCTGAATCTATAATCCATGCATCACAAAATTTATGTCTGCCTTCCATAATTGTTGTTGCTTCGCTGAATAATATTTCACCACTGCTTGAAGTACTGGCCATATTTTCTTGAGATCCCATCTCATTTCAATTTTGATCGTCCGTGATTTTCTTCGGTCTATCTCCAATAGCTGCCAAGAAACGCTCCTTTGTTTGCACCTTCAATTTTCACAGCAAAAAATTGCTTCCATTGAACTTTTCTATCTCGTACTTTGCCATCATCTTGACTCTAATAATCCTGCCTTAATAAAATCTCAAAAAATCTTTTCTGATGTGGAAGATCAGTCACAGCTGCAACCACAGAGCATACTCAAAATTTTAATAAATTTTATGCCAAGGATCTGATACCATTTGTTGGTCCCAGGTGCGGTATCTCGAGATAAAAAATATGGAAATTGAAGAATAAAATAGACACCAATATTTACATGGAAAACCCCTAAAATTATTAGGATAAAAACCATGGACAAAATGAAAAGATTCCACTATAATATTTGAAGAATTACAACCCCTCTCTGTGTTTTCAAAGAGACACTCACTCTCTTAATACAAAAAAAAACTTATCTCACAAAAATATATATATAAATAGACGGAAGATGGAGAACACTCAAGCTCGGATGATTTTCTTGAGAATGTGATGATTAAAATGCCGAGGAAAGAGCTCTATTTATAGAGCTAATCCCTCGATATGAACCCACCAAAGCACTTTGCCGACATCCTTTCCTTCAGGGGCGGCTCCACGTATGAGTTGCCCCCCCTTGAATTTTTTTTTTTTTTTATAAATTAGTAATATATTTATAGTTTAAAAGTTGTAATTTATGAACATAAATTAGGAACCAAATACGAAAATATAAAAGAGGGTCAGAATTTTAAGTTAATCTTCATCGTTTAATGTATGAAAAGTGACCCGAAAATTTATGACTCATAGTCTGTAAAAAATTGTAGTCCAATCACTATGTTTTTAAACCTAAATACAAATGAGTTTTAAGTTTTTTAAATATAAAATTAAATTGTTGAAACAAGAATTTTTAGCTTACAAGCTTGTGAGTTTGACTTTTAATTTACGAGTCGCAACAACTGTAGTGTATAAAGAAATTTTTTTGCTGAGAAGATTATTACGAATATTAATTAATTATACTTATATTTATATATATATATATATATATTAGTTTTTCGAATGAAGTTATTATTAATTATTTTGAGAAAATGTCAAGTCGTAGAGGTAAATTGTAAGTGAAATTTGAAATCTAAAAATATTATTTAAATGCGAGTATTATATTTAACTTTTGTTATTTGATTATTATTATTATTATTATATATATATATATATATATATATATATATATGATCTTTTATTATGTTTGACTGCCCTCCTTTGATAAAATTTCTAGATCTGCCCCTGCTTTCCTTCCTCTAAATTTTCAGTCAACCAACAAAATAATATAAATTATTTAATGCTTAACATAGTTATAAATATTTATATTTTTATATTTTTTTTATTTCATTCAAATTAAATTAACTATGTATGATTAAAAAATTATAATATTATATATATAACTACGTGCTCACACAACGTGTGTGCGTTGGAGGCTAATATTCTATATTAAAGTTAAAGTCCAATATTAAATATTTTATGTGTTGGTGAAACCTTCTATAATTATCCCTATGACTTCAAAATTTTTACTAATTTCATTTTCCTTAATTTTCTTTCTAATATCTCCTATTATACAAGCTAGCATCATGTCCGTGCGATTCACGGGTGTAATTTCTATGTAATCAATGATAAACAAAAAAAAAATAAGTATGAGCATTTGAATAAATAATTAAAATGCAAATAAATTAAATTGATTATAGATCGAACAATTAGAAAACAAAAGGAAATTAATTTAGAAATTTTGAAAAACTTCATTAATGCAACATTTTGTCGTTAAATTTTCTGGTTACTATCATTATCACTTATCGAAATTTTCAGATCTTCGGGATTTGAAATTTTTAAACCCTTGTGATTTGTTACTCTAAATACAACTGACCATGACTAAAAACGAGATTTTTCAAAAGAAGTCCTACATGGGACAGTAAGTGACCCTGACTTTTGTTGATTGTCATTGTGTAGGATATAATCAAATTATTGGATCAATTAAGTTTCGGTGTTTTAACAATCTAAAGCAAAAAAAAAAAAAAAAAACTGAAAAGTCAAACCGATATCAAGTCAACTGAATAGAATGACAATTGGACTACAAAACTGAACTAAACTGGATTAGTCAACTGAACTGAATAAATCTCGACTGAGACTTTTGTGACTACCAAACTGAAAGATCAATATTTAGTTCAAATCGACATTCTATGAAGCATATCAGTTTATCTAAAACTCAGGTGGAATCGAATATAGTTTTTCGTGCAAAACTGACTCTGAAAAATCCGCGAGCACTACCAAGTGTTCTATTGTCAGAAAGGACAAGTGACGTGGACAATACAAGGTTAACGACTACTATATTTGGAACAAAATAATTCAATATATATGACGGTTATCACATATATATGTTTATAAATAGAAGATGATATCAGTCGGTCTATCCTCCTACAACCTTTGTTTATTATCAAGTATTCAAGAGCCCAACTGAAGCACTCAAAGCACACTTCTCATATTTATGTATTCCGATCATTATGGATCATATTGTGCTTAAGATTATATTATAAAAGCCTTTGTAAATTGACAGTGAGCAAATTGTTCAAAGTTGTGAACTTATGTACTAGGAGTTTCAGTTAGGCAGTGTTGAGTCCTAACTGAATTGATAATTTGCAAAGAGTTGTAATATCCAAAGCTTTCTAGTAAAAATCCTTCCCACAATAACGAATGGGTGGTGTGAGAGTTATTCAAGTCTCCGAACATCCAGAAACACATTTGTGTCATTTATTCTTTTAGCAAGTTTATTTATCCAGCTGAATATTTTGTTCAATCTATCAGTTATGTTATTTTCCACACAGAACTGATCTGTTACCCTTGTTGATATCGACAAATCGAGAATTACAAATTACAAGTTGTTAAAACAACCAAATTATCAGAAAATTTAATGTGATTGTTTATTCAACCCCCTTCTAATCAATCATGCGATCCTAACACAAATGAAATTGTCTTGGTTGGAATAAATATTTGTACAAAAGTTTCGATTAAAAATACATACTAATTATCTCGATATATAGATATTCAATGTACCAAAAATTAACTATGACATGTTGAATTTTAAAAAAAATATGATTTTTTTTAAAAAGTACATATTTTATTTTTCAAATTCCTTTTAACGTCTTATTTTTAAAAATGATATGTAGTCATGAGCGTGTAAATTTTTTGAGAAAAGTTTTTTTTTTCATATTGATTTTAACAATTTATTTATTTTGATTTTGTACATATTCAAGAGAAAAAAAACACTATATTTCGATTAATCCTTTTTCTTCTGGAATTTTTTTTTTTTGCATATTAAGTTATGAAATCTCCAAAAAAAATGTAGATATTTGGTTTTATTTTGATTTTTTGAGAAAAATATCCAAGTTTTATTTCCAGTATTTTGATTTTTTTCTACATATTTTTATTCAAAATGTACACCATTTTGATCGTCAAAATTTTGTTTCAGATGTCAAGAAAATGTCCAAAATCAAGAGAATATGGTTGAATTAATAGGAGAAGCTAATTATATTTTTTCTTGAAATTACTTTTACAGATAAAAATCTTGTTGAAAGCTGATATTCATTTGATTTCAAACTTTCATTCGGATTTTGCAATGGCAATTAAATTTATAAAACAATGACTTCATTATTTTATATTGTCCCTAAATTCACAGTCTTTTTCCGGAAATTTTTTTCTACAATAGAACACCAAAATTATTCTACTATGGAACACCAAAATTATTCTAATTTCTGATTGTAGTATTCTTTTATACATTAACTATTGGCTATTTTTTCACACAGATTTCCATGTTATTGTTAGATTTGCAAAAAAAATCCCGAAATGAGTTGGTTGAATAATTTGTAAAAGAATTCAAATATGATCATGATATAAAATCCGTCATAACATGAAGGATTTAATAGTTGACATTGTAAATGTTTAAAAAATCAAGTGAAAATTTAATGAAATACCACAGTCGATGCAGAGATTAAAATAATCGATATAGAAATTTAAATGTATCGTATATTTCCACCCATTAAAATTGAAATTACTTTTAAATCTGATAGGTGAATACATTAAATATGAAATTAATCACATACAATTAAAAATTTTAATAATAGAATATTATTTTATTTATAAAATAATTATTCTCGCGCAAGCATTGCGGCTAGATTTCAAATAACTATTATGGATCGGATAAATGATTTTTTAATTTATCCATACATTATTTTGAAAATTAAAAAAAAATCAAAAATAAGGTAATTATTGAAAAATAAAAATATATCATTTATATATATAACATATGTTATTAATTATATTATATTATATACATGCATCGTGTACATTTTTATATTATGATTATAACCAGTGTGTTAGGATCGAAATACGTGTGTAGAAGGGGTGAATACACATTTAAAAAATATTTAAGAGCTATAATAGCTCATTTTTGAAATGTTCAAACATGAACCGAGCACCGATGAATTATATCGAGTTTGGTTTTCAAACCAAGCGGAATACACTCGAAATAATCCTTCTTAGAAACCGAATAAACATTTTGAAAATCGTTTGAAAGAATGCAAGTTGAAATAAAAAAAAAACAGTTTGGTTGAAGCATTTTATCAAACACTTTGTATGCAATATTTTGATCTATGAAAAACACATAAAATGCTTTAACAATGCATACTAAAAATAGTGGCAATAATAAAGTAAATGCGATAGACAAATAGACACGAATTTGTTTATGGATGTTCGAAGCTCAATCTCCTATGTCACCCCTTCTTTCTCATCGGAAGGATCCAATAGAAGACTTTGATTTATACAAACTCTTTGTACAAACCCAATCCAATTTAGGACTTACCCACTGCCTAAACAAGAACTCCTAGCCACTCGATTAATGTAGGTCGCAACCTCACAATCCGCATAATGTTAACGTCTCTTATGTCAAGACTATAAACACAATTTTTAATGTCTTTGTGTTAAGTCTTTCACTCAACTAATATTTCAAAGCACATTTCTCGTATGTGTGTGAGTGAGCTCTCTTCAACTCATATACAAAGATATTGAACATGGAAGAGTGTTCTATAAAGTGGGTTTGGTGTGGAGGATTTAACATTGAAAGCTCATCTCTTTTCTTGTTCCTCACACTTTGGGCTTGCTCTCATTCTAGCTTCTTTTGCTTATATAATCTGCCCATGTTTTTAATCCCCATCCTCTACTCTTGTTTTGTCTTCAAAATGTTGTATTTATATCTTCAAGAATGATATGAACGTTAGATTCAAGAATATGACCGTTTGGAAAGTTTCTGGACACTTTCTGAAGTTGCAACGGTCATATTTAAGTTGCTGATAATTTTTTGAACTTGAGCTGAATTTACTGTTCAACGGACTGGTTTGACCGATTTGATCTGGTCAAACTCATCTAATCTGGTCAAACTTTGATCTGGTCTGGTCCGAACTTTGATCTGGTCTGGTTCAATTGATTTGGTATAGAGCAACTTCGATCTGGTCTTATTCGCTTGATCTGATTTAGCCATGTTTGATCTGATCTGTTCATTTGATTATAGATCTTGATACACTGATTTTTGGGCAAAGTTATAAACATGAAAGTTGTATCCCTTTCTCTTTTATTTCCACGGAATCAAGAATCAATCAATTTCGAGTTCGTACGAGAGAGATATGCTTGAAATACTAAGATGTGTCAGAAATTCTGTTATGCAGAATTTCAATGCAGAACTCGAAACTTCATCTCGATTTATCAGCTTCTTACACTTCGATTCATACTTTGACTTGTGAAGATGATTTGTAGATCATTCTCTTATCTTCGTAACGCATACTGAATTGTCTCATTTTGATAAGCGAGTGTAAGTTATAGCCAAAAAACCAGAGTTGGTCATGTTTGATCTGGTTACTGTAGCATTGATCTGATTTGCATATAACTCGATGTTGCGACCAAATTTTTTCGCCAAGATAAAGTCCGAATTAACTGATCTGATCTGAAATATGATTTGTAGATATTTGAGTAAGATTTCCAACTGTTTTGGCCTCAAGTCATTTGGATCACTGAGCTATGAGATATGTTCGATTTAATCAACTGCGCCAGCTTGGGTTACTTAATTGATTTCCAGCTCAAAGACTTCCAACTTTAATCTACTATCTACAACACTTCATTAAATATGTTAGAAACACAATAAAAAGTTTTGTTATCATCAAAATCAAGATTACTTGTGTTTCACAACCCAACAATCTCCCCCTTTTTGATGATCACAAAACTTGGATAAAAATATGAAGATTAAAATTCAAGTAATGCAAGAATCATATTTTTATGCAACATATTTCTCCCTTTTTTTTGTGTGAATCAAAAAGGTATATTTTAAGCACAAAATTTTCTCCCCTTAAAATTATAATTAGCTCTCCCCCTATATTTTTGAAACTTTGAAATCTATAAAAGTATAGGGATAACTAAATAACATTTTTTTAAAATATGCAATGCACATAAATTTTCAACATAAATAAACAAGTTGACAATTAGCAAGCTTCATCAAGATTGAACCAAATTATCTCAAATTAGGTAGCATCACAAAATTAAGATTGACATGTCAATTGAAATATTCATAAATCATTTAAGTGTCCTTTTAGTCACTAAGAACAATCACATTTGTAAGGGAAATGACTAAACATTCTTAATTCAAGATATGCTAGCACAAATAGAATATCAAGATGCAATCATACTCAAAGCTCTCTTAAAGCTAATTTAGAACGAGTATACCGAGTTTTCTTGACGATGTGTGGCTGTGATTCAAGGTAATAAATCCTTTTTATTGATGAGTGCAACATCCTTGAGCTTCTTGGCAAAAACATCAACTTTTGTGCATGCCCTGTTTTCTACCGCAGCACACATGGTCTGACTTCAACGAATAAACTGCATTTTTACATGCATGACCAGGCTGCAAAATTTATACCGATGCGATTATCTGCAAGTCTACTTTGCAATGCAAAAAGCGTTTTGTCGTTTAGACACTTGAGCAAAGAGTTATGCTATTTTTCCCAAAATCGCTGCAAGCTGCCAGAAATTCTCAACTATGCATATATGTGTTTGAAAATCTCAAAAAACGAAAATTTAAAGATCAAAATCAGTTTCAAATGCTTTTTCAAGAACAACTCGCTCTGATACCAATTTTTAGGATCGAAATACGTGGGTAGAGGGGTGAATACACATTTAAAAAATATTTAAGAGCTATAATAGCTCGTTCTTGAAATGTTCAAACATGAACCAAACACCGATGAATTATATCGAGTTTGGTTTTCAAACCAAGCGGAATACACTTAAAATAATCCTTCATAAAAACCGAATAAACATTTTGAAAATCGTTTGAAAGAATGCAAGTTGAAATAATAAAAAAATAGTTTGGTTGAAGCATTTTATCAAACACTTTGTATGCAATATTTTGGTCTATGAAAAACACATAAAATGCTTCAACAAGGCATACTAAAAACAGTGGTAATAATAAAGTAAATGCGATAAACAAATAGACACGAATTTGTTTATGGATGTTTGGAGCTCAATCTCATACGTCACCCTTTCTTCCTCCTCGGAAAGATCCATTAGAAGACTTTGATTTATACAAACTCATTTGTACAAACCCAATCCAATTTAGGACTTATCCACTACCTAAACAAGAACTCCTAGCCACTCGATTGTAGGCCGTAACCGCATAATGTTTAACGTCTCTTATGCCAAGACTACAAACACAATCTTTAATGTCTTTGTGCTAAGACTTTCACTCAACTAATCATTCAAAGCACATCTCTCGTATGTGTGTGATTGAGCTCTCTTCAACTCATATACAAAGATATTGAACATGGAAGAGTGTTCTATAAAGTGGGTTTGGTGTGGAGGATTTAATGTTGAAAGCTCATCACTTCTTCTTGTTCCTTACACCTTGGGCTTGCTCTCATTCTAGCTTCTTTTGCTTCTATAATCTGCCCATGTTTTTAATCCCCATCCTCTACTTTTGTTTTGTCTTCAAAGTGTTGTATTTATATCTCCAAGAATGATATGAACGTTAGATTCAAGAATATGACTGTTTGAAAAGTTTTTGGACACTTTCTGAAGTTGCAACGGTCATATTTAAGTTGTTGACAATTTTCTGAACTTGAGCTGAATTTACTGTTCATCGGACTGGTTTGACCGATTTTATCTGGGCAAACTCATCTGGTCTGATCAAACTTTGATCTGGTCTGGTTCAATTGATCTGGTATAGAGCAACTTCGATCTGATCTTATTCGCTTGATCTGGTTTAGCTATGTTTGATATGATCTGTTCACTTGATTATATCTCTTGATAAACTGATTTATGGGCAAAGTAATAAACATGACAGTTGTAGACCTTTATCTTGGATTTCCACGGAATCAAGAATCACTCAATTTCGAGTTCGTACGATAGAGATATGCTCTAAATACTAAGCTGTGTCAGAAATTCTGTTCTGCAGAATTTCAGTGTAGAACTCAAAACTTCATCTTGATTTATTAGCTTCTTAAAATCCGATTCAGGATTTTCTTTGTGCAGATGATTTGTAGATCATTCCCTTAGCTTTGTAACGCATACTGAATCGTCTATTTTGGATAAGCGAGCTGTTAGTTATAGCCAAAATATCAGAGCTGGATATGTTTGATCTGGTTACTGTAGCATTGATTTGATTTGCATCCAGCTTGATGTTGCGACCAACGTTTCGCCTAGATAACGTACGAATTAACTGATGTTGTCTGAAATATGACTTGTATATATTTGAGTAAGCTTTCCAATCGTTTTGGCCTCAAGTCATTTGGATCAATGATCTATGAGATATGTTTGATTTAATCAACTGCGCCAGCTAGAGTTACTTGATTTTCAGCTCAAAGACTTCTAACTTTGATCTACTATCTACAACACTTGATTAAATATGTTAAAAACACAATAAAAAGTTTTGTTATCATGAAAATCAAGATTGCTTGTGTTTCACAACCCAACACAGTGTTTTCAAAATCGGACCGGACACCGGCTCGCCCGGTTTGACCAGGAACCGGTCACTGGTCCGGAACACTCCAAATAACCGTTTTCACGGTTGAACTGCTCGGGACCGGTCAAGAACCGGTCAAAATAGGTCAAACCGGTCAAGAACCGACCAAGAACCGGTTCAACCAGAATTTCGAATTTTTTTTTTTACAAAATTATTATTTTTTTAAAATTTTAAAACTTTAATTTAATATTTTATTATATATATACATGATTAATTGAAATTTGTACATCCTTAAAAATATTAATTTAGTATTATTAAAGTTTTTTAAATTAATTTATTAACTTTTAAAATTATATATAACTATAATTAATATTTTAAATATATTTATATCGTTATTTTACTTTTCAAATTAAGATAAATATATTTTTTTGTCTATTTATATACATATTTTAGGTTTTAAATTTTAAAATATATTATTAATTATATTATATTATATAAACGGTTTTTCGGTCCGATCGGTTGGACCGTTTTTTCAAGGTAGACCGGTTCGATCACTGGTCGGTTATGAAAATATTGATTATAACTACTATAACTAATCACAATAATATTACGAAATTATGATGAAACATATTTTTGAAGCTTGTAAATACGAGCCCGAGCTTTTGGCTATAACCCCTCTCCATGTTTTCACTAAACAAGACATCATCATTTTCATTTCTTGAGCATGCTCATTGATTACATTTCAAAGTAAAAATCAAGCTTTGTAACTGCTAATTAAGTTTACCACAATCAAAAGAAGCCTTCTTTAGGAAAAGGCCACCCAAGAACTTGGCCAATATATGGTCTCTAATAAAATTCAACACAACCCCATCCCACATCTGTACTGAACCTGAAATATATGCTGACCAAACAAGATCAATGCTTCTCCATCTCCTCTCCTTGGCATAATTCTCCAACCCTTTTCGGATTCTTTGCTGCTCGTTCTCTCGCCGTTCTCCTCTCAAGGCAGCGGCTAGAACCCTGGCCAAAATGATACTATCTTCAAGTGCCGAACAAACATTTCCTTTGCTTATGTTTCCCCACAGCAGATTCCAAGGATGTCTAAATCTTATGGGGGAGTATTCGATATTTGTTGCATCGGTTTCTTCGATCACGCTTCTGATCTTATCAGGAACTTTTCCAATGGTGCTCAGGATATGCTGTTTCAGCTTCATTCGATCTTCTATTTTTTTGTCTGCACCATTGTTGTTGGAAACTATAATATCAGAAAACCATCAAGAAACAAAAGAAACGGCTTTCAAGATTTATCAATTTCAAGCATAAATTTTCATTTGAAGGAACATGTGTATGTATATGACACCTTGAGGGGGATGAAAGGAGTAAAACCAGTAAATGCTGTGATCATCACATGGTATGACACCAAATCTGACGCCCTTTCCGAAGAATAGCATGAGCTTTGGTTCAAATCCATGACCGTTCTTAAATTCTACGAAGCTCCTAACCGATGATCGGCCTGCAGAAGAAGCTTTACTTAGGCCTAGATATTTGGCCACAACAGAGTTTACTCCATCACACCCAATCAACACCTGCTTGCATAAATAACACAGCTTAGCATTTCATATCATTCTCATATTGTAATAGCATTTTGTCATCCCCCAAAAACGCCAAATAATAAGGATCCTAGCTACCTTGGCTCTTAGAATGGTTCCATCTGCTAGATGTAAAGACTTGAAGCCATCTGAATCTTGAATCTGAACCACTTTGGAGGAGTACTTGATGGTCTCCCTTGGAAGTACATTTCCCAGTGTTTCTAGCAGCGTCTTTCTATTTACCGCGTACAAGCCCGAATCACCCCTACATATTACCATTTATATAAACAGAGCAAAGCCTTGCTACCAAGATTACACTCCGATCCATGGCTTTTAAAACATATCATTCGAAATCCATCCAATCTCAACATCAAATCCGTCGACACCAGCAAAATTCATAGTACTTACTCCGAGTCTGCGGATTTAATAGGCACTTCTGCAGTGATATCACCAGAAACTACAGAAGTAGTCACGATGCTGCACAAAAGGGAAACAAACGATTCTTCAGAAAACCAACAAAGACAAAAAAATGTGAAACTGAGTATGGAAATTTAACAGGACCCAATAAGCTGTGTGTGTTTTGCACGAAGAATTTGTCCAATGCCACCAAGTGCATCTATTGCCTTCCAAGCATTTGGCCACATTCCAAGATAGTATCCTGTCGTTCTCAAGGACTCTGCCGATTCCAACACCAAACTCCGGATTCCCAACCTGTCAAATCAAACATATTGTGTACAAACTAAAAAAAGATTCGATCTTTGTTAGAACCCATGATTAATTTTATATCGTGAAATCAAAGACACCTGTGAAGCCCCAAGGCTGTTGATAGGCCAGCAATTCCAGCGCCCACAATCACTACATCACCCTCCACACCTTCCATCATCATTATTATTATTATTATATCTTATTAGAGTCTCAGTTTCCCAGAATATATATACAGTGGATAGAAGATGAAGAGAAAGTCGTCTATGGCAACAGCAAACTCGCAAGCTCTTACATCTAATTGTTATGATCGAATAACGTGGGATAATTCTTAAATATATCCTTATAGTTTCGTTATCGTGTCAATTATATCCCTTTTATTTTTCATATCCTAAAAATATCTCTTATTAATTAAAAAGTGTCTCCAATATGTACTTGAAACTAAATATTATCTATTCTACCATTTATTTTCCAATTTATTAATAATAAGCTTTAGCCCATCATGCTTCCGTAAGTAAATTAAAGCAAATTACCTCTTTGACCACATTGTTGTCGGGTTATGTCCATCGGGTTTTACAGGTTGCTCCTCACAACCGAACCACACGATCGCAACCGATGGTTCCTGACACAGACTCCTTCAGCAGCAGCTAGCACATCTTTATTTCGTTTCCTACCTTAAGGCGCATGGTAAAAGCTTAATTTTTTAAATGAAAATAACATGATAGGGAAGAGCTTCGAAAATTTATTCAGACAATATATTATTACATAAATCAACCTCCTTTGAAGAGGAGAAGATAACTAGTTTAGCTAGTCATCGTAACCTTGTTCTTGTAATACATGAAATTACAGAAACTTAATGCAAACGTAGAAAGAGAAATATTACAATGATTTTATTTGTAAGAAAACTGAAGGGAATGATCGATATCTTCAGCTTCCTCAAATGCCTGTATTTATAGCTGAAGTTCCACTCGTTTCAGCGAGAAACTTCAGGGAATCTTGCAGCTGTCTTGAATTCTTTATGTCATTATTGATGACATCTTTTCCTAGTGGGAGAGTCATATGCCCGATGACATCTTTTACTAGTGGAGGAGTCACATGCTTGACTTTTTCTTTTGGATTTATTCTCCTCACATGCCTTCTTTATTATTGTCGGGGCATCTTTTGCTTTTGCAGTGGGCCCCTGGGAAAAAGCGTTTTTGGTGGTCCCTATCCACCTTTGCTTGTCTCGAAAAAATCTTTTCGATCCGTTCGGGGTCCGAAGGTTTTTCTGAATTCTGGCTCCTTCTGGTTTGAACATTATGGACAGATATTCTTTGACCATCTTCCGATATGAGTCATGTTACAAAATTTTTGGCGAGTTTTTTTACTCCCCGACAGCTTGTTGTTCCACAAAAAGTTCCTCTTGTTTTCGAAGAGTTCTTCCGCAAAAGCCGTAGTTTTTTCTGTCATTGTGTTTAACAGACATGATTTGTTCACAGAATTCTGATAAAATTTGAACAAAAAATTGACCTTGTCCATCTCGGTGAGACAAACCCAAATACCCCATGCCCATCTGGTTGAGATTTTATTTTCTCCAAAAGTGGACACCAATGGTATTTTTTCAGATATAGGATCCTTGATAAATCTTTGATTATTCATGTGAGGTCTCCTTAGCTTGATGAAATCAAAAGACTCGTGTGATCCTTTCCCTGTTGGTTCTGGAGCTGCACTAAAGAAGTATAACTCGAGCACATCTTCTCTGGACAAATGATCATTATTTGCCCATGTTTTTTGGACCGCTTCCTGAATCCATTTTGGTAGCTGTGATATTTTCTGGAAGTCTGGTGAAGTTGTATAAACTGAGGCTAAAGCCCCAAATTCATACCATAGCTTTACATCCTTAGGATTGACATTGTTTTTTAGCCAAACCCTTGGATATTCCTGCAATATCAACCCTGCAAATGGTCGGGTTGATTCCACTTCTTGTACTTAATTTCTCTCATTTTTGTTGATAAACCTGAAATGGAGAAATGACAGCTGGATTATTATCAATCTTAGATTTTCCTTTGTCTGTGTTGGACCTAAGATTGATCTTTTCCTCTTTTACCCCAGAGGCGGAGGGTTGACTTGATGAGTTATCCTCATCAATTGTTGCTTTATCTAGATCATCAAAAGCTAATGATAGATTAGCGCTTGTTTCTTGAGTATTAGAATCCTCAATAAATTGTTTTACAATCGGTGGCTGTATTTCTTGTACTTGTAAAACCAATGGTTTTAGCATTTCTTGTTTTTGAGAAACTAGTGATTTTTCTATGGCACGCATAATTGGCCCTTAAATAGCAGCCCATAATTGAGTTTGAGCTTGCAGACATCCTGTGATTCGATTGGATACTTTTATCCGATCAGCTTGTTGTAACCTGCCCGCCATATCGGCACTTATGACAAGCTTGTTGAACTCGGTTTGAAGCAACCCAAGGTGTTCCCTGAGATTCCTCTGCATTTTCATGATGAAGTCTACGTCACTGCCTTCCATATCTTGTTAAGAAATCTGCAAGAATATTTTCATGAGATTTAATAATAAAAATATCAAAAATATAATTTTGACATAAAACTTGCCATCTTAATAACCTAGCTTTCTCAGGTTTTGATTCAATCTTATTTCTTAGGAAAGCTTTTACCTGGGTGTTATCAACATTCAAAGTGAATTTTTTAGCAAGTAAAAATAATGGCCATTTTTCGAAAGCCCTTTTAACTGCATAAAATTCATTCTCGTTGATATGCCATCTGATAGCCTCAGATTTTGAAAAAAGACCGCTACAGTATCTGCATGGTATTTCTCCATCTGGAGTGATCTTAGTAAGGACTGCTGCCCACCATTCGTCACTGGCATCCGTAAATAACACTAGATCATCTTCATCTACAGGTATAACCATTTTTGGGAGATTCTTACATATCTTCTTTAATTAGTTTACCCCTTTAGTATGGTCATCGGTCCATATAAACCTTGCATCCTTTTTTAACAAAGGACTGAATACCTTTCTCTACATTGCGAGATTGTTTATGAACATCCCTACAAAATTAACTACTCCTAGAAAACTTTGGAGTTGTTTTACATATTTGAGTTTATCTGAAAAATTCTTTACCTTTTCCACAATATGGGGTTGTAGAATTATTCCAAATTCATCAATCTCAATATCAAGGAATTCAATTTTTCTTGTTGCTATGACTGCTTTCTTTTCAGATAAAACTAGTCCTTTTTGTTTACAAATTTTAGAGAAAATCTCTAAATGTTTAACATGTTCATCTATGTTTTTTGATGCTATAAGAATATCATCAATATAAACAAACATGAAGTTGAAATAATCTTTAAAAAGATTATCCATCTTTTTTTGAAATATTTCGGGTGCATTAGCCAATCACATCGACATAACTTCCCAGATATAATATCTTTGTGGTGTTGAGAAGGCTGTGAATTTCTTACTGCCTTCTTCCATCCGAATCTGGTAAAATCCAGACTTACAATCAAATTTTGAGAACACTCTAGCATTTTTTACACAACTAATTAGATGTTCTCTACTGGGTATGAAGTACCCATCAAACTCCAGAATTTTATTAATACCTTGGTAGTTAATAACTAACCTAGGTTTCCTTTTTTTTTTTATTTCACCATGATTTCTGACCAGAAAACCTGGGCTGCTATATGGTGAAACTACTTCTTTGATTAAACCAAGGTCCAAATGTTCCTTGATAATCATCCTCATATCCCTTTTATCTGTTATGTTCATCAGGATAGGCTTATATCTAACGAATTTATACTCTTTGCCTTCTTTTAGAGTAAGACTGGCTTTGAGTTGATTTTTATCCCACCATGCCAAAGGATGCTCGTTATAACTTTCTTTGAGCCTTTTTTGACATCTTCAAGGGATACCTTATTTTCTAACTCTATATCTTTGTGATTCAGAGTTACCTTGAGAAGCTCCATATCCTCTGTTTGGAGTTCTTGTTCTGTTGTTATCTTCAACATGTTTTCTCAAAACCTTATTGGATCTTTTATTTTTGGGTGAAAAAGTTGTCCTTTATCACCACACTGGCTGCGAAACATTATCGGCATTTGTCGATAAAAGGCAATTTTGAGTCTTGGGACGATAATTTTATGATCACAAATTGTAGTGAACATAAGTCGTCTTAACTCATTATCTTGGGTATACTTCTTAAACATTTGTAAGAAGTTATTTCCCAACAGGATATCATCTCCTGTATCATGAAAATATATTGGTGGTGTCTTTACCTTATACCAGGGTGTCTGACATGCGCCTCCTATAAGGATCTCTGATTGTTTTATTCCTTTGCAAAGAATTAAAATTTTTCGAGAGAAATATCGTCCAGCGATTTTTGGCAAGTCTTCTTCACATCCTTCAAGGAAGACTCCTTTCTTTGCTGTACAAATTTCTTCTCCTGAATCAATATAAGCTGCAAAGTATTCAACCTTATATTGTTCGTACAACATCCCAATTGGAATGTATATAGAAAAAGGGCTTGTTGTCATGTTACTTGAAGGGATTACTGAATGGTCTTGCCATTTTCAGTAAACTGCTTTGTAATTCTGTAATCCGTTTAAGACTATTTAGTCTTAGTGTTTCTAAGGCCTCAATAGGTAGAGTATGGTTACTCTTTTCTACTTCTTCAATGCGTCTTAGTAAATCATGTTCGTGATTTACTAACTTCAAGAGGTGCTTCTTTCTCTGTTTGTGAACAGAGTTTTCGAATCTAATTAAGGGGTTATCCCTTATCCATTTTTCTTGGTTTTCCATCTCGTAGAATTCTTATTGAATTCTCCAAGTTTTTTCCTTTGCCATGAACTCTATTATTCTTTCAAGGCATTTCCATGGTTTATGATCTTCCAAGAATTCTAAGCCAAGAATTAGTTGATCTGTTTCTTTTCCCGGGATTCCTGAAATTTGAACTTCCAATTCACCGACATTTATTAATCCTTGGTAAGTTTCTTTTACCTGCTGTTCTAAATAGTAAATCGAATTACAAGGAAATTGGTTCCTATGACTTGTAATTTCGAATACTATTTTGACTTATTTCCATTCTTCTGGAGATCTAAGTTTTTCTATTATAGAAAACTCCTTTTCTTTTGGTGGAATTTTCTGAATAGGAGATTTTTCCCACCTTCGACTTGTCATTCGGTCACCTTGGAAAGATAACCTTCGGGGTTCTATTTTAAGATCTCTGTATAGAACCGATTTATCTTGTATTTGAATGTCTGTTTCCTGAATTAAAGGAAACTCGATTTTTTTCGGGTATATTGCTTGAGCAACTTTCCCAAAGATCTCTGAAATTTCAAATAAACTCATTTCTAATAAATAATTCAGAATGGTAAGTATAAGAAAGAGTATATGAAATTTGATATGTAATAGAATAAGGCCTATTACCTTGATTAATATTTTTTCCTTGAAATTTTGATGCAACGTCAAAGGTCGACTAAAGTCTCTGTCAGCTAAATTTTAGGCTATTCTCGGATAAATAACTCCTACAATTTTTCCTGCACATAGATTTCCTGAGATAGTACCCAGAACAGCATCTTTGATATTCCCCATTCTTTTATTACATACTACGATATCTATGGGTGAATCTATTCCTTCTTTAAAAGTTGCCTTGATCATTATTTGGATTGCTCCAATATGAATCCAAGACATTGTCCTTGCTACCTCACTTTTCAAATTTTGAAATTCCTCTTTTATTTATTCAAAAGAAATTAACTGCATCTCTATTTGATTACTAGTTAACTCCATAGGGATTGACATTTCCCTTCTGGATACTTTGTAAATCAAATGATGTCTTCTTTGTCTAAGCCCTAGGTTGCCTAAGACTCTTTCTACTTGTTTTGTCAAAAATCCTTGGTACTTCTGTAATGTTGGATTTTCTCTCATAATCCTTTGGACCATATTATGAGATATCGTGTTTTGACTAAAAAACCCAGCCAAACTCTCATGTGTTTCATGTCGAAACACTTCTTCTTTATTCTTATTCTGATTCTGATTCATCATCAGATTCTTCTTGGCTAAACAATATCTCTTCTTCGTATATGCTTTCATCTGAGGGGATATACTCAAATTGATATACTTGGAATAGATCTTGAAAGAAGACCGCATCATCCATATCTGGTGTTGCTTCAAAGAGTTTAACTCCTTTTTTTCTCATTTTCTGGACATTTTGTAGATATATGTCCTCTTGCTCCACATTTCCAATAGTTGCAGTTTTTGAAAATTTTCACTTGCTCTTATATGAGTTCTTTTGAAAGTTCTTCTGGATGGTGTTCTTCCCCTGCTTTGCGACGAGCTTGTTGCTGGGGATGTTCTTATAGGTCAAATTCTTTTTTCTGATCTATAAGATCTGACATTTTGTTTGGACCAAAATATTCTTGGTTTCCAAGAATTTCTCATTCTTTTATTGTAGGAATTATTTCTGAATTTATTCCTCTTAACTCCCTGTGATTTATTCCCAATAACCGTAGGAAGATCATTTTCTCTACAACATAGAGGAGTATGCTTATTAATACCCCTTATCTTTTGTAGTTCTTTTGTAATGCTGCCATATGACACCATTCTGCAAATTTTCCTTTAAGAAAAGAGGCTCTTCTTGCCAATGTATCTGGAGTACCTGGAACGTATTCTTTTATCAGCATTTCTCTCCAGGGACTTGGCATCTTTGCAAAAAATAGCTGAATAGATATATTTTCTTCGACTCCCGAATTCCATATGTATTAGTGAATAACATAATGTATTCATCAACTAAACAGATATCGTTCAACTCGAGCCTATACAGAGCTTGAGTATATCTTCTTTTCTTCTCTGTATCTTGATTATTGAAATAATCCACTCCTATAAATTGTGCCTTAAATAGGGTGGCCATTCTTCCTCCAATTTCACTTAGAGATTCTCCTACTAAGACTGATTTTTTAGTCTCTGGCATAGTCATTTCCCAAGTTATCTTAACAGATCCCATTAGACTCATTTCCGAAATCTTGATAAATTCTTCTTTATTAAGATCTAAAGTACCTGCTGCTATTCTCATAGCTGACGTCCAATCATCTATGAGATCTTCTCTATTTTTGAAGTCCAAAACATCAAGGTTTAGCATAACCCCATAAGGATGTATCGGATCTAAGACATTTTTTCCATAAGGAGTTTGATGTAGTTGTATCTTACTTCTTCTTGATCTAGTTCCCGCTGGATGTGAATTTTCTCCAACGTAAAACTCACTATGTGGTTCTTTTGTTTTAACCACATATCTTGGAGGATTTCCTATAGGTTGTTCACCCTCAGGGGAATTAATTTTCAGATCTACTACTTTAAGATTCGCAAATAAATCTGCAAGATCTTGTAGATTCTCGAGATTTAATCTCTCTAAAGTAGTCATCAAATAGTGTTTTTCTCTGATACTGATTTTATGAGATTAATCATCATTTCTTCATCAGTTAAAGGTTTTTGTACCATTTTGGTTTTTCCTTTCTGATGTAACAAAAGTTCGGTACCAAACGATAGTGGTAACCTTCCTCCTGTACTACCTTTTCTAGAACTAGAGGTGTGTTCTAGATTTATGATTTTTGTTTGAAGATCCTTTAGAGTTCCAAGAATTTCTTCTTGTTTCTTAAGAATTTCTTCAATGTGCCGAGGTATTTCATACAGCTGATTTCTGTAATATTGTACTATCTTTGAATTTCTCTAAGGTCTCCGGAGATTTTAGAGGAATCTGGTGTAATCTCTAGAAATTGAGAATTAAAAATCATATTTCTTAATCTTTTCAGAGAGTATAAAAGACCCAAGTCTTTTTAAGTTCTGTTGTAAAGAATCTATTTTAAATAGATTCACTTGTTTATGGGATTTCATATAAATAAAATCCTTCTGGTTCAAACTCTCGTTTGAATCCATGGTTCGTTGAAAATCTCTTCCTTAACAAAGAAAAGTATGATTTAATAAATAATATAAAGTCTGAATAAAATTACCTAGGCTCTGATACCATTTTGTGAGCCATACGGAAATTTTAATACAAAAATTTAATATAAGGGTATAGTATAGGAAAATTTTAGTTTGGAGGGCATATTAGGAAAACTTTTGTTAAAAGAAGGACGTAATTGGGAACGAATAAAATGTTAGTATATTTTTGGGAAAGTTATAAAACTTTAGGGGTGTATTCATTAATTATCCCGAATAATCTAAAACATTCATAAGGAGTTTTAAATGAATTTTACTTTTTTTTTTTTTGAATAATCACTTGGCACCAATTATTATGAATTAGCGAAAATAGCTCTTCTTGTATGCTCATGTAGTAACCCGCATTTCTAATTAGTGATTAATGAGTAATTAATCACGTGATCATGTTTAGATTAAGTAAAACATGATTAAGTAAGTTCCTGTTGGGATAACGGACTTCAGAAATGGATTCAGAGCACTCGAATTAGTTGAATTGGTTCAGCAGGATCGGACGATCCGAAGAGGAGTTCGGACGATCCGAAGTGGATCGGAAGCTCTGTGCCAGGATCGGAGGCTCCGATCGAGATCGGACGCTCCGTCGGCGAGATCGGAAGCTCCGATCTGGACCAGGGCACACGTCATCACTTACGTCAGCAAGGTGACATCATGGCTGACGTAATATTGAGCGATCGGAAGCTCCGAAGGTGCTATCAGAGGTTCCGATCGTGTTCGGACGGTCCGAACCGGGTTCGAAGGCTCCGAACTCCGTCTATAAATAGGGGGCCGAGATTTCATTTTCAAGTGCACCTTTTCCTCTCTTCTCTCTGATTCCTAAGCCTTCTAACTCAGATCTAGGGAGATCTAGGCATCCTACGGGAAATCCGAAAGTGGCTTAATGATCTAGACGTCGTTGCAGAGCTAGACCTAGTTTTGAGGCTATCTACAGCAAAGGGCTAACGACGGACGCAGGTATAGCTTTGGCATCCTAAAAATATTTAGGAGTATGCAATAGCTTAATTAAGGCTTTTAGAGCTTGATTGTTGATGCATGGATATTTTCATTGTAGTAGCTAGTAGACTGGACTAGTAGGCTTGGAGTCTAGACTAGCAGAGCTAGGTTTGACCAGCAGTGTTAGAGGTACGTAAGTACTGACCGAGATAGCCGGCATGATATATTTGCTTGTATGTTGCATGAGTATGTGCTATATGATTTATCGTGTTTTAGCATGTTTTACCGTCTTAGCACATACATGATTTTACGTGTGACTGCATCCGGAGAGATGTGAGTCATTGACAGTCTCCATAGGGAACAATGATCTCATTTTGGACTCGAGTCAGGTATGACAGTTTCCATATGAGGCTTGTATCCTGTTTTGGATTCGGGTCAGGATAGGGTTGGCTCAGCCCTGATATGGAGTATACGAGTACCCCGCGGAGTACCTCTCTAGCCGGTACTGTATATTCTCGGCGCCATGAGCAAGTGTTTTCACTTGAGTTTTAAATCATCTGTGTGCGCATATTTGTATTTATATCATTGCTTCGTATTGAGCATTCTAGCTCACGCCCCTGTGTTTGGGTATTGTGTACCTTGTGGCGGGGCAGGTTTGAGGCTGGACGGTCCAGGCGGCTCTCACCAGGATTGAGCTTTGAAGAGTGCGAGGTTGTAGAGGGTAGGGATTTGTTTACCCTGAACCTTCGATTTGGTTGTATAACAATACTTATACACTTGTGATAGCGTCGGTTGTATTCTGCCGATTGGATTTGTTGTATTTTAATTATACGTACTTTACGCTTTAAGCTTTTATTGCGTGCGCTTTTACTATAACTCTGATTCGGTAGTGGATCCGGGTTGGGTCTCTACATTTTTGGTATCAAAGCGACGCATTGCACTGGGAATATCATAAAGTGGATTAAGTAATTATCTGTTCTTGTACAACAGATGGCAGATTACGACGAGAGCCACGGTAGCGTAGACGGCGGTCGTTGGGGCGATCCGGATGATCGTAGACATCGGGGACAGCCCGAGGAGCGCAGGCGAGTGAGCATGCGTATATTCAAGGAGGTTAGCCCGAAGCCTTTGACGGGTGGGGAGACGGCTGAAGAGGCGGAGGATTGGATGGAGAGGATGGAGCAGTGCTTCCAGGAGTTCCGTTGCACGGCTGAGGATAGGATGGATATTCTTGCCTTTATGCTTGAGGGCAGAGCGAGGAAGTGGTGGAGATCTAATTCTGCACCATTCATAGCAGCTAGAGGTGCAGCTACTTGGGTTGAGTTCCGTACTGCTTATCAAAGATTTTATTTTCCTCCAGCTCTTCGTCAGGCAAAAGCCAGTGAGTTGTTGAGTTTGCGACAGGGGACGATGACGATCGAGGAGTACCAGCAGAAGTTCTTTGATCTGCTACCCTTTTGCCCTCATGTTGCTAATAGTTCTATGGCGAAGTTTGATCATTTCCTTCAGGGGTTGAACCCTGATATTCATCGGATGGTTGGTGTGGGCGGCGATGGGACTTACGAGGATTTGGTGGACCGTTGTCGCCAGGCCGAGGACAGTATTTAGAGGAACAGGGGACTTTACTCTTCTTCTTCTAGGCCAGCGAGCTCTAGTCCTTTGGGTCTGAGAGGACAGTCTTTCAAGAAGCCAGGAGGTACTTTTTATTCTTCCTCTGGATCTGGGGGAGTGCATCGTTTTGGTGGACAGAGACCAAACCGATGTAGTCAGAGCAGACGCAGGCATCCGCCAGGTCAGTGTGGTCGATTGACCATTGCGTGTTTCCAGTGTGGCCAGGAGGGTCACATGAAGAGAGATTGCCCGATGCTGGTTGGAACAGCGAGTGGTTCCGGAGGTTCTCAGGCATCTGTTCAGCCACCTCAGTATCAGCAGCCACCTTTCCAGCAGCAGTATTCGCAACAGCGCCAGCAGCCGCAGCAGTCTCAGAGACAGCCTACTCAGACTCCTTCTCGGGGTCATTCTTCTTTAAGGCCACATACCTAGGGTCAGGTCTTTGCGCTTAACCAGAAGCAGGCAGAGGCTGAAAGTGACCGGATAATTGCAGGTATCTGTAGTTTATGTGGTTTTCCTGCATATGTTTTAATTGATATCGGTGCATCGCATTCTTTTGTCTCAGCACGTTTTGCTAAGAAGTATAGATTGCCATTTATTCCTTTAGACGTGTTGCTAGTGGTTTCTATTCCTATGGGGAGCGAGGTTTTAGCCAAGCGTCTAGTTGTGGGTTGTGTTTTGGATTTCGAGGGACATCAGCTTAGTGCTAACCTGATGATTCTAGCGATGGAGGATTTCGATTGCATCATTGGGATAGATTTATTGATTACCTACCAAGCGATAGTGGATTTCTATCAGAGGTTTGTTCAGTTTCGTCCAGAGAATGACGAGTCATGGTATTTCTATGGTGAGGGAGCGCGACCCCCGATGCCAGTGGTTTCAGCTCTGAAGGCCCGGCGTGCTTTAGAGTCTGGCGGGGAAGGCTACCTTATCTACGCCATTGACGCATCCTTAAGAGAGCCAGATATCCAAGAGATACCAGTGGTTCGTGACTTTCCAGATGTGTTTCCGGAGGAGATTCCAGGTTTGCCACCAGTAAGGGAGATTGAGTTTGGCATTGAGTTAGTGCTAGGGACTACACCGATTTCAAGAACTCCTTACCGATTGGCACCGTCAGAAATGAAAGAGCTGCAGAAGCAATTGCAAGATCTTCTTGATAAGGGTTATATTCGACCTAGCGTTTTGCCATGGGGAGCCCCAGTACTGTTTGTCAAGAAGAAGGATGGTTCGATGCGGTTGTGTATTGACTACCTTCAGTTGAATCAGGTGACAGTGAAGAATAAGTATCCTCTTCCGCGGATAGATGATCTTTTTTATCAGTTGCAGGGTACTTCTGTCTATTCGAAGATTGATCTTTGGTCAGGGTATCATCAGTTGCGAGTTCGACAAGAAGATGTTCCTAAGACATCATTTCATACGCGGTATGGACACTATGAGTTTTTAGTGATGCCGTTTGGTTTGACGAATGCTCCAGCTTTTTTTATGGATCTGATGAACAGAGTTTTCCGCGACTTTCTAGATAAGTTCGTGGTGGTGTTCATCGATGACATTTTGGTGTATTCCCGCAGCATGGATGAGCATGCCTACCATCTCTATACTGTACTACAGGTCTTGAGGGAGAGACAGTTGTACGCAAAGCTGAGTAAGTGTGACTTTTGGATTGACCGAGTTGTGTTCCTTGGTCATGTCATTTCTCAGGAGGGCGTATCTGTTGATCCTAGCAAGACAGAGGCTATTTTGAATTGGTCACGTCCGACTACAGCTTCTGAGATTCGTAGTTTCCTTGGTTTAGCAGGATACTATCGTCGTTTTGTGGAGAATTTCTCTCAGATAGATAAGCCTTTGACTCAGTTGACGAAGAAAGACGTTTCTTTCATTTGGTCTGATGCTTGTGAAGACAGTTTTCGTGAGTTGAGACATCGTTTGACGACAGCTCCAGTTCTTGCTTTACCGTCTAGATCAGGTGGTTTTGTATTCTTCACTGATGCTTCTCTCCAGGGTTTGGGGTGTGTGTTGACTCAGAATGGCCACGTGATCGCTTATGATTCCAGACAATTGAAGACTCACGAGGAAAACTATCCCGTACATGATTTAGAGCTTGCAGCCATTGTCTTTGCTCTTAAGATATGGCGTCACTATTTGTACGGAGAACGATTTGAGATCTTCACCAATCATAAGAGTCTGAAGTATCTATTCACTCAGGCTGAGTTGAACATGCGGCAGCGTCGTTGGATGGATCTGTTGAAGGATTACGATTGTGAGATCAAGTACCATCCAGGTTCTTCAAATCTTGTTGCTGATGCGCTTAGTCACAAAGTTTATATTAGTTCCCTTCGTACTAGTTCAGTTTCGAAGGCAGTGGAAGAGTGTTGTTCTTTGGGATTCACATTCCGTCATAAGAAAGAACAGCAAGGGATTCGTGTTTCTTCTATGCTTGCAGAGCCAGCGTTGTATCGACGAATCCGTGAAACTCAGAATTCTGATCTAAAGACTCAGAAGTTGGCCCGTTTGGTTGAGGGTAGTAATACTTCTGGTTTCCATTTATAGGGAGATGGTCTGTTGTGTCTTTCTGGTCGAGTTGTGGTACCCGAGGATTCTTCTTTGAGGGATGAGATCTTATCGCAAGCTCACCGCAGTCGATTCTCTGTACATCCAGGCAGCATGAAGATGTATAAGGATCTTCACACTCGATTTTGGTGGAAAGGGATAAAGCGCAGCGTTTATCAGTTCGTATCCCGATGCCTTGTGTGTCAGCAGGTCAAGGCAGAGTTTAGACGATCCGAAGGGTTACTTCACAGCTTAGAGATTCCAGAATGGAAGTGGGAGCATGTGACGATGGACTTTGTCACCCACTTGCCTATGTCTTCCAGGAATTGTGATGCTATTTGGGTTGTCGTGGATCGGTTGTCAAAGTCAGCACATTTTCTTCCCTATAACCGCGATTACACCTTTGATAGGATGACGCAATTGTATGTGCGGAAGATTGTTCGATTGCATGGGATTCCGTTGAACATTGTCAGCGATAGAGATCTGAGATTCACCTCGAGATTTTGGGGTAGTTTCCAACGAGCCCTTGGTACTACTTTGAGCTTGAGTACGGCTTATCATCCAGAGATGGACGGACAGTCGGAGCGTACTATTTGCACTTTAGAGGATATGCTTCGTGCGGCGGTGATGGATTTTTGTCCAGCGTGGCATGATCATTTACCGTTGGTGGAGTTCGCCTACAACAATAGTTTCCATCGCAGCATTGGCATGGTACCATTTGAGGCTCTTTATGGATGCCGTTGTCATACACCTTTGTTTTGGGACGAGGTTGGCAAGCGTCAGGTTGAGGGTCCTCAGATGATTCAGCAGATGATTGATGCAGTAGAGTTGATCCGACGCAGGGTTAAGGCAGCCCAGGATCGACAGGCTAGCTACGCGAACACTCACCGCAGGCCACTTCATTTTGAGGTAGGGGAATATGTTTTCTTGCGTGTGTCACCTTTCCGGAAGGTGATGAGGTTTGGTCGCAAGGGTAAGCTAACACCTAGATTTATTGGTCCTTTCGAGATTCTCGAAAAGGTTGGGGATGTTGCTTATCATTTGGCCTTGCCACCCGATCTTTTGGAGATCCACGATGTGTTACACGTGTCCTTGTTGAGGCAGTATGTGGCGGATGAGTCGCATATTTTGCATCCGACCGAGGCAAAGGTAGATCGAGATCTATCGTATGTGGAGAAACCCCTACGGATTCTTGACAGGAAGGAAAAGGTACTTCGTAACAAGCGCATACCATTGGTTATGATACAGTGGTAGCGCAGAGGTACAGAGGAAGCTACTTGGGAGTTGGAGAGCCGGATGTTAGCCGAGCATCCCGAGTTATTTTGAGATTTTTTACTTCTTAGTATCGAGTTTGTACTTGTTCAGTTGTAATAAAGAACATTTGGTTGGCTATTTATTGTTGGAGAACGGCGATCAGATCAATCAAAATTGATACCCGGTGCAGCGGAAGTTTAAAAATTTTATATGGAACGATTCCATAATGGGTATCAAAATTTTACGATTAAATTGTGTGTGTAAAAATTAAATAACAATTATAAATTTTTACCTCCAATCTTGAATCGAGATTATGGACACCAACAGATTACTCTGCTCTTGTTGTATATCCCAGGAACTGATGGACGAACTGTTCTTCAATCAGGTCCACGAACAGAGATTTAATCCCTCTGATAGATTGCACTAGAAAATCTATCAGAAGTTTCTACGAAGAGAATTAACAAATTTGATCCGTTAAACCAGACTGCAAATTCAAAATTCACAGGCTGGATTTTCCCGAGCAGAGAGGGAGGGGGGCGGCCACTTAGAGAAAACACAGCTAGGGTTTTCGAAAATATTTTGTGACCTCTGTTGTGTAATTTCTGTACTGCAATAACTTATTTATAATGTGGGCTGCTAACAGTTTAGGGCCCATTAGTCATAAGTTCAAGCCTGACAAGCAAAGCCCGCATGTTCAGAAATTAATATAAAATTCATCGTGACTCAGATTGATAAACCAATTTCACCAATGTTCACAAAAACCATTTCTGCATCTTTTAGAGTCAAGATAAATTTTCTGAATCCGAATTCAGTGATTTCCAAAAATGCCCATCCCTATGTCATTTTAGGAAATCTTACTCCTCTACTCTTAAATAAGAAGTCCAACTTCTTTGTTCATTAAATTTAACTCTTTAAATTTAACTATCTCAACGGGGATTAAAAATCCATTACTCTGCGTGACCCTCAATGGTTCAGGGATACAGCTAACCGTGGGCTTACAACTCCTTGTGATTCGGAACAACAATTTCCGACTTGCCCATCGAATCATGGTAAGAGCGCCTAGCAACATCGCCCCATGATTCCCTAGGTATCACTGATAGTGCCTGCAAGAACCAATAGATTTTGGTTAGCGTACAGTACGGTCCCTTCATCCATATATCCCGATCGAATCAACAACCATTGGTAAATCGAGAGTCGTTCGAGATTCGATAACTATGCAATGCATCTTGAAGATCAAATAGTGGCATCGCATGTGTTACTAAGAAACCATTTCTTAAAACACATCATGTACTCTGGCCAGAGATTCGTCACACTAATATCTCCTCAGATTGCATAGGATATCCACACTAGCAAGTATGTGGTGAATCCTTGACAACAAAGCATCGACTCCTATATGTGTCATAACTGTACCCAATCTCGACACCTGATGACCCTAATAGAGTCGGTAAATGAGTCAAAGTACAGTACTAGCATATAGATTCTCAATGATGTTTCAAGTAGTAAGGACTAATGGTGTACAACCAAAACCACGGACTTTATCCACTCGATAAATGATAACCACTTGGAAAGTCCGGATAGGGTAGTTCGATCATTCATCGTATGAATATCCATTTGCATGCTTTGAACATCTCTATGTTCCATACCAATGAAACGTGGTACTCGGCATCGCAAATGCTAGTCTCAATCTCGAGCGATCCTTATCCTTATTAACGGACGGCTCAATCGACTAGGAACTGTTTAGAATATACAGTGACTATAAGATGTGTTTCATGATAGTCATCCCCATGCACTACCACATCTTACATACACTATAGTATATTCAAGGTCTTTATCAAAACAACAATAGTATATCACAATATAACAATATGAAGAAAGATAAAGTCATTGCCATTAATAAAAGTGTGAATTATATTAAACAAAAGAATGTTTATACAAAGAGTCATCAAAGCCCTTAGCCACAAGTTGGCTCACCGGGCACCCACTCTTTCAATCTCCCACTTGCCCTAAAGCCAACTAGTCATACTACGTAGACCCATTGCTTCGCGATGTTTGTCAAATAATGGTCCTGGCAAGGGCTTAGTAAGTGGATCAGCGATATTGTCTGCAGAGGCCACTCTCTCGACAGTGATGTCTCCTCTTTCCACGATCTCTCGGATGATGTGGTATTTCCTCAGTACGTGTTTGGATATTTGATGAGACCTTGGTTCTTTTGCCTGAGCAACGGCACCCATGTTGTCACAGTACACCGGGACTGGACCAACAACTTCAGGAATGACGCCCAACTCTTGGACGAAATTCCTCATCCAAACGGCCTCTTTAGCAGCAGCTGATGCCGCAATGTATTCTGCCTCAGTGGTGGAATCCGCTGTGGTGTCCTGCTTGGAACTCTTCCAAGAGACAGCACCGCCATTGAGCATGAACACAAATCCAACCGCCATTGAGCATGAACACAAATCCAGAAGTTGACTTCGAGTCATCCACGTCACTTTGGAAGCTAGAGTCGGTATAGCCTTCCAATTTCAGTTCTCTTCCTCCATATACCATGAACATATTCTTAGTCCTTCGTAAGTACTTAAGAATGTCCTTCACGGCTTTCCAAAGCATTTGACCGGGACTAGCTTGATATCTGCTCGTGACACTCAGAGCAAATGCTACATCCGGTCTAGTAGATATCATCCCATACATGATACTACCAATGGTTGACGCATATGGTACATGTGTCATTTTCTCTATCTTTTCATCAGTCTTGGGACACATAGACTTGGATAGAGAAACTCCATGACACATAGGTAGATGTCCTCTCTTGGACCCATCCATTGAAAACCTTTTCAATATGGTGTCGATGTAGGTTGCTTGAGTGAGTCCTATCATTCTCTTAGATCTATCTCTATAGATCTGTATCCCTAGAATATAGGATGCCTCACCCAAATCCTTCATCGAGAATCTACCTGATAACCATATCTTTGTTGACTGCAACATCCCTACGTCATTCCCAATGAGTAGGATGTCATCAACATAAAGTACTAAGAATGTCACAGCATCCTTAACTACTTTCTTGTACACGCATGGTTCCTCCGGGTTCTTGATGAAACCAAAATCCTTTATTGTTTCATCAAATTTCTGGTTCCAACTTCTTGATGCTTGTTTGAGACCATAGATCGATCTCTGAAGCTTGCATACCTTATGCTCGCTTCCCATGGATGTGTATCCCTCAGGCTGCATCATATAGATCTCTTCCTTAATGTTTCCATTAAGAAATGCAGTCTTCACATCCATTTGCCATATCTCATAGTCATACCAAGCAGCTATGGTAATAAGGATTCTTATGGACTTGAACATTGCAACTGGTGAAAAG
Organism: Henckelia pumila; assembly: GCF_033568475.1. Lineage (NCBI taxonomy): Eukaryota > Viridiplantae > Streptophyta > Magnoliopsida > Lamiales > Gesneriaceae > Henckelia > Henckelia pumila. The sequence continues at coordinate 131,466,444 of NC_133123.1, read as the reverse complement.
GTTTCATCATAGTCAACTCCTTGTCTTTGAGTATAACCTTTCGCCACCAATCGTGCCTTGTAGGTCAATACCTTACCATCAGGCCCAAGCTTTCTCTTGTAGATCCATTTACACCCTATTGAAACAATTCCATCGGGAGGATCTACTAAAGTCCAAACTTGGTTTGTATGCATCGAATCTATTTCCGACTGCATAGCTTCAAGCCATAAATTTGAATCCGCATCAGAAATTGCTTCCTTGAAGTTTCTTGGATCACATCCAACATCGGGTTCATCTTGATCCCCTTCAAGAAGAAGACCATATCGAATAGGAGGTCTAGAAGTCCTCTCGGATCTTCTAGGTATAGGCGTGTCCATCATTGGTTCCTGAGGTGTAGGATCATTATTTTGTATTTTGGGTTCTTCTCGAATTTCTTCGAGTTCCATCATCTCGCCTTTCTTATCCAATAAGAACTCCTTCTCCAAGAAGGTGGCATTCCTTGAAACAAACACTTTTGTTTCAGTAGGATGATAGAAATAATATCCGATTGAATTCTTCGGATACCCTACAAAATAACATAAGGTGGATCGACTATCCAACTTATCTCCCACTGTCTGCTTCACGTAAGCAGGACATTCCCAAATCCTCAAGTACGAATACTTAGGAGCTTTTCCATTCCATAACTCGTATGGTGTTTTATCCACTGCTTTGGTGTGGACGTTGTTCAACAACAATACCGCCGTTTCAAGCGCGTAGCCCCAAAACGAAGGTGGAAGCTCAGTGAAGCTCATCATGGATCGAACCATGTCCAACAAAGTTCGATTACGACGCTCCGATACACCATTCAGCTGAGGTGTCATAGGAGGAGTCCACTGAGAGAGAATCCCATTCTCTTTCAGATAGTCCAAAAACTCGGTACTTAAGTATTCTCCACCTCGATCCGATCGAAGTGCTTTAATACTTTTACCTAGCTTGTTTTCTACTTCAGCCTTGAATTCTTTGAACTTTTCAAATGCTTCAGACTTATATTTCATTAAATATAAATACCCATACCTAGAATAATCATCAGTAAAGGTAATGAAGTAGGTGTGGCCATATTGAGTACCAATTCTAAATGGACCACAAACATCTGTATGGATCAAATCAAACAGATTTTGACTACGCTCAGGTTTCCCCTTAAAAGGAGATTTAGTCATTTTTCCTTTCAGGCAGGACTCACAAGTAGGTAGAGAGTTAATATCAGACATATCAAACATGCCCTCTCCCACTAGCTTGTTCATCCTCCTTGAGGAAATATAACCTAGCCTAGCATGCCAAAGGTTTGCCGGGTTTTGACTATCGATTTTCTTTTTGTTTGTTGTTACCGGTTTATCAACGTAATTTATTGGAACGTCTTTTAATTTTAAGTTATATAGATCGTTTTCAAGTTGTCCATTTCCAATCAAACATTCATTCTTGTAAATATTGCAAATCCCATTCACAAAATTGCAAGAATAACCATCTCTATCAAGCATAGAAACAGAAATAATATTTTTAATCAAATCTGGAACAAATAAAACATCTCTCAAAAGTAACTTAAAACCGTTCTGCAAAATTAAATAAACATCTCCCACAGCTTTAGCCTCAACTCTGGAACCGTTTCCGAGCCTCAGCTGGGTCTCACCCATTCTAAGCTTGCGACTTCTTGTCATCACCTGCAAATCATTGCAAATGTGAGATCCACATCCGGTATCCAATACCCAAGAAGTAGTATTAAGTGAACATTTATTTCAATATAGAACATACCCTTCGCAGTTCGCAACTGCTCTAGATATTCCTTGCAGTTACGTTTCCAATGACCGGGTTTCTTGCAGTGATGGCAAACATCCTTGGACTTTTCCATGTTTGAAGCCTTTGTCTTGTACTTCTTCTCGGGTTCGGTTTTCTTGGGTGGGGCAGAACGTTTCTTACCCTTTGTACTTGGCCCCTTCTTAGTAGAAGAAGAGGAGCCCACCAAGAAAGCCGGTTTATCCTTCTTTAAAGTGGATTCATATGTTACAAGCATATTGACCATCTCTTCAAGGGAGGCCTCTATCTTGTTCATATTGAAATTCACCACAAATCCGTCAAACGAAGAAGGAAGAGATAGAAGTAATAAGTCCATGTTGAGTTCATGCTCCAACACCAAATCAAGCGTTACCAACTTTTGTATGAGCCAAATCACTCGTACCCCATTATCACGGACCGAAGTCCCTTCACGCATGCGACACGTCATTAGATCTTTTACAGTAGCGAACCTTTCAGCTTTCGATTGAGCCCCAAAAAGTTCCTTGAGTTGTACGTGAATGTCAGCAGCATTCACGGTATCCTCAAATCGCCTCTGGAGTTTATCAGACATCGAGGCTTGCATATAGCATTTGGCCTTGATATCATGGTCCCACCATGTATCAAGTTTGGCCAACTCTTCCGGACTTACATCAGCTGGTGCTTCCTTCGAAGGAGATTTTTCTAACACGTAGAGCATCTTCTCCGAAGTCAAGATAATCTTCAACTTACGGAACCATTCCATATAGTTTGCGCCAGTCAGTTTATTTTGTTCGAGGATAGAGAATAGTGGATTGCGCGAATTCATCTTAATGAAATACTGAAAAGAAACAGACAATAATCAGTTATTGTTTAATTAATTTACTAGACATAAAATAGGCAAAATTTATTTTATGAATCTCACTCCCACTATTTTAACGATTTCACTACCCTCTAGTGAAAACGGGAAACTGTTTTCCTTAGTGGGAACATGGAGTCCAATTGAAAAACTATGGTCCCGAATAATATCAGCCAACCATAATTTTCAAAAGGTAGAGCCCAATTGCTTCCAAAGCAACCTCCACGTGTTTACCTCATGTCCAATAAGGGCCCAATAATATGACGCTGTTTATTGTGACATGTCAAGATGACCCATCAATATTAAGTTGTGATGAACGGTCGCCATGTGGATCCCCCAATAATATGAGCCGATCCCATGGGAGTTCCACCCAACTTACAACATGTGTCGATCCAATGTACAGCTTTCCGACGAACGGGCCCCCCCAATAATATGAGCCGGACCGTATCCGCGGGTAGCATCTCATACATTGATCGTTGATGGAAGGTAGGAACATTTAAACAATATTTAAATTTCCTTTATTTATCTTGATATCAATTTTAAATCATATTTAAAATGAGGGATTTTAATTTTGAAAATTTGTCTCATCTTTTTAAAATTTGTATGCTTGCGGGATTCATACAATTTTGTCTAAAACATGCCTACAACAATAATATCATATATTATATAAGATGATCGATTCCATTTCTAATCGACCCGTGGTTGCCAATCACGAGTCTAAGTCCAATCCTAGGTAATATGCAGGTATGCAATGCAATCCTATTACATTGAGCTTTCAATTTACATTTCTTCAGTCTTTATTGTCTGCTGGGCCCACCTCCGTCTTCAAATCTTCATCTCCCACTAAGTCTAATGTATTTACAATAAATAACCATGACAAGTAGGGGATACATTTCAAGGGGTGGGAACGGGCCATAAACCAGGCCCACTTTTATTACATATGACAATTCATATTGGGCCATAAACCAGACCCATTAATAAATCCAACAACAATAAAAACAAATGTAAATTTCTAACATACACCTACAAAATTAGTCATGGCAATCGATCATCCTTATCCAATAATATTTAATTCAAAATTAATTTATTGGATAACATGCAATGACAATTTAAATTAAAAGGATAAAATCATATTCCATATATAAAATCTTATTTTACATACAAAATCATATTTTATCTTTTTATCAAATAAAATCATATTTTACATATAAAATCCAATTTTATACATAAAATCATATTTTACTCAATATTTCCATAAGATCATATCTTATCATCAATTGTACCAAAAATAATTAATTTCATAAAATCTGATTTAACGGATAAAATCTATAAATTTTCCAAAAATTCAAATTTATCCAAAAATCAATTTTAAAATTTTCGGACTCGAACAATTCGATCCGATGCCTCGTGAACCAATCAAAAACAATTTTCGATCGGACCAAAAATAGAATTTTAACATATTAAAATTTTAATTTAAAAATAAAAATTAATTTTTCCCGGGCCGCCCGGGACGCTCCCGGGCTGCCCGCGCCCCAAAGGGGCTCGGGCCGGGCAGCCCGTCGCTGCCCCTAGGGCAGCGACGATCGCTGCCCTGGGCAGCGATCACGTCGCCGCCCATGTCGCTGCCCCCTGGGCAGCGATCCAATCGCTGCCCGCGTTTTGCCCGAATTTTTTTTTTTTTTTATAAAAAAAATTTATTTTGTTTAAAAAACCGAGGCTTAAAAATTTTTGTACAATCGATTAATTTAATCGCTTGATTTGAGCAACCTGTCTCTGATACCACTGTTGGAGAACGGCGATCAGATCAATCAGAATTGATACCCGGTGCAGCGGAAGTTTAAAAATTTTATATTGAACGATTCCATAATGGGTATCAAAATTTACGATTAAATTGTGTGTGTAAAAATTAAATAACAATTATAAATTTTTACCTCCAATCTCGAATCGAGATTATGGACACCAACAGATTACTCTGCTCTTGTTGTATATCCTAGGAACTGATGGACGAACTGTTCTTCAATCAGGTCCACGAACAGAGATTTAATCCCTCTGATAGATTGCACTAGAAAATCTATCAGAAGTTTCTATGAAGAGAATTAACGAATTTGATCCGTTAAACCAGACTGCAAATTCAAAATTCACAGGCTGGATTTTCCCGAGCAGAGAGGGAGGGGGGCGGCCACTTAGAGAAAACACAGCTAGGGTTTTCGAAAATATTTTGTGACCTCTGTTGTGTAATTTCTGTACTGCAATAACTTATTTATAATGTGGGCTGCTAACAGCTTAGGGCCCATTAGTCATAAGTTCAAGTCTGACAAGCAAAGCCCGCATGTTCAGAAATTAATATAAAATTCATCGTGACTCAGATTGATAAACCAATTTCACCAATGTTCACAGAAACCATTTCTGCATCTTTTAGAGTCAAGATAAATTTTCTGAATCCGAATTCAGTGGTTTCCAAAAATGCCCATCCCTATGTCATTTTAGGAAATCTTACTCCTCTACTCTTAAATAAGAAGTCCAACTTCTTTGTTCATTAAATTTAACTCTTTAAATTTAACTATCTCAACGGGGATTAAAAATCCATTACTCTGCGTGACCCTCAATGGTTCAGGGATACAGCTAGCCGTGGGCTCACAACTCCTTGTGACTCGGAACAACAATTTCCGACTTGCCCATCAAATCATGGTAAGAGCACCTAGCAACATCGCCCCATGATTCCCTAGGTATCACTGATAGTGCCTGCAAGAACCAATAGATTTTGGTTAGCGTACAGTACGGTCCCTTCATCCATATATCCCGATCGAATCAACAACCATTGGTAAATCGAGAGTCGTTCGAGATTCGATAACTATGTAATGCATCTTGAAGATCAAATAGTGACATTGCATGTGTTACTAAGAAACCATTTCTTAAAACACATCATGTACTCTGGCCAGAGATTCGTCACACTAATATCTCCTCAGATTGCATAGGATATCCACACTAGCAAGTATGTGGTGAATCCTTGACAACAAAGCATCGACTCCTATATGTGTCGTAACTGTACCCAATCCCGACACCTGATGACCCTAATAGAGTCGGTAAACGAGTCAAAGTACAGTACTAGCATATAGAGTCTCAATGATGTTTCAAGTAGTAAGGACTAATGGTGTACAACCAAAACCACGGACTTTATCCACTCGATAAATGATAACCACTTGGAAAGTCCGGATAGGGTAGTTCGATCATTCATCGTATGAATATCCATTTGCATGCTTTGAACATCTCTATGTTCCATACCAATGAATCGTGGTACTCGGCATCGCAAATGCTAGTCTCAATCTCGAGTGATCCTTATCCTTATTAACGGACGGCTCAATCGACTAGGAACTGTTTAGAATATACAGTGACTATAAGATGTGTTTCATGATAGTCATCCCCATGCACTACCATATCTTACATACACTATAGTATATTCAAGGTCTTTATCAAAACAACAATAGTATATCACAATATAACAATATGAAGAAAGATAAAGTCATTGCCATTAATAAAAGTGTGAATTATATTAAACAAAATAATGTTTATACAAAGAGTCATCAAAGCCCTTAGCCACAAGTTGGCTCACCGGGCACCCACTCTTTCATTTATGTTTTCCTCTAAGACTTAAATTTCGAGGACGAAATTTCTTAAGTGGGGGAGAATGTAGTAACCCGCATTTCTAATTAGTGATTAATGAGTAATTAATCACGTGATCATGTTTAGATTAAGTAAAACATGATTAAGTAAGTTCCTGTTGGGATAACGGACTTTAGAAATGGATTCAGAGCACTCGAATTAGTTGAATTGGTTTAGCAGGATCGGACGATCCGAAGAAGAGTTCGGACGATCCGAAGTGGATCGGAAGCTCTGTGCCAGGATCGGAGGCTCCGATCGAGATCGGACGCTCCGTCGGCGAGATCGGAAGCTCCGATCTGGACTAGGGCACACGTCATCGCTTACGTCAGCAAGGTGACATCATGGCTGACGTAATATTGAGCGATCGGAAGCTCCGAAGGTGCGATCGGAGGTTCCAATTGTGTTCGGACGGTCCGAACCGGGTTTGGAGGCTCCGAACTCCGTCTATAAATAAGGGGCCGAGATTTCATTTTCAAGTGCACCTTTCCCTCTCTTCTCTCTGATTCCTAAGCCTTCTAACTCAGATCTAGGGAGATCTAGGCATCCTACGGGAAATCCAAAAGTGTCTTAGTGATCTAGACGTCGTCGCGGAGCTACGGCCTAGTTTTGAGGCTATCTACAGCAAAGGGCTAACGACGGACGCAGGTATAACTTTGGCATCCTAAAAATATTTAGGAGTATGCAATAGCTTAATTAAGGCCTTTAGAGCTTGATTGTTGATGCATGGATATTTGCATTGTAGTAGCTAGTAGACTGGACTAGTAGGCTTGAAGTCTAGACCAACAGAGCTAAGTTTGACCAGCAGTGTTAGAGGTACGTAAGTACTAACCGAGATAGCCGGCATGATATATTTGCTTGTATGTTGCATGAGTATGTGCTATATGCTTTATCGGGTTTTAGCATGTTTTACCGTCTTAGCACATACATGATTTTACGTGTGATTGCATCCGGAGAGATGTGAGTCATTGACAGTCTCCATAGAGAACAATGATCTCAATTTGGACTTGAGTCAGGTATGACAGTTTCCATATGAGGCTTGTATCCTGTTTTGGATTCGGGTCAAGATAGGGTTGGCTCATCCCTGATATGGAGTATACGAGTACCCCGCGGAATAGCTCTCTAGCCGGTACTGTATATTCTCGGCGCCATGAGCAAGTGTTTTCACTTGAGTTTTAAATCATCTGTGTGCGCATATTTGTATTTATATCATTGCTTCGTATTGAGCGTTCTAGCTCACGCCCTTGTGTTTGGGTATTGTGTACCTTGTGGTAGGGCAGGTTTGAGGCTGGACGGTCCAGGCGGCTCTCACCAGGATTGAGCTTTGGAGAGTGCGAGGTTGTAGAGGGTAGGGATTTGTTTACCCTGAACCTTCGATTTGGTTGTATAACAGTACTTATATACTTGTGATAGCGTCGGTTGTATTCTGTCGATTGAATTTGTTGTATTTTAATTATTCGTACTTTACACTTTAAGCTTTTATTGCGTGCGCTTTTACTATAACTCTGATTAGGTAGTGGATCCGGGTTGGGTCTCTACAGTTCAAATGACCGGAACTCCTAAAATCTTCTTTGAACACCTCATTGTATTCGAAGAGAGAATAAAAAAGAGCTAGCCACTAAGGACGGCAGCTGAACATGGACCCCTTAGGTTTCATGAGGAGCGGTCGAACTCTAGTGTAGGGGAGGGGAGAGGTTTTGCTTGGGGCCAAGCTACAATATTTTTTCAGGTCAATCTAAAATCCACTATTTATAGTTAACTTCGTGGACTCGTTAAGTTTCTTGAGAGGCTCGGTCAAACCAAGCTCATAGTAAATTACTTTGACTCATGAGCGTGGTGACATCATCAAAATCCCGATCGATAGATATCATCGATTTAAAGATTTTAAATTTTTCATTATTAAGATTAAATTCAAATTTTCAAATCATTGAGTTTAAATATGACAGTTGTCTCTTGTAGAACACTTTCACTTAAATTAGACAGTTGCACTCTCCTTCACTGTTTTTAACAATCGTACACTCAAATTCTTCATATGCTTTTATGAACTCCTTTATAAGAATATCGTTTGATCGCATCAAACTCTTTCCTCAAATTCAACTCCTTGAATTTATTTATCTCAATAGGAACAAGAAAATCAGTTCTTGAGTGACTCTCAATTGTCCAGGAACAGCTAATCGTGGGTTCACAATTCTTTGTGATTCAAGACAAAATTCATCCTTATTCAAGCTTACTCTAATCTGTAGGGATGTAAATGAGTCGGATCTAAACCCGACCCCGTATTAAATCTTTCAAGGTGCGGTGGGTTTAAACCCAGTCAAGCGGGTCCGAGACTGGTACGAGGTTTGACCAAACCCTCCCCGCCAAAATATACATATATATAATATAAATATAAAAATATATGTATATATATTAATAATGTATAATATATTTTTTCTTATATTAAATATTAATATATTATCCATAACTTGAGTTTATAGTATTTTTGGATTGAAATGATTTTATTTTATTATGATATATTTATTATGAAAATATATCATTATAGTTTTTTTCGTTATTAATCTATATATATCAAAATGAAGTTTTTTCCATATATAGTAAAATCCCGCCAAAAATTTTAAGCTAAAAAAAGAAATTAAATTTACTTAATTCTATTTATATGTTTAATGCACCGAAATTCACATCAAATACTAATTCAAAATAGTTCACATTTCATATAATATATATATATATATATATATATATATATAGAGTTTTTTTCAAGTGCCCACCTATCATGCCCACTACCATGCCCACCAATGATGTGACACTATTCTATTGGACCTACAATTTATCACATCCAATGGAATAGTGTCACATCATTGGTGGGTATGGTGGTGAGCATGATAGGTGGGCACTTGAAAAAAACTATATATATATAAGTGGAGTTTTTACCATATATAGTAAACTCCCGCCAAAAGCTTTAAGCTAAATAAATAAATAAACTTTATTTAATTCTATTTATATGTTTAATGCATCGAAATTCACTTCAAATATTACTTATTCAGAAATAGTTCACATTTTCATAGATATATATATATATATATAATATATAATGCACAAATATAATTGATTCAAATTTACTTGCTTTATAATAATTTGATTTGCCAAAAAATTTACACTTAAAAAGGTAAATAATAATAATACTATAAATATAATAATAAAGCAATTTAAAATTTGCTTAATTAATTTAAAAAAATATAATTAATTATTTGAGTCCATATATATTTCAAAATATCTTTAAATACTATAAACCAAATAATAATTTACAAATGTGTTATATAACAATTTCTTTCGTTTAGTATTTCGAATTTGCTTCGTAAAAAATTTTATATGGAGCTAAATTCGCTTGGAAACTTAATAAAATTTTCAAAAAATTATCATATATATGTGAAATCTTTAACAAATTTTATATAATAATAATAAGACAAAATTTTTTTTAAGATTTCCCAATTATATATATAATTTTCAATAAATGGATAAATTTTCGTAATTTAAATTTAAAATTTTTATGGAGCAAAATCTGCCTGAAAATTTGCTTCAAATCAAATTTTGAAACAAATTACCATATATATGTGAAACTTTAATAAATGCTATTGTTTGCAGACAAAAATGGCTCGAGCGGATGTGTTGCGGGCATGCCAAGTACTCACGTGCCAAAATAAACGAAAATAAAAGAAAACAAATCTAACACCTAAACCAAGCAAAAATGAGCTCCAATTTCGTCGTCAGTCTCAATCCACCGGTTATATGCCAAAGAACGCAAGAAATAACGAAGAACAAGCCTTAATAACAATCGAATTTTGAACGCTGCTATTACAAACTTGAAAACTGGCACGTGTTTGCCATTAAACCTAAGAAATATGCTACTGGATACTTCGAGGAACCAAACAAAAAGTGCTAAAAATGTGCACTGAAAATTCTCGAAAAAAAAAATGAAGATGAAGAATGTATGAAAATTTGCAGAAATATTGCTCGAAAGATTCTGAGCTTTTTGGAGCTTGAAGTTTTGTGAATTGTTGATTCTCTCCATTGTGTTGCATCTGCCGATGGTTTTGGCTTTTAATTTTGGCTAACTACCCACCACTCTGCTTCACTTACTACTGGGCCACGTTTCTTCTCCACTCTCTCATGTTTTTAATTTTGACTTGGTCTTAATGAATTCATCTTCCATTTCTGATTTGCCGCTGGATTCTTGGACCTTAGGCTTCTTCATTTTGATGGACCGAAATGATTGGGCTACTCAATCTTAGGAACTGGGCCAAAGAACTCATTCTATTTTGGGTTGAGAAAATAATTTTATTTTATGGGCTAAACAATTGCCCCCTGCAAGTTGATGGTCCACTGGGCTATCAAACCTGGACCATGAACCCTAATCTTTGCTGGGCTTGAAATATCGCATATTGGGCTTTTATCAAATAAATTTTTGGATTTTTCAAATTTGGTACCTGCAATCTGATTCCTTGTTCTTTGTAGTATTTGATCACGCCATTTAAGATTTTGTTATCATTGCTCACCAATTTCCCAAGATGTTCTCTCTCCTGTCCCTTCGTATTCACTCGTTATTAATTAAATACAAGTTGATAAATTTTAACTTGTGAAAATATTCTTTTTGTCCTAAATATTATTAATATAAAATTGAAAAATAAATTTAATATTTTTTTGTTAATTTAAATTTTAAAATTTTATTTAATAAATTTAAAATTATTTAAATTTCGGCGGATCCAACGGGTTTTACGCAGATTAGACCCCTCAGGTTCATGGGACGGGTCCCGGGTTTGGCCAAAGCTACCCCGTTTCCATCCCTACTAATCAGTCTTATTTTATGTATCAACTCCTTAATCATAAAAATGTCGGAACTTATTTATAATTAGACCAATCTAATCATGATAAGAGCGTCTAGTAGCACCACTCCATGATTCCTTAGTTATCAATGATAGTGTATGCAATAACCAATTGATTATGATTACTGTACAATATAGTCCCTTCATCTTATATATCCCGATCAAATTTGAAACAATTGGTTCATCGAGGGTTGCATACTAACTTTGATAACGATGTGATAAATAACCGAGAATACATATTGACATCGCTTGTGCAACTAAAGAATCCCTTTGCTCTAATGCACATCTCACACCCTAGCCAGATATTCCATGGAGTACTATTATCTCATATCACATAGGATATCCACATTTTTAGGTGGGCGGTGAATTCCTGACTATAATGTACTGGATCTTACATGTGTCGCAACTGCGCCCAACCTCGCCACTTGATGATCCTCACAGAGTCGGTAAACAAGTCAAAGTACAGTTCTAATATGTAGATCCTCGATGTTGTTTCAGGTTGTAAGGGCTAATGATGTACTACCACAACTACTATCGACTTATCCACTCGATGGATGACAAACCACATAGAAAACTCGAGGAGAGTAGTTCAGTGAAATCGTTGTATGAACACCAATTTGTACATTTAAACATCTCTATTTTCTTACCAATGAAACAAGGTATGCAACATCACATATAACCTTTATTATTCTTTTGGGCGGCCCAATTAACCAGAAATGTAGTTTGGAATACACAATAACTAAAATATGTGTTTCATTATTTTTATTACATGTACACACTCATATTTATTTACTACAATATATTCAAGACCTTTATCATGCATTTTACATGAGTATATAGATAAAATAAATGTCAAATATAAATAAAACATAAATCCATATTAAAATAAATATTATTTATTACACTTGAGGGAATAAAATCAACCAATAATTGGCTTGTAAAACATTTACTCTAACAATGGCATCATCATTTTCGGAGGATGCTTAGTGCATGGTTACATTTCAAAGAAAGACAATTTTTATCAAACTTTTCAGGTGTTGCTGCTAATTAAGTTTGCCACAATCAAAAGCAGCCTTCTTAAGGAAAAGGCCACCCAAGAACTTAGCCAATACACAGTCTCTGATAAAATTCAACAGAACCCCATCTCTCATTTGTATTGAACCTTACATATATGCTGACCAAACAAGATCAATGCTTCTCCATCTCCTCTTTGCATAATTTTCCAACCCTTTTCTGATTTTTTGTTGCTCGTTCTCTCGTGATTCTCCTCTCAAGGCAGCGGCAAGAACCCTGGCCAAAACAATATATACTGTCTTCAAGTGTCGAACAACCCCCTTGGGCTAAATCAGGTGTCATGGGATGAAACGCGTCGCCGACTACACAGACATTTCCTTTGCTTATGTTTCCCCATATCAGATTCCAAGGATGTTTAAATCTTATGAGAGCATACTCCAAATTCGCCGCATCAGTTTCTTCGATCACACGTCTGATCTTGTCAGGAACTTTTCCAATATTGCTCAGGATATGCTATTTCAGCTTCATTCGATCTTGGACTATTATTTATTTGTCTGCACCAATTTTTTCAAAAAATATAATTTCAGAAAACCATAAAAAACAATAGAAATCTCTTTAACTTCAAGAGACTTGAAGGAACGTAACATTCACGTGTGTGTGTATCACAACTTGAGAGGGACCAAGGGTGTAGAACCAATGAACACTGTGATCATCACATGGTATGACACCAAATTTTACACCCTTTTCGAAGAATAGTGTAAGAAATATAAACGGGTCGCCCATGAGGGCTGACCCAAACCGACCCAGTTGAATTCAAATAGCAAATTTGAATTCTCTTGGAGGGAGTAGTTTTTTAACTACCATTTAACTCCCATTAGTTTATATAATGAATTAATTAATTCATATTAAGGGGTGGTTAGCCGAATCAATTGAAGGATTGATATTTTTCATTCTTATCAAAGAAGCCGTGACTTCTTCAGAATATATCATACCACATTGATTAAGCATTTGGATTGTGAACTCGATCCCTTTCCGTTCGTGATCGGCATCAGACCATTGCATTGTTAATTTCGTCGGAAGATAGGTTGGTAAATTCAACTACAAAAGATCCTATATCGAATTAAGTGTTATTCGATTCGATAGATTCGAGTTTAAGTTTTTTCCGTCATTGGTATCAGAGCATGGTTAGTTGAATTTCTAACTTGGTTTCGATGTTTTAAATGCATTCGTTTGATTCAGAAATAGATTTTGCTTCTGTTTATTCAAGGAAATTCGAAACTGCATTTAAATATTTTTCTGGACAGAATACACGAAGGTTAAGGTTGTATTACCTAAATGAATTAGTCACCGATATGCATGCCATAACAATAATAAGAATGAGGTTGAATACGTGTTTGTAAAGATGGAAACCAGAAAAATCTACAACACGTCTGAACGGCACACTAAACCCAAGTTTTTTATTTTATTATATGACATGATGATACATGATGCACGTTAGTATATTTATAGTGCAATCAGAAGAAGAATCATCATAATATCTATATATATATAATAACTGAGTTTTTGCCAAATATAGTAAAATCCCGCCAAAAACTTTAAGCTAAAATAGGAAACAAACTTTATTTAATTCTATTTATATGTTTTATGCACCGAAATTTATTTTAAATATTACTTAGAAATAGTTGTCATTTTCATATATATCTATATATATAATGCACAAATATAATTGATTCAAATTAACTTACTTTATAATAATTTTATTTGCCAAAAACTTACGCTTAAATTGGTAGATATTAATTAATACTATAAATATAATAATAAATCAATTTTCAATTTAAAATTTTCTTAATCACTTTATAAAAAATAATTAATTATTTGAGTCCATATATATTTCAAAATATCTTACAATACTATAAATAATAATGTACAAATGTATTATATAACAATTTATTTCATTTAGTATTTCGAATTTGCTTCATAAACAATTTTATACGGAACTAAATTCATCTGAAAACATGCTTCCAATGCCAACGAACAAACTTTTCAAACAATTATCATATATATATGAAATCTTCAATAAATGCTATATATATATTATATAATAATAACAATAACAACAACAACAACAACAATAACAATAATAATAATAATAATAATAATAATAATAATAATAATAATAATAATAATAATAATAATAATAATAATAATAATAATAATAATACAACAAAATTTTGCAAACTTCCCAATTATATATAAAATTTTCAATAAATTATAAAATTTTTGTAATTTAGAATTAAAATTTATATGAGTCAAAATTCGTTTGAAAATTTGCTTCAAATAAAATTTTGAAACAAATTACCAAATCAAATTTTGAAACAAATTACCGCATATATGTGAAATTTTAATAAATTCTAAATTTCTATAATAATACAACGAATTTAGAATATTTCTCAATTACATATAAAATGTTCCATAAATAATACAATTTACCTAATTTAGAATTAAAATTTAGAAATTTTACAGAATTAAGGAGGTTCATTTTTCTTTTTAAAAAAGTTTATGTTAGAATACAGAAGATAATATTATTCGCAGAAAAATTTAATTCGTTTTAAAATATTTACCATATTTATGAGAAATACTTATATCATTTGAGATAATCTTTAAATGGACATACCAATTTTGTGTGATTACATTAAATTCTTTATCTTGGTTGATATAACTCTTATTAATAGAAATAATATAAAAAGATATTATAAAAAATCATATATTATTTTTCTATCAGAATTTTTAAAAATAAATATTTTTCAAAAAATTCAAATTTTTTGTCGATTAATAAATTTGATTAAAAATGATAATTATTTTTAGAATATGTTAAGTAAATTTATATCAAGGTTCTAATTAAGATACGTAATATAGATTTATGGAAAGTAAATATACCAAATATTCTAGACGACGCTCTTTTAAAAATTCTGAAAATGTAATATTTTATAAAACAAATGTTTTCGAAATAAAAAAAATCATAATTTTCCATCAAATATATTTGAATTCAAGAAATTTAAATATTTGACGAACACAGAAGTCATCGACGAATCAAAATTTTTTGTCATGTTTAATCTTGAAGTGTCGTGTAATTAAATGATCTTAGCATGCATTTATTATTATATTTTAATTTGTGTTAATTTATCACTTTATTTTTCTAGATGTGATTGGGGTAAATATTGTTATTTTAATATCTTATTTTTATGGTGATTATGAATTTGAATTCTTATATATTCCATATATATTTATAATTTTTTAGGCACCACAAGTTAGCATGCACTTTGTGGGAAAATTTTATGGATAAAATGATGATATTTTTTTTATTACAATTGGTGATGATCCTGTATTGAAAATAATTGGTGATCAATCACATAAATTTAAAAATATTTATATACACATAAAAATATACGATGTAGATCATATATTGTAATTTAGCTTTTTTCAACAAGAGAAGTCGAATGTTGTAATTTAGCTTTTAAAAAATATTTCATCAAATAATTTATTAAATTAAAAATATTTATATAACACACATAAAATACATTTGTTTTCTTATTAGTTTTTTTATGGTAAAAGAAAATATTTTTAATTTTGTCTGCATTGAAAATAAAAATAATAGAAGAAGAAAACTTAAAAATAAATTTACATTATTTTTTATTATAATAGAAATAATATTTATCTGGTTTTATGAGAGTATATACTTTTGAAAGATAACTACACAAAACACTAAAAAAAACAATAATAAAATATAGTCCATAATTTTTTACCATAGATTTTTTTAACAAGATAATTATTTTTTTAAATTTTAATATTCATTATAAAATTTTTCCCTATCAATTATCTAATTTCGCTCTTTAAGAAAACTAAAAACAAATATAATAAAAAATATTTGCAATTAAAAACACATATAAAAGAAAAATATGATAGATTAAACAAAGATAATTTATTAATGAACATATTTTTGGTCTTTAAATTTGAAGAAAAGTATAATATTCTATCTTATTAGTTAAAATTTATAATTTTAAACCATTTATAATTTTTAAACTCCGAATAAATTGTAATTTTTTTTTTTTTTTGCAAAAAGGTTATTGTTAAAAAACTTTTATATTTGGTTTTTGTGTATATACACTTAACAATTTTTATAATCTTACCAAATTAAATAAATTTATCTATATGAAAATTTTACCCACTATATTAAATTAAAATAATAAAAAATTTTAAATATGATTTGTATATTGTTATTTTGGTCTATTAAAAAATAAATTTAAATAGTTTCCTTTTATACATTGTTAAAAATGGGTTAATTAAAGTATGAAACAATATTTTTTAGAATTATAAGATTTTGTGGGACATTACGTTTTAAAATCCTAAAGAGTTGTAGTATATAATAATACTAGAGAGAGATAAAAAATCCAAAATTATATTGAAGATACCATAATTTGGTCGCCAAAATGATCTATATATACTTAAGGACAACAAACCGTATCGTACAAAAAATATATGTCATATCGAAAAATATTGAATAAAAATTTTTTATACCGATACCGCACCAAAAATTTTGATATATACCGAAATCGGTGTACCGAAAATTTTGATACATATAATTATCATAACGATTATACCAAAATTTTATGATATACAGAGATTTCGATACGTATTGATCGGTATATATATTCAACTTTATACAAAAAAAACTTTATATTTTTTAAAAGTTATAAATATATGATATTATTAAATTTTAAATATATTCATTATATTTTATCAATATTTTTAAAGATATTCAAACGATTATACTTATTACCAATATATTTAATCGTTAAATATATAAAATAACATACCGTGCATCGCACGGGTGAAAAACTAGTATATATATAAATAAAAGATAGTAAATAAAGGATTATAAATTGCATGACAAAAGGATTAGATGATCTGTCGAATATCATATGCAAGAAAGTTTTTTTTGGAAAAACACTTGTCACTTTGTTTGTCAAGCGGTGAATTGTTTTCTTTCAGTGGGTTTTTTTTTTTAATACATGGAATGATTAAATATATGAATCCGCTTTCTGAAGTGATATGAAGAATGTTGCTTCGTTCAATTTTTTAAAATGATCGAAAGCTTCAGGATTAAGTTTGGGATTCTAATTGTGACCCTTAATTAATAATTCCGTGTGTTTTTGAAAGGAAAGTTTGTCAATAAGATTGAGAATGAGAAATCATGAACAATAAAATTTTCATAGCATGAATATTAAATATTATGATTGGCTTTGTGTCCAATATTATATTTATTCTCATCTTAAATAGATATGGCAAGATTTAGACACACTCTTAGCATCCTTCGGGGAGCAGCTAGACTACAAAGAGCCCCGGAACGAATAGCAAAATTGCACGTGTTTAAGCAATATAAAATAAATCACATGCATAGCATGCCTCAACATATTAAAGTTTGGGATGACATGCGTATGGATCTTGTGCATTTGGGTCATTATTTTCGAGATTATGATATATTTCGAATATTGAGAGATTCTCTGCCTGGATGTTGGAAGAGCATGTTCGATGAAATATTTAATGAAAAAGAATATTCGTCGATCCTCCTTAAAGATTTACAGTCATCACTGATTAAAAGATAGAGGAAAGAGGTAGAACTCGAGATGAAGAAGTCGTTATCTTTAATGATAAATACTGGTGCTCGTCTCTTGAAGTTCGCTCCATCTGACAGGCTCTCAAAGGGAATGACCAAAATGATAACTCGCATGTGCAATAAGAAGAAATTAGATTTTATTTAGTGAAATGTCTTGTTATAATCTATGTTTCTATGTTTAGTTGTGCATGTTTTATATGAACATGTTATGTGGCACAAGTAATGTAATTTATGTTTTATTTGTGTTTGAATATTAGCATGTTTTAAACTTTAATGTTAGTTTATGTAAATACATGCTTATCTATATATGTTTATTTGGAATTATTGAGACATTCCAAGTTAAGTGGGATTTTTAGGCTGGAAGAATTAGAGTGATTCTCACCTAAAATCAAATGATATATTTTGTAACCTTGAAATTAAATTTATGATGATACAACATTAGGATTGTAGATGATGATTGGGAACTTAGTGAACTTTCGAGTCTATACCTTATGTTAAATCATCATATATGTTAATTACAAGTACAAAACTAATGTGTACATTTTAATGAGCATTAACATGTGTTATCACCTCTAAAATATACAGACCATGGCATCCAAATCTATCATTGCTGATCTTAACAAAGGTGACAAACTGAATGGTGACAACTATGATACTTGGCGCCATAAGATTTGGTATGTGCTTGATGAGCAAGATGCCTTAGAAGGTATCAACCAAATCATGCAGGATCCCGGTGTGGGAAACACTGTTCAGCAGAGGAGAGATCAAGAAGCTTACCAAGCATGGAAAAAGAAAGATTCCACTGCTCGTGCTATTTTGGTTAGCTCTGTGATTGATGATCTCATCCATGAATGTGAACAACATGCTACTGCTCATGACATTTGGGTGTACCTGAGGGAGAAATATGGAGGTACCACTGTCACCCGCCTGAGGCAATTGACTATCAAGTTTGACACTTACAAGAAACAAGCTGATCACAACATAAAACAGCATTTGAGAACTATGTCAAACATGATACGTGAATTGACCCCGGCCGGTCATATTCTCTCTGATGAGCAGCAGGTTCAAGCTTTGATCCGATCTCTTCCAGAAAAGTGGGAGCATCTGAAAGTCAATCTGACTCACAATGATAGCATTAAGACTTTCTCTGATGCTGCTCGCCATGTTGAACTTGAGGATGAGCGGCTTGGTGCTGCTAAGTCCATAGCAAGTGCTTTTGTGGCTGAATCTAGTTCCAAGAAAGCTTCGGGCTTTAAACGCTTTAAGAACTTGAAGAAAAACTGGAAGGGAAAGAATGTTGTGGAAGGATCCAAGAAGAACAACTTCAAGCCAAACCAAAAGAATAAGCGTAAGAGGTTTGGGAAGAAGAAAGATAAGAGCAAAATGAAGTGCTATAATTGTCAAGAATTTGGTCATTTCGCTCGCGAGTGCCCTGAGCCTAAAAAGGTAGCACTTACTAACGCTTTTGTGAGTACTATATGTGTCTCTAGTACTGTTTTATTAACTGAATCTTATCCTGTGTGGATTGTAGACTCAGGAGCAACAGACCATGTAACTAGAGATCGTGAAGCGTTTGTAGATTTTCGTCGAGTCCCTAGTGGTACAAGATGGATATATGTAGGAAATAATGCAAAAGTTGAAGTCAAAGGCATCGGTACTTGCAAACTTGAGTTGCATGGTGGCCGGACTCTTATCCTACATGATGTTCTCTATGCACCTGAAATTTGACAAAATCTAGTATCTGTTGTTGTTCTTCTAGGATTAGGATTCAGTTTGAACTTTAGTAGTACTCTTGTTCGTATCTACTATGGCAATATGTATTATGGTTGTGGACATCTTAGGAATGGTTTTATTGTGTTGGATTGTGACAGACAAATATTTAACTATTATGTTGATCGTTGTGTTTCGTTAAATGTTTGTTCATCTAGTCATGCAAATGTGGATGCTTATACTTGGCATGCTAGATTAGGTCACATAGGGCAAGACAGAATGAATCGACTAATGAAAGTAGGACTATTGGGTTCTATTTCTAAAGTTGATTTTTCAAATTGTGAACACTGTCTTGCTGGTAAAATGACACGGAAACCATTCGGAAAAGCAATTAGGGCAGAATTCCATTGCAATTGATTCATTCAGATATATGTGGTCCAATGAGTGTGAAGGCAAGACATGGAGCCTCTTACTTCATTACGTTTATAGATGATTTCACTCGTTATGGTCATGTCTATTTGATTTCACATAAATCTGAAGCATTGGAATGTTTTAGACGTTATGCAAATGAAGTGGAAAACCAAATGGACAAAACCATAAAGGCCTTGAGAACTGACAGAGGTCGTGAATATCTATCATATCAATTTAAGGATCTATGTAATGAAAAGGGAATAATTAGACAATTGACTACTCCTTACACACCTCAGCAAAATGGTGTTGCTGAGAGAAGGAATAGAACATTGTTGGATATGACGAGGTCCATGATGGCACAAGCTAATTTGCCTATTTCTTTTTGGGGAGATGCTTTATTAGCTACGGCCTATATCTTAAACAAGGTACCTTCAAAGTCAGTTACTTCCACGCCATATGAACTTTGGACTGGTAGAAAACCGGATCTCAGTAACCTTAGACCTTGGGGATCAGCTGCTTATATTTATGATTCTACAAGTAAATATGGAAAGTTGGGTCCTCGAGGAAAGAAATGTATTTTTATTAGATACTCTGAGTATTCTAAGGGTTACGTGTTCATTGGTGAACAAGATGATGGAAGCATTACTGAGATTGAATCACGAAATGCAAAATTTCTGGAGAATGATTTTCCTAAGCGAGGTGAAATAAAGGGGAATGAACCTTTATTTGAGTTATCTGATTCAGATAACGGGTTGTTGTCAAATGAGTCATCAAAAGCTCAAGTGGATGAGTCGTTGTTTGATCCCAGTGGGAGAAATCCTGATCACAATGATTCATCTGATCAGAGTGGGAGAAATCCTAATGGTCCTGCTCACGTTGATTCATTCGATCCGAGTGGGAGCAATCCTGATCCGAGTGGGAGCAATCATGACCACGATGATTCATCTGATCTCCAACTTCGGAAGAGTAATAGGAAAGGTATGCCTAAACGTCATTATGACATCGAGGGGCACACGTATATCATATCTTCAGTTGATGAAGAAGAGCCTAAAAACATAGACGAGACTCTATCTTGCCCTTCGAGGGACAAATGGATGAATGCAATGGAAGAAGAAATGGATTCAATGAAATCGAACAAAGTTTGGGAACTAGTTGAAATTCCACATGGTCGTAAAGCTATTGGGAACAAATGGATTCTCAAAATTAAGCGAAAGGCTGATGGAACAATAGAGAGGTATAAGGCTCGACTAGTGGCAAAGGGTTATACTCAACAAGAGGGTATTGATTATGAAGAAACTTTTTCGCCAGTAGTGAGATTTACTTCTATTCGTCTGTTGTTGGCCATAGTTGCTAATTTGGATTTAGAATTATATCAAATGGATGTTAAGACTGCTTTTCTCAATGGAGAACTTGAGGAAGAAATCTACATGGAACAACCAGTAGGTTTTGTTGTTAAAGGTCAAGAAAACAAAGTTTGTAAATTGAACAGATCAATTTATGGCCTTAAACAGTCTTCTAGACAATGGTATTTGAGATTTCACAGAGCGATCATCTCATATGACTTCATTATGATTGATGAAGACCATTGTGTTTATGTGAAGAGATCCAATAGAAAGTTTGTAATTCTATCTCTTTATGTCGATGACATATTGTTAGCTGGAAATGACAAGGAGTATATAGAAACCATTAAGAAGTGGTTGTCCTCGAATTTTGAGATGAAGGACATGGGTGAGGCGGATTACATTCTAGGTGTTAAAATTCACAGAGATCGTTCTAAGAGACTGCTTGCATTGTCTCAAGAATCTTATATTAAAAAGGTTCTAGAGCGATTTAGAATGTCGAATTGCAAACCCATTGATACTCCTGTGGCAAAAGGCGAGAACTTGAGTCGTGAAATGTGCCCAAACACTTATGAAGAAATCCATGAGATGTCTAAAGTACCATATTCTAGTGCAGTAGGGAGTTTGATGTACGCAATGATGTGTACTCGTCCCGATATTTGTTATGCTGTGGGTCTGGTCAGCAGGTATCAATCTAATCCAGGAAGAAGACATTGGAGTGCGGTTAAAAGGATTCTGAGATACCTAAAAGGCACTATGGATTATTTCCTCTGTTATCAAGGAAAAGATCTAACAATGATGGGATACACAGATGCTGATTGGGGTGGTGATTTAGATGAGCGTAAATCCACTTCTGGATATGCTTTCTTGTTAAATGGTGGATGCATATCTTGGAGAAGCAAGAAACAAACATGTGTATCTCTATCCACGATGGAAGCCGAATTTGTGGCGTGTGCTTCTGCAGTGCAAGAAGGTGTTTGGTTGAGAAGATTTCTAGATCATTTAGGTGTAGTAAGCAGTCTAGTGGGAGCTGTAACAGTTTATTGCGATAATCAATCAGCAATTGCTTACACAAAAGATCCTAAATATCATGGGAAAACCAAACATATTGATACAAAGTACAATTTCATCAGAGATATTGTTGAAAAGAAGGAGGTGACTTTGAAATACATGCCTACGCGCATGATGGTGGCTGATCCTTTTACTAAGCCAATACCAAGAGATATCTTTATCGATCATGTTAGATCTCTTGGACTACGTAGGATGTGATTGTAGTAGAACACATGAATAATTAAGACATTGTGTTCATTATTATAAGAATGTTTATTATGCGCTATGTGTACACATTTATTTTATATTTTTTATCTGCGCATTAAAGGTATGTCTGACAAGTTGAGATTGGCTCTCTCACACGAGCAATCACCTTTGATGTTGAGAAACATGCAGAGATGAGACAGTATTGATTTTGTAGTGAATAAAATCTATACATATGTTGCCTTGGTCATGAATTACCAAGATGAGATTACTTCATGAAATTGTAATCGGATTGGATTTTCCCACAATCCATTAAACTTGTCTATAGCCAGATTAGAGTTTTCAATACATGTTTGAGGATAAGCGAGGTGAAAACTCAAGTTAAGTGTTGAGACACACTTGAACCAAGATCTGTACGATGTGAATATTAAAATATATGATATACGCTTCCAAAAGGAGGAAGAATCACATCGTATCACGTGTTTTTCATACCACGTGTGCTGAAGTGACCATCTGGATAATGAGTAGATGAGTCCCAACTCATTGTGTGAGATCCGTAGGTTTAAATACAAACCTAATCTTATACCCTTAGGACTTTCAACGATTTCTTTAAATTTTATTTTAGTGTTGCTACTTTAGCATGATACCAATAACTATGGATGATTCGGTAATGCGGTACATGTCTAAGAAAGCAACTAAAATAGAGATTGAAAGATGTCAGTGGAAAAGAAAGATTTATTTTGACACTCATTTTGTATTCACTAGCCGGCTAATTATGTTTAACATAGTTGTTAGAACATAATTGTGAATACATGAATATGGATTAATATTCTATCAAGTATGCTCTTATTATTTTGTATGGGACAAGAGATACGTTGATTAGTGTAATAATAAATCTGGGGTATAACGAGTAAATATCCTCATGAATATTTTGAAATGAGCTGCTATATATCCTTAACAGGTGTATGGCTATGAGCTCTGATTTAATATGCTTGTTGGTCACACGATCCATTTGCTTGTATGAATTTTGTGGTATATGATTGTGAACATACTAGACGAAAGGTCTAGCCCTCATGTGCGAGTGGGAGATGTAAGAAATATAAACGGGTCGCCCATGAGGGCTGACCCGAACCGACCCAATTGAATTCAAATAGCAAATTTGAATTCTCTTGGAGGGAGTAGTTTCTTAACTATCATTTAACTCCCATTAGTTTATATAATGAATTAATTAATTCATATTAAGGGGTGGTTAGCCGAATCAATTGAAGGATTGATATTTTTCATTCTTATCAAAGAAGCCGTGACTTCTTCAGAATATATCATACCACATTGATTAAGAATTTGGATTGTGAACTCGATCCCTTTCCGTTCGTGATCGGCATCAGACCATTGCATTGTTAATTTCGTCGGAAGATAGGTTGGTAAATTCAACTACAAAAGATCCTATATCGAATTAAGTGTTATTCGATTCGATAGATTCGAGTTTAAGTTTTTTCCGTCAAATAGAAAAAGCTTAGGTTCCAATCCATGACCGTTGTTGAATTCTACTAAGCTCCTAACCACTGATCGGCCTGCTGAATAAGCTTTACTCAGGCCTAGATATTCGGCCACAACAGAGTTCACTCCTTCACACCCAATCAATACCTACAATACATACACCAAAAACTAACTTGGCTTAATCTGTATTTCATTTCATTCCAAGTAGCCAATAACATATATAGATCCTACCTTGGCTTTTACAATGGTTCCATCAGCCAGATGCAAAGACTTGAAGCCATCTGAATCTTCAATTTGAACCACTTTGGAGGAGTACTTGATTGTCCCCTTTGGATGT
Organism: Henckelia pumila; assembly: GCF_033568475.1. Taxonomy (NCBI): domain Eukaryota; kingdom Viridiplantae; phylum Streptophyta; class Magnoliopsida; order Lamiales; family Gesneriaceae; genus Henckelia; species Henckelia pumila. Next base: position 131,442,050 of record NC_133123.1, on the reverse strand, counting down.
TCATTTTCTAGTGTTTCTAGCAGCGTCCTTCTATTTACCCAGTACGAGTCACCCCTGCATATATATGACCACCATTTAATCCATATACACACAACAAATTCCTTTGAAACAAAGATTAATACACTCTGAATTGACCCATATATAGCACTTACTCCAAGTCTACGGTTTTAATAGGCCTGTCTGCAGTGATCTCACCAGAAACTACTGATGTAGCCATGATTCTGCACAAGGAATTAAACTACGATTCTTCAGAAACCAACAAGGCGCGCAAGTATGGAGAATATTTAACAGTACTACAGTAGTACTCACCCAGTAAGCTATATGTGTTTTGCACGAAGGATTTGTCCAATGCCACCAAGTGCATCTATTGCCTTCCAAGCATTTGGCCACGTTCCAATATCTCAATGACTCTGCGATTCCAACACCAAACTCCGGATTCCCAACCTGTCAAATCCAAATAGATATGCATAATCTTTACTTATCTTTCCTTATACTAGGAACGTGTTATCAGTTTGTTTTTAGTCAATTCAATCAAATATCATATTAATAATAAAATATTTTTATTTTACAATTAATATTCAATTAAATTTACTTATATTTGGTCAAATATGAATAGAAAGTTATACTGATTAATGATGGGTTCTCTGCAATATAATACAATGAAACGATATTTTATTATGGAGAAAAATTATGCAACTACACATACTTTATAATTAATAATTTTTTAATCAAATTTTATTAAATTATTGCAATATATTTGTAAACAAATGAATACTAAAAAATAAATAATAAATTAATTCATTTGAAACATTTAGAAGTAGTATGTATTATATATTTAACTTTATTAACTTTTCAATAATATTTTAATCTACGTCAATGATTTTATTATATATAGCACAACATATGAGTGAATAAATCATAAAACCAAAAGACGAATGTTCTCTAAAAATCAATTTATATATAATATGGCGAGCAGATATGGAAAATCATTTATACAATTAAATTATTTTTTTTAACTTAAATCCTAATAACAATTTCAATTAATTGATCCAGTAATTATATACATAATATGGTAAAGATATAAGTAGAAATTATTTTTACACTAACTTTTTCAATCCAATTTAAATACTAATGATAATTTCAAGTTATGGACTTATAACAATAGAGAGACATGAGTAATAATGAATCTATATAGATTTAAAGTGATTCTTAGTTATCAATATTACATTTTATACATAAATTTTTTAATTGGTAAAAAAAATAAATAAAAACTTTTTTAAATGATAAAATTTAAATGAATATATAATAAAAATTAATATGATAATTAACATAATTAAATTTAGCATCTTAATTAACAGCTACTAAAAATTTATAATTAAATCATTATTTTTTAACAAATTTTATTAAACTAATGTAGTATATTTGTAAACAAATTAACACTGAAAAAATAAATAATAAATTAAAACAAGTGAAATATTTATGAGTAGAACAATTATATATTATATATTTAATCATATTACCTTTTCAATACCACTTTAATCTACGTCATTGGTTTTATTATATCTATATTATATTATAATAGATGAGTGTCGTATACTAACCGTTTTTGGTGTGTCAAATCACACCAAATTTTTTTCTCATTTTATACCTAAATTTAACACATATATTCTTCAATTTATATCTCAAATGATTAATGTATCTTCATTTTTTCTTTAACATTATTATCTTATTTTTTCTTTATCTTATTTTTCAAATTTTATTATATGTTTTCATTTAATTATCTAAATAAATTTTTACAAATTCTATTTATTTTTTAAAAACTCAAATGTTTATTCTTTATTATAATTTTTTTACGGTTTTCCCAATAATTGAATTGCCGAACACGTGAAAATCACGTGATACGATTTGATAGGATCGGTTACAAGTGTAGAGGGGAGGGGAGGGGAGGGGGGGGGGGTGAATACACTTCTAAACAGTTTAGTATAAAAAGGTTGAACTCGATCGGTTTAATGATGGAATTCTAGACTTAATTATCTTGGTATCTAATGTAATTTGACAAACAAGGTGTGTGCGAAAATTTGCCAAATTACATATTTGAACACTGTGTAATTATTAGTTTAGGATAGGTGATGATAGTAGGTAAACTGAAATAACGCAAGCAAATGTTTATGGATGTTCGGAGATTTCAAATACTCCTAAGTCACCCCTTCTTCTACCTCGGAAGGATATCACTAGAAGACTTTGAATTTTACAGGCAATTTGCAAAACCCCGATCCAGTTTAGGACTTAGACACTGCCTAAACAAGAACTCTTAGTACAACAACTTAGTTTCAGTCCTAGACTGATGATAGAACAAAGATAAATACAACTTGAAATTCTTAGCACAAGATTGATCCTTCAATGATCAGAATAATACTCAGGCGTTTGTGCTTCGAGTTCCTTGATCGATTCTCAAGCGTGTAAGACTTTGAATGTTCTTGTAGATAGCAATATAAGCAAAAATTACAGTGCGCAAGAGAGAGCTCCTTAGAACGATCAAGATCTCTATTTATACCCTTGGATTGTTAACGGTCATAAATTCAAATTGAATATTCAGATAGGTTTTTGAATTATTCCCGTTGTATTTGTCATTTTCAACAACAAATTTTGGAGCCGACATTTCCCTTTGCATTGCAGCACTACCTTCGTCAGAGTGTGTCAGAGTACGGACGATCTTATCCAAAAGTGGTATGGTAGTAAACTGGTGAGGGTAAGCTGATGAAGTCAGTTTAGCGAGGGTAAACTGATGGAGTCAGTTTAGCGTAGCATTTCCGGCTAGTTGAGCAAGGCAGTTTTAGCGCGAGGCAGTTTAGCTTCCATAAATCAGTTTATTGCCTTTCCATTTGGTCTTCTTTTAGATCAGCTGAGCTTCGTAATTGTAAACACCAAAACTTAATTTCCCCAAAATTTCCCCATTTTTGGTGTTTATCAAAACTTTGAGATAAGAAGAGATGAACTGATCTTTTTAAGTCATTCTTAATAAACTAATTATGTCAAGTGCAAAATGTCAAGACTTTTCTAAATCTTCCCACTTTTTGATAAATCAACAATAAAGATCCGGAGGGTTAGATACAAGCGTAGATGAAATAAGAAACTTGTAATGAAATATAATGAATTATCTTCGATCAGATGGATGTCTTGGCATGGAAGAGCTGCGACTGGATGACGGTAAGTGAGGTACTGATGTGTTATGGCCTGAAGCTTGTGCAACAAACTGATGTCGCAAAATGTTCTGAGAGAGACTGGTCAAGCTCGCGATTTGCTTGTTAAGGCCTTGAAAATTTGATTGAACGGATGTGTGCAATGATTGGACAAATATGTTCAAGTTGTCAACTTTTGTCTCTAAGGATTTATGAGAATGGTTCAGTTGAGACAATGAGCTATGCAGTTAAATTGAATCTTGTGAGACCTTGTCCATCACAGTAAGTTTTTATTGAAGTTTGATTAGTTCTGAACTCAATGTATGTCTCAGAAAAGAGACATTTTTTCTGGTTTCTCGTTGATTGTCCTTGAGAGCAGTGACATCCTTAGACATATTATACAATGAAGTTTCCAATTAAGAAATAAGCTCATACCAATCATCTTCGTGATTTGGTTTGGATGACGGAATTTCTTTAGCACTGGAAGGGTGTTCTGTCTGTAAAACACGGAGAAAATCTGTCTTTTGTCCCTTAAAATGAGATGGGGGATCAGTTTGGTAGGAGATTTAGTAGCCTTTGTGTAAGACCCGGAATTATTTAATTTAATCCAAATTTATTTAATATTAATCCGAGTATATTTAGAGTTTCGATTTAAATTCTAATATTCTTAAATTATTTAGGATTGAAATTGAATTAAAAAGAGGGCCGAGGACTGAATTGCAAATATTGGAAACTTGAGGGGCCAAAGTGAAAATATTGAATTTTGGCTTGGACACTTGTTTCTGAAATATTTATTCACGTGTATATACATGGAAACACTCAGATTTTATCATCTCTCAACATCCAAAACCGTGAACGTCATCTTCAACCTTGGAATTTATGTTCAATCCGTCATATCTTTTCATCCGGTCATCCGAATTCAATTCCGGACATAGCACTACGATCCTATCTTCAAGGGATACGTTTTGGTATAAGTATTAACTTGTTTCAAGTATGTTTTGAAATTGAAATATTGAAGAAATCAGATTAGAAGCATGAATACGTGTTCTTAAGCTTTTATCTCTCGTATATTCGTCGTTGGATTGAAGAACGGATATTGTGTGTATGTGCTATGATTTTCCAGCTTATATTCGGTGTCTATAGCTGCTGGTATGATGATTTTGATGATATATTTGCTGGTGTATCATGTATATGATATGGGGATTGATATATATATATATTGATTTCGATATTATGTCGGTTATCGATTTTCAGTCGCTACGCTTTCGATTCGTGTTTTGAGACCATGTTGATAGCCGATGATTGAGCTGAGACATTCTTTGTAATTTTATTGACGTTTTAGTATTTTTATTCTTCAATTTCATACTAGTTTGAAGGCTAACGACTCAAGAACTTGAATTTGAACCGAAGAAGAAGAAGTCAAGGTTGAAGTGATTTTGATTGAAGATATCTTAATGATTTTGAATCGATTTTGAAATGATAGAGTTGAATGAATTTTGATATGAATGTTTTGATATTATGTTTCAGATTTGAAGCATTCAAAACCGAGAAAACCAGAAGGTATAAGACGACATCGCGAGTCAGAGATTTGAAACTCAAGAATGAATCTTCTTGAGTTGTCCCGCTAAAACCACATACTTGTTTATTGTTTTGATTTGATTTTGATGTTGTCGATCCATCTCAGGTAGTGGATCTTTGAGTTTGAGTTGATACGATGATGATATGATATTGAATTGATTCTATGCCAAGATCTAAGACGATCTTATTTTCTAGTCTGAGACGACTACGATAGATGGATATCCATATCAAGATCGATTATGAATCTTGATGGCAACGATATTTTATGAATCAATTCTTGATCGATATATGCGTTATTTACTCTACTGTCGAGTCGATTATGATTAGAGTTGATATGATTTCTTTAACGCTTTATATATGTCGATTATACTGAAAATGAGTTCTCACCGGAGTTTATCCGGCTATTGTCTTATTTTGTATGTGTGCATGACAACAGATGGGGCAGGAGTTGGCCAGAGTCGATGTGGATAGCTTGAGGGAGATATTAGTTGTGGAGACGTCGGGTTATGAATAGAGTTTGCTGTCATGACTTTGTATCAAACTTAGTTGGTTGGAAAACATGTTAGTTATACATGTGTATGTAACAACTTTTGAAGCACTAAGGTAGTATACATGTGTAGATTGAGGTTTGTTGATATACACTTTGTTTGTATGTATTTTGAGTTGGATGTAAGGGTTATACATCATGAAACCGTCCTTGACAGCAAAAGAAATCATGTTGGGAATTTTTCTGGCTATTTGAGCGCACCCGTGCCCTGGCAGAACTTTTGGGCACGGGGGCGCTGGCTTAGAGCGCACCCGCGCCCATGTTTAAAAAAAAAATTGGTTTCTTATTTACTTCTTGATTTGTAATTAATATTGATTGCCCATTAAGATGAAATATTAGCATCCGAGGTCCCCACAACAGGTGGTATCAGAGCTTAAGTTTCTCGGACTGAGAATAGATGAGCGGGGTAGATTGAGTCTTCTATTCTGATTTATTTATTCTTGAAGCATGTTTATTATCTTAATTGATTTACAGCTTTAAGAATTGCATGCTATCTGTTATCTGATATGATTGGAAGCATGTTGAACTGAGATTGAATCAGATTCGATCTTTTGAGATGCATGATTGTGCTAATCAGAGAAAGACTGAAACAGAGTTGTGGTCTGCAATTTATATTGATGAATTATGCATTAATCTGTTTGATTAACAGATATGACTCCCCGACCAGCACCGACGACTAGACGTACTTTGGCTGTGAAATAGCCGGAACAGACTAATGCTGCACAGGTACAAGTAACAGCACCTGAAGTTGGACAGGGTAGTACTTCTGTTGATACGATGAGTGGTGATGCAACTCCGATGGAAAAATTGCTGAAACGATTTCAATCCTTCAAACCACCGACGTTACAAGGAACTGAGAACTCTGTTGATTGCGAGAATTGGCTGGAGGATATTGAGCAGTTATTTGAATCCCTCGACTATACAGATGATCCTCGTGTGAGATTGGTGATCCATCAATTACATGGCCTTGCAAAGAATTTGTGAGTAGCGACGAAGAGAGCATTTGAAAAGCGAGGTACAGTTATTACATGGTCTGTATTTAAAACTGCTTTCTATCAACGGTTCTTTCCTATTTCTTATCGAAATAACAAGGGAGCGGAGTTTGCAAGTTTGCAACAGTGACAGATGAATATTGAAGAATATGTTGCAAAGTTCACCAGCTTACTGAAGTTTTCTCCACATATTGCTGCAAGTGATGAAGCTCAAGCCGATCAATTTATAAATGGCTTGAATCCCGATGTCTTCACTTTAGTGAATGCTGGACGACCAAACAATTTTGCTGATGCTCTTGATCGTGCAAAAGGAGCTGAAGCAGGGATATTGAGGCAATGAGGAGCACAGTTTGTGGCACAACCGATGAAAAAACCACAAGAGCAGCCACATATTCCACCACCACCTCGATTTGATGCTGGAGGTAGCGGTAGTGGCAAGAAGAATTTCTTCAAGGGAAAAAGCAAACAGTTTAAGCGGTCTGGTAGTAGCTCTTTGAGTTCTAGTGGATCCAGACGGTCCAGAGGTGGACAGAAATCCGGTACTTCTGATGTGTATTGTACTAAATGTGGAGGACGTCACACCAATGAGCAGTGTAGAGGAGTGTTTGGCACCTATCACATTTGCCAACAACCCGGTCATTTTTCCAGAGTATGTCCACAACGAGGTTCTGGAAGTGCACAGGGTACTGGATCATCTCGATCAGTGACACAGCCAAAGAGGCAAGCATCCTCAGTACATTCATTCCAACCTCAGCCATCATCACAAAGCCATACTGGAGGAAGTCAAGCTGGGAGCCAGCAACAGAGGAAACAAGCTCGAGTGTTTGCACTGACTGAAGATCAAGCACAAGCTGCACCAGATGATGTGATTGCAGGTAACTGTTTCATTTCTAGTTATCCTGCTTATGTCTTATTTGATACTGGTGCATCACACACTTTTACTTCTGAGCAATTTGTTGTACTACATGAATTGCATGTTGAACCCTTAGCTACTGTCGTGTCTATTTCATCACCTTTGGGAAGTGATATTATATCAGTGAAGTCGGTACGAAATTTTACATTGCAGTTTGAGGGTCATGAGATTGAGATTGATTGTATTGTGCTTGGGTTGTCTGATTTTGATTGTATAATCGATATCGATATGTTAACCAAGTACATAGCCACAGTTGATTGTTTTTAGAAGATTGTGAAGTTCATACCGGAGATGGCTGACGAGTGAAAATTTTATGGTAAGGGTTCCCGAGCCAGAATTCCTTTGATATATGTTCTTTCTATGACTGACTTATTGCAGAAAGGGGCAGAGGGATTTCTTATCTATGTTGTTGATGTATTGAAAGCTAGCCCGAAATTGGCTGATTTGCCGGTGGTTAGTGAGTTCGCTGATGTTTTTCCTGATGATATTTCGGGATTGCCTCCGTTTCGAGAGGTAGATTTCAGTATAAAATTGATGCCATGTTGGAATAAACCAATGTCTTCCATTACTATTCATTGTGACAGTCAGTCAGCAATAGGAAGAGTACAAAGTAGTATGTACAATGGTAAATCTCAACATATTCGTCGGAGACACAATACCATAAGACAATTGATCTCGAATGGGGTTATTTTGGTTGACTATGTGAAGTCAAAGGAAAACCTTGCGGATCCGCTTACAAAAAGTATAAATAGAGATCAAATGTACAAACTACTTGGAGGAATGAGTTTAAAATCCAAAAATTAAAATATTTATAGCGGTAACCCAACCTTGAGAATTGGAGATCCCAAAACCTTGGTTCAATGGGACAACTAAGTTATAAATATTAGTTTGAGTGCTTGGAATTGTTACTTGCTCATTCTTGAAATATCCAAGTATAAATGACCTGCAAAATGTGGTGAGGTTAATTTTCTTTTAATGATTCCTATACCTATGAGGTAGAGTAAGGATACTCTTGATAGGAGATCACCTATATAAGTGCAAAGTATTGGCCGCTTTGATTGACACACTTATGAATCTAAGATATGGTCCAGGGCCGAAATGGACACAACGTGAGAACAAAATATGTTAGAGTATTGTTATGTAAGTACTATTGACTTGGTTTACATAAACAGTTGACTAGTTCAAGACATCGCGTCACTATGCAACTAGTAGATCCGATAGTATTTTACTAAGGTAGATTCAAAGCCACAAAATACCTATCCTGATGTAACAATAACTCAAAATGACTTTTTAGTGAGAATGCTAATATACGTGAAATTCATTCATGTGGGGGATTGTTGGAAAAAATGTTGAATGAATTGTTGGAATAAAATGACATGAAATGGACTTGAAATATTTGTCCAAAAGGCTTGTATATTTGTCCAAAAGTCTTGTCCCAATTGATGCAAAAATTTGAATTTGGTGAAATAAATTGGAGAAAAAGTTGTCCCACATTGGAACAACTCCAATTTGTTTCTCACCTTAAATAATCCAAATTTGGTTTATGGGATTGGGCCCTTAGGGCACCGGATGTTTTGTAAAGGTGCAAGACGCTAATTGATGCAACAAATACGCGCACGGCCGGCCGGCTCGGCGAGGCGTGGCGAGGCGAGGTCTTATGATCAATTATTCTTTTTGGATAAAATTTGGTTAAAAAATAATAATAATAATAATAATAATAATAATATGTTTTATTATTTTTGTTAGTGCGCCGATCGGTGGTTTTATACCGACCGAGCGCAGCCCTCACCTTGAGGAACACTGGGCTTCAGAAAAGTTGGGCGCTCGATCGGTCAAATTATACCGACCGAGCGCACCCTTCTTTTTTCGAGGCAGTATGTGTGGCCAAAGTAGGGCGCCCGCGCGGTGAAAATTTACCGACCGAGCGCGCCTTCTGGGCTCCAAAAAGTTGTGTCTGTTTTTGGGCTTTTTCTATCACGGGTTGCATCCTTAGGCCATAAGACGTATTTTACGTCTTAGGCTATATATATGATCAGTTATAACGTATAATCTGATAGAAAAATATCTGATAGCATATACATCAGATTTCTGAAAAATCTCTTCCTCTCTCTCACAAAAGAAAAAGTTGATACATATTTTAGTTCGACGAAGATCGAGATATTTGTTGTGTTGCTATATCTCGATTGTATAGTCGTTGTATCTTAGAGACGATTGCCGCCAACGTTGAGCACTGTTAACGGGCAATTTTGTCTTGCGGATAGAGAGATTCTCTCGCCTCGACTAGTTGTTGCTTTTGTTGCTGTTGATTGTAATATTTGAAATTTTGTTTAGATATTTTAGATTTTTTGTTTTGAAAAAGTATAGTTGAAGACGTGATTGATATTTTGTTAGAATAAGTTTTTAATTTTGATGATAACAAACATCAACAAGCTGTTTCAGGAACTAGCTTGCTAGGTTCTATTTTATAATTGTATCAACAAGTTTCAAGCTAGATGTCATAAACTGAAACTGGATCACTAGCTCATTGTTCAAAATTCTAGAATTGGAGTGTCGGCTACACATTCTTTAATTAGAAAGATATACAACTGCTATAAGAATTGAGTTGCTTCCAGTATTCAGCCTAGAATGCTCAAGATGCATGGTTCCTCACATAACAAGCTATACCTTTTAATTAATTCTACTTGCCAACCACACTTTTTTGAGAATCTTTTGACCAATCATGCACACTGGTAGCTAGATGCATGTTTCTCAAGAATTCCTTTTAATAAGATAAATTAGATACGCGTTAATCATTCTCTATCACGATTCAACTTCATCAGAGTCATTAATTACCATATTTGGTTAATTAGATTAGATGACATGCAAGGAAAATTAATTGTGGTGTACTATGAAGAGAAAGAGGACAAATTAAAGACATATTACTTTTGTGTATGCTAAAGCAAAAGTTTGAATGAATGTTGTAAAAGGTAGTGTTTTCTTCCTAAAAGACTACTAAAAGATTATCACAAGACCGGCCATATATATCTCGAGCACTCTAATAAGAATATACTCAAGTTGCTCATTTCTGCACACTCACCAAGTAATATTTGATCATTAAGGATCACTTTGTGCTAGACAAAAACTCAAGCTAGTTTCATCAAGATATTTGACCGTGTGGTGATCAAAGTCTAATAATTCACAACAACATGTATTTGCGTTTGTTAAGTTTGAAACTTGGAATTTCTTAGTCACGCCTGGGCCTTCGCCCGCGACTGCACAATGGGCCCTATAGCAACTACTTCGCATTGTATCAACTACTATAGAATTGAGATTGGATTTGGATTTCAAATCCATATAATTGAAATTATATTTTGATGTTTGGTAAGAATTTAAAATATAACAGTGTGAATTGATAATATACATTTTTAGATAAATGTATTTTGTAAAATTTTCAAAGAATACTTGAAGAAATCTACGAGTAAGTAATATAAATATAAATTTTTGTAGAAAAATTATTATTTTTAAAACTCAAATCCTATGAAATCTCATCAAATTCGACTAATTTTATAAGAATTTCATTCAGTTAAATGAAATCTCATCAAATACCAATCTCATTTCAAAATCTCATTTACCAAACATTAAAATGGTATTTGTAATTCCAAATCCCACCAAATCCCATGAAAATCAAAATAGAAATAATTTTTTGGTTTCAATTTTAAAATCAGAGCAAAAAAAAACCATCGACTAATTATGGTTCAGTTTCAGTTCCCAAAAATAAGGAACCAAAACCATGTGAAATTAGAACCAAAATAGTAAACTAATCTAAAATCTTGTTGTATATATGCATATGAAAGTTTTATAGTTAAACTATTTTATATTCATAAATTAAATTTAACCCTTATTACGACATATATAATCATTAACAATTACTTTCAGCGCTTCACATATTACATTGTTATTTTCATCTTTAAGTTTAAAATAATAAATTTTAGTTCAAGTCGTAACCGAAACTATTAGAAACCAGAATCGGAATATAACCAAGCAGTTTGGTTCTTGATTCACCTTTAATTATAACTGGAACCTTGTTTAGATATCTCGAGAGTGAGTTTATATGGGCGAATACATTAATGTTTGTGAAAAATATTTTTCTTAATTAAATATTTGATAGTTTATGTTGGGTCCGAAAACTCAAGCAATCTTGATTTTGATGATAACAAAATTAGTTATTGTGTTTCTAACATATTTAATCAAATATGTAGCTGGAACTCAAACTTAGGGAGTGTTTTGGAGAGCTTCTAGGAAACAATATTTAGCTTCATGGCGAAGTGTTTTTGAGTGTTTGTGTATGTCAACTTAAACTTCACCTTTTAAGTTTTAGCCAAAAGTTAGAAGCAAAAATGTGATATTTTTTCATGCTTTGCTTGAGTTTAAAAAATTATAAGTTGACATATATAACCTTAAAATATCTATCATATTACATAATTACTCTTAACCTTGATTCATTTGACCTAATTTTCTCTCTTCATATGAGTTTAAAAATTTCTAATAGAATTTATAAAATTTCAATCATATTTTATTACAAGCATTTATTTTTCAATAATATTTAACATTTTTATATAATTTACATTTTCAGATTTTTAATACATATTTTGTGTATATTTATATTAAAAAAATTCATTTTTTATATTTTATTTTATTAATCATGTATATTTTTCAAGAATTCGTGTTATAAAAAAAATTGATTAATTTTGATACGATATTCATAATATAATAATTATTATATAAAAAGATGGTGTGACTATCAAAATTTAAATAATTAAAAGAGATCATGTTGGGTATCGAATATATGTGTAGAGGGGGTGAATACACACTTAGTAAATTTTATGATTTATGATTAAGCAAATGTTAATCTGCTCAAGCGATTTTTCTTAGCTTCCTAGAAGAGTAAAAGCTACTAGAGTAGTGCAAAAACAGTTCTCACTAAACTAGGTGATAATAATGAAGTGTAACGTGATGCAGTAATGTAAATAAACACGAAGATGTTTATGGATGTTCGGAGATCAATCTCCTAAGTCACCCCTTCTTCCTCACGGGAATGATACACTAGAAGACTTTGACTATTACAATGTTTTGTAATACACCCGATCCAAGTTAGGACTTATCAATCGTCTAAAATGGAACTCCTAGATTTACACTGATAAGATTCTAAGTTCTTATCAAACTTTCTTCAGTTGATGATGATGAATGTCTAAGCTATTTGAGAGCTTAGAGTCTCAAATCCTTGTATCAGTAGATGTTCTTTTGACAACAGCTTAGATCTGAGTAACTCTTGAGTAGATATCTTCTTAGATCAGATGTGCTTTGAGGCAAAGGGTTGAGCGATAGATTTTTCAGAACAGCTTCAAGTGCTCGAGTAAGTAAATCTTCGTAAAAGATGATTGTCTCTTTCTTCTTGATATTCTTTTATATTTATATCAAAGCCTTCAACGTCTTTTTCTTTTTGTCAATGGTAGGAAACGTCCTATATGTCAAATAGCATTCCTTGTTTTGTGAAGTGCAATTTGTTTACTTCAAAAATATTTGTATTAGAGACACTTTAGTAGTCTATTCAATGTGTCTTCACATTAAATGCTATTAATGGCCCTTCACCTTTTGTCAGGCGACTCCTTAAATGCTTCGTCCTTTCTCATTAAATTATCTTGTCAAGGATCTGTTACTAGGAATTCGTGACTTAAAGAATTCGGTAGGCATCCTTGAGACTTGTGAACGTCGTCTGTACTATAACAATGATGTATTGTTTTGTTATCACCAAAAGTTAGAATACAACAATTTCTTCCTTTTTGGTGATGACAAAACTTAAGCCCCGAAAATCATTATGAATAAAATAAAATAGATGAATTCATTGTGAAAATGAATTGCAATGATACATAATTTGTTACAAGCAATAAAGCGCAATGAAATCCTATTACACCTATGTTGCTAAGACAAGGAAAATATTACCTGTTGTACCGATTATTGCCTTTGCTGTTGTACTTCTCGCTTTTGTCGTTCTATATCAACAAATTTATTTTCTGGATCCTTCCTCCTTTTTGACATCACCACGATTGAGATAAGAAATAATTTCTCCAAGTTGAGCACCTAAAGTGGCTTGAAATGAGTCAATGCGGGAGTCAATGTGAGCGGTTAGATTAGCTTGCAGAACTGAAATCTTTGCAGTGGTATGCTCATTTGTATGACGAATAGTTTGTGAGACTTTGTCTGCAACTATTTCCATAGCGTGGAGATTTTGTTCCTTATAATTCCTTAATTTAGTGACGCATCGGCTGATCTAAGAGGATAGTCCATTGAGGCGAGAAATAATAGCAGATCTAGAGCTTGCAATTCCAGCATCTTGTCCTTGAATACGGTTGCTAAGGCTCTGCATTGTAGATCGAAGATTCTCAATGATACTTTCCAGATCATAGTCAGGAGATTCCATTGCAACAAGAGAAACTAAAGCAGGTTTGGCGGTGAGGCTGATGTCGTCAGCGTCGGAGGTATTGATGGTAACTGGTTGAGTATCAGCAAGGGTTCTAACAGGTGATGAAATGATGTTCTCAGCAGTTGGTGTTGTCAGGGTGATTTCGCATGTCCTGTCGTCCTGATCAAAAGGATCGGTAGGACCGGTAGAAGAAATGTCCTCAATAGTTGTTTTGGGTGAAGAGTCAGCAGACTGGGTCTCATGAGGAGAGGATGTGGGCTGAGCTACCTCAAAATCGGATAGGGCTCCAAAACTTTCGAAATAGAAGTGAGTGGAATCTTAGGTAGGGAGTCATTAGTAGCAGCTGTGGTGGTCTCGGTCGGTCTTGATGGTGAAAGATCAGGATAACATGATATCATAGGTTCTTCGGATGTGGAGGCAATTGTTGAGTAAGACGACGGAGATTCATCTTGTGCTGCAATAAATTCATGTTCTTTTGCTGTGAAGATGAGATCGTGTTGATCTGATTCATCGAGAGAGTCCATGATAGGTAGCATAGCCTCAACTTTTTGAAGTTACATTTGAATGTATTCATCTATTGGTTGAGAAAGGTAGTGTTTCAACCGATATTCACTTAGAAAAGCACATGTAACGTCCACCGATTGTTTGAGACATAAGATAACTTCACAGTCGTCTTTGGCAGTTTCGCTCATGGGTTGAAAGTTTCGTTCTCTTTGTGAGAGAATATAGCGGGCAAGGCTATCACGGAGTTGCACATTAACCAATTTGAATCTGCTGAGAGCTATTTCAAGATGAGAGGTGGCCATAAGAACAAACATCTTATCTTCTAATTTGGCAAGGTATTCCAACTTGTTCTCGTTCAAAATTTGAAAATACGAGATCGTTGTTCGATAGTTGAACCATTCATCAAATTCCTTGAGCCGAAATCGGACTGCTCTGAGAATACCAGAAATAATGAGTATTACTTCCATTTTTGCAATAGACGGAGCTTTAAGTGGAGGTACAAGAATGTCTTTTCCTGAAAGATCAGTCATGGGGTTGTTACCAGGTTTTTGAACTGATGGCTTGGTGATAGTTATGCCTTTAGAAGGATGAACCTAAGAGCTGATTAATGGAGCAGTACAAGTAAGCACTTTGTCAGTCGAGAAAGTAGTTTATGTGATTGTGGTGAACGAGATTGGAGAAATTGTAACTATAGTTCTCTCACTTAGTTTAGGTATCATATTTAAAGGATACAGAGCTGGAGCGACGGATTAAGGCAAATTACTTTAAGAAGTGCATTCATCAACTGTCGAAGAGATAGCTGGAACCATCGATGTTGCAACATCGGTAGATGAGGCTTTGACTAGAGAATTTGGAGTGTGTACAGTTGACAACAGCTTTATCCTTTTAGGCTTTGATTGAGATGGTTTGGGAACCTCTTTCTTCTTTGGGGAGGGAGAGATGCTGCCGAAAACCTGAACTAGTGGGGCATTGTCACTAGTATCATCATCTACATCGGAGTCAATGTGCACAATGCTTCTGCTAGTTCGAGGACGCTTCTTGTGAAGTATTGTTGTGCCGGCAGCAGCCTTCTATTGTTCTGCTCCAATTTGTTGCTTGATTGCTCTTAACTGATCGGTTGTCACTTTGTTCTTTTGTAAAAACACAGGAATGGTGACCGCATTGAGCCATTTTAAGATATGCAATGTCTCAAATGTAGAGGAGTCAACACCTAATGTGGCAAGAATGTGACATATATGTAGTGCGAAGCCTTCGGATTGACCTTTGCCTCTAATCATTTCGCAAAGTATGGAGTACAGTATGGACGACCAATTGAATTTAAACTGAGAAGCAATAGAGGCCATATACTGAAATTTTTCAAGAGTGATCTTGTCGTAAGAACCTGCCTTGACAAAAAGTGATTTGGCAACTATGTTGGCTAACAGGCGATACGCTATCTTCAAGCTTTGTTTGAGTCCATTGACCTCGATGGGTGCGCCATCCAAAGTAAATTGGGCTGCCCAATGAGCGGCATTTCCATCAGGTAGATCTGCGCATTTCATCAAACCATTGGTGGGCCAATGCAAATGTTTCTCCGAAAAAGTGTTGATTGAATTCAAGGCGTCGGTCCTAGATTAAGCAGGTGATGCTCCCATGGTTTAGCTTTGCGGAATCAAAGAATTCCTTTACTAGATCGTAGTTGACAGTAGAACAAGATCCAAGGAATTTGCGAAGTCCAGAAGCTTCAAGCATTCGAAAGACCTTAGAGATTTTGGAATTGTTGACCGAGTAAACTTCATCAAAGTTGATTCCCAAGCATGTCTTTTGGATCGACATCTTTGAAGTTTCTGAAATAAAAGAAAACGATTAGGATTTTTGTGAGAAAAGAATAACAATTTCAGGTGATAGTATTGTTACTTTGAAAGTTGTAGGAATATATATGTTTGTGTTAGGTGTGCAAATGGCCGCTATTTGGCATTCACGACAACGGAATTTAAAATTTGAATTTTGAATTTGAAAAATAAATTTGAATAGGCGCGCAAAATAAAACAGAAAACGATAGATAAAAATGAATAAAGAAATAAAATGGCGGTTAGCGCGAATTCCAATGTCTGTAAACGGCTGATGCCAAAAATGGTGGCGTTTCAGGTACGCCATCAGTTCAAGTAATTATGATCTGCGAATTTTGACCAAAGGAAAGAGGAGCAGCCGAGGTGTAACTCTACTGACTCTTTATCTTCTTGATAATTCCTATAAAAGCGCGGCCAAAGAGGGTTAGAGAATTAACAAAAAAATTCCAAAAAAAATATGTCTGGATCAGAGCAAGATTTTCTTGAAGATTTTAATGCTACTATAACTCAATCGCGAAAGAAGGAGTTTGAGAATCGAGTTGCTGCCAAGATTTGTGTCGAGTGGGAAGCTATTGAGAGGTTGCATAAACATATATCTGGAGATGTTCCACCGACTTCGGCTGAAGAGGTATGGCGCTTTACTGCTTTAAGGCGCCAGTTCAAGGATTTGCTCTGGACAACTCGGACTAAAGACCTTTTTAGTGCTGAGGGAACCCTTCTGCTGTTGCTCTACACGGAGCCTCATGAGTTGAAGCGCATTTGGGAAACAGATGTGGGTTTTGTGCGATCTCCAACCGTAGAACTGGTTATCTTCTTCCGAATATGGCAAGATGTTGTAGCTAGTGAGATTCGTAGAATTGAACTGGCTTTTGATGCTTCATTGTAATTGAATTCTAGTATAGGGTTTCCTGTAATCAGAGACATTAGATCTCAATGAAATAAAAAAAACTTTAATAAGAAATTACTACGGCTTTTCTTGTGGATCGGTTGAGGATTTGATAATTTCAAAACTTAATAAAAAGATAAATAGAGCGCATGATGTGATCTCTAGACATGAGGTCTTATCATCTTTTTAAAAGTACTATACACGCCTTTTCACATATCCAAAATGTAATCAAGATTTAAAGTGATGTGAGTAGACAGGCGGATACTAATAAAATAGTATATAGGTATTAGGTCTCGAAAGTTGTGTCGTATGTAAAAATATAGAGAGGTGACTCTTGAGTTCTCATGCTCTTTTGGCTTCCCTTTTTACCTATAAATATTACATGAAATTTCAGTGAGATATATAAACAAATTGAGAAAATTAAATGGATTCTCAAATTTTTGAGGCTCAAAAGAAATATCTTCAAGATCTAGTGCTTGCACAAGTATTAAGGGTATATGAGTGGGTGCAAGCACTTGATGACTATATGTTAGCGGATCCTCCGTTGTTTTCAATTGAAGATGTCTCGCGGCATTATGCTAGAGCTCGTCGGTTCAGAAGGATGTTGGGAACCCAATACAATCGAGATGTACTCAAACCAACGGGTTGTCTTCTCCTGATGCTGTATGTTGAGAAGATGAGCTTGGAACGACTATACTTCTTTGATAATCACTATGATGCAACCAGTCCCTTTAATTTGACAAATTGGATGCTAGAATGGGGTGATGCAGTAGACATAGAGATAGATACTATGACTATTTTGTGGCTCCGTGAATAGTCTTTGTCAGGAAAAAATGATCACACTATATTAAGCTTAAGTCTGGGAATGATGTAGTGATCAGAGATGTACTGTTCAAAAGTATCTATTTCAGTTTTCTATTAAATGCATAGTGCACTATAATCGATAAAGTAAGCTTATCAGACTGGCTGTTGACCTACTTGAACTTTAGCCTTCTACTTTTATTGTCTATAAATATTTCAACACGCAACAAAATAAATCAGTTCAAGCAAAATATCAAAATTCAAGTATCAATATGGATGATTTGGAGTGCGAGATAAGGAAAAACAGATATAGAAACAGAGTAATAGCAAGAGGGATGTGTATATGGTTTTTATTGGAGGCAATTCATCGCAAAATTCCTTCGGGTTTAGCTCTCATGGAGCCGCATTATGCTGAGGGATTACTTCGATGCAAACTTCTCTTGCGAATCAGAGCACTCGTGATGTGCTAAAACCTGTCTGAGGATGATTGAGTGGAGCCATGAAATGATGAGCAGAATAGTTGTAGCTCGCGTAGCATATCGTCAGGCTCAATAGGTTTTTAGGGGATATGATGTAAAAGAGTTGTGCATGCTCATGATAGTTTTAATCATGTTTTATGTAATGAAATGCACTGTTCCCCCTGAAATTATGCTCATCTTATTATAATTCTATTAAACCAAGTATGTTTCGAAAGTAAAAAAACTTAGCGTCTGGTAATGGTTTAGTGCAGATGTCGGCTGCTTGCTAATCAGTATATATATATATATATATATATATATATTTCATCTAAATCTCTTTCTTCAGCACATGCTCTCTTATGAAGTGATGTCGTACGTTGATGTGCTTTGTTCTTGAGTGCATTACAGGATTTTGAGTGATTGCAATTGCACTAGTGTTATCACAAAATATGGGGGCTTCACTTGACTGTATTCCATAGTCTCGAAGCTATTGTTCTATCCACAGTATTTGTGCACAGCAACTGCCAGCTGCTAAGTATTTTGTTTCGGATGTAGAGGTGGCAATTGATGTTTGCTTCTTGCTAAACCATGAAATAAGTCTATCTCCCAGAAATTGACAAGATCCGCTAGTGCTTTTCCTATCAATCTTGCATCCTGCATAATCTGCATCTGAATAACCAACAAGATTAAATTCTGAGTCTTTGGAGTACCAAAGACCCACATTTGTAGTACACTTAAGATATTTAAGAATCCGTTTAGCAGCAATATAATGAGATTATTTAGGTGTTGCTTGAAATCTTGCACATAGGCATACTACAAACATAATATCAGGTCTTCTAGCAGTTAAGTAAAGTAATGAACCGATAAGTCCTCGATACATCGTTACCTCTACCGGTGCTCCTGCTTCATCTTTATCAAGTTTTATTGAAGCACTCATAGGAGTAGCTATGGCTGAGCAATTTCCATACCAAACTTTTTAATAATTTCCTTAGTATATTTGGCCTGATTTATGAAGATACCATTCTCGAGTTGTTTTACTTGTAGCTCGAGAAAGAAATTCAATTCGCCCATCATGCTCATTTCAAATTACTCCTGCATCAACTTAGAAAATTTCTCGCATAGGCGAGGATTAGTTGATCCAAATATAATATCGTCTACATAAATTTGAACAAGCAGAATGTGATATCCTTTAATAAAATTGAAAAGAGTCTTATTGACTGTTCCAATGACAAAGTCGTGATTTAATAAAAACTGTGATAAAGTGTCATACCAGGCTCTTGGTGCTTGTTTTAAACCATAAAGAGCTTTATCAAGTTTTAAAACATAATCAGGAGTCGAGGGGTTGATAAAACCTAGTGGTTGTTCAACATAGAATTCTTCTTGGAGTAGACCATTTAGGAAGGCTGACTTTATGCCCATTTGATAGACTTTGAGATTCTTATAAGCAGCATATGCAAGGAATACTCTGATAGCTTCAAGTCTTGCTACTGGAGCGAATGATTCATCGAAATCAATGCCTTCTTCTTGTCTGAAGCCTTGAGAAACCAATCTGGCATTGTTTCTAATCACTGTCCCATGCTCATTCAATTTATTGTGGAACACCCATCGGTGCCTATGATGTTTTGATTGTCCGGTCGAGGAACTAGATTCCAGACTTTGTTTCTAGTGAACTGATTTAGTTCCTCTTGCATTGCTTCAATCCAGCTAGCATCTTGTAGGGCTTCATCGATGTGCTTAGGTTCTAGCTGAGAAATAAATGTTTCATGCAGTAATTCATTAATCATTTGATTTCTGATACGCAGAGGGGCGATAGGATTACCGATGACCAACCCAGGTGGATGATCTTTGCTCCACCGAAGACTTGGTCCAAGAGGATTTGTGTCCTGATTTCTTGGAGTATCGTCCTCATTTCTAATTATGTTATCCGGTTCAATGATTTCTTCCTCGATCCTTCGTTCTTCATGATAT
Source organism: Henckelia pumila (assembly GCF_033568475.1). Taxonomy (NCBI): domain Eukaryota; kingdom Viridiplantae; phylum Streptophyta; class Magnoliopsida; order Lamiales; family Gesneriaceae; genus Henckelia; species Henckelia pumila. The sequence goes on along the minus strand of NC_133123.1, from coordinate 131,421,935 downwards.
TGACTTAACTGTTCTTCGCTAGGTTGATTAATCAATTCTTCTGGTTCAATGTTTCTGATAGGGGGTTCATCGTTATCACTTTCATCATTTAGAACGGTTGTTTCTAGCCTGTTTGCTAGATCTTTAATACTTGCTTGAGATTTATCTGCACATATAGTAGCTTCATCAAAAATAACATAAATGATTTCCTCTACTGTCAGTGACTTATTTTTGAACACTCTGTAAGCTCGACTGACTGAGGAATATCCAATGAATATGCCTTCGTCTGTTTTTGCATCAAAGGCTGTTAAATGATGTTTACCGTTATTATGAATGAAACACTTGCAACCAAATACTTTAAAATATGAAATATCGGGTTTTGTGTCATTCCAGATCTCCTAAGGTGTCTTGCTATGTTTCTTGTTAATCATAGATCTGTTTTGAGTATAACATGTTGTGTTAATTGCATCCGCCCAAAGTCTTTGAGAGATGTTAGAATCAGCAATCATAGTTCTGGCTACTTCTTTTAGAGTGTGGTTCCTCCTCTCAGCAATTCCATTTTGCTGTGGTGTCCGAGCAGCAAATAACTCATGCTTGATTCCCTGGTCATCTAGATAGGATTCAAGGGTTTTGTTTAAAAACTCCCTACCTCTATCACTCTTGATCCGATCTATCCCAGTATGTTTCTCATTTTGCAAACGTTTTAAAAGTTTTATCAAGTGAGTAGTTGTTTGATCTTTGGAAGATAAAAAGATTACCCAGGTAAAACGAGAGTAATAATCTACAATAACTAAAGTGTACCTCATTTCCCCTAAGCTCCTGACCGGTATAGGACCAAACAGATCGATGTGCAACAGGTCTAAGCATTTAGAAGAAGGCATACACCCTTTTGTTTTAAAAGTAGCTCTCATTTGTTTGCCCTGCTGACAAGTCGAACAAACTCTATTATTTTTGAAATCTCCTTTAGGCAGGCCAAGAACAAAATCATGTTTGCTCAGGTTTTTAATGGACTTAAAATTCAAATGATTCAGCCGCTTATTCCACAACTAGTGCTTATCAATTTGAGCAACAAAACAAGTAGGAACTGACGGTTGTTCACATTGCCAATTTATCCTATATGTGTTTTGTTATCTTAGTCCGGTTATTATAATTTTGTCGTCACTAGATTTGATTGTGTATGAGTGCTTGTGAAATTCAATAGTGTAACCATTATCACACAATTGACTGATGTTGATTAGGTTATTGCATAGATTATCAACAAGCAATACGTCATTAATAACAACATTACCATGAGTAATCTTACCCTTACGCATGGTCTTACCCTTTGAGTTATCACCAAAGATTATTTTAGGTCCTTTGTAATGGATGATTTTGGATAATAGTTCTTTATTTCCAGTCATGTGTCTGGAGCATCCACTGTCAAGATATCAATTTGTCTTTTCTATCGAATTATTCTTCTCAACTGATTTTACTGAAAGTACCTGCAAAAAAGAAATATAACTATGGTACCCTTATCTATTTGGGTCTGAACTGGATTAGTCCTTTCGGGACCCATACCTAAATTACCCTTATGGATTTAACCGTATGTGCATCTGAAAAGTGAGTCGGTCGAGGTGTGTGATATGTGTTTGTGTGGGTTCTAGGTTTTACTGTGCACTGTTTGAACTTCTGATCTTTCTTGTTTAGTCTGTACCATTTTTGAACAGGCATGCAATTGAAGTACCAGTTCTGTGTCACCTTATGATTCCTGTACTTGGATTGACTTGGTTCAAATCTTGACTGCTTAAATTTAGATTGGTTTCCCTTTCTTTGTTCATTCAGTATAGATTCTCTCCAAGTCTCTCCTTTCCTTGGATTCTGAGGCTCCACATATCCCAGTCATTTATGCTTAGCCTTGCTCTCATAACGAATTGACTTTCCACAATTGATCTCGGGTTCATCATGTTCATATATCGTACTAGATCAAACAAATCTTATTTCATTAGGATTGTTCCTACTAGAATACGATTGAGTACCTTCCTCAGTAAGAATACATTTATTTGAGCCATATCCAAGGCTGGTTTTATCGTCTGTCTGTTTTTGTTTCTCATGTATCTTACCCAACGAGGTAGAAGAATTATTCCAAGAGTTGATTGTTTTAAGCAACTTCTGATTTTCATTCAAAGTGGCTTGGAATACTCATCTCATATCATCATTCTCAGCTGCTAGCAGATTTGGCTTAGTCTTTAGACCGTCAAGTTCCTTTAGCTGTAAACAGCTAGATTCTCTTGACTTATCAATAAGACTTGCCTTTTTCTGTTTTCACTTCCTCGAATGAAATAGAAAGCTTCTTATACTCAGCAACCATATCGTTAAGTGCTTGAACAAGTTCTTCTCGTGTAAATTCAGAAGAGTTGAAGTCAAATACCTCGGTGTCGTCTTCTTCATTATGAGAGTTAGCCATAAGAAACTGAACCTGTTCTTCCTCACTTTCTTCGGATGAGCTATCTGTATTGGATGACTCTGACTCAGTTTCTGCCCATTTGATTTTTCCTTCATCGGCAACTAACACCCTTTGTTCTTTCTTCTTTCTGAATGTTCTTTCCTTCTTTCCTTTCTTTTTCTCATAGAGCTGCTTTTTCTCATCGTTCTTGAGTTTAGTGCATTCTGCAATGAAGTGGCCTTTCTTGCCATAGTTAAGCACGCAGGACCATATTCTGTATGGTCTTGTTTGTAATAAGGTTTGTTAAACTTTGTTTTATTCTTACGCATGAACTTACCAAATTTTTTGATGAAGAGTGACATTGCTTCACTACTCATCTGCTCAGCTGTCTTCTTTGCTGATGCTTCCTCAATCGGTTGAGGTGAGATAGTTGAGGTCAACACCTTGGTGGGATTTGAAAGAGATGGTTCTTCTTCTGTTCTGATTCCGAGTTCAAACTCGTAGGCTTTGAGATCTACAAATAAGTCGTGAAGCTCTAGTTTGTTTAGATCTTTTGATTCTCTCATGGCTATGGTCTTGACGTCCCATTCTCTAGGCAGTGCTCGCATAACCTTCAAAGCAATTTCACGATTAGTGTATATTTTACCAAGAGAGATAAGTTCAAAAACAATATTTTTAAATCTTTCGTCAAACTCAGCCATGTTTTCTCCTAGTTTCATTTTGGCATTGTCAAACTTCTGAATGGCTACAGTGAGTTTGTCTTCTTTGGTTTGATCATTTCCTTCGCACAGTTGAGTGAGTTTCTCCCAAATTTCTTTGGCAGTAGAACAAGTCTTGATCTTGCTAAACATGTTCTTGTCCAGCGTTTTGTACATAATTTCTTTGGCTACGTTGTCAAGATTTTCTTTCTTCTTGTCCTCAGCGCTCCATTCTGCTCTAGGTTTCTCAACCATCTGTGGTTTGCCTCCTAATATGGCTATGGCAGTATTAACTTTGAGAATCTTCATTGGTCCATCAGTGATGACGTACCACATGTCATCATCTTGAGCAGAAAGGTGTGACTGCATACGTATTTTTCAGTTATCATACTCCTTCTTAGAGAACATAGGAATTTTATTTAGAGAATTCATGATGAATAAGTATCAAAAACTAAGAGAAAACCCTCTCTGATGCCACTTGTTAGGGATCGAATATGTGTGTAGAGGGTGGGTGAATACACACTTATTAAATTTTATGATTTAATGTAATATGATTAAGAAAATGTTAATCTGCTCAACCTATTTTTCTTAGCTTCCTAGAAGATTAAAAGCTACTAGAGTAGGGTGGAAACAGCTCTCACTAAACTAGGTGATAATAATGAAGTGTAATGTGATGCAGTAATGTAAATAAACACGAAGATGTTTATGGATGTTCGGAGATCAATCTCCTACGTCACCCCTTCTTCCTCACGGAAAGGATACACTAGAAGACTTAAGCTATTAAAACGTCTTGTAATACACCCGATCCAAGTTAGGACTTATCAATCACCTAAAATGAAACTCCTAGATTTATACTGATAAGATTCTAAGTTCTTATCAAACTTTCTTCAATTGATGATGATGAATGTCTAAGCTGTTTGAGAGCTTATAGTCTCAAATCCTTGTATCAGTAGATGTTCTTTTGACAATAGCTTGGATCTGAGTAACCCTTGAGTAGATCTCTTCTTAGATCAGATGTGCTTTGAGGCGAAGGGTTTAGCGATAGATTTTTCAGAACAACTTCAAGTGCTCGAGTAAGTAAATCTTCGTAAAAGATGACTGTCTCTTTCTTCTTGATATGCTCTGATATTTATATCAAAGCCTTCAACGTCTTTTTCTTTTTTTTAACGGTAGGAAATATCCTATATGTCAAATAGCATTCCTTGTTTTGTGAAGTGCAGTCTGTTTACTTCAAAAATATCTATACTAGAGACTCTTTAGTAGTCTATCCAATGTGTCTTCACATTAAATTCTATTAATGGTCTTTCACCTTTTGTCAGACGGCTCCTTAAATGCTCGTCATTTCTCATTAAATTTTCTTGTCAAGGACCCGTTACTAGGAATTCGTGACTTAAAGAAGTCGGTAGGCATCCTTGAGACTTGTGAACTTTTAGTTGACCTTTATTCTGATTTCCGAGATCAGTCGTACAGTGATTAGATGATATGCCGAGATTGGTTGACTATAAGCAGTTGATATCTTCTATTTCGGTAGTCAAGATTCGGTCAGCTGATATCTCGAATATTCAGTCGATATCTTCCAGTGGTCAGCCGATGTGCTAGAATCAGTTTTCCTGTTGTACAAGTGAACGGCGGCTGTACTATAACAATGATGTATTGTTTTGTTATCACCAAAATTTAGGATTCAACAGATCAAATTTATATAATTTAAGGGTATGGTTGTCATTTAACTAAAAATTAAGCTTGAAAACAATTATTCTCCAAACACTCAAACTTTAGCTTGTATTAGATTTAAAATTCTATTTCCAAACACTCACTACTTTAACATCTCACCAACTTCAAAATAATCTCTAGAAAAAAAACTTTTAAATAATTAAAAAAAGCTCTCTAAACACTCCCTTAATCAAGCTGAAAATCTGACGCAGTGGATTGTTTCAAACATATCTCATAGCTCGGTGATCCAAATGACGAGATCTAATCAGAATTCAGACCAGATCAGTTAGTTCGGATTTTATCTAGGTAATTTGGTTGTCGCAAAATCAAGTTGGATGCAATTGATATAACAACCAGATTAAAAATACCAGCTTTGGTATTTTGGCTATATTTGTCGGCTCAATGATCGAAATGGAACGATTCAGTATGTGTCAAGAATCTAAGACAATGATCTAAAAATCATATTCACAAGTTAAAGTCTGAATCGGATACAATCTGAAAATAGCATTGAAATTTCTGGATCTGCACTCAAATTCAGCCGAGCTGAATTTTTGGCACTGGTGAGTATTTTGAGCATATCTATCTAGTACAAACCCAAAATCAAGTGATTCTTGATTCTATAGATTTCCAAGACAAAGGTTACAACTTCACTTTGCCAAGAAATTAGTGAATTAAGAGCTATAATCAAGTAAGGAGATCTGTTCGAAATTGATGACCAGCTCGAAATTGAACCAGACCAGATCAGTTTGAACGGACTAGATCAAAATTGAACCAGACCACATTAGCCAACAAGCTCATTCAAACCAGTCCAATGAGCAGTGAAATCAGCTTAACTTCATAAAATTTCCAGCAACTCAAATATGATTGTTTCAACATCTGAAATGTCTAGAAACTTCCCAAATAGTCATATTCTTGAATCTAACATTCATATTATTCTTGGAGGCCATAAATACAATACTTTGAAAATCAATTACAGCCTTCGATGAGGATTAAAGCATGGGGAGATTATAGAAGAAAAACAAGCTAAGATGAGGGAAAGAGCCCAAGAAAGTGAAGTATGAGGAACAAAATGAGAGATGAGCCTTCAAAGATAAATCCTTCACAACAAATAAAGTTTGTAGAACACTCTTCCAAGTTCAAGTATTGAAAAATACATTTGAAGAGAGCTCACTCACACAAAATGAGGGGCATTTACTGTTGGAAAACGGTGATCAGATCAATCAGAATTGATACTCGGTGCAGCGGAAGTTTAAAAATTTTATATGGAACGATTCCATATCATGGGTATCAAAACTTTACGATTAAATTGTGCGTGTAAAAATTAAATAACAACTAAATTTTTACCTTGAATCTCGAAACGAGATTATAGACACCAACAGATTACTCTACTCTTGTTGTATATCCCAGGAACTGATGGACGAACAATTCTTCAATCAGGTCCACGAATAGAAGTTTAATCCCTCTGATAGATTGCACTAGAAAATCTATCAGAAGTTTCTACGAAGAGAATTAACGAATTTGATCCGTTAAACCAGACTACAAATTCAAAATTCACAGGCTGGAATTTTCAGAACAGAGAGAGGGGGGCGGCGGCCACTTTAAGAAAAACTAGGGTTTTCGAAAAATTTTGTGACCTCTGTTATCTAATTTCTGTACTGCAATAACTTATTTATAATGTGGGCTGCTAACAGCTTAGGGCCCATTAGTCATAAGTTCAAGCCTGACAAGCAAAGCCCGCATGTTCAGAAATTAATATAAAATTCATCATGACTCCGATTGATAAGCCAATTTCACCAATGTGCACAGAAACCATTTCTGCACCTTTTAAAGTCAAAATAAATTTTCTGAATCCGAATTCAGTGATTTCCAAAAATGTCCATCCCTATGTCATTTTAGGAAATCTTACTCCTCTACTCTGATATAAGAAGTCCTACTTCTTTGTTCATTAAATTTAACTCTTTAAATTTAACTATCTCAACGGGGATTAAAAATCCATTACTTGTGTGACCCTCAATGGTTCAGGGATACAGCTAGCCGTGGGCTCACAACTCCTTGTGACTCGGAACAACAATTTTTGACTTGCCCATCGAATCATGGTAAGAGCGCCTAGCAACATCGTCCCATGATTTCCTATGTATCACTGATAGTGCCTGCAAGAACCAATAGATTTTGGTTAGCGTACAGTACAGTCCCTTCATCCATATATCCCGATCGAATCAACAACCATTGGTAAATCGAAAGTCGTTCGAGATTCGATAACTATGCAATACATCTTGAAGATCAAATAGTGACATCGCATGTGCTACTAAGAAACCATTTCTTAAAACACATCATGTACTCTGGCCAAAGATTCGTCACACTAATATCTCCTCAGATTGCATAGGATATCCACACTAGCAAGTATGTGGTGAATCCTTGACAACAAAGCATCGACTCCTATATGTGTCGTAACTGTACCCAATCCCGACACCTGATGACCCCAATAGAGTCGGTAAACGAGTCAAAGTACAGTACTAGCATATAGAGTCTCAATGATGTTTCAAGTAGTAAGGACTAATGGTGTACAACCAAAACCGCGGACTTTATCCACTCGATAAGTGATAACCACTTGGAAAGTCCGGATAGGGTAGTTCGATCATTCATCGTATGAATATCCATTTGCATGCTTTGAACATCTCTATGTTCCATACCAATGAAACGTGGTACTCGGCATCGCAAATGCTAGTCTCAATCTCGAGCGATCCTTATCCCTATTAACGGACGACTCAATCGACTAGGAACTATTTAGAATATATAGTGACTATAAGATGTGTTTCATGATAGCCATCCCCATGTGCCACCACATCTCTATAGTATATTCAAGGTCTTCATCTAAACATCTTATAGTATGTCACAACATAATAATATGATAAAAGATAAAGTAAACGCCATTATAAAAGTGTAAGTTATATTAAACAAAAGATTGTTTATACATAGAGTCATCAAAGCCCTTAGCCACAAGTTGGCTCACCGGGCACCCACTCTTTCAATCTCCCACTTTCCCTAAAGCCAACTAGTCATACTACGCAGTCCCATTGCTTCGCGATGTTTGTCAAATAATGGTCCTGGCAAGGGCTTAGTAAGTGGATCAGCGATATTGTCTGCAGAGGCCACTCTCTCGACAGTGATGTCTCCTCTTTCCACGATCTCCCGGATGATGTGGTATTTCCTCAGTACGTGTTTGGATCTTTGATGAGACCTTGGTTCCTTTGCCTAAGCAATGGCACCCGTGTTGTCACAGTACACCGGGACTGGACCAACAACTTCAGGAATGACGCCCAACTCTTGGACGAAATTCCTCATCCAAACGGCCTCTTTAGCAGCAGCTGATGCCGCAATGTATTCTGCCTCAGTGGTGGAATCCGCTGTGGTGTCCTGCTTGGAACTCTTCCAAGAGACAGCACCGCCATTGAGCATGAACACAAATCCAGAGGTTGACTTCGAGTCATCCACGTCACTTTGGAAGCTAGAGTCGGTATAGCCTTCCAATTTCAGTTCTCTTCCTCCATATACCATGAACATATTCTTAGTCCTTCGTAAGTACTTAATAATGTCCTTCACGGCTTTCCAATGCATTTGACCGGGATTAGCTTGATATCTGCTCGTGACACTCAGAGCAAATGCTACATCTGGTCTGGTAGATATCATCCCATACATGATACTACCTATGGCTGACGCATATGGTACATGTGTCATTTTCTCTATCTCTTCATCAGTCTTGGGACACATGGACTTGGATAGAGAAACTCCATGACACATAGGTAGATGTCCTCTCTTGGACCCATCCATTGAAAACCTTTTCAATATGGTTTCGATGTAAGTTGATTGAGTGAGTCCTATCATTCTTTTATATCTATCTCTATAGATCTGTATCCCTAGAATATAGGATGCCTCACCCAAATCTTTCATCGAGAATCTACCTGATAACCATATCTTTGTTGACTGCAACATCCCTACGTCATTCCCAATGAGTAGGATGTCATCAACATAAAGTACTAAGAATGTCACAGCATCCTTAACTACTTTCTTGTACACGCACGGTTCCTCCGGGTTCTTGATGAAACCAAAATCCTTTATTGTTTCATCAAATTTCTGGTTCCAACTTCTTGATGCTTGTTTGAGACCATAGATCGATCTCTGAAGCTTGCATACCTTATGCTCGCTTCCCATGGATGTGTATCCCTTAGGCTGCGTCATATAGATCTCTTCCTTAATGTTTCCATTAAGAAATGCAGTCTTCACATCCATTTGCCATATCTCATAGTCATACCAAGCAGCTATGGCAATAAGGATTCTTATGGACTTGAACATTGTAACTGGTGAAAAGGTTTCATCATAGTCAACTCTTTGTCTTTGAGTATAACCTTTCGCCACCAATCGTGCCTTGTAGGTCAATACCTTACCATCAAGCCCAAGATTTCTCTTGTAGATCCATTTACACCCTATTGGAACAATTCCATCGGAAGGATCTACTAAAGACCAAACTTGGTTTGTATGCATCGAATCTATTTCCGACTGCATAGCTTCAAGACATAAATTTGAATCCGCATCAGAAATTGCTTCCTTGAAGTTTCTTGGATCACATCCAACGTCGGGTTCATCTTGATCCCCTTCAAGAAGAAGACCATATTGAATAGGAGGTCTAGAAGTCCTCTCGGATCTTCTAAGTATAGGCGTGTCCTCTGAAGATTCTTGAGGTATGGGATCATTATTTTGTATTTCGGGTTCTTCTCGAATTTCTTCGAGTTCCATCATCTCGTCTTTCTTATCCAATAAGAACTCCTTCTCCAAGAAGGTGTCATTCCTTGAAACAAACACTTTTGTTTCAGTAGGATGATAGAAATAATATCCGATTGAATTCTTCGGATACCCTACAAAATAACATAAGGTGGATCGACTATCCAACTTATCTCCCACTGTCTGCTTCACGTAAGCTGGACATCCCAAATCCTCAAGTATGAATACTTAGGAGCTTTGCCATTCCATAACTCGTATGGTGTTTTGTCCACTGCTTTGGTGTGGACGTTGTTCAACAACAACACCGCCGTTTCAAGCGCGTAGCCCCAAAATGAAGGTGGAAGCTCAGTGAAGCTCATCATGGATCGAACCATGTCCAACAAAGTTCGATTACGACGCTCCGATACACCATTCAGCTGAGGTGTCATAGGAGGAGTCCACTGAGAGAGAATCCCATTCTCTTTCAGATAGTCCAAAAACTCGGTACTTAAGTATTCTCCACCTCGATCCGATCGAAGTGCTTTAATACTTTTACCTAGCTTGTTTTCTACTTCAGCCTTGAATTCTTTGAACTTTTCAAATGCTTCAGACTTATATTTCATTAAATATAAATACCCATACCTTGAATAATCATCAGTAAAGGTAATGAAGTAGGTGTGGCCAAATTGAGTACCAATTCTAAATGGACCACAAACATCTGTATGGATCAAATCCAACAGATTTTGACTACGCTCAGGTTTCCCCTTGAATGGAGATTTAGTCATTTTTCCTTTCAGGCAGGATTCACAAGTAGGTAGAGAGTTAATATCAGACATATCAAACATGTCCTCTCCCACTAGCTTGTTCATCCTCCTTGAGGAAATATGACCTAGCCTAGCATGCCAAAGGTTTGCCGGGTTTTGACTATCGATTTTCCTTTTGTTTGTTGTTACCGGTTTATCAACATAATTTATTGGAACGTCTTTTAATTTTAAGTTATATAGATTGTTTTCAAGTTGTCCATTTTCAATCAAACATTCATTCTTGTAAATATTGCAAATCTCATTCACAAAATTGCAAGAAAAACCATCTCTATCAAGCATAGAAACAGAAATAATGTTTTTAATCAAATCTGGAACAAATAAAACATCTCTCAAAAGTAACTTAAAATCGTTCTACAATATTAAATAAACGTCTCCCACAGCTTTGGCTTCAACTCTGGAACCATTTCCGAGCCTCAGCTGGGTCTCACCCATTCTAAGCTTGCGACTTCTTGTCATCACCTGCAAATCATTGCAAATGTGAGATCCACATCCGGTATCCAATACCCAAGAAGTATTATTAAGTGAAACATTTATTTCAATATAAAACATACCCTTCGCAGTTCGCAACTGCTCTAGATATTTCTTGCAGTTACGTTTCCAATGACCGGGTTTCTTGCAGTGATGGCAAACATCCTTGGACTTTTCCATGTTTGAAGCCTTTGTCTTGTTCTTCTTCTCGGGTCCGGTTTTCTTGGATGGGGCAGAACGTTTCTTACCCTTTGTACTTGGCCCCTTCTTAGCTGAAGAAGAGGAGCCTACCAAGAGAACTGGTTTATCCTTCTTTAAAGTGGCTTCATATGTTACAAGCATATTGACCATCTCTTCAAGGGAGGCCTCTATCTTGTTCATATTGAAATTCACCACAAAATCGTCAAACGATGAAGGAAGAGAGAGAAGTAATAAGTCCACATTGAGTTCATGCTCCAACACCAAATCAAGCGTTACCAACTTCTGAATGAGCCAAATCACTCGTACCCCATGATCACGGACCAAAGTCCCTTCACGCATGCGACACGTCATTAGCTCTTTTACAGTAGCGAACCTTTCAGCTCTCGATTGAGCCCCAAAAAGTTCCTTGAGTTGTACGTGAATGTCAGCAGCATTCACGGTATCCTCAAATCGCCTCTGGAGTTCATCAGACATCGAAGCTTGCATATAGCATTTGGCCTTGATATCATGGTCCCACCATATATCAAGTTTGGCCAACTCTTCCGGACTTATATCAGCTGGTGCTTCCTTCGGAGGAGATTTTTCTAACACGTAGAGCATCTTCTCCGAGGTCAAGACAATCTTCAACTTACGGAACCATTCTGTATAGTTTGCGCTAGTCAGTTTATTTTGTTCGAGAATAGAGAATAGTGGATTGCGCGAATTCATCTTAATGAAATACTGAAAAGAAACAGACAATAATCAGTGATTGTTTAATTAATTTACTAAGACATAAAATAGGCGAAATTTATTTTATGAATCTCACTCCCACTATTTTAACGATTTCACTACCCTCTAGTGAAAACGGGAAACTGTTTTCCTTAGTGGGAACATGGAGTCCAATTGACAAACTATGGTCCCGAATAATATCAGCCAACCATAATTTTCAAAAGGTAGAGCCCAATTGCTTCCAAAGCAACCCCCATGTATTTACCTCATGTCCAATAAGGGCCCAATAATATGACGCCGTTTATTGTGACATGTCAAGATGACCCATCAATATTAAGTTGTGATGGACGGTCGCCATGTGGATCCCCCAATAATATGAGCCGATCCCATGGGAGTTCCACCTAACTTACAACATTTGTCGATCCAATGTACAGCTTTCCGACGAACGGGCCCCCCTAATAATATGAGCCGGACCGTATCCGCGGGTAGCATCTCATACATTGATCGTTGATGGAAGGTAGGAACATTTAAACAATATTTAAATTTCCTTTATTTATCTTGATATCAATTTTAAATCATATTTAAAATGAGGGATTTTAATTTTGAAAATTTGTCTCATCATTTAGAATTTGTATGCTTGCGGGATTCATACAATTTAGTCTAAACATGCATACAACGATAATATCATATATTATATTTTAGGATGATCGATTCCATTACTAATCGACCCGTGGTTGCCAATAACGAGTCTAAGTCCAATCCTAGGTAATATGCAGGTATGCAATGCAATCCTATTACATTGAGCTTCCAATTTATATTTTTTCATTCTTTATTGTCTGCTGGGCCCACCTCCGTCTTCAAATCTTCATCTCCCACTAAGTCTAATGTATTTACAATAAATAACTATGACAAGTAGGGAATACATTTTAAGGGGTGGGAACGGGCCATAAACCAGACCCACTTTTATTACATATGACAATTCATATTGGGCCATAAACCAGGCCCATTAATAAATCCAACAACAATAAAAACAAATGTAAATTCCCTAACATACACCTACAAAATTGGTCATGGCAATCGATCATCCTTATCCAATAATATTTAATTCAAAATTAATTTATTGGATAACATGCAATGGCAATTAAATTAAAAAGGATAAAATCATATTCCATATATAAAATCTTATTTTAAATACAAAATCATATTTTATATTTTTATCAAATAAAATCATATTTTACATATAAAATCCAATTTTATACATAAAATCATATTTTACTCAATATTTCCATAAGATCATATCTTATCATCAATTGTACCAAAAATAATTAATTTCATAAAATCTGATTTAACGGATAAAATCTATAAATTTTCCAAAAATTCAAATTTATCCAAAAATCAATTTTAAAATTTTCGGACTCGAACAATTCGATCCGACGCCTCGTGGACCAATCAAAAATAATTTTCGATCGGACCAAAAATAGAATTTTAACATATTAAAATTTTATTTAAAAATTAAAAATAAATTTTCCCGGGCCGTCCGGGACGATCCCGGGCAGCCCGCGCCCCAAAAGGGGCTCGGGCCGGGTAGCCCGTCGCTGCCCCCCCGGGCAGCGATCCAATCGCTGCCCGTGTTTTGCCCGTCAAAAATTTTATTTTAAAAATTTGTTTTGTTTCAAAAACCGAGGCTTAAAAATTTTTGTACAATTGATTAATTTAATCGCTTGATCTGAGCAACATGGCTTTGATACCACTGTTGAAAAACGGTGATCAGATCAATCAGAATTGATACCCGGTGTAGCGGAAGTTAAAAAATTTTATATGGAACGATTCCATATCATGGGTATCAAAACTTTACGATTAAATTGTGCGTGTAAAAATTAAATAACAATTAAATTTTTACCTTGAATCTCGAAACGAGATTATAGACACTAACAGATTACTCTGCTCTTGTTGTATATCCTAGGAACTGATGGACGAACAATTCTTCAATCAGGTCCACGAACAGAAGTTTAATCCCTCTGATAGATTGCACTAGAAAATCTATCAGAAGTTTCTACGAAGAGAATTAACGAATTTGATCCGTTAAACCAGACTGCAAATTCAAAATTCACAGGCTGGAATTTTCAGAACAGAGAGAGGGGGGCGGCGGCCACTTTAAGAAAAACTAGGTTTTCGAAAAATTTTGTGACCTCTGTTATCTAATTTCTGTACTGCAATAACTTATTTATAATGTGGGTTGCTAACAGCTTAGGGACCATTAGTCATAAGTTCAAGCTTGACAAGCAAAGCCCGCATGTTCAGAAATTAATATAAAATTAATCATGACTCCGATTGATAAACCGATTTCACCAATGTGCACAGAAACCATTTTTGCACCTTTTAAAGTCAAGATAAATTTTCTGAATCCGAATTCAGTGATTTCCAAAAATGCCCATCCCTATGTCATTTTAGGAAATCTTACTCCTCTACTCTGATATAAGAAGTCCTACTTCTTTGTTCATTAAATTTAACTCTTTAAATTTAACTATCTCAACGGGAATTAAAAATTCATTACTTGTGTGACTCTCAATGGTTCAGGGATACAGCTAGCCATGGGCTCACAACTCCTTGTGACTCGGAACAACAATTTCCGACTTGCCCATCGAATCATGGTAAGAGCGCCTAGCAACATCGCCCCATGATTCCCTAGGTATCACTGATAGTGCCTGCAAGAACCAATAGATTTTGGTTAGCGTATAGTACGGTCCCTTCATCCATATATCCCGATCGAATCAACAACCATTGGTAAATCGAGAGTCATTCGAGATTCGATAACTATGCAATACATCTTGAAGATCAAATAGTGACATCGCATGTGCTACTAAGAAACCATTTCTTAAAACACATCATGTACTCTGGCCAGAGATTCGTCACACTAATATCTGCTCAGATTGCATAGGATATCCACACTAGCAAGTATGTGGTGAATCCTTGACAACAAAGCATCGACTCCTATATGTGTCGTAACTGTACCCAATCCCGACACCTGATGACCCCAATAGAGTCGGTAAACGAGTCAAAGTACAGTACTAGCATATAGAGTCTCAATGATGTTTCAAGTAGTAAGGACTAATGGTGTACAACCAAAACCGCGGACTTTATCCACTCGATAAGTGATAACCACTTGGAAAGTCCGGATAGGGTAGTTCGATCATTCATCGTATGAATATCCATTTGCATGCTTTGAACATCTCTATGTTCCATACCAATGAAACGTGGTACTCGGCATCGCAAATGCTAGTCTCAATCTCGAGCGATCCTTATCCCTATTAACGGACGGCTCAATCGACTAGGAACTGTTTAGAATATACAGTGACTATAAGATGTGTTTCATGATAGTCATCCCCATGTGCCACCACATCTTACATACACTATAGTATATTCAAGGTCTTCATCTAAACATCTTATAGTATGTCACAACATAATAATATGATAAAAGATAAAGTAAACGTCATTATAAAAGTGTAAATTATATTAAACAAAAGATTGTTTATACATAGAGTCATCAAAGCTCTTAGCCACAAGTTGGCTCACCGGGCACCCACTCTTTCATTTACAGGATGGATCGAGCGGGCATTCCTTATATCAGGACCAGTTCAAAATTTTAGTTTCTTTTCAATTGCTTTAATAATTCTTGAAATTTCTCGAGAGTTCTTGGCCTAGTCTCCCTCTCTTATATTTACTTCTTATTCTAATAAACGGATAGGGGTCCACCTAACCCCCCGCCATAACAGGCGGCTTTCGAAAAAAAAAAACAAAAACAAAGAAAGATGTACTCCATAGAACAACTAAGTGAGAGTCTTTGTACAAAAACATTAAAGAATATGTAATTGGTTGTTGACTTGTTGCCAAGAACATTGAGAGTTGCCGATGACATGTAGCTCATCTGGCACCAAAGTTCCAAGTGTGGATTGAGGTCTCGAGTTCGAGACTCAATTGTAACAAAAATCTCTCCCTCAACTCAAAAAAAAACATTGAGAGTGTTGCTATGAGTTTCGATTAGGCAAGTGATAAATTCTAAGTCGAAATAAGTTTGTAAAAAGTATTTGTATAAATCAAAGTCTTCTAGTGGAATGCTTCCAAAAATGAAAGGAGATATGTAGAAGGATTTGTCCTTCGAACTTTAATAAACAAATTTGTGTGTCTCTTTATTTCATTGCATTTACTTCTTGCTACTGTTTTGGTAGACGCTATTGAAGCATTTTATGTGTTTGATAAAATACCAAAATTTTGCATACAAGATGTTTGATAAAATACCTCAACAAAATTATTTTTATAATTTCAACTTGCATTCTTTTCAAACAATTTGTAAAATATTTAATCGGTTTTTAGAGAGATTATTTTGAGTGTCTTCCGCTCGATTTAAAAATAAAACTCGATATAATCTCTCGGTGCTCAGTTCATTTTTGAAAATTTCAAGAACAAGCTATTGTAGCTAAAAAAAAATTTTAAAGTGTGTATTCACCCCCTCTATACACATTTTTTTATCGCAAGAGTTTAGTGTGATCCCATTGGAGTACAATGATTTTTTGAACACATTAAAAATTTCGTTATCTAATTGATTTGCTTCATTCCAATTTCAATAACAACAAAAAAAAAATATTTCCAAAATTTTTAGAACACATAATTAATTTTATATTGCTCGTTCGAGAACAGTATTTATTCACAAAAATTAGGGTCAACGTGATTAAATTAGGGTCAACGTGATTAGTTTAAAACTATACGAACAATCTTGTGTTTTCAATAATTTTTGTTAATTTGTAAAGTCAAGTAAAGCAATTTCAATTCTTATAGGATTTTTGTTTTTAAATATTAATGATAGTTATTAAGAATTATTACGCTTTCTATATTGTTTAATATTAACATTGTCTTAGTATAAATGAAAGTTTATGTTCTATAAACATAATCAAATCAAGTCAACTCAAATATTTTTTATTTAAATTATTTATGGTAAAGTAAGTTTAGAGATACTTTTTTTTAAAAAAAAATTCAATAATAATAATAATAATAATAATAATAATAATATATAAAAAAGAGAGTGTTATTCACACTCTATTTTTGTTAAACACACTAAATTTATAAGTTTTATACAAATATTGACAGGGATACCCCTTTAATTGATTGTTTTATTTTTGGTAAATATATTAGTAGTTTAAATTTTAAAAATATTTTATCTAAACATAAAATTTTCTAATGTACTAAAATTTAAAAAACACACAAAACAATTCGTGACTTTTATTTTTATTTGAATTTTTTTTTCAAATTTTTGAAACAAGTTATTGTTTGTATTTATTATTTTAATTTTTTTAATTCTATATCTTCTTAATTTTTTTATTATAACTTTAAAAAATTAACCTTTTAAAATAATTATAATATATCTTATAAAATAGATATAACTACTAAAAAAATTTATTTTTAAAATAAAATATTATTATCAAATTCATAGTTAATTTTCTCTGTTTTAAAACTTTTCAAAATAAAAAATTAGACAAAATTAATTTTTAGTATTTATTATCTTTATATTATAATTTTTAATCAAGGAGGATATATCATAAAATATAAAAAAATATAAGAAAAAAATATTTTTAATATTAAATTTTAAGATATTTTTATGTTATCTTAAACTTTAATAAAATTATGGTAATCAAATTTTTTAAATCTCGATATTTTATATATTAATATGAAAAAAATATCAATATTTTGTATAATAAGGATAATATATATATATATTATTATATATATATATATTTATATATATATATATATATATATTTAATAATAAATAAAATTTTCATGATATTTTAGAATATTAATTTTTAAGTTCATAAATAAAAGTTTAGTTGTTGAAATAGAAAATTGTTAGGATCGGTTTAGAGTGTAGAGGGTGTGAATACATTTAAAAACTGTTCTGATGAGAAGAGATTGAATTCAATCGGTTTAATGATTCAATTCTATATTTATCTTGATGTCTAATGCAATTTGACAAACGGTGTATGTGAGGAAAATATGTCAAGTTACAAATTTTGAACACTTATGAGAACAGTGTATGCAAGATCGATCAAGTAAACTGATCGAGACACAATGTGATGTTTATTGATGTTCGGAGATTTCAATTACTCCTACGTCACCTCTTCTTTCTCCTTGGAAGGATATCACTTGAAGACTTTGAATTTTACAATCAATTTGCAAAACCCCGATCCAGTTTAGGACTTATACACTGGCTAAACAAGAACTCCTAGTTACAACCCAGTTTATGTCCTAGACTGATAAAATATATAAGTTTACAACTCGATTGACTTGGCACAAAAAATGATCCTGCAATGATCAAAGTATCAGTTTAGGTGTTTGTGCTTCAAGTTCCTTAATTGATTTCCAAACTTTAAAGCTTCAGATTTTCTCACAGTAAGCATAGTTGGCAAAAGTTCTTCAATCGATTTAGATCCTTATTTATAGTCTTCGGATGCTAACAATAATAATTTCAAAATGGATCCTCAGATAGAATTTTAAATATTCCTGTTGCACTTGTCACTTTCACGAACAATTTCTAAGGCCGACATTCTCTTGGATCGCGGCACTACCTTCTGCAGAATGTGTCAGAGTACGAAAAACTCTATCCAAGTGAATAGCT
Organism: Henckelia pumila; assembly: GCF_033568475.1. Taxonomy (NCBI): domain Eukaryota; kingdom Viridiplantae; phylum Streptophyta; class Magnoliopsida; order Lamiales; family Gesneriaceae; genus Henckelia; species Henckelia pumila. The sequence goes on along the minus strand of NC_133123.1, from coordinate 131,403,503 downwards.
CTGGTAGACTGATAATGTGAGGGTAAACTGATAGTAGGTCATTTTAGTGTCTTAAATTTGGTTGACTTGAGTAATATCAGTTAAGCTTAGTCCGAGAGACTTGCTTGTCAATTTAGCGCTTTTTCCTTTTTGAGGTAGTTTCAGTTTAAGCTCTTGTTCAGTTTAGCTCATATCAGTTGTGTCTCAAACAGTTTAGTACTTTATCTATAAACACCAAAACTTAATTTCTCAACAATTTTCCCTTTTTTGGTGTTTATCAAAACATAGATAGTATCGAGATAAACTTGACTAAACTGACGAGGTAAACTGACTAAACTGACTTATCAGTTCACCGATCTTCCCCATTTTTGATAAATCAAAAAAAGGCGATGTGGGACAGAAAGCATGTTGTTTAAGATCATAAAATCCAGATACAATTGTAGATAAAATAAGGAAGTAACAAGAAACTATCTTCGATCCGTCGGAGGTCTTGACATAGAAGAGCTGCAACTTGAAGAAGATGGACGAAGTGTTGGTGCTTGATGGTCGGGTGCCAGTTGAGGTACATAATTCTGAGAGTGCAGTTTTTTGAGATATATTAGTCAATGAAGCAATTTGTTTGGCAAGTCCTTGAAAATTTGAATTAACTGAGGTATGAAGAGACTGGACATATACATTCAAATTGTCAACTTTGGTCTCCAGAGATTGATGAGAGTGTTGTAGTTGAGACAATGAAGTATTCAGTTGACTTGAATCATGTAGTAGCTTATCTAGGAGTGCAAACTGGTCTTGTAGTTTGATCAGTTCAGAACTTAGAGATTGGCAAAGAAAAGTGATGTTGTTGTTGGTTTGATGCTGATTTTCTTTGAGAGCAGTGACATCTTTTGACATAAAGAGTAATGATGATTCCATTTCAGAAAGTATTTGATACCAATCATCATCTTTATCAGATTTTGGTGAAAGATTCTCTCTATTATTTGTAGCAGTTTCTTGACGTAGAACGCTCAAGAAGTTTGTCTTTTGATTCTTGAAAGTAGACTGAGGAGCAGTTGCGATCACTTCAACTTTTTCTTTGCCTTTGATTTTCTGAGAAGATGATGTTGGGGCAGAGTGAATGATGATTGCCAGTGGTTGAGGACATAATTCAACTTCAATAATTTCATCAATATGAGAACTAGTATTGCTGCTATGGGATTTTTCTGGAGAATACTTAGATGGACCAGGTGGTTGACAATACTCAAGTTGAAGTTGGTTCACAGTGATGCGATCATGGATGGCTCGCGTGCTGATCAAGTGCCTAAGGATCCGTTGGAGATACTACGAGGACCGGTTACGAGAGGCCGAGCTCAGAAGTTTAAGGAAGCATTTCAATCTTTGTTGCTGAAGACACAAGAGGGCGTTGGATTTCTTGATATTCAATTTGGAGGAAGTTATAATCTTATTGAGGTCAAAAGAGGTCAAGAAAGTGAAGAAATTGAAGACCCTGCTCGAAGCCAAGGCGCGCCCGTGCCCCAGACTCGCGCGCCCGCGCCATTATTTTTTGGAGAAGAAGCGCGCCCGCGCTTACGGAAACCAAATTGACGATGTTCTTGCGAACCATAGGCGCGCCCGCGCTGCCTTAGCGCGCGCCCGCGCTGCCTTAGCGCGCGCCCGCGCCGTGTCCTGCGCAACAAAGGCGCGCCCGCGCCTAGCCCTAGCGCGCCCGCCCAGAAGTCTTTACACACACCAAAGGTGTTTGTGTGTGTGTTCGGGATTTTTAATATTTTGGTATTATTTTGTTTATTTTAGGTCTTTTATTCCTACTAGGAAACTTTAGGAGATATCTTTGATATCTTTTTGATTTATTTTGCGTTATCTTTCAATATTTTGGGTTGTAATATAAATACTACAACATTCATTATTTGAAAGGGATTAATATTTTCAGATTATTGATTATTCAATTACAAAATTCTCTCTAGAATTTTATCAAATCTTTTGCTTTATCCAAAATCAAACTTATCAAAGTTCTTCAACTTTGTGGCGTTTGTCGATTGATTATCCTCGTGGGTTGTCAGGAACAGGTTTTCTGAAGGTCCCGTTGTGATCAATTGTTTTCTTCGTGATTACTGTTGCTAGTTTCATTGTAAGCTAGAGGTGGTTAATCCAAAATTTTTACTTGTTTCAAGATTGGGCAAAATTCTTGATTTCTTTTGTTATTGGATTGAGGGTATGATTTTAATATAATCGTGTTTGCCTTCCATGCATTAAGAATTCATATCATTTGGTATAAAAGCCAAGGTTTTGAATTAAGTAAGTATCTATCTTCATCTATCTTTGTTCTTCGTGTTCTTCGTTCATATTTCCTTGTTCTTCGTTCTTCATCTTTCTCATCTCCAATTTCTGTGTCGTTTCTTTCAAATTTGTTATCTAAGTCCCGTGTCTTGTGCTACAAGTTATAAATTTCAAAAAAAAAATCGAAAATTCAAAAAAAAAAAAATAGTGGAAAAATCGGTCAAAAAAATATATATATATATAGAAAGACCGAAAGCTTCAAAAAAAAATATAGAAGAAGCAAGATAGCTTGTGGTCAGTTAATTATTTCGCTCTTGTTCATCCTTGGGTGCAAGTCAGAAATTCAAGATCATAAATTTCTTCTTCTTCTTTTTGTCGATCTTCGAGATTCGAACCCCAAGCGTCTAAAAGTTGTGAACCTGAGAGTTTGATTCACTTTTACACAAAGCAAAAGCCTACATAAATTGAGTGGAAATAAAAAGAGTGTGGGAGTGATTCGTTTGGAGTGATCTGTGAGAACTTATGTGAGGAATTTTACTACTAACCTTTTCTTGCAGGTACCATAAATCCTAATAAAGATGCTAGTGAAAGTGTGAACCAAGGAATTTCCAAGGTTCAGATGGATGCATTGATGGGGCAGTTTACTAGGGTTATGAGGTCGGAGTTGGAGCCTCTTCAAGAGCGGATGAGTAGATTGGAGGAGAGTAGTGGTAGTGAAAAAAAAAAATAAAGATAGGAAGGGGAATAATTTTGAAGAAGCTGAGGAGAGTTTTGATGAGAATTGGAATGGAGAGAGGAGAGCACATGGGGGTAGACATAGGCGAGAAGCCGTACGGGGAAAATACGCGGAGGGGAGTAAGGAGGATGGAAATATTAGTAGTATTAAGATGAAAATTCCAGCATTTCATGGGAAATCTAACCCGGAGGCGTATTTGGAATGGGAGAAGCGTGTAGAGTTTGTGTTTGATTGTCATCACTATTTTGATCTTAAGAAAGTGAGGATGGCAGTGGTTGAGTTTGTAGACTATGCATTAATCTGGTGAGATCAATTAGTGACCACTAGAAGGAGGTGTGGAGAGCCGCCTATTGAGACGTGGGAGGAGATGAAGCGTGTCATGAAGAAGCGGTTTGTGTCTAACTATTATTATCGTGATATGTACAGGCGTTTACAAACTCTGAAGCAAGGTCCCAGAAGCGTGGAAGATTACTACAAGGAGTTGAAAACCACGATGATCTGGACCAACTTTGAGGAGGATAATGAGGCTACAATGGCCAGATTTTTGTGCGGTTTGAACAGAGAAATCCAAGATCAGGTGGAGCTTTGCCACTGTTTTGATTTGGATGAGATGGTGCAGACAGCTATGAAAGTGGAACAGCAGCTCAAGAGGAGGGTAGCTGGTCGACTTCCTACTGGTGGAGGATCGTCAACTCCTTAGCGTCCAAGCGTTGCAAAACGGGAGGACAACAAGTCGGTGTCCAAGCCAAAATTTGACACCAAATTGGAGACACCAAAACAAGTGGGTAAAGGTACACCTGAAACTCCTAATACTCGTTCTAGAGATATTAAATGTTTTAGATGTCAAGGACTTGGTCATATTGCCAGTCAGTGTCCTAATAAAAAAATTATGATTATGAATGCTGGCAGAGAAATTGAGTCAGAAAGTGAGGGTGAGAACTATGATAGTATGCCTGCGTTGGAGGATCCTGATGAAGAGGGATATGATGCGGTGATTGGAGAATTGTTAGTGACCAGGAGAGTGTTGAGTGTACAACAAAAGGAGGAGGAAGAAACTCAAAGGGAAAATTTATTCCATACTAGATGCTTTGTGAATAACAAGGTATGTAGTGTTATTATTGACAGTGGGAGTTGTCCTAATGTGGCAAGTAGTGAGCTTGTTGAAAAGTTGAGTTTGCCTACTTTAAAGCATCCTCAACCATATAAATTGCAGTGGTTTAATGATAGTTCCGAAGTGAGAGTAACTAGGCGAGTTGTGGTACCTTTCTCAATTGGTAAATATGAGGATGAGGTGTTGTGTGATGTGGTGCCTATGCAAGCTTGTCATATTTTGTTGGGTAGACTGTGGCAATTTGATAGGAAGGTGATACATGACGGTTTTAAAAATCGTTATTCTTTTACTTTGAAAAAAGAGCCTATTGTATTGTTACCGATGACTTCAAAGCAAGTGTTGGAGGACCATTTGAAAAAGAAAAAGAAAGAAGAGGCCGAAAAAAAAGTGAACAAAAAAGTGAGATGGCCTTAGGAAAAAATATTGAGAGAAAAAAAGATGAAAAAAAATTGAGAGGAAAGAGGCCGATAAAAAAATATTTATGGTCCAAAAGATGAGTTGCGAGAGATTTTACATGAGCATACTCCACTTGTGTTGATTTTCTATAAGGAGTTTCTCCTTAACACAAGTGATATAGCCGGAAATCTTCCGAGCAATGTTGTTTCTCTTTTGCAGGAATTTGAAGATTTATTTCCGGAAGATTTGCCTCAAGGATTACCACCTTTGAGGAGAATTGAACATCAAATTGATTTTGTGCCCGGAAGTGCGTTGCCAAACCGTCCAGCGTATAGGAGCAACCCGGAGGAAACAAAAGAGATGCAAAGATAGGTAAGTGAACTTTTAGATAAAGGCTTTGTGCGTGAGTCCATGTCACCGTGTGCTGTGCCTGTTTTGTTAGTTCCTAAGAAAGACGGTTCATGGAGAATGTGTGTGGATTGTAGAGCCATTAATAACATTTCCATCAAGTATAGGCATCCTATTCCTAGACTAGATGATATGTTGGATGAGTTGCATGGTTCTAGCATCTTTAGTAAAATTGATTTAAAAAGTGGTTACCATCAAATTAGGATGAGAGAAGGTGATGAGTGGAAAACTGCTTTTAAAACCAAATACGGCTTGTATGAGTGGTTGGTTATGCCCTTTGGACTAACTAATGCACCTAGCACTTTTATAAGATTGATGAATCATGTGTTTCGTGCTTATATTGGAAAATTTGTTGTGGTATATTTTGATGATATCTTGGTATATAGCAAAAATTTGGATGAGCATGTCGAACATTTGAGAATTGTGTTAATCACACTAAAAGCTGAACAATTGTATGCTAACTTGAAGAAGTGTGTGTTTTGTACAAAAGAACTTGTGTTTCTTGGTTTTGTTGTGAGTTCCCAAGGTGTCAGAGTTGATGAGGACAAGGTAAGTGCAATTCGAGATTGGCCAACGCCTACTTCTATTGGTCAAGTTCGAAGTTTTCATGGTCTTGCAAGTTTCTATAGGAGATTTGTGAAAGATTTCAGTACTTTGGCGGCACCTATGACTGCAGTGATCAAGAAGAACGTTCCATTCCATTAGGGCGAGGAGCAAGAGAAGTCTTTTAATATTATCAAACATAAATTAATTAATGCTCATTTACTTGTTTTACCTGATTTTACTAACACTTTTGAAATTGAATGTGATGCGTCAGGTGTAGGAATTGGAGTTGTCTTAATGCAAGGTGGGCGACCGATTTCTTATTTCAGTGAGAAGCTTAGTGGGGCGTCCTTGAATTATCCTACCTACGACAAGGAGTTTTATGCATTGGTAAGAGTACTTGAGACATGGCAACACTATTTGAGGCCAAAGGAATTTGTGATTCATACGGATCATGAATCATTGAAGCATCTCAAAGGACAACACAAACTAAACAAGAGGCATGCTAAGTGGGTGGCGTTTGTGGAAACTTTTTCCTACATGATCAAATACAAGCAAGGGAAGAAAAATGTGGTAGCAGATGCTCTATCACGAAGGTATGTACTTTTATCTACTCTAGATTCTAAATTCTTAGGATTTGAGTATGTGAAAGAGTTATATACTAGTGATCTTGATTTTGGTGAGATATATGCGTCATGTTTGCATGGTCCAAAAGATAAATTCTTCATGCATGATGGGTATTTGTTTAAGGAGGATAAGTTATGTATTCCTAAGTCATCTATTCGTGAATTACTTGTTAAGGAATCACATGGGGGTGGTTTAATGGGGCATTTTTGAGTGGCTAAAACTTATGAAACTTTGCATGAACATTTTTATTGGCCACATATGAAGCATGATGTTGAGAAAATTTGCGAAAGATGTGTGACTTGTAGGAAAGCAAAGTCTAGACAACAACCACATGGTTTGTATACTCCACTTCCCGTTCCTAGTGAACCGTAGGTAGATATTTCTATGGATTTTGTTTTAGGACTACCGAGGTCTAAGAAGGGGAGGGATTCAATTTTTGTTGTGGTTGATAGATTTTCTAAGATGGCTCATTTTATTGCTTGTCATAAATCTGATGATGCTTCTCATGTTGCTGAATTGTTTTTTAATGAAGTTGTTAGATTGCATGGAATGCCTAGGAGTATTGTGTCTGATAGAGATACTCGTTTCTTGAGCTACTTTTGGAAAACATTATGGTGCAAACTTGGTACTAAACTACTATTTTCGACTACATGTCATCCTCAAACGGATGGTCAAACTGAAGTTGTTAATAGAACGTTAGGAACTTTGTTGCGTGCTATAATTAAAAAGAATTTGAAGAGTTGGGAAGAATGTTTGCCATTTGTTGAGTTTGCATATAATCGTAGTGTGCATTCTACTACAAATTTTTCACCATTTGAAATTGTGTATGGTTTTAATCCTTTAACCCCATTGGATTTGATGTCTTTGCCTATGAGTGAAAGAGTTAACATGGATGGTAAGAAAAAGACGGAATTTGTGAGAAATTTGCATGAAAAAGTGAAGGCGAACATTGAGAAAAAGAATTTGCAGTATACAAAGCAAGCAAATAAGGGAAAGAAGAGAGTTGTGTTTGAACCAGGAGATTGAGTGTGGTTACATTTGAGGAAAGAGCGGTTTCCTAAAAAACGGCGCTCAAAGCTTCTACCTAGAGGCGATGGACCGTTTCAAGTGTTGGAGCGCATCAACGACAATGCTTACAAATTGGATTTGCCAGGTGAGTATAATGTCAGTGCTACTTTTAATGTTTCTGATTTATCTCCGTTTGATGTAGGTGATGATCAAGATTTGAGGACAAATCCTTTTCAAGAAGGAAAGGATGATGCGATCATGGATGGCTCGCATGCTGATCAAGTGCCTAAGGATCCGTTGGAGATACTACAAGGACCGGTTACGAGAGGCCGAGCTCAGAAGTTTAAGGAAGCATTTCAATCTTTGTTGCTGAAGACACAAGAGGGCGTTGGATTTCATGATATTCAATTTGGAGGAAGTTATAATCTTATTGAGGTCAAAAGAGGTCAAGAAAGTGAAGAAATTGAAGACCCTGCTCGAAGCCAAGGCGCGCCCGTGCCCCAGACTCGCACGCCCGCGCCATTATTTTTTGGAGAAGAAGCGCGCCCGCACCTCCTGATCGCGCGCCCGCGCTTACGGAAACCAAATTGACGATATTTTTGCGAACCATAGGCACGCCCGCGCTGCCTTAGCGCGCGCCCGTACCGTGTCCTGCACAACAAAGGCGCGCCCACGCCTAGCCCTAGCGCGACCGCCCCAAAGTCTTTACACACACCGAAGGTGTTTGTGTGTGTGTTCGGGATTTTTAATATTTTGGTATTGTTTTGTTTATTTTAGGTCTTTTATTCCTACTAGGAAACTTTAGGAGATATCTTTGATATCTTTTTGATTTATTTTGCGTTATCTTTCAATATTTTGGATTGTAATATAAATACTACAACATTCATTATTTGAAGGGGATTAATATTTTCAGATTATTGATTATTCAATTACAAAATTCTCTCAAGAATTTTATCAAAGCTTTTGCTTCACCCAAAATCAAACTTATCAAAGTTCTTCAACTTTGTGGCGTTTGTCGATTGATTATCCTCGTGGGTTTTCAGGAACAGGTTTTCTGAAGGTCCCGTTGTGATCAATTGTTTTCTTCGTGATTACTGTTGCTAGTTTCATTGTAAGCTAGAGGTGGTTAATCCAAAATTTTTACTTGTTTCAAGATTGGGCAAAATTCTTGATTTCTTTTGTTATTGGATTGAGGGTACGATTTTAATATAATCGTGTTTGCCTTCCATGCATTAAGAATTCATATCACACAGGCTCATGAAAGAAGGATTTTGGAATGTTCATCCTTTCCTTTTCTCGAAACTTTTGAGGATGTGGAATGATGGCCAAAGACTGTTCTTGAATGAAGTGAGCTTCAAGTGATGCAGTTTCTAGGAGAGATGAATCAATTGCTGGCGCGGCAATTTCTAGAAGATCAAGAGTTGGATAAGGTTGTTCTTCCAAGAGAGTGGCTTGATGTTCTTCATGCTCAATATGATAGGTAACTTGAGATATAGCTTCATCCACATTCATCAATTGAAGTTCTGTTAAATTGACTCAATTTCTGATAAATGTAGCTGCTGCTCAATTGATGATGGATCCTTTGCTACCTGAGTTGTAATGGCTTACGTTTGGATTTCTTCAAAGACTTGATCAATTTTATGTGTAGAGGATTCAGTTTAGGTTCGAGTCTTTTTTATCTTCTTGTGTTTGGATCGGGATTTGGAATGAGACTTGTGTTTCTTCTCAATGAAAGGCTTTGGAACAACTAGATTCTTGTCAGTTTCCCAAAACTTGATTCTCATCTGCAGAGTAATTAGATCAGTGTCTAGTTGAGTAAATACTGATCTATCCTCATAAGCAATTCTGGCCGTAGGATCATAGTTCTTTTGAAGTTCTTCAAGAGTTTGAGTTAATTTTTTGATTCGCATGAGATCAAAGAAATATTGCCTTCGTTCCATAGCTTCTTGAATGTCAATAGTCTTGACTGTCCTTAGCATAATTTCCTCATATTTAACAAATTTTTTCAATTCGTTCTTTTTCTTGAGATGTCGGGCCAATGTAGAAATCCTATATTTATGCCATTAATCATAGAGTATGTCAGGACTTTGTTCAGCATATTCAAGAACTTCATCCATGATTAAGTTTATTTGGGCTTGGATTGCATTTGTAGGCCTGTTAGTATCTGAAGAAGAAGTGATTGGAGGATTAGATTTTCCTGATTGTAAATCAAGACCAAAGTGAGTATACTCAACCAATTGTGTTGATGATAAACCCCCTGAATGTCTTGCTGGAGGCAGACTTGTTGGAATTGAAACTGTTTGGAATTGTGCCTGTTGAACTTTGACAGTGTTGTCAGAATCTCCATCTGTCTGAGATTCCTGTAGAGGTTTCATACTTTGAATTGGTTCTACAATCATTGGTTGTTTCCCTTGATATCAGATTTTGCTTGAGTGTATTGATCCTTGAGTGTGTGAGACCTCGTTTCTAATCAACTAATATCAGACAACAAACGATATGTAAACAAGAAACCAATAATATTTTTTTTTATTTAAAAGGAGGCTCGCGCGCCCGCGCTGACATCAGTGCGCTCGCGCCTAAGCCCCGCAAAAACCAACGCGCCCGCGCTCTAAGTAAGAGCGCCCGCGCCCATACCTCGCAAAGAGGCCGCGCCGTCCCCTCGCCCAGAAAAGTTAAGGAACTGAAATAAACTCAATCAAAACCTAAACACTTGCATTAAGAGTATTTGACATGCCAATAAAAATACAAGTAAGGTTTAGGGAAGAGAAACATTCAATACGGTAGTAACTACATCGATTCTTGCTTACAAAACAATTACGAGAAGTTCGAATGACTAAACATGTTCGCAAAACATAACTAGGTTGACATGCTGATTCAACTTCTAAACGAGTCTCACTTCTATCTCTTGCTCTGGACGCTAACCAGGTCTATGCTGACTTGATCCTGCCCTTCCTGTTGCCAAGTACACATACAAAAACAAAGCAACAGCCGGATAACCGGTGAGAATGATAATCCCAGTAAAAGCAACATATCAAGTAATACAACAATAAACATGCTTTCAAGACAACAATACAATCAATAACAACGTAATGAAATGCATGTCTTTAAACCGGGATATCAATTCTGATAAACAAAGGATTGCTGCTCTGCTTTTGGGATCCCGAGGATGAGATCACGTTACGACTCACCGACTCTCCCAATCGAGGTGGTGCCACGTATCCCACTCCTCTAGACTTTGAGCAACTATAATGAGTATGCTAGCATTAGGCGCAACGACTACGTCCTAGGCCACTCGACTATAGCTCCCAAATGTCTAACAAAAGGGCTGTTCTGCCCATCGAAACAATAGTGCTGTCTCAATATGAATGCATATGGGAACAAAAGGAACTTAGCCATATAATTCATTCAAATAATCAACAAAATACAGGTTCCATAAACTAGAACCAGTATCGATGCAATATGTGATTTTAAGGGAAACTCGAGAACCAACTGTCCTGAGTATGCTATCCCGCTACGATGACTGCTTTTACCTTTCAATGTCGTAGATCCAACTCCGGACAAGCTACAACAAAAGATTGTATCAACAACTATACAACCTAAACAACAAACAACGGTTCAAGGAAATCTATTTACCGTTCTTTGTCCAACTCTCGACGAACAATGCTGCTAACACAGGGCTCGACAAACTCCAACGAATCTGTACGAATACAAGAGTTGATCAACAACCAAGATCACTCACAAGCCAAGGCTTCAATCAATACAAAAACGATTCAAAAACCCAAAACTCAAACCGACGGCATAACGGCTATAAAACTGAACAAACCAAAAACGCAGGCAGCAGTTCAATACTGATATAACCTCATATCAATGTCCAAAAAAACAATAACAAAGCAAACCCATCAATCTCAAAATCCACATTTTCAAAAATGGCTTCCAAAAATCATAAAAAATCCGAACGTCGCTCTAATTCAAAACCGACAGATAATAAACGATCAGAACTCTGTCTAGAACAACATACTCGAATCTCGAACGATTCTAACAACATCCAAAAACTAGAATGTATCCGATCGTAGAATAACTTACAATATAACAGAGCTCTCACTGCAGTGATCGATAATCTGCCTTCAGAAATAAATTCCTACGGCCGGATCGAGCTCGGACTGAAATCTGGGAGCTTGGAAATGCTTGGAGGCGTCTTCAATGGTGTTCTCGATTTGGGGGAGGAAGAAGAGTGGATGACCAAGTCAATACAAGTGTAGATAATATATAAAATCCAATAATTGCGTTTTAGTCCCTGAAAAATCCAATTTTTGCAAAAAGGACCCTGATCAAAATCAAGTCGGCTCGTGAACTCTGTAATCTCCGATTAACTCAAATAAACTCGTTTAAGATAAAAATGGGGCGTTACAATTCTCCCCCACTAAGAAGAGATTTCGTCCTCGAAATCAACAAGAACCACAACTCATAAGATAGAATAAAGAACTAAAGACAGTAAGAAGAACTCACGTCATCTGAATAACTTTGGAAATCGCTGTCTCATGTCAGATTCTATCTCCCAAGTCGCTTCCTCGACGCCGTGACGGCTCCACTGCACTTTCACCAACGGAATCGACTTGGTTCTGAGTTGTTTCTCCTTCCGATCAAGGATCTTAAGCGGTCGCTCAAAGTAGCTCAGAGTCTCGTCTAACTCGGCTTCGTCAGGCTGAAGAATATGAGAAGGATCTGGATGATACTTTCGCATCATAGAGACGTGAAAAACGTCGTGAATACCAGATAAAGATGGAGGAAGTGCAAGTCTGTAGGCAAGATCACCTATCTTCTCGAGAATCTCGTACGGCCCGATGAATCTCGGAGATAACTTCCCTCTCTTACCGAATCTGACAGTGCCTCTGAACGGAGAAATCTTCAGAAAGACTCGGTCTCCCTGATCAAAACTCAGAGGTCTACACCTGACATTCGCATACTTCGCCTATCTATCTTGAGCTGACTTCATTCTGGTCTGAATGATCTTAACCTGCTCTGCCATATCTCTAAGCATCTCCGGTCCCAAATCTGGTGACTCGGACAAATCATCCCAAAACAACGGAGATCGGCACTTTCTACCATACAAAGACTCAAAAGGCACCATACCGATACTCGCTTGGAAGCTGTTGTTGTACGAAAACTCGACAAGAGGCAAAGAATCCTGCCAACTAGTGCCAAAGTCTAGCACTACCGCTCGCAGCATATCCTCTAACGTCTGGATAGTCCGCTCTGACTATCCATCGGTCTGAGGATGATAAGCTGTACTCAGATGCAATCGAGTACCAAGTGCCCCCTGAAGACTGTGCCAAAAGTGAGAAGTGAATCTAGGATCTCTGTCTGAAACGATCGACTTCGGCAAACCATGCAATCTCACAACATTGCTAACATACAACTCAGCCATCTGATCATGACGATACGTCATTCTGTACGGAATAAAACATGCAGACTTCGTCAATCGGTCGATCACTACCCAAATGGCATCGCATCCTCGAATGGATCGTGGTAGATTCGTGACGAAATCCATGGAAATGTGATCCCACTTCCATTCAGGAATAGATAGACTGTGCAACAGACCTCCTGGTTGATTCCGTTCTGCTTTAACTTGTTGACAGTTCAAACACCGAGATACAAACCTCGCCACATCGCTCTTCATTCTCTTCCACCAGAACTGGTTCTTCAGGTCGTTGTACATCTTACGAACTCCAGGATGAATACTAAACCGACTGCAATGAGCCTCTCAAAGAATACGCTGCCTCAACTCCGAAATATCAGGCACAACAATACGGTTATTCACAAACAAAACATCATCTCTAACCTGGAATTCAGACTGATGCCCATATCTGACTTTCGCTACTGAAACCTGAATGCTCGGCTCAGACTTCTGTGCTTCTCTGATTGCAACAAACAACTCTGGTTTGGCTTGAATAGCAAACACTCTGATAGTCTCCCTATCTATTCCAAACTCTAAACCAGAAGTGCAACAATCATCGATCAACTGAGAAACACCAATAGTAGAAAGAGATAAAGAACATAGCTTATGGCTTAAGGCATCTGCAACTGCATTCGACTTTCCCGGATAATACTTGATTTCACAGTCGAAATCCTTCAACAGATCTAACCATCTTCTCTGTCTCATATTCAGCTCTGCCAGTGAAAACAAGTAATTAAGGCTCTTATGGTCAGAAAAGATCTCGAAAGACTCACTATAAAGATAGTGACGCCAGATCTTCAGAGCAAAGACGATCGCAGCTAGTTCATGATCATGAACCGGATAACGAGTCTCGTGCGGTTTCAGCTGCCTCGATGCATATTCTATCACATGCTTATGCTGCATAAGAACAAAACCCAAGCCTCGGTTAGAAGCATCAAAATAGACTGTGAAACCTCCAGTACCCTTCGGAATAGAAAGAATTGGAGCACTGGTCAGTCTCCTCTTCAGATCAACAAAGCTAGCCTCACAATCTGGAGTCCAAACAAAAGGCGCATTCTTCTGAGTCAGCTGGGTAATTGGCTTGGAAATAGACGAGAAATTCTCGATGAAACGACGGTAATAACCAGCTAAACCCATGAAGCTTCGGATCTCCGGCACTGAAGTAGGTCTAGGCCAATTCATAACCGCTTCAATCTTGCTGGGATCGACAGAAATCCCATCTTCAGAAATAATATGACCGAGAAAGACAACTCGATCTAACCAGAATTCACACTTAGACAGCTTGGCAAACAACTTCTCAACTCGCAAAATCTGCAATACGGTCCTCAAGTGCTCTGCATGGTCAGTACGGTTCTTCGAGTATATAAGAATATCATCAATAAAGATAATGACGAACTCATCTAAATAACGCTGAAAGATACGGTTCATCAAACCCATAAAAACCGCTGGAGCGTTAGTCAAACCGAATGGCATGACTATAAACTCGAAATGACCATACCTCGTTCTGAATGCGGTCTTAGGAACGTCTTCCTCTCGCACTCTCAACTGGTGATAACCTGATCTCAGATCAATCTTAGAGTAGATAGAAGAACCCTGCAGTTGATCAAAAAGGTCATCTATTCGGGGTAAAGGGATACCTGTTCTTAACTGTAGCCTGATTCAATTGGCGGTAGTCGATACAAAGCCGCATAGAACCATCCTTCTTCCGAACAAACAGAACAGGAGCACCCCAAGGCGATACACTAGGTCTGATGTATCCCTTGGCAATCAAATCCTCAAGTTGCTCATTCAACTCTCTCAGTTCAATAGGTGCCATACGATAAGGAGCTTTGGAAATAGGTTGAGTACCTTGCACCAAATCGATGCTGAATTCGATCTCTCGAATAGGTGGCAATCCAGGAACATCTTCCGGAAACACATCATCAAAATCTCTAACCACTGGTAAGTCAACCAAAGCTGGGCTAGATTTCAGTACATCAACCGCATAAACCAAAAATACTTCTGCACCTCTCTGTAACAAACGAGTCATAGATAACACTGAAATCAAAGGAATTCTAGATCGAGAACCCTTACCAAAGAATTTCCACTCGTCTGCCATTTCAAGTCTGAACCTGACAACCTTCAGAAAACAATCAACTGTTGCCCTGTACTTGGTCAAAGCATCTATACCGACAATACAATCAAAATCTAACAACCCAAGCACAATACAGTCGAATTCTAACAAATTCCCCTCAAAACAAAGTTCACAGTTCCTGACTAGTCTGACAGAAACAATTCTCCCACCCAACGGTGAAGTAACAGCTACTATAGTAGGCAACAACTCAGTAGGCAAGGCATGCAATAATACAAATTTCTCAGAGATAAAGGAATGGGAAGCACCTGTATCTATCAAAACATGAGCAGAATAACCAAAAATCGAACAGTTACCTGCTATAACATCGTCAGGTGCTACCTGATCCTGATCCTCTGTCAAAGCAAAGACTCGTGCATGCGGTCTCGGAGGCTGGTTCGCACTAGAGTTACCTCCCTGTCTGTTCTGCTGCTGAGGCTGGAAAGAGTGCACTGCAGAAGACTGCCTCTCAGTTTGAGCTGCAGGTCGAGATGAACTTCCACTCTGAGCTCTATCTCTGCTACGCTGAGGGCACACCTTAGAGAAGTGTCCCGGTTGCTGACAGGTGTTACAATTACCAAAGACTCCCACACACTGATCCGGTGAGTGTCTTCCCCCACACTTGCTGCAGTACATGGCTGAAGATCCAAAACACTGTCCTGAACCGAATTGCTTGGAACCACTAGAACTAGAAGAACTGTTCCCCTGCCTCTTGAACTGTTTACCTCTTGCTTTGTACTGATCTTTTTTGTTTCTCCCACTGTTTCCACCTTCATACCTTTGTTGCTGGTTCTGATGCTGCGGTGGCTGATTCTGATACTGAGATGGTGGGTTCAGATACTGCCTCTGTTGCTGAGGTGCTACCTGGTTACCTCTTTGCCTCCACAAGCCTGCTTCTGCTCCCTTTGCGTGATTCATGGCATCCGCAAAGTTGTTAGACCTGTTGGTGTTTACCAACGTGAAGACGTCGGGGTTCAAACCATTGATGAACTGATCTACCTTAGCTTCTTCATCTCTGGCAATTAGTGGTGCAAAACGCAACAGACTATCGAACTTAGCCACGTACTCTTCAATGTTCAGATTCCCTTGCCTCAGGTTGGCAAACTCTGCTCCCTTATCTTTGCGATACGAGATAGGGAAAAACCGCTTATAAAATTCAGATTTAAAAAAAGTCCAAGTAACTTCCGTACCTCTACTCTCCATTTCTTTCTTTGTCATGATCCACCAGCTCTTAGCAACCCCACGTAGCTGATGAATGACTAACCTGATTCTGCGGTCATCTGTGTAATCAATGGATCGAACCGCTGATCAATATCATCCAACCAACTCTCGCAGTCAACTAGATTTTTTGAACCCATCAATAACGGCGGATTGAACGACTGAAACCTCTTCAGCAAGGTTTCCATGGGCGTTGCTGAAGCATCCAACTGATCAACTTCAGTGCTAGCTTGCTTAGTCGCAGGGATAACTGGCGGTGTGTTTCTGTTTATCACTCGACGAGGACCCATCTGAATAACAAAGGTTAGGGCACAAGATATCTCAATCGCTACAACCGGTTCCCCTCTACAACCGCTCAGAAAAACCGGATACCAGTCGATAACATAAGCAGTTATATCTCAAGTAGATCATGCTTTATAAAAGTAAATCACATAACCATGTAATTCAAATAATTCTCAACAATAAAGCATGCTCGCATGGAATTAATTATACAGCTAAAATAATTCAAACACATGCGAGGAGCCAATACACGCAGACTCGATCTACCCGCTCACTCTAGTTCAACCAAGAATCTTATCTCTCTGATACCACTTAATGTGAGACCTCGTTTCTAATCAACTAATATCAGACAACAAGCGATATGTAAACAAGAAACCAATAATATTTTTTTAAAAAAAGGAGGCTCGCGCGCCCGCTCTGAAATCAGCACGCCCGCACCTAAGCCCCGCAAAAACCAGCGCACCCGCGCCTAAGGCAGCGCAACCCCCGCTGATGCTGCGAAAAACTAGCGCGCCCGCGCTCTAAGTAAGAGCGCCCGCGCCCATACCTCGCAAAGAGGCCGCGCGCCCGCGCCATCCCCTCGCCCAGAAAAGTTAAGGCACTGAAATAAACTCAATCAAAACCTAAACACTTGCATTAAGAGTATTTGACATGCCAATAACAATACAAGTAAGGTTTAGGGAAGAGAAACATTCAATACAGTAGTACCTACATCGATTCTTGCTTACAAAACAATTACGAGAAGTTCGAATGACTAAACATGTTTGCAAAACATAACTAGGTTGACATGCTGATTCGACTTCTAAATGAGTCTCACTTCTATCTCTTGCTCTGGACGCTAACTAGGTCTATGCTGACTTGATCCTGCCCTTCCTGTTGCCAAGTACACATACAAAAACAAAGCAACAGCCGGATAACCAGTGAGAATGATAATCCCAGTAAAAACAACATATCAAGTAATACAACAATAAACATGCTTTCAAGACAACAACACAATCAATAACAACGTAATGAAATGCATGTCTTTAAACCGGGATATCAAATCTGATAAACAAAGGATTGCTGCTGTGCTTTTGGGATCCCGAGGATGAGATCACGTGATGACTCACCGACTCTCCCAATTGAGGTGGTGCCACGTATCCCACTCCTTTAGACTTTGAGCAACTATAATGAGTATGCTAGCACTAGGCGCAACGACTACGTCCTAGGCCACTCGACTATAGCTCCCAAACGTCTAACAAAAGGGCTGTTCTGCCCATCGAAACAATAGTGCTGGCTCAATATGAATGCATATGGGAACAAAAGGAACTTAGCCATATAATTCATTCAAATAATCAACAAAATACAGGTTCCATAAACTAGAACTAGTATCGATGCAAGATGTGATTTTAAGGGAAACTCGAGAACCAACTGTCCCGAGTATGCTATCCCACTACGATGACTGCTTTTACCTTTCAATGTCATAGACCCAACTCCGGACAAGCTACAACAAAATATTGTGTCAACAACTATACAACCTAAACAATAAACAATGGTTCAAGGAAATCTCTTTACCGTTCTTTGTCCAACTCTTAACGAACAATGCTGCTAACACAGGGCTCGACAAACTCCAATGAATCTGTACGAATACAAGAGTTGATCAAAAACCACGATCACTCACAAGCCAAGGCTTCAATCAATACAAAAATGATTCGAAAACCCAAAACTCAAACCGACTGCATTACGGCTATAAACTGAACAAACCGGAAATGCAGACAGCAGTTCAATACTGATATAACCTCATATCAATGCCCAAAACAACAATAACAAAGCAAAACCATCAATCTCAAAATCCACATTTTCGAAAATGGCTTCCAAAAATCATAACAAATCCAAACGTCTCTCTAATTCAAAACCGACAGATAATAAACGATCAGAACTCTGTCTAGAACAACATTCTCGAATCTCGAACGATTCTAACAACATCCAAAAACTAGAATGTATCTGATCGTAGAAGAACTTACAATATAACAGAGCTCTCACTGCAGTAATCGATAATCTGCCTTCAGAAATAAATTCCAACGGCCGGATCGAGCTCGGACTGAAATCTGGGAGCTTGGAAATGCTTGGAGGCATCTTCAATGGTGTTCTCGGTTTGGGGGAGGAAGAAGAGTGGATGACCAAGTCAATACAAGTGTAGATAATATATAAAATCCAATAATTGCATTTTAGTCCCTGAAAAATCCAATTTTTGCAAAAAGGATCCTGATCAAAATCAAGTCGGCTCGTGAACTCTGTAATCCTTGATTAACTCAAATAAACTCGTTTAAGATAAAAATGGGGCGTTACAGAGTGTTTCATCAGATGAACTGGGAGCTTCTATTTTGGAGATACCTGTTGATTTTGGAACCAAAGAAATGATCAGTTTGGTAGGATATTTTGTGGGCTTGGCCTGTAGAGTTCTTGACTTTTTTGGTGGAGGCTTCAAAATCTCCTCGTTGTCAATTTCCTCACTATCAGAAATGACAAGGTTCCTTTTCTTCTTGATGTTTTTCTTGGTCATGGTATTGGGTTTTCTAAAAACAACAGGATCAGTAGACTCCTTGGAGTGAAAGTTGGTCAAGTATTCAGTGTTCATTACTCTCAACTTGTGTAGAAGAGAGTTTTCTTGAAGAGTGACCCCCAAACTCTCGAGTAGTCAGCTGATTTGAAAAACATAGCCTGGTGATTGTTTGGATGCAGTCATCATTTGAACAAAGATTTTGAATAAAGTATTACCCAGTTGATCTTGATACCCTTGACAATTGTTGTCATTACTTTGAACTTCTCAACTGTCAGTTTAGAAAAAGATTCTCCTATTGCTAGAAGACATTTTGCAATGATATCGACAAGAAGTTGATATTCTAGTTTCAAATCTCTTTTGAATGCAGAGAGAGAGATAGCTTGATTGGAATTTGAGAAGGTATTCTGCATTTCAGTAAGATCATTGGCAGGAACAATGTTGAAGTCAATAATACCAAAGTTGGTAAACTGAATGTTTTTGCAAAGAATGCTTCATCAATTTCTACCAGGTGTCCTCCAATGGAAATTAATAGTTTTCCATCATCTGCTAAGATACTCTTGTGATACAAGGAGACTAGATCCTTCTGAAAAAAGTGCAGAAATTTGGTTTCGAGAAATGAGCGAAGATCAGAGCGCTCAAGTGCTTGACATATTTCTGTGATTTCTTCCTTGTTCATTCCATAAAGTGACTCAAATTCGACAAGAAGAGCATTGAGAATGTATACGACAGATGAGGTTGGCATTTGCAGTTGATTCTGTAAAGAATTTGAAAATATTAGATCAAGAAAATAGTGGTTAGGGTTTGGGAGAGGTAAACTGTTATAATGGAAATGTATAGCTTGGATAAAACGATAAGTTTTAGTGACGTGGCAAAAATAATTTGAAAAAAATATTACACAGGGGCGCGGGAAAAAGGTACACATATTTCCCTCTTATTTTTGATTTATTCTATCTATAAATATCAAAACAAAAACATATAAACTTCATCGTTTAGAAGCTATGCAAAAAGAATTGATAGCAGAGTTCCTCTTTTTGGTTTTGCTCAGAATCCATATATCTCTTGTGAAGCTTGCAAAGATAAGTATTTTGAGCTGGAGAAGAAGAAAATTTAAGAGAAGGCTTGGGACAAGGTCATGTCACTGTGGTTGAAGATTGAAGAGTTGCATATGTATCACCATTCTTTGTTTCCGCCAATAAAAATTAAGGAGGCTGAAGAGCTAGCTGAGCGAGAGGAGAAATATATGATTGTGGTTGATGATGTTGATCCTAAGCTCATATTCAAGAGTCAGAATGTTCTCTACTTGATGCTTAGCAAGGAGCTTAGAACACTTATGCGCATAGGGACTTCTGATGAGCTTATGGACCCTGCTGCAGCTCCTCTTCGAAAATGGATTATGGAATGGAGTGAGGAAATTTTCCTTAGGCTGAAGAATCATATGGAGTTGTAATCTCATTTCTTATTTTCCTATATATGAATGAAATATTATGGTTATTAGATCTAAATGATGTGACAAGCAAGTTAGATAATAATGAGAACTAAACTGACTAAGTGCACATAATATGTAATCAAAATTATACTAATTTGAAAGTATTATGCAAACATGATGAGCTGATTCAAATAAAATAATCCTAGGTAATGTTATAATCTTTTAAGTAATTTTCAGAAGACGCACGCAAGAACCTCTTCGCATTCCTAATCATTTTAATTTTGTTAATACATGATTCTTCGATATCTGTGAGCAAAAACCATAAAAGAATACATTTCAACGGAAATAATATCACACAAGAACAAATGGAAGAACTAAAAAGAGCGTATGAAAATCTTGTTGAACAGAAGGTAGCTCTTCTAAAATCAAAGGTTATTTCGATTCAGTCTCGTAGAATAGAATTCCTCAATACAGTGGATGCTCATCGGCTGGAGATGTATAAGCAGAGGCTTGGGAACAAAAACCCTACTTATGTCCATAGTATAGAGGGTATTCAACTGTTGTTGCTGAAGAAGGAGTTGAAGATGGTGTCACTCCTTGCTGCCTTCGAAGAAATAGATGGTGGCGAACTCATTGAATTGATGAATTTCTGGAAATTGGCAGTAGAGTTTGAAATAGATATTGTAAACAATCATTATTAAATAAATCTCTTTATTTTCCTGCCAAATGTGTTCCTTCCATCGTCTTTCTTTATGTATCTTTAGTAAACTGTACAACAGAGAGAATAACACACAAGTGAGTAAATTCCCCCTTAAAATGTGCTTTCAAAAGGAACTAGATTTGATAAAATGTGTTTAAAGAGGATAACATGAGTTTAGCGAACTTTTCATGTTCAGTTTATCACCCGAAAATAGATAAACTTATTTACAATTGATCAGTCTAGGGTTTAAGCGTTTGCTCAGTTTACCCTATGCTAGACTGATGAGAAATTTATCATGTAATAATGGTACTTTCTGACTTATGTTAACTCAATAAGTCCTAGAATATTTCTAAAGTAAGAAAACTTAGTCTCCGGAAGGGGTTTGGTGAAGATATCCGCAGCTTGTTGCTCAGTTGAGATGTGTTCAATTCGGATGTTCTTCTTGAGCCTATGATCGCGGATGAAATGATGTCTGACGTCTATATTTTTAGTTCTTGAATGAAGAATGGGATTATAAGAGATAGCAATTGTGCTGGTGTTATCGAAGAATATAGGTGATTCTTTTGCTTCAATTCTGTAATCCCTCAATTGTTGTTGCATCCAGAGCATTTGAGCACAACAGCTTCCTGCAGCTAGATATTCTTCTTCTGTTGTAGAAGTTGCTATAGACGTTTGCTTTTTGCTACACCAAGGGATCAATCTATCCCCTAAGAATTGACACGATCCACTTGTACTTTTTCTGTCTAGTTTACACCCTGCATAACCTGCGTATGAGTATCCAACTAAGTTGAAGGAGTTATCTTTAGCATACCACAGCCCAACATTCTGAGTTCCTTTAAGATACTTCAGTATTCGCTTGGCAGCTATGTAGTGTTATTTCTTTGGATTTGATTGAAACCTAGCACAAAGACAAACTGCAAATACAATATCAGGTCTACTGGCAGTTAAGTAAACAAGTGACCCCGTTAGACCTTGATACATAGTTGCCTCAACTGACATTCCCCCTTCATCTTTATCAAGTTTAATTGATGAGCTCATGGGAGTAGTTGCAGATGTGCAGTTTTCCATTCCGAACTTTTTGATAAATTCCTTAGTGTATTTGGTTTGACTTATAAATAGTCCATTCTCCAATTGCCGAACTTGTAAATCAAGAAAGAAATTCAGTTCACCCATCATGCTCATATCGAACTTTTTCTGCATTAGCTTAGAAAATCTCTTGCATAGTTTGGGGTTAGTTGACCCAAAAATAATATCATCAACATAAATTTGAACAAGAAGTGTGTGATCACCTTTTGTGAATTTAAATAAGGTTTTATCAACTGTGTCTATAGTAAATTCTTGTTCAATAAGAAATTTGGTTAATGTATCATACCAAGCTCAAGGAGTCTGTTTCAGTCCATATAGAGCTTTATTAAGATGAAAAACGTGGTCTGAAAATTGATGATTTACAAATCCAGACGGTTGTTCAACAAAGACTTCTTCTTGAAGTTTTTCATTTAGTAAATCACTTTTGACATCCATTTGATATATTTTGAAGTCTTTGAAAGATTCATAGGCAAGGAACATTCATATTGCTTCCAATCTGGCTACTGGTGCATAAGTTTTATCGTAATCAATTCCTTCCTCTTGCCTATATCCTTGAGCAACTAATCTTGCTTTGTTCCTGATAATAGTCCCATCTTCATTTAACTTGTTTCTGAATACCCATAGAATTCCTATAACTGATTCGTGAGATAGTCTTGGAACAAGATCCCAGACTGAATTTTTGGTAAACTGATTTAGTTCCTCTTGCATTGTAGTGACCCTTACCCGGATCACTTACTAAATAGAACTTATGCATGCAATTTACTTAAATAAACAGATATCAGAATAAAACTACGGAAACCATAAACGATATACAATCCCAAGGGAAGGAATCTGTAATTTATCCAATAATATACAACCAAATCGAATAGCTGTATAAACCCAAACAACAGTAATAAAACCTAGACGAAGCTCCAGCTGGCCAACAACTGACTAGCCCCTCCTGGATCCACCCTCCTCGTCCAATCGCAAACCTGCCCCATGGAATAGGGTCTCCAGAAAAATACAGAGTACGAGACGTGAGCATAAAACGCTCAGTACGAGAGTATGAGTATACATTCATGCAAAGTGAACTCCCTATAGACTCGAGGTCAAGGATCAGATAACAGAAATAGACCGGGCCCTGGTATGTAGCACGATGTGCCGTCGCTTCAGGAGGTGGCTCCCATACCGAGATAACCGTGGATACGCTGGACCCAAATCGATGGAAGTCCATCCACTAACAGGATAGGGTACAACCCTACTAACAGACATCTCGAAAGAGATACAGCAAGATGCAAATGAATGCAGCATAATATCATGGCATATAAATCATGCAGTCACATAATACATGCATACTCAGTCAGGATATCTCGAACAGTACTTTCGTACCTCAAAACAGAGCAAGCTCTACCAACTCTAGGTCCACGCCTATAGTCTGCTCTACACTGTCAAATGATACTACTATCATTAAAGTGCTCTAAAAGCCTTAACTAAGCTATTGCATACTCCCAAATATTTATAGGAAGCAAAAGCTATACCTTCGTCCGTTGTTAGCCCTTTGATGTCGATGCCCCCAGAACTTGGGCACAACTCCGCTACGACTACCGAATGCCTCGCCGACCTCCGGACCAAGACTAAGAAGACTAGAACAGCTCCAAAAGGACTAGAATGGAAAGGAGAACTCGGAATTGGCAAATGAAAGTGAAGTCTCGGCCTTCTATTTATAGACAACGATCGGAACTTCCGATCCTTGATCGGAACGTCCGAACCTCGATCGGAACGTCCGATCCTGCCATCGGAGCTTCCGAAGATCCTGATCTGCCACGTGTCAAAATATCACTTGTTGACTCCGGATAGGGGTGATCGGAGCTTCCGGTCCTGATCGGAGCTTCCGATCTTGCCACACGTCATGACTGACGTAATATCGATCGGAACTTCCGATCCTGTTCGGAGCTTCCGATCCTGATCGGAGCTTCCGAACTCACCTTCGGAGCTTCCGAACTCTACCCAAGTAATTATGATTAATTCCTTAATTACTGATTTTGGTTACGGGCTACTACATGCATAGCCTCTATCCAGCAACTATCAGCTGGTGCCCCATCAATTTTCTTTGGCTCTGTTTGTGATATGAAAGCTCCATGAAGAAACTCTTTGATCATTTGCCCTCTTGTTCTCAAAGGTGCTATTGGATTTCCTATCACCAAATTTGGTGGATGCTTCTTTGACCATTTGAGATTGGGTCCAAGTTGATTTTCAGAGTTCAATATTTCTCCTTGAGTTTGATCATTTATGTTTTCCTGAGGATTCTCTATATTCTCATTGTAGGAGTGATCTCTTTGAGTTTCTTGCTGATGTACTTCATTTTCCTCAGTTGGATGAGTCTGTTGATCTTCAACTGTTTGTTCAGTTTGAACCTTTTCAACTGCTGGGTCTATCAGTTCAGGTTCTGGAGTTTGAAGAGATCTTATGACCATGGATGAGTCATCTTCACTGTCGTCTTCCAACTGTATTTCCTGAAGTAGATCTGAGATTTTATTGACACTACTTGGGGTTTCTATGGACACATCTTCATCAAACATGACATGTACAGATTCTTCAACATTCAATGTTCTTTTGTTAAAAACTCTATAAGCTTTACTAATTGAAGAGTATCCAAGAAATATACCATCATCTGACTTTGCATCAAATGCAGTCAGATTATTTTTACCGTTGTTGTGAATGTAGCATTTACAACCAAATATTTTGAAGTAGGACACATTTGGTTGTTTACCATTCCAGATCTCATATGGTGTTTTCAAAAATTTCTTACATATCATTGATTTATTCTGAGTATAGCAAGCAGTGTTCACAGCTTCTGCCCAAAATCTTTGAGACACTTTAGAATAAGCTAACATGGTTCTCGCAGATTCTTTTAGAGTACGATTCCTCCTTTCTACAACACCATTTTGTTGTGGTGTTCTAGCTGCTGAGAATTCATGTTTGATTCCATAATGATCTAAAAAAGACAAAGTTTGATTGACAAATTTAGTTCCGCTGTCACTTTTGATTCTGTCAATCTTATTTGATTTTTCATTAAAAATTCTTTTGAAAATCTTGATCAGTTGGGGAGCAGTTTGGTCTTTAGATTTTAAGAAAATGACCCAGGTGAAACGAGATTAGTCATCAATGATGACAAGAGTATATCACATTCACCCTAAACTAGTTACTGGTATAGGACCAAACAGATCCATATGCAACAGTTCCAAGCATCGGGTAGATGATTTATATCCCTTGTTTTTAAAAGATAACCTAACTTGCTTCCCAAACTGACAAACTGAGCAAACTTTGTCTTTTGAAAAATCAATTTTAGGCAGTCTTGTTACTAGCTCAAGCTTACTCAGACTGACAATATCCTTGAAGTTAAGGTGATTCAATCTCTTGTGCCAAAGTCAGTTGGACTTAGAATTTGAAGCTACGAGGCAAACTGGTTTGCTAGACTGATCATTCCAACAAATCTTTATATATATTTCCACACCTGTTTCCTGTTAAGATAATATCACCAGAAACATCTTTAACAAGGCATAAGTGTTTTTGAAACTCAACTATATGCTTATAATCACATAGTTGACTGATACTAATCAAATTATATTTCAAGTTCTCAACTAGTAAGACATCCTTAATGATTATGTTACCGTGGATAATCTTACCCTTACCCACGGTCCTACCCTGTGAGTTATCACCAAATGTGATAATTGAACCATTGCTTTTAATAAGTTCAGACTGTAGTTTAGCATTCCCAATCATATGTCTTGAACATCCGCTATCTAAGTACCATGATTCATTCAAATTTTCTTCAACACATGATACCTACAGTCACAGAGTTGAATAATTTTGGTACTCATATCTATTTGGGTCCACGAGGGATTAATCCTTTAGTAACCCAAATCTGGATTACTTTAACATAGTTTATCAGTTTCAGTGTTCCTATAGGTTTGTGCTAAATTTGTGCTCTAAGTCATGGAGAGTGATGTGCTTGTGATACAACATGTTGTTTTCCCTTTCCCAGATTGTTGAGTTGCCGATATAGCTTCTGAACAAGACGTTGATTGTGATATTGATTTCGATTTACTCTCATAGGATTTGTGTAACGCCCCAAAATTAGCCTAATCAAAATTTTAGGAGATTAAGATAGATAATCAGAGATTAGAAAATTTGAGGATTTAATTGTTTTTTGATAAGCGACTGAATTGCAATTTTGGAAAATTCAGGGACCAAAGTGCAAAAATGAGATTTTATATATCGATAGCTTTGACTTGGTCTTCATTTTCTCCCTCTCTCCTTCTCTCTCACGCCATTTTCTCCATTGATGAGCCAAACGAGAGCTTTGAGCTTCCAGATTTCATTCTGAGTTCGATCCGTCTGATATAAATTCAATCTGAAGACATATTTGCGATCACGGCTGCGAGATCTCCGTTTTATCGTAAGTTTTTCTTCGATCAGCTTTATGTCAATTTTTGGATGCCGTTAGAATTTGATGATTTTCGGATATGTCGTTCTTGAGCTAGCATGTTTCGTATATTTGAAGTTGGATCGGAAAAAGAACGTCGTTCGGATTTGTTATAATTTTTGGAAGTATATTAAAAAATTTGGGTTTCTAGATTGGTTGGAATTGTGTTGTTTTTGTTGGATTATTGATGTTGGGAGTTATTTTGGATTGATAAATTTTTGCCTATGGTTTTCGGTTGATCAGATTATCGTCGTTATGCCGCTGGTTTGAATTTCCGAATTTTAGAAGTTGGAAATAAGTTTTTGAATTGTTTTGTATTGAATGGATTGATATTGTATTGCTTTATATCTCCGTACAGATCAAAGTTAGTAGAATTCGAATCGTTGAAGAGTTAGTCAAAGAACGGTAAAGAGTTTTACCTTGATCGTTTGAATTATTGGTTGATTAGATTTTGATATAAATCTTTTATTGTAGCTTATCCAGAGTTGGAGCTTTTGAATCGAAAGGTACAAGAAGACATCGTTTAAGCGAGATAGAACACTTAAGACAGATGGTTCTTGAGTTTCTCCTAAATCACATACTTGCATCAATACTTGTTCTAGAGTGGGGAACTTGTATTTTGTTGATTGAACTCTTGTTATTAATTGAATTATGGTTTAATACTTTAGTTTTCTATATGCATTCATCTTGAGCCTAAATCTTTGATTCAGCGGGCAGAAGTCCTTTTTATATTAGACGTTTTGGGGGCTATAATTGAGTGGCCTAGGTGTAGAAGTTCGCCTAGTGTCAGCATACTCCTTATAGTCGCACCAAAGTCTATAGGATGGAGATACGTGACACCATCTCGATCGGGAGAGTCGGTGGGTTGTTTACGTGATCTCATCCTTGGGATCCCAAAAGAATAGAAAAAATTCCTTGATTATCGGAGTTGATATCCCGATTTTAAAGACATGCATTTCATTCGTATTATCATTGAATATGATGTCTTTATATCATGTTATTGAGATATTACTTGTTATTGAATGTTATGTTGCTTTTACTGGGAATATCATTCTCACCGGAGTTATCCGACTGTTGCTTTGTTTTGTATGTGTACTTGGAAACAGGTGGGGCAGGATCGAGTCAAAGGAGACTTGGCTAGCATGGAGATCAAGGAATAGAAGTGGGTCTCTGTTTAGAAGTCGAACAACATGTCAATCTAGTTTATATCTTGGAGCATGTCGAACTTTTGTTGTAATTGGAAGCATGTTTAGAATTATATCTTTGTTGAAACTCGTTGTATCGACTATTCGTATATGGATGCTTTAATGTTTTTTTTTCATGATTTAAGACCTTATTTGGTTTTGACTAGATTGAGTAGGAGAAGATGAGCATGAGAGCAACTTCTGATTGATTTTCGTTCAGAGCAGGGTCCGCTCAATCGGCAAAAAGTTATCGATCAAGTGAGGAGCCCCTCTAAGCGAGACAGAACTTTTCTCGCTCGATCGGTAACATTTTACCGATCGAGCGAGAAGACCTTGAATTTTCGGGCAGAGTTTTGCCCGCTCGATCGGTAAGAAGTTACCGATCGAGTAAACCTCTTTTTCTTTGAAAAATAAAATATTTTTTTTATTTGATTTATCTATTGGTTTATAGCTTATTGTTTTAAGTATTCGAGATTAGATGATTAGAACCAAGGTCTCACATTAAGTGGTATCAGAGCGATAAGATCTTGGACTGAAATTAGAAGTGAGCGGGGTAGATCGAGTCCGCATGGATTGAACTCTCGCATGTGATTGAATTATTTAAATGATTATGTAAATGTCGTGCGAGCATGCTTTATTATTTTATGAATTATTTGAATTACATGATTATGTGATTTAAATTATAAAGCATGGTTAAGTTGTGAAGCATGACTTATTTGAGATACGAACTGTATTATTCCTGTTTAAATCCGGATTCCATCGAATTGCTTGAGTAATCAAAGCAGAGGTTGTTGGACACTGAATGTTTGAGGTAATTGTGTCCTAATTCTCTTGAGTATCGGATTTGTTCCCTATAAGAATTTTTGAACAGGAACCTAGAAGCATTGAACCTTGATTGGTAGAGTAGCGCTGAGACTGATTAGATAGACGTTACTTCGAAACCGATGGAATATTTACTGATGAGGATTCAGTCTTTTAACCCACCGACTCTGAAGAGTAATGAGAATGTCGTTGAATGTGTAAGCTGATTAGAAGAAAGCGAGCAGATGTTTTGATTTTCGGGGATACACTGATGACCGTTGAATTTGGTTAGCAAGGTACCAACTTTAGGAGTTTGTTTAAGTTGGTGGATTTTGAAAGAAAGAGTTAGAGAATCAAGAGATCCTTTTCAAACAAGGGGAAAGCAATTCAAGAAGTCGGGGAGCAGTTCTTTTAGCTCCAGCGGATCGAAACAGTTTGGTTCAAGACAGAGTTCTGAATTTTTCCGAAATGTTTTGCAACAATTATGGAGGTCGACACCTCACCGAGCATTGTCTGGCAAATTATGGTAGGTGCAATATCTGCCATCAGGAAGGAAACTACGCGAGGAGATGTCCTCAGCGTGATACCGTTGGATCTCGGTCAGGGGAGTTCTTTTAAACCGATAATTTAGCAAGTGCGGCAAGCTTCTGTGGTTCATTCCTTTCAAGCCACCACAGCAGAATCGACTAGGAGGTTATCTGAGTATAAATAAACCTCCGATGCAACAGACTTTAGTATTTGCTCTTAATGAGGATCAGCAGACTCGGGCTGCACCTGGAGATGATGTGACAGGTAACCATTTGAATTTTTGGTTTTTTTTGCCTTTTGAGTGATAGATTTGATGCATTCCCTTGTTGAATTTTTGGGTTACGGTAGTTACAACTCTTGAATTGATAGGAATAATTTTGAACTGGGTAGTATGGTACTTA
Source organism: Henckelia pumila (assembly GCF_033568475.1). NCBI lineage: Eukaryota > Viridiplantae > Streptophyta > Magnoliopsida > Lamiales > Gesneriaceae > Henckelia > Henckelia pumila. Next base: position 131,374,229 of record NC_133123.1, on the reverse strand, counting down.
GGTTATCGAATTTTGATTTTATTATCCATTGAGATGTTTAACCAAGTACATGGCAACTGAAGAATGTGTTCAAAAAGTTGTTAGGTTCAGATCTGAATCTTTAGACGAGTGGAAATCCTCCGGTAAGAATTTTTGATTAGAAGATTCTCTTGATATTGTTCTTTAGATGGACCGTTTGTTACAGATTCGTACGGAGAAATTCGAGAGGTGTTCATTTGATGTCCTGAATGTTAACCCTAATTGGTTGATACACCAGTGGTTTTGGATTTTGCTGACGTTGTTCTGGATGAGCTTTCAGTTTTGATTGCATTTCGTCAGATTGAATTCAGTATTGAATTGAGATCATAATATCATCTTCATCATAAGACCGGACTCAGAACAGGTATGGTCGCTTGAATTTTGTCTTGCCGTTTGTTTTGGCAAACGCTCCTGCAGTGTTTATGAATTTTAGGAACTGAATCCTTCAGAGATATTTAGACAGATTCGTGGTTATTCGTATCGATGAATTTCTTATCCTTTCGAAGAGTCGTACTGATTTTTCAGATTCTTTGAGAGTTGTTTCAGATTTGCGTGCCAAGCAGTTACTTGTTATTTTATCAACGTCTGAATTCTAAATTGATCGAGTTGTCTTTCCTCGATCATATTATCTGAAGGTGGAATTTCTGTTGATCACCTCAAGACTGGAGCCGATATGAATTGATCTAGATTGACGTCCTTACCTGAGATTTGAAGATTTATGAGTTCTATCCCTGGTTTGTCGAGGAATTCTTATCGTTTGTGAAGCCGATTTCTCAGCATAATATGTTCTTCTGTCTGGACTTAATCTTATGATACCAGTTCTTATTAATTTGAAGAAGATATTGATCAGTGCTTCAGTATCCTTTATTTCTTTCTGTACTGATGATCTTGCAGTACATTGAATTCTTCTTATTGAGATTTGAGGTATATTCTTGTTCAGAAGAATCACTTATAGCATGAGCATCGAGAGAGCTGAAGACGCTCGAGACTCAATGTCTGATTCTGGATTTGAGCTCGCAGCTATCTTATTGATTAGAAGATCTGGTATTTATCTATTTTCTATGAGGAGATTTCCGCAATAGTTCCTAATCTTGGAAACTGTAGTACTGGTTTTGCCGTACACACTAAGTATGAGAAAGAAAAGATGATTAGAGGTACTGAGGAAATTCTGATTGGAAATCCATTCTATCCGAAGAGATTGTATGCAGCAACTGTTTCTCTAAGACGAAAGATCTGTTCTTATTTTATCTACTATCGGCATTCCCCTTGATTGATGAATGATGTACTTTCGATTTAGAATTCGAAGCAGATAGGAGTTCTATCAGGATTTTGCATTCGATCCGAATCAGAATTGATTGAGAAGATCAAGATCGTTCAGAGATTTGATTTGACTTTTCAGAGTTCGATGAAGAAAAGTCAGAACTGAACCAGTATGAGATTCGGGTTGGTGTTGATGCTTTATTTTTTATTAAGCATATTGTTGTGCCAGATGTTTCTGATGGAGACAGCGTACCTGGAGATTGGCACAATGTAGTCTATTCGGTACTCTTCCAGATGACCGAAAGATGTTTGATGATTTGAGGAATCAAATGGGATAGAAGCAGATGAAGAACGATGTTCGAGGTATGTTTTTACGATGTTCTGAATTGTCTACAGTTGATAGCAGAGATGGAATGACCCAAGGATATGTTGTATAGTTTATTCTGGTTCAGAATGGGATATAGATCGTGTTTCGATGGATTCATCACAAGATTACTATGATCAGTCTGAGTTTGAGTTGCTATCCGATTATGATTGGACGATTGATGAAATTTATTACTGTTTTTCGTACAGTATGATCCTCAGACATGTTCAGATGATAGATATTATGTCAGAACCTTGTCAGATTGTTTGGTTTGCCGAATTTGGATCATTTTCAGACAAAGATCCTTGATTTACTCTTTCTTTTGGCATAGTCTATGAAGAGACTTTGTTATTCGATTACATCTGAGTACAGTTGTTATCCTCAAAACGACGGATAGTCAGAACAGACGATTTGGATTTAGAGGCTTTACCGAGCTGTGGTGCTGGGCCGGCCCAAAATCTAAATAGCCTGATTGGGCTAGGTGCAGGTGAGCGGTTCATGCCATCTCTTAAGCTCAATTAGTACCAGACTTGGTAAATCATGGTACCGATCCTGAAGGTCCATGGTTCGAATTAGAGGAAGTTATGAAACTCCCTGATCCAGGGAGGATTAGATCTTGAGTATGGTTCTTGATTCTGGCACTGGCTATTGATTGTCGCTAACTCCTTTTGAGTTCTTGTACAACAAGAAATATCGGATGATTATCTTAATGGCACCTTGCGATGATTTGTACGAACAAAAATGAAAATCTCGCTTGAATTGAGATTATTTTTCTGAGTCACCTGAATTGGGAATAGATTTTGATTCGAGGTTGAATGGAGAGATGAAGATTGTCTGTCGAGAATGACGACGACTTGGATTAGACAGTCGAAGTATACGAATGTTAAAGATGCAGAATTTCGAATTTTGATCAGAAAGATTGAATATTTCTGAAGATTTCGACTTTCAGAGGATTTGTCAGATATGAGAGTGATAGAAATCGTCTCTGAGATTGATTGAATCTCACTAGAGTCTATGTAGTGACCCTTACCCGGATCACCTACTAAGCAGAACTTAGGCATGCAATTAACTTAATTAAACAAAAATCAGAATTCAACTGCGGAAACCAAAGACATTATAAAATTCCAAGTAAAGGAATCTGTAAATACCCAAAAATAATACAACCAAATCGAATAGTTGTATCAATCCAATAACAACAGAATAAAACCTAGGCAAAACTCCAGCTGGCCAACCACTGCCTAGCCCCTCTTGGATCTACCCGCCTCATCCAATCGCAAACCTGCCCCATGGAATAGGGTGTCCAGAAACACAGAGTATGAGACATGAGCATAAAACGCTCAGTATGAGAGTATGAGTATACATGCATGCAAAGTAAACTCCCTATAACTCGAGGTCGAGGATCAGATAACAGAGAAAAACCGAGCCCTGGTATGTAGCACGCTGTGCCGTCGCTTCAGGAGGTGGCTCCCATACCATAATACCAGTGGATATGCCGGACCCAAATCGATGGAAGTCCAACCACTAACAGGATAGGGAAAAACCCTACTAACAGACATCTCGAAGGAGATAGCTCAGTATGCAAATGAATGCAGCATAAATCAATGACATATAAACCATGCAGTCACATAATACATGCATACTCAGTCAGGATATCTCGAACAATACTTTCATACCTCAAATCAGTGCAAGCTCTACCAACTCTAGGTCCACGCCTATAGTCTGCTCTACACTGCCAAATGATACTACTATCATTAAAGTGCTCTAAAAGCCTTAACTAAGCTATTGCATACTCCTAAATATTTATAGGAAGCAAAAGCTATACCGTCTTCCATCATTAGCCCTTTGCTGTCGAGTGCCTCAAAACTAGGCCACAGCTCCGCTACGACGCCTGGATCGCTATGCCACTTCCGGATTCCCCGCGGGATGCCTAGAATTCCCTAGATCTGAGTTAGAAGGCTAAGGAATTGAGAGAGAAGAGAGGAATTGGTGCACTCAAATGTGAGCTTGGCACCCCTATTTATAGACGATGATCGGAACCTCCGTTCCTCGATCGGAACGTCCGATCACGATCGGAACGTCCGATCACGACATCGGAGCTTCCGATCTCACTTATCTGCCACGTGCCAAAATCTCACTTGTTGACTTCGGATAGAGGTGATCGGAACTTCCGATCCTGATCGGAGCTTCCGATCCTGCCACACGTCATGCCTGACGTAATTCGATTGGAGCTTCCGATCGCTCCTTCGGAGCTTTCGATCCTGTTCGGAGCTTCCGAACTCACCTTCAGAGCTGCCGATCTTGACTTTGGAGCTTCCGAACCCTTCCCAAGTAATTATGATTAATTCCTTAATCACTGATTTTGGTTACGGGCTACTACATTCTCCTCCAATTAAGATATTTCGTCCTCGAAATCAGATCTTAAGTACCGAATGTAATACAGAAATCAGAAACATTCTTTATTCAAATCAAACGTTTACAGAGTTTGTAACTGAATACAACTTAAGAATGAAATCAAAACAACTCAGGATGGTCTTCACGCATCCTGTCCTCAAGCTCCCAAGTAGCTTTCTCAGTGCCTCGGCGCTGCCACTGAACTAAAACCAAAGGAATGACTTTGTTCCGCAAAACCTTATCCTTATAATTCAGGATACGAATAGGTTTCTCAACATAGGTCAAATCTTTGCTCACCTGAACCTCAGACCGTTGCAGAATATGAGACTCATCCGCCACATACCGTCGCAACAGAGATACGTGGAACACGTCGTGAATACTGGAAAGATGTGGTGGCAAAGCTAGTCGATAAGCCAAATCACCAATGCTCTCCAAGATCTCAAACGGACCGATAAACCTGGGAGACAACTTGCCCTTAAGGCCAAATCTGAGAATTTTGCGAAAAGGTGACACTATCAGAAACACTTTCTCCCCGACATCGAACTGCAAAGGCCTACGCTTGGTGTTAGCATAGTTGGCCTGACGATCCTGCGCGGTCTTAATCCGTTTCTTGATCTGATCAACAATGTCCACCGCCTGCTGGATAGACTCCGGTCCCTCAGCCTGTCTCTCCCCCACTTCTTCCCAGAAGAGTAGAGTACGACAACGTCGCCCGTACAACGCCTCAAAAGGTTCCATCCCAATGCTAGTATGATAGCTGTTGTTGTACGCGAACTCGATCAATGGCAAATGATCCTGCCAGGCTGAACCAAAATCCATGAAGCACGCTCTAAGCATATCCTCCAAAGTACGGATAGTGCGCTCTGACTGACCATCAGTCTCCAGATGATAGGCAGTACTCAAACTGAGAGTAGTACCCATCGCACGCTGAACACTCCCCCAAAATCTAGAAGTGAACATGGGGTCCCGATCGCTGACAATGCTCACAGGCACTCCATGAAGTCGAACGATCTCCTGAATGTACAACCGAGCCATACGATCCACATTGTACTCCCGGCTATAGGCAATGAAATGCGCTGACTTGGTGAGTCGGTCCACCACAACCCAGATAGCATCACAGTTCCTCGGGGATACCGGCAAATGGGTCACAAAGTCCATTGTGATAAACTCCCATTTCCATTCAGGAATAGGCAGACTTTGAAGCAATCCTCCAGGTCGTCGGTGCTCTGCCTTGACCTGTTGACACACCAAATATCTCGAAACAAATTGATAAACACTGCATTTCATTCCTTTCCACCAGAAACGAGTACGTAGATCCTTGTACATCTTGTTGCTCCCAGGATGAATACTCAACTTAGTGCGATGCGCCTGAGACAAAATCTCCTCTTGCAACTCTCCTGTTGGAACACGTGTTGCTCTCACGATCAAATCAATCTGATACCCGGTGCAGCGAAAGTTTAAAATTTTATATGGAACAATTCCATATCATGGATATCAAATCCTAACGATTAAATTATGCAAGTAAAATAATAATAATAATAATTAATATTTTACCTCTTCAAGAAATGGCTTGATTAGTGGACTCCAACAGATTTAATCTGCTCTTGTTGTAAATCCCGGGAACCGATGACTCGCTTGATCAATCTTCGGAATTAGGTCCACGAACATAAAACTAAAACCTTCTGATTGAATTCACTAGAAATCAATCAGATGTTTATCGAACAGATTAAACAGATTTGATCTGTCAATTCAGAATGTAATTTTTCAGAAAAATCGCAGACTGAATATTCTCAAAAAGGAGTAGAGGATTTCGAAAATCCCCTTAGAATATTTAGTGTGTTTTTCGAAAACTCCAAGATGAATCTTCTGTTGTTTTTCGAACACTACACATATATTTATATATAATTTCTAGACTAGATTAAGTTATATCTCTATTAGGACTCTAACTCCTTAGGGCCCATAATCCATAACTTAAGCCCAACAAGCTAAGCCCGTTATTATAGAAATTAATATAAAATTCATCATGACTCTGATTGATAAACTGATTACACCAATGTGCACAGAAACCATTTCTACACCTTTTAAAGTCAAGATAATTTTTCTGAATCCGAATTCAGTGATTTCCAAAAATGTCCATCCCTATGTCATTTTAGGAAATTCCACTCCCTTTAGTTAAGAAGTCCAACTTCTCTTTCATTAAATTTAACTCTTTTAATTTAACTATCTCAACGGGGTTTAGTAATCCGTTACTTGTGTGACCCTCAATGGTTCAGGGATACAGCTAGCCGTGGGTTCACAACTCCTTGTGACTCGGAACAACGATTTCCGACTTACCCAACGAATCATGGTAAGAGCGTCTAGCAACATCGCCCCATGATTCCCTAGGTATCACTGATCGTGCCTGCAAAAACAAGTAAGTTTTGGTTAGCGTACAGTACAGTCCCTTCATCCATATATCCCGATCGAATCAACAACCATTGGTACATCGAGATTCGTTCGAGATTCGATAACTATGCAACGTATCTTGAAGATCAAATAGTGACATCGCATGTGCTACCAGGAAACCAAGTAACCTAAATCACATCGAGTACTCTGGCCAGAGATTTGTCACACTAATATCTCCTCAGATCGCATAGGATATCCACACTCGCAAGCGTGTGGTGAATCCTTGACAACAAAGCATCGACTCCTATATGTGTCGTAACTCTACCCAATCCTGACACCTGATGACCCCATAGAGTCGGTAAACGAGTCAAAGTACAGTACTAGCATATAGAGTCTCAATGATGTTTCAAGTAGTAAGGACTAATGGTGTACAACCAAAACCGCGGACTTATCCACTCAAATAATAATAACCACTTGGAAAGTCTGAATAGGGTAGTTCGATCATCCATCATATGAATATCCATTTGCATACTTTGAACATCTCCATGTTCATTACCAATGAAACGTGGTACTTGGCATCACAAATGCTAGTCTTAATCTCGAGCGATCCTTATCCTTATTAGCGGATGACTCAATTGACTAGGAACTGTTTAGAATATACAGTGACTATAAGATGTGTTTCATAATAGTGATCTCTCTTTATTCAATATCTCATCTTATTTACACTATAGCATATTCAAGGTCTTTATCAAAACAACAATAGTATATCACAATATAACAATATGAAGAAAGATAAAGAAAATGCCATTAATGAATGTAAATTATATTAAACAAAGATTGTTTATACACAGGGTCACAAAAGCCCTTAGCCACAAGTTGGCTAACCAGGCACCCACTCTTTCAATCTCCCACTTTCCCTAAAGCCAACTAGTCATACTACTTAATCTCATTGCTTTGCGATGTTTGTCAAACAATGGTCCTGGCAAGGGCTTAGTAAGTGGATCAATGATATTGTCTGTAGAGGCCACTCTCTCGACAGTGATGTCTCCTCTTTCCACAATCTCCCAGATGATGTGGTATTTCCTCAATACGTGTTTGGATCTTTGATGAGACTTTGGTTCCTTTGCCTGAGCAATGGCACCAGTGTTGTCACAGTACACCGGGACTGGACCAACAGCTTCAGGAATGACACCCAACTCTTGGATGAAATTCCTCATCCAAACGGCCTCTTTAGCAGCAGCTGATGCTGCAATGTATTCTGCCTCAGTGGTGGAATCCGTTGTGGTGTCCTGCTTGGAACTTTTTCAAGAGACAGCACCGCCATTGAGAATGAATACAAATCCAGAGGTTGACTTCGAGTCATCCACGTCGCTTTGGAAGCTAGAGTCGGTATAGTCTTCCAATTTCAATTCTCTTCCTTCATAAACCATGAATATATTCTTAGTCCTTCTCAAGTACTTAAGAATATCCTTCACGGCTTTCCAATGCATTTGACCGGGGTTGGCCTGATATCTGCTCGTGACACTCAGAGCCAAGGCTACATCCGGTCTGGTAGATATCATCCCATACATAATACTACATATGGTTGACGCATATGGTATGTGCGTCATTTTCTCTATCTCTTCGTCAGTCTTGGGACACATAGACTTGGATAGAGAAACTCCATGACACATAGGTAGATGTCCTCTCTTGGACTCATCTATTGAAAACCTTTTCATTATAGTGTCGATGTAGGTTGCTTGAGTGAGTCCTATCATTCTCTTAGATCTATCTCTATAGATCTGTATCCCTAGAATATAGGAGGCCTCACCCAAATCCTTCATCGAGAATCTACTTGATAACCATATCTTTGTTGACTGCAACATCCCTACGTCATTCCCAATTAGTAGGATGTCATCAACATAAAGCACTAAGAACGTCACCGCATCCTTAACTACTTTCTTGTACACGCACGGTTCCTCCGAGTTTTTGATGAAACCAAAGTCCTTTATTGTTTCATCAAATTTTTGGTTCCAACTTTTTGATGCTTGTTTGAGACCATATATTGATCTCTGAAGCTTGCATACCTTATGCTCGCTTCCCATAGATGTGAATCCCTCGGGCTGCATTGTATAGATCTCTTCCTTAATGTTTCCATTAAGAAATGCAGTCTTCACATCCATTTGCCATATCTCATAGTCATACCAAGCTGCTATGGCAATAAGGATTTTTATGGACTTGAACATTGCAACTTGTGAAAAGGTTTCATCATAGTCAACTCCTTATCTTTGAATATAACCTTTTGCGACCAATCATGCCTTGTAGGTCAGTACCTTACCATCAGGCCCAAGTTTTCTCTTGTAGATCCATTTACACCCTATTGGAACAATTCCATCGGGAGGATCTACTAAAGACCAAACTTGATTTGTATGCATCGAGTCTATTTCTGACTGCATAGCATCAAGCCATAAATTCGAATCCGCATCAGAAATTGCTTCCTTGAAGTTTCTTGGATCACATCCAATATCGGGTTCACTTTGATCCCCTTCAAGAAGAAGACCATATCGAATAGAAGGTCTAGAAGTCTTCTCGGATCTTCTAGGAATAGGCGTGTCAATCAATGGTTCTTGAGGTGTAGGATCGTTATTTTGTATCTCGGGTTCTTCTCGAATTTCTTCGAGTTCCATCATCTCGCCTTTCTTATCAATTAAGAACTCCTTCTCCATGAAGGTGACATTCCTCGAAACAAACACTTTTGTTTTAGTAGGATGATAGAAATAATATCCGATTGAATTCTTCGGATACCCTACAAAATAACATAAGGTGGATCGACTATCCAACTTATCTCCTAATATCCGCTTCACGTAAGCAGGACATCCCCAAATCCTCAAGTACGAATACTCAGGAGCTTTGCCATTCCATAACTCGTATGGATTTTTATCTACTGCTTTAGTGTGGACATTGTTCAACAACAATACCGCCGTTTCAAGCGCAAAGCCCCAAAAAAAAGGTGGGAGCTCAGTGAAGCTCATCATAGATCGAACCATGTCCAACAAAGTTCGATTGCGATGCTCCGAAACACCATTAAGCTAAGGTGTCATAGGAGGAGTCCACTGAGAGAGAATCCCATTCTCTTTTAGATAGTCCAAAAACTCGGTACTTAAGTATTCTCAACCTCGATCCGATCGAAGTGCTTTAATACTTTTTCCTAGTTTGTTCTCTACTTCAGCCTTGAATTCTTTGAACTTTTCAAATGCTTCAGACTTATATTTCATCAAATATAAATACTCATACCTAGAAAAATCATCAGTAAAGGTAATGAAGTAGGTGTGTCCAAATTTAGTACCAATACTAAATGGACCACAAACATCTGTATGGATCAAATCCAACAGATTTTGACTACGCTCAGGTTTTTCTTTAAAAGGAGATTTAGTCATTTTTTCTTTTAGGCAGGACTCACAAGTAGGTAGAGAGTTAATATCAGATATATCAAACATGCTCTCTCCCACTAGCTTGTTCATCCTCCTTGAGGAAATGTGACCTAGCCTAGCATGCCAAAGGTTTGCTGGGTTTTGACTATCATTTTTTCTTTTATTTGTTGTTATCGGTGGTTTATCAACATAATTAATTGGAACGTCTTTTAATTTTAAGTTATATAGATCGTTTTCAAGTTGTTCATTTCCAATTAAACATTCATTCTTGTAAATATTGCAAATCCCATTCACAAAATTGCAAGAAAAACCATCTATATCAAGCATAGAAACAGAAATAATGTTTTTAATCAAATCTGGAACAAATAAAACATCTCTCAAAAGTAACTTAAAATCGTTCTACAATATTAAATAAACGTCTCCCACAGCTTTGGCTTCAACTCTGGAACCATTTCCGAGCCTCAGCTGGGTCTCACCCATTCTAAGCTTGCGACTTCTTGTCATCACCTGCAAATCATTGCAAATGTGAGATCCCATCCGGTATCCAATACCCAAGAAGTAGTATTAATACCCTTTGCAGTTCGCAACTGCTCGAGGTATTCCTTGCAGTTACATTTCCAATGACCGGGTTTCTTGCAGTGATGGCAAACATCTCCAGATATGTTCACGTTTGAAGCTTTTGTCTTGCCCTTCTTCTTTGGTAAAATTTTCTTGGGTGGGGCAGAATGTTTCTTACCCTTTCCACTTGGCCCCTTCTTGGAGTAAGAAGAGGAGCCAACCAAGAGTACCGGTTTTTCCTTCTTTAATGTGGCCTCATAAGACACAAGCATATTGGTCATCTCTTCAAGGGTGGCCTCTATCTTGTTCATATTGAAGTTCACCACAAATCCGTCAAACGACGAAGGAAGTAAAAGAAGCAATAAGTCCGTATTCAATTCATGCTCCAATGTCAAATCGAGTGTTACCAACTTCTCAATTAGCCCAATCATGTGTACCTCATGCTCACGGACAGAAGTCTCATCTCGCATGCGGCATGTCATGAGCTCTTTGACGGCGGCATACCTCTCCAACCTTGACTGAGCTCCAAAAAGTTCCTTGAGGTGCATGTGTATGTCAGCAGCATTCACAGCATCCTAAAATCGCCTCTGGAGTTCATCAGACATTGAAGCTTGCATATAGTATTTAGCCTTGATATCATGATCCCACCATTGATCAAGTTTTGCCAATTCTTCCGGACTTATATTAGCCGGTGCTTCCTTTGGAGGATTCTTTTCTAACACGTAGAAAATTTTTTCCGAGTTTAGAACAATCTTTAATTTACGAAACCATTCCGTATAGTTTGCGCCAGTCAATTTGTTTTGTTCGAGAATTGAGTATAGTGGATTGCGCGAATTCATTGTAATGAAATACTGAAAAGAAACAGACAATAATCAGTGATTGTTTAATTAATTTAATAAGACATAAAATATGGCAAGATTTAATTTTATGAATTTCACTCCCACTATTTTAACGATTTCATTACCCTCTAGTGAAAACGGAAAACTTGTTTCCTTAGTGGGAACATGGAGTCCAATTGACAAACTATAGTCCCGAATAATATCAGCCAACCATAATTTTCAAAAGGTAGAGCCCAATTGCTTCCAAAGCAATCCCCATGTTTTTACCTCATGTCCAATAAGGGCCCAATAATATGACGCCGTTTATTGTGACATGTCAAGATAACCCATCAATATTAAGTTGTGATGGACGATCTCCATGTGGATCCCCAATAATATGAGCCAATCCCATGGGAATTCCACCCAACTTACAACTTGTGTCGATCCAATGTACAGCTTTCCGACGAACGGGCCCCCCCAATAATACGAGCCGGACCGTGCCCGTGGGTAGCATCTCATACATTGATCGTTGATGGAAGGTAGAAACATTTAAACAATATTTAAATTCTCTTTATTTATCTTGATATCAATTTTAAATCATATTTAAAATGAGGGATTTTTAATTTTGAAAACTGTCTCATCATTTAGTATTTGTATGCTTGCGGGATTCATACAATTTAGTCTAAACATGCATACAACAATAATATCATATATTATTTAAAGGATGATCGACCCCAATAACTAACCGTCCCGTGGTTGCCAATCACGAGTCTAAGTCCAATCCTAGGTGATATGCAGGTATGCAATGCAATCCTATTACATTGAGCTTCCAATTTACATTTATTCGGTCTTTATTGTCTGCTGGGCCCACCATTGTCTTCAAATTTTTATCTCCCACTACGTCTAATAAATTTCGATGACAAGTAGGGGATACATATTTAAGGGTGGGAACGGGCCATAAACAAGGCCCACTTTTTATTACAAATGACAATTCAAATTGGGCCTTAAACCAAGCCCATTAATAAAACCCAACAACAATAAAACCAAATGTAAACAACCTAACATACACCTACAATATTGGTCATGGCAATCAATCATCCTCTTATCCAATAATTAATTCAATAATTAAATAATTGGATAACATGCAATGGCATCATAATTAAAAAAAAAAGATAAAATCAAATTTTATCTAATATTCTCATAAAATCATATCTTATCATCAATTGTACCAAAATAATTAATTTTATAAAATCTAATTTAACGGATAAAAATTACAAATTTTCCAAAAAATTCAAATTTATCCAAAAATCAATTTTAAAAATTTCGGACTCAAACAATTTGGTCCGATGCCTCGTGGACCAATCAAAAACAATTTTCGATCGGACCAAAAACTAAAATTTCAAAAATTTCAAATTTCAATAAAAATAAAATTTTTATTTTCCGGGCTGCCCGGGACATTCCCAGGCAACCCCGCCTCCACGTGGGACAGGGCTACCCACGTGGAGGTGGGCAGTTCGTCACTGCCCCTGGGCAGCGACGATCGTTGCCCGTGATGCCCTTGTTTCCTTTAAAAATTTTAATTTAAAAAATTTTGTTTTGTTTCCAAAACCAGAGGCTAAAAATTTTGTACAATCGATTAATTTAATCGTTTGATCCGAGAGCAACCTGGCTCTGATACCACTGTTGGAACACGTGTCGCTCTCACGATCAAATCGATCTGATACCCGGTGCACCGGAAGTTAAAAATTTTATATGGAACAATTCCATATCATGGATATCAAATCCTAACGATTAAATTATGCAAGTAAAATAATAATAATAATAATAATTAATATTTTACCTCTACAAGCAATGTCTTGATTAGTGGACTCCAACAGATTTAATCTGCTGTTGTTGTAAATCCCGGGAACCGATGACTCGCTTGATCAATCTCTGAAATTAGGTCCACGAACATAAAACTAAAACCTTCTGATTGATTGCACTAGAAATCAATCATATGTTTATCGAAGAGATTAAACAGATTTGATCTGTCAATTCAGAATGTAATTTTTCAGAAAAATCACAGACTGAATTTTCTCAAAAAGGATTAGAGGATTTCAAAAATCCCCTTAGAATATTTAGTGTGTTTTTCGAAAACTCCAAGATGAATCTTCTGTTGATTTTCAAACACTACACATATATTTATATATAATTTCTAGACTGGATTAAGTTATATCTCTATTAGGACTTTAACTCCTTAGGGCCCATAATCCATAACTTAAGTCCAACAAGCCAAGCCCGTTATTATAGAAATTAATATAAAATTCATCATGACTCCGATTGATAAACTGATTTCACCAATGTGCACAAAAACCATTTCTATACCTTTTAAAGTCAAGATAATTTTTCTGAATCTGAATTCAGTGATTTCCAAAAATGCACATCCCTATGTCATTTTAGGAAATTCCACTCCCTTTAGTTAAGAAGTCCAACTTCTCTTTCATTAAATTTAACTCTTTTAATTTAACTATCTCAACGGGGTTTAGTAATCCGTTACTTGTGTGACCCTCAATGGTTCAGGGATACAGCTAGCCGTGGGTTCACAACTCCTTGTGACTCGGAACAACGATTTTCCACTTACCCAACGAATCATGGTAAGAGCGTCTAGAAACATCGCCCCATGATTCTCTAGGTATCACTGATAGTGCCTGCAAGAACCAGTAAGTTTTGGTTAGCGTACAGTACAGTCCCTTCATCCATATATCCCGATCGAATCAACAACCATTGGTACATCGAGAGTCGTTCGAGATTCAATAACTATACAACGTATCTTGAAGATCAAATAGTGACATCGCATGTTCTACTAGGAAACCAAGTAACCTAAATCACATCGAGTACTCTGGCCAGAGATTTGTCATACTAATATATCCTCAGATCGCATAGGATATCCACACTCGCAAGCGTGTGGTGAATCCTTGACAACAAAACATCGACTCCTATATGTGTTGTAACTGTACCCAATCCCGACACCTGATGACCCCATAGAGACGGTAAACAAGTCAAAGTACAGTACTAGCATATAGAGTCTCAATGATGTTTCAAGTAGTAAGTACTAATGGTGTACAACCAAAACCGTGGACTTATCCACTCAAATAATAATAACCACTTGGAAAGTCCGAATAGGGTGGTTCGATCATCCATCATATGAATATCCATTTGCATGTTTTGAACATCTCCATGTTCATTACCAATGAAACGTGGTACTTGGCATCACAAATGCTAGTCTCAATCTCGAGCGATCCTTATCCTTATTAGCGGACGGCTCAATTGACTAGAACTGTTTAGAATATACAGTGACTATAAGATGTGTTTCATAATAGTGATCTCTCTTTATTCACTATCTCATCTTACTTACACTATAGTATATTCAAGGTCTTTATCAAAACAATAATAGTATATCACAATATAACAATATGAAGAAAGATAAAGAAAATGTCATTAATGAATGTAAATTATATTAAACAAAGATTGTTTATACATAGAGTCACAAAAGCCCTTAGCTACAAGTTGGCTAATCGGGCACCCACTCTTTCATTTCCATCCTGCGAAATCACAAGCCTACCAGACAAACACAGAAAGCCATCTGACTGATAATGAAATCCAGACGATCTACCCTCGTTAGCTAGACGATCTAAACGCTGGGTCTTCGAATCAGACATCTGAGCATCTCGAATCCGCGAATACAAAGCTGGCTCAGATAATATTGCAAACATCTGGATACTCTGCATACCTTTCTTATGCTTGAAAGTATATCCTGAAGTACAACAGCCACTGATCGCACTAGACATCGAACAAGTTTGAAGTGCGGATAGTCGCACCTTGCGACTCAATGCATCAGCGGTGAGATTAGCAGCTCCCGGATGGTACTTAATCTCGCAATCATAATCCTTAAGCAAGTCCATCCAACGTCTCTGCCTCATGTTCAACTCCGCCTGAGTGAACAAATACTTGAGACTCTTATGGTCGGTGAAGATCTCAAATTTCTCGCCATACAGATAATGACGCCAGATCTTCAAAGTGAACACAATGGCTGCTAATTCCAAATCATGGACTGGGTAGTTGTCCTCGTGAAGCTTCAGCTGTCTAGAAGCGTATGCGATCACATGCCCATTCTAAGTCAGGACACAACCTAACCCCTGAAGAGAAGCATCAGTGTACACCACATACCCTCCAGATCCTGACGTTAATGCCAACACCAGCGCAGAAGTCAACCGCCGTCGAAGCTCACAGAAGTTCTCCTCACACTCGGAGGACCACTCGAAATCCACACCCTTGCGGGTAAGCTGCGTCAAAGGTCGAGCTAGCTGAGAGAAGTTCAGAATGAAGCGACGATAATATCCTGCTAGACCCAGAAAGCTACGGATCTCAGCAACCGTCTTCGGACGCGACCAATTCAGCACAGCCTCAATCTTGCTTGGATCAACAGAAATCCCCTCCTTGGATATGATATGGCCAAGAAAGACCACTCGATCCATCCAGAACTCACACTTGCTCAGCTTGGCGTATAACTGCTCATCCCGAAGAGTCTGCAGTACCAACTGCAAGTGAGAAACATGTTCTTCCGCATTACGCGAATACACCAAGATGTCGTCAATGAAGACCACGATAAACTTGTCCAAATATTCCCTGAAGACACGGTTCATCAGATCCATAAATAAAGCCGGCGCATTAGTCAAGCCAAATGGCATCACTAGAAACTCGTAATGCCCATAGCGAGTACGGAATGCAGTCTTGGCTACGTCCTGATCACGGACTCTCAACTGATGATACCCAGATCTCAAGTCGATCTTGGAGTAAACTGAAGTGCCCTGCAGCTGATCAAACAAGTCATCAATATGAGGAAACGGATACTTGTTCTTCACAGTGACTCGATTCAGCTGCCGATAGTCAATGAACAGCCGCATCGACCCATCATTCTTCTTCACGAAGAGAACAGAAGCTCCCCAAGGAGATACACTAGGACGAATGTACCCCTTGTCCAAAAGATCTTGTAGCTGATTCTTCAACTCACGCATCTCTGACGGAGCCAGACGATACGGTGCTCGAGAAATAGGCGAAGTACCCGACATCAACTCTATGCCAAACTCGACTTCCCTAACAGGAGGAAAACCCGGAATCTCATCAGGAAATACATCTGGAAATTCATCCACAACTGGAATGCTCTCTATCCCAACGCTCTCAGCGGACAAATCAACTGCATAGATAAGGTAGCCTTCCCCGCCAGACTGTAGAGCTCGACAGGCTCTCAAAGCTGATACCAAAGGCATCGGGGGTCGCGCTCCCTCACCATAGAAAAACCAGCTATCACTCCCCTCCGGATGAAAGCGTACTAATCTCTGGTAGCAGTCCACTGAAGCTCAATAGGTAGTCAACATATCTATTCCCAGAATGCAATCAAAGTCGTCCATCGCAAGAACCATGAGATTTGCTAACAGAATGTTCCCCTCGAACTCTAAAGGGCAACCCATCACTAGATGCTTAGCCAAAGCAGATTGGCCCGTCGGAGTAGAAAAAGACATCACTACGTCTAGTGCAATGCATGGTAACTTATGCCTCTTAACAAAAAGTGCAGAAATGAAGGAATGAGATGCACCAGTGTCAATAAGTACAAGAGCAGGTATACCATAAAGCAAAAATGTACCTGCGATGACTTTTTCATTCTCCTCCACTGCCTGATCATGCCTCAAGGCAAACACCTGGCCAGAAGCTCGTGGCCTCAAATGAGAACTCCCAGCAGGCTGTCCCTGCGACCTCTGCTGAACGGTGGCCTGAGAACCAGATCCTGATCCAGAACCAGAACCGCCTCTCCTAGATAGTGGACAATCCCTACGGATGCGACCCACCTCACCGCAATGAAAACAAGCTCCAGAAGCTCTACGACAACGGTCGGTCGGATGATTCTTCCCACAGTGATCACACTTGTCCTTTTTACCAAAACGGACAACACCACCAGAGCCAGAGGAAGAAGAAGTAGATCCAGACTTCTTGAAATATTGGGCACGGGGACCCAAAGAACTAGCAGGTCTCGACTGAGAGAAAGACCTGTTCCGTCGAATGCTATCCTCCGCCTGGTGACAACGGCTCACCAAAACTTGGTAGGACATGTCGTCACCAACCGCCACATGGTCATGGATCTCAGGGTTAAGGCCCTGAAGGAACAAATTATACTTCATCCCAGAGCTGTCAGAAATCTCGGGGCAACAGGATAGCAGATCAAAGAACTTCTACTGATACTCATCAATAGACATGGCTCCCTGTCGCAGACTCAGTAGCTCGCCCGCCTTCAACTGACGGAGTGCAGGAGGAAAATACAGCTTCGGAAAAGCTGTGCGGAACTCGGCCCAGGTGGCCACTCCTCTCACCGCAACAAAAGGTGCAGAAGTAAACCTCCACCACCTGCGCGCACGTCCATCCAGAAGATAACCTAGGGTCTCCATCTTCTGCTCCTTGGTGCATTGGAAAGTCTGAAAAGTCATCTCCATGCGGTCTAACCAGTTTTCCGCATCCTCCGGAGACTCACCTCCAACCAAGGGCTTAGGCCCCGTCTGCAAGAATCGACGTACACTGAAACGGTCCTCATCTCGATGATGATGGAAGCATTCCCGACGAGGCTTCCAGTCGGCATCACCCCAACGCCCACCAATACTGCCATGAGAACTCTGGTCGTCACGATCTTCCATCTACAAAATTAACCTAACGGTTATCTTATGTAGAATCTAAATCCCAAGAATACTTTGCATGCTCTGATACCATAAATGTAGTGATCCTTACCCGGATCACCTACTAAGCAGAACTTAGGCATGCAATTAACTTAATTAAATAGAAATAAGAATTCAACTGTGGAAACCAAAGACATTATACAATCTCAAGTAAAGGAATCTGTAAATACCCAAAAATAATACAACCAAATCGAATAGTTGTATCAATCCAATAACAACAGAATAAAACCTAGGCGAAGCTCCAGCTGGCCAACCACTGCCTAGCCCCTCTTGGATCCACCCGCCTCATCCAATCGCAAATCTGCCCCATGGAATAGGGTGTCCAGAAACACAGAGTACGAGACGTGAGCATAAAACTCTCAGTACGAGAGTATAAGTATACATGCATGAAAAGTGAACTCCCTATAACTCGATATCAAGGATCAGATAACAGAGACAGACCGGGCCCTGGTATGTAGCACGTTGTGCCGTCGCTTCAGGAGGTGGCTCCCATACCATAATACCAGTGGATATGCCGGACCCAAATCGATGGAAGTCCAACCACTAACAGGATAGGGAAAAACCCTACTAACAGACATCTCAAAGAAGATAGCTCAGTATGCAAATGAATGTAGCATAAATCAATGACATATAAACCATGCAGTCACATAATACATGCATACTCAGTCAGGATATCTCAAACAGTACTTTTGTACCTCAAATCAGTGCAAGTTCTACCAACTCTAGGTTCACGCCTATAGTCTGCTCTACACTGCCAAATGATATTATTATCATTAAAGTGCTCTAAAAGCCTTAACTAAGCTATTGCATACTTCTAAATATTTATAGGAAGAAAAAGATATACCTTCGTCCGTCGTTAGCCCTTTGCTGTCGAGTGCCTCAAAACTAGGCCACAGCTCCGCTACGATGCCTATATCGCTATGCCACTTCCGGATTCCCCGCGGGACGCCTAGAATTCCCTAGATCTGAGTTAGAAGGCTAAGGAATTGAGAGAGAAGAGAGGAATTGGTGCACTTAAATGTGAGCTCGGCACCCCCTATTTATAGACGACGATCGAAACCTCTGTTCCTCGATCGGAATGTCCGATCACGATCGGAACGTCCGATCCCGACATTGGAGCTTCCGATCTCACTTATCTGCCACGTGTCAAAATCTCACTGGTTGACTTCGGACAGAGGTGATCGGAACTTCCGATCCTGATCGGAGCTTCCGATCCTGCCACACGTCATGCCTGACGTAATTTATTCGGAGCTTCCGAACTCACCTTCGGAGCTTCCGATCTTGCCTTTGGAGCTTTCGAACCCTTCCCAAGTAATTATGATTAATTCCTTAATCACTAATTTTGGTTACGGGCTACTACAGTCTAGAGATGATAGGCGATCTTGCCTACAGACTTGTTTTGTTCCATTTCTTTCTGGTTTTCACGAGGTGATTTCCGTCTTTCCTTGCGAATTATCGCCAGATCCGTGTTGCTGAATTACCCAGACCAAAATTTCTTATGTTCTTTAGCTGATGAGACCGGATTTGAGGAGATGCCAAATTGTTTGAGACGACTGATTCAGAGTTTCGACCTGAATTAGAAGCAGCTATGAACAAACCGATTCAGTCTGTGTTAGTAAAGTTGAGTCGTTACGAAATTGAAGAAGAAATTCTGGAAACAGAGTCCATTTTGAGACCGCGTTTTCTGGACTTAATTCTGATAGATGAATTCTTTGGCAGTTTTGTTATTATCACTTATCTTTTAGAGATTGAACTGTATTCGATTTCGAGGACAAAATCATTTCTTAGAGGGAGAGAATTGTAACGCCCCAAAATTAGACTAATCAAAATTTTAGGAGATTAAGATTGATCGATAGCTTTGACTTGGTATTCATTTCCTCCCTCCCTCTCTCCTTCTCTCTCATGCCATTTCCTCCATTGATGAGCCAAACAAGAGCTTTGAGCTTCCAAATTTCATTCCAGCTCGATCCGTCCGATAGAAATTCAATCCGAAGACATATTCGCGATCACGGATACGAGAGCTCCGTTTTACCGTAAGTTTTTCTTCGATCAGCTTTATGTCAATTTTTGGATGTCGTTAGAATTTGATGATTTTTGGATGTCGTTCTTGAGCTAGCATGTTTTGTATATTTGAAGTCGGATCGGAAAAAGAACGTCGTTCGGATTTTTTATAATTTTTGGAAGTATATTTGAAAATTTGGGTTTTTAGATTGGTTCGAATTTTGTTGTTTTATTTGGATTATTGATGTTGGGAGTTGTTTTGGATTGATAAATTGTTGTGTGTGGTTTTCGGTTGATCAGATTATCGTCGTTATGCTGCCGGTTTGAATTTTCGGATTTTAGAAGTTGGAATTAAGTTTTTGAATGGTTTTGTATTGAATGGATTGATATTGGATTGCTTTATATCTCCATACAGATTGGTTTGAAGTTTGTTGAGCCCAGAGTTAGAAGAATTTGAATCGTTGAAGAGTTAGTCGAAGAACGGTAAAGAGTTTTACCTTGATCGTTTGAATTATTGGTTGATTAGATTTTGATATAAATATCTTATTGTAGCTTATCCAGAGTTGGAGCTTTTGAATCGAAAGGTACAAGCACACATCATTTAAGCGAGATAGAACACTCAAGACAGATGGTTCTTGAGTTTCTCCTAAATCACATACTTGCATCAATACTTGTTCTAGAGTGGGGAACTTATATTTTGTTGATTGAACTCTTGTTATTAATTGAATTATGGTTAATGCTTTCTTTTTCTATATGTATTCATCTTGAGCCTAAATCTTTGATTCAGCGGGCAGAACGGCCCTTTTATATTAGACGTTTTGGGGGCTATAATTAAAACGACCCAGACCTCTACTAATTAATAATTAAAAAATACGGGTTTTCATAAATTTTTGGCATGACTTAACTATTTAAATAACAACTCACCTGTCACAGACAACAATTTAAAAGAAAAGAAAACAACCGACATTACCAAATAAACTAGACCGAGAAAAAGAAACGAGAACCCAAGAAAGATTTTCGTTAATCAAATATCCCAAAGGTTAAATAGTTTGATATTACAAGCCCATAAATCATAAATAAATCCTTTCGTTTACATTGTCCAATCAATAAATAATAAACTTTAAAGTAATAAAGATTGAACAACTAATGCAGAATACTGGCATAGGTCGGAGGGAAGTGTCGTGCCCTTATTGCAGTCAGCTCGATAGTCATGCCCCTCGATCTCATAAAATAATCCAACCTGCACCAAGTAAATGTAGTGAGCCTAGGGACCAACAAGAATATGGGAGAAATAACGAGTACTACATAAATACAAGCACACGCAGATTAAAAATAGCTTGTAATAAAATATATTTTTGTGCCCTTAACTTAAATAAATGTTTTTTGAATAAATGATGTAAACATGAATGAAACATATGCATGGCTAAGTCGAACATAAATAACTGAATAAACTGATCTGAACATAGTCATAAATATTGAACTTAGATCCTTGGATTGTGAATCTGTGATTTCGATCATGATCATGTCTGCAGTGCACTATGCCGCAAGGAAGTCAGGATAACACCTAACTCGTCTTGCCCATACTTGGTAAGGGAAGCCAGTATTTCTCCCAACTCGTCCAAACCCATACTTTGGTAAGGGAAGCCAGGATTTCTCCCAACTCGTCCAAACCCATGAATTTGGTAAGGGAAGTCAGAACATCTCCCAACTCGTCCAAACTCATACTTTCTATAGTCACAATCATCTCACTTCGTTCCTAAAAATATTTTCTTTCATACTTGAATATGGACTTAGCATGCATCTGTAAATATGACCTACATGTAAATATTTGATCGATAATCATGCAAATGACTCACACATGGACGACTGGGATGGTGATTTAGGGAGCAAACCAAGGATGGAAGTCTAAACCATAAATTTGCGCTTAAGAGAAATCGAGCAGTTTGCCTGTAAAATATGTAACTTGCTCGATTCTTATTCAAAAAGAATTCCGCTTAAAATCACAACTTCACGACACTTAGAACTAAGTAAAAAAATCAACCTCTTAATTTTATTCCTAAGCTAACATTTTTAAAAAAAAGCAAAACTCAGGCAGCAGCCCTTTTCGCTTCCAAAATTATGCACCTCAATAAATAAAAATCTAAAAATCAACCAAAACATAACCGAATTAATTCCCGCTTGAAATGACATATTCCTAACATCTTAAACTAATTCCTGACCCAAGCCCTTAGCCAAATCATGACTTTAACCTTTACTTATTTGAATGTTTCCGGGCAGCTCCTACGCTAGGAATATTCTTCTCACAACAAATTAACCCAATTCCTTTCATGACCTTTAACAGTTAGACATCAAATTTCCAACTTATAACCAAATCCAAGGACACTTCTTAGACCTACTCAAACCACTAGAATGAGTTCCCAAACCAAGCCTTAGTTCTAGCTCAAACCTTTGCCCAAAGCCAACTCAAAATCCAAACTCCCTAGCCAAGATTCGAACAGCCCCCCCTTAACCAGTCTACAAGCCAACTCAACACCTCCTAAGGCACTACCATGTGAGCTACGTCTCATCCATGGTAGCCTCCCAAAACACCACTGATAAGTGCATTTTGTGCATGTAATTTGCATATGGTTTTACTTGACTTTTGATATTTAATGTTAGATATTGCGTGAAATTGTTGTTGTTTTTGTGTTTGTAGGTAGTTATGGACCTTGATGAGTATTTAAAGGATTTGAGCCTAAAAGATGAAAATTAAAGGAAGAATCAAGAGTTGAAAAAGAGAAGAAAAAGGAAAAAATCGAGTTCAAGGCGCGCCCGCGCCAACTGATGGGGCACTCGCGCTGTTATTGAAGAATTTAGGCAGAAAAGTCGAGCTGAAGGCGCGCTCGTGCTGTTGAAGAAAATTCTGAAGGGTGTTTTGCGAAGTGGAGGCGCGCCCGCCCTGTTCCCTGCGCGCCCGCGCCGTCGTCTGTGAGGAAATAAAGAGTCCGACTGTTTATGAAAACTTTGGGGATATCTTTGGTATTATGTTTGGACGATTGTTAGGTCATATTTAAGAGATTTTTCTGAGTCATTAAGCTATCTATCAGCCGCCAATACACACAATATTTTGGAGAGCACTTTTGTGAGTTTTTAAGATCAAGAATTGAAGATTGCTTGGAACGAAGACGAAGACTTTTCAACCGGACACGGAAGAAAGACTACGGCTTTGTTAATTCTTTTTATTTTCTTTTGATTGTTGAATTATGTTTGAGATATTAAACATGATTTGGTTTTTATTGAATTTGAGTATGAACTAAACTTTTCTAGTCTAGAGGTTGACGTAGCTTGGTTGAGACATATTCATGAATCTTTGATTTTAATGAATTGAATTTCTATAGATTAATTGTGTTTCTAGAATTGAATGTCTTCTTAATTTACTGGCCATAAATTGAGTTGTTATATTTACTTAGAATCGTTGCTCGGGAGAGGGGATTTTGAGTAGGATCAATAGGAACTACACTATTAATTGTTTATATAGCTCGGGAGAGTATATAGCTTTAATATAACCTTTAATGAACATCGTTTTACACATATCACTACATCTAGATTTTTAATAGGGATATTAAAATCGAACTGTAGTTGATACACTCTATTTATTGCTCGGGAGAGGGGAATAGAATAATCTAAGTGTTCTAGGTTATTAATCGAAAAAAATTCATAAAATAGATTAATTAGAATTGAATATTGTTGAGACCAAGTGAAATCAAAACCTTTGGACTATTTTTTCTCTGATTGATAATTTCTCAAAATTTGTGTGTGCTTGAGCTTGATAATTCTTCATTACTTATTTAAGTTTTCAGCAAATTTCCAAAGTTTGATTTTCTAGATAAAATTAAGACTATTTTAATTACAAGTATTGAATATTTTCAAATTACTCTTCGTGGGATCGACACTCTCTCTTTCACTATACTAAAACTTGACACTCGTACGCTTGCGAGTATTTTTCACAACAAGTTTTTGGCGCCGTTTCCGGGGAGAAAATTTTGATTATTTTTTATTTTTGTTACCAATTAGTCTAGATTTTAATTTAGAGTTTTTTTTATTTTATTTTAACAGCTCTACATGGCATGGGAAAGGTATAAAGAATTATTAAGACGTTGTCCTAACCACAATTTTGCAGATTGGGAGCAAATCGGGTGGTTCTACAACGGACTGAATGCGCCTACAAGGATGAATGTGGATTCTGCGGCTGGAGGTACTATATTTGCAAAGGATCCCGCTCAGGCCTATGATATGCTGGAACAAATGACAATTAATAGTTTTCAATGGTCATCTGAGCGTATGGGAGTCAAGAAGCCAGTTGGAGTATATGCAGTGGATCCTCTCACATCTATCACTGCCCATTTATCTGCACTGACTACACAGGTAGCTGCTTTAAATAAGGTGAATGTTTCAGATTCAACTGGAGTTGAAGGATCACATGCCCCAGAGGAAGTTAATTATATCAATCCTAATGGCTACCGAGGATATGGAGGCTATAGAGGTAATCCTATTCCCAATACTTATCACCCTAGTTTGCGGGATAATGAAATTTTTCATATGCTAACAATACTAATAAGGGTGATGGTAAGTTGTCTTTGGAGGATGTGGTTAGTACATTTGTGCAGGAATCAGGTAAGAGGATGGCGAGAACTGAGTCTCGCCTTGACAGCTTGGAGACACATGTGGTAAATATGGGTGCCATGATGAATTCTATGGAGACTAGCATTGGACAGTTGGCAAACGCACTGAAAGATAATAATCGCGGTCAATTCCCAAGCAATACTGAGGTGAATCCCATAGAACAGTGTAAGGCCATAGAGTTGAGGAGTGGAAAAGAAGTTGGAGTTCAAGAACTTGCTGTTAAAGAGAAGAAAATTGAGGAAGCGGTCGAAGAGAAGAAGCCTGAACTTGAAGAGAAACCGATGTATAAGCCTCAACTCCCATACCCGTAGAGATTCAAGAAGAAGACGTTGGATGAGCAGTTCTCCAAATTCTTGGAGATTTTCAAGAAGATTCAAATTAACATCCCTTTTGCTGATGCTTTGGATCAAATGCCAAATTATGCGAAGTTCATCAAGGAGGTGATGTCCAAGAAATGGAGGCTGCTAGAGAACGAGGTGGTGAATTTAACGGAAGAGTGCAGTGCTGTGCTACAAAAGAAGATGCCACAAAAGCTTAAGGATCCAGGGAGTTTTACTATTCCTTGCACAATTGGTTCTTCTTATTTTAATAATGCACTTTGCGATCTAGGAGCTAGCATTAATCTAATGCCTTTGTCTGTGTTCAGGAGCTTAGGACTGGGTGAGGTGAAGCCCACAATGATCGCGTTGCAGTTGGCTGATAGATCTATCACATATCCGCTTGGAATCATTGAAGATGTTTTGGTAAAAGTAGATAAATTTATTTTTCCTGCGGATTTTGTTGTGTTAGATATGGAGGAGGATGCAAATATGCCACTGATATTGGGGAGACCTTTCTTGGCCACTGCTGATGCCAAGATTGAGGTAAAGAATGGTGAGTTGTCAATGGATGTGGATGGCGAAAGAGTTATTTTTAACATATTCAAGAAATCAAGTAATCCACCCATCAAGGAATTATGCATGATTGAGAGAGTTGTGAAGCTGGATGGTCATCCCAAACTTGTTCATGAGGTAGATTCAAAGAAGAATGATCTGAAGGTGCCAAAGAAGAAGAAGAAAACGAAAAAGAAATCAAGGTTTAAAAAGGTTGTTGAATATATTTGGAGGGTGAAAGCAAAAGTGAAGACCCTCAACAAAGCGGAACCGGGCTAGAATTGGAATACAGTCGGGCTATGGACTATAAACTAAGCGCTTCTTGGGAGGCAACCCAAGCTAGTTTTTATGCGTTTTTTATTTTCTTTTAGTTGTTTTTATTTTTTTTCATGTAGAAACTAGACATCAATAATAATTTTGAATTGTATAGGTGAAAAAATATGGAGCTGAAAGAGTTTAGGAGCCACCCCTGCATGAAGATCTTTGAGTGATTAAGATGATTCCGAGTACTGACGCTCGATTCCCAAGATATGTGTTCTTGGTTTTATTTTAATTTTTTGTACATTGATGACAATGCACAATTTAAGTTTGGGGGGTGTTTAAAAAATTTTCATGAGTTAGTTTGAGTTGAATAAATGATGTGTACTTTTGTTGGCCTATGATGAAAATAATTTTTGGTGTTAAAAATGTTAATGTTAGTTATATTTAATCTTGAGTTCTCACCCATATGCACTGTGCCTGAAAAAGTGGGTGCCCGGTGAGCCAACTTGTGGCTAAGGGCTTTGATGACTCTTTGTATAAACAATCTTTTGTTTAATATAATTTACATTTTTATAAAGGCGTTTACTTTATCTTTTATCATATTATTATGTTGTGACATACTATAAGATGTTTAGATGAAGACCTTGAATATACTATAGTGTATGTAAGATGTGGTAGCACATGGGGATGGCTATCATGAAACACATCTTATAGTCACTGTATATTCTAAACAGTTTCTAGTCAATTGAGCCGTCCGTTAATAAGGATAAGGATCGCTCGAGAATGAGACTAACATTTGCGATGCCGAGTACCACGTTTCATTGGTATGAAACATAGAGATGTTCAAAGCATGCAAATGGATATTCATACGATGAATGATTGAACTACCCTATCCGGACTTTCCAAGTGGTTATCACTTATCGAGTGGATAAAGTCCGCGGTTTTGGTTGTACACCATTAGTCCTTACTACTTGAAACATCATTGAGACTCTATATGCTAGTACTGTACTTTGACTCGTTTACTGACTCTATTAGGGTCATCAGGTGTCGGGATTGGGTACAGTCACGACACATATAGGAGTCGATGCTTTGTTGTCAAGGATTCACCACATACTTGCTAGTGTGGATATCCTATGCAATCTGAGGAGATATTAGTGTGACGAATCTCTGGCCAGAGTACATGATGTGTTTTAAGAAATGGTTTCTTAGTAGCACATGCGATGTCACTATTTGATCTTCAAGATGTATTGCATAGTTATTGAATCTCGAACGACTCTCGATTTACCAATGGTTGTTGATTCGATCGGGATATATGGATGAAGGGACCGTACTGTACGCTAACCAAAATCTATTGGTTCTTGCAGGCACTATCAGTGATACCTAGGGAATCATGGGGCGATGTTGCTAGGCGCTCTTACCATGATTCGATGGGCAAGTCGGAAATTGTTGTTCCGAGTCACAAGGAGTTGTGAGCCCACGGCTAGCTGTAACCCTGAACCATTGAGGGTCACACAAGTAATGGATTTTTAATTCCCGTTGAGATAGTTAAATTTAAAGAGTTAAATTTAATGAACAAAGAAGTGGGACTTCTTATTTAAGAGTAGAGGAGTAAGATTTCCTAAAATAACATAGGGATGGGCATTTTTGGAAACCACTGAATTCGGATTCAGAAAATTTATCTTGACTCTAAAAGATGCAGAAATGGTTTCTGTGCACATTGGTGAAATTGGTTTATCAATCTGAGTCACGATGAATTTTATATTAATTTCTGAACATGCGGGCTTTGCTTGTCAGGCTTGAACTTATGACTAATGGGCCCTAAGCTGTTAGCAGCTCACATTATAAATAAGTTATTGCAGTACAGAAATTAGATAACAGAGGTCACAATTTTCGAAAACCCTAGTTTTTTCTCTCTAAAGTGGCCGCCCCCTCCCTCTCTGCTCGGGAAAATCCAGCCTGTGAATTTTGAATTTGCAGTCTGGTTTAACGGATCAAATTCGTTAATTCTCTTCGTAGAAACTTCTGATAGATTTTCTAGTGCAATCTATCGGAGGGATTAAATTTCAGTTCGTGGACGTGATTGAAGAATTGTTCGTCCATCAGTTTCTGGGACATACAACAAGAGCAGAGTAATCTGTTGGTGTCCATAATCTCGATTCGAGATTGGAGGTAAAAATTTAATTGTTATTTAATTTTTACACGCACAATTTAATCGTAAAGTTTTGATACCCATTATGGAATCGTTCCATATAAAAATTTTAAACTTCCGCTGCACCGGGTATCAATTCTGATTGATCTGATCACCGCTATCCAACAGTGGTATCAGAGCCAGGTTGCTCAGATCAAGCGATTAAATTAATCGATTGTACAAAAATTTTTAAGCCTCGGTTTTTGAAACAAAATAAATTTAAAAAAAAAAAAAATTTCGGGCAAAACACGGGCAGCGATTGGATCGCTACCCGGGGGGGCAGCGACGGGCTGCCCGGCCCGAGCCCCTTTGGGGTGCGGGCAGCCCGGGAGCGTCCCGGGCGGCCCGGGAAAAATTAATTTTTAATTTTAAATTAAAATTTTAATATGTTAAAATTCTATTTTTGGTCCGATCGAAAATTGTTTTTGATTGGTCCACGAGGCGTCGGATCGAATTGTTCGAGTCCGAAAATTTTAAAATTGAATTTTGGATAAATTTGAATTTTTGAAAAATTTATAGATTTTATCCGTTAAATCAGATTTTATGAAATTAATTATTTTTGGTACAATTGATGATAAGATATGATCTTATGGAAATATTGAGTAAAATATGATTTTATGTATAAAATTGGATTTTATATGTAAAATATGATTTTATTTGATAAAAAGATAAAATATGATTTTGTATGTAAAATAAGATTTTATATATGGAATATGATTTTATCCTTTTAATTTAATTGTCATTGCATGTTATCCAATAAATTAATTTTGAATTAAATATTATTGGATAAGGATGATCGATTGCCATGACCAATTTTGTAGGTGTATGTTAGGAATTTACATTTGTTTTTATTGTTGTTGGATTTATTAATGGGCCTGGTTTATGGCCCAATATGAATTGTCATATGTAATAAAAGTGGGCTTGGTTTATGGCCCGTTCCCACCCCTTAAAATGTATCCCCTACTTGTCATAGTTATTTATTGTAAATACATTAGACTTAGTGGGAGATGAAGATTTGAAGACGGAGGTGGGCCCAGCAGACAATAAAGACTGAAGAAATGTAAATTGGAAGCTCAATGTAATAGGACTGCATTGCATACCTGCATATTACCTAGGATTGGACTTAGACTCGTGATTGGCAACCACGGGTCGATTAGAAATGGAATCGATCATCCTATATAATATATGATATTATCGTTGTATGCATGTTTTAGACTAAATTGTATGAATCCCGCAAGCATACAAATTTTTAAATGATGAGACAAATTTTTCAAAATTAAAATCCCTCATTTTAAATATGATTTAAAATTGATATCAAGATTAAAAAGAAATTTAAATATTGTTTAAATGTTCCTACCTTCCATCAACGATCAATGTATGAGTTGCTACCCGCGGATACGGTCCGGCTCATATTATTGGGGGGGCCCGTTCGTCAGAAAGCTGTACATTGGATCGACACATGTTGTAAGTTGGGTGGAACTCCCATGGGATCGGCTCATATTATTGGGGGATCCACATGGCGACCGTCCATCACAACTTAATATTGATGGGTCATCTTGACATGTCACAATAAACGGCGTCATATTATTGGGCCCTTATTGGACATGAGGTAAAAATGTGGAGGTTGCTTTGGAAGCAATTGGGCTCTACCTTTTGAAAATTATGGTTGGCTGATATTATTCGGGACCATAGTTTGTCAATTGGACTCCATGTTCCCACTAAGAAAAATAGTTTCCCGTTTTCACTAGAGGGTAGTGAAATCGTTAAAATAGTGGGAGTGAGATTCATAAAATAAATTTCGCCTATTTTATGTCTTAGTAAATTAATTAAACAATCACTGATTATTGTTTGTTTCTTTTCAGTATTTCATTAAGATGAATTCGCGCAATCCACTATTCTCTATCCTCGAACAAAATAAACTGACTGGCGCAAACTATACGGAATGGTTCCGTAAGTTGAAGATTGTCTTGACCTCGGAGAAGATGCTCTACGTGTTAGAAAAATCTCCTCCGAAGGAAGCACCAGCTGATATAAGTCCGGAAGAGTTGGCCAAACGTGATACATGGTGGGACCATGATATCAAGGCCAAATTCTATATGCAAGCCTCGATGTCTGATGAACTCCAGAGGCGATTTGAGGATACCGTGAATGCTGCTGACATTCACGTACAACTCAAGGAACTTTTTGGGGCTCAATCGAGAGCTGAAAGGTTCGCTACTTTTTAAGAGCTAATGACTTGTCGCATGCGTGAAGGGACTTCGGTCCGTGATCATGGGGTACGAGTGATTTGGCTCATACAGAAGTTGGTAACGCTTGATTTGGTGTTGGAGCATGAACTCAACGTGGACTTATTACTTCTCTCTCTTCCTTCTTCGTTTGACGGTTTTGTGGTGAATTTCAATATGAACAAGATAGAGGTCTCCCTTGAAGAGATGGTCAATATGCTTGTAACATATGAAGCCACTTTAAAGAAGGATAAACCGGCTTTCTTGGTGGGCTCCTCTTCTTCTGCTAAGAAGGGGCCAAGTACAAAGGGTAAGAAACGTTCTGCCCCACCCAAGAAAACCGGACCCGAGAATAAGAACAAGACGAAGGCTTCAAACATGGAAAAGTCCAAGGATGTTTGCCATCACTGCAAGAAACCCGGTCATTGGAAACGTAACTGCAAGGAATATCTAGAGCAGTTGCGAACTGCGAAGGGTATGTTCTATATTGAAATAAATGTTTCACTTAATACTACTTCTTGGGTATTGGATACCGGATGTGGATCTCACATTTGCAATGATTTGCAGGTGATGACAAGAAGTCGCAAGCTTAGAATGGGTGAGACCCAGCTGAGGCTCGGAAATGGTTCTAGAGTTGAAGCTAAAGCTGTGGGAGATGTTTATTTAATTTTGCAGAACGATTTTAAGTTACTTTCGAGAGATGTTTTATTTGTTCCAGATTTGATTAAAAACATTATTTCTGTTTCTATGCTTGATAGAGATGGTTTTTCTTGCAATTTTGTGAATGAGATTTTCAATATTTACAAGATTGAATGTTTAATTGGAAATGGACAACTTGAAAATGATCTATATAACTTAAAATTAAAAGACGTTCCAATTAATTATGTTGATAAACCGATAACAACAAATAAAAGAAAAAACGATAGTCAAAACCCAGCAAACCTTTGGCATGCTAGGCTAGGTCACATTTCCTCAAGGAGGATGAACAAGCTAGTGGGAGAGAGCATGTTTGATATATCTGATATTAACTCTCTACCTACTTGTGAGTCCTGCCTAAAAGGAAAAATGACTAAATCTCCTTTTAAAGAAAAACCTGAGCGTAGTCAAAATCTGTTGGATTTGATCCATACAGATGTTTGTGGTCCATTTAGAATTGGTACTCAATTTGGCCACACCTACTTCATTACCTTTACTGATGATTATTCAAGGTATGGGTATTTATATTTAATGAAATATAAGTCTGAAGCATTTGAAAAGTTCAAAGAATTCAAGGCTGAAGTAGAAAACAAGCTAGGTAAAAGTATTAAAGCACTTCGATCGGATCGAGGTGGAGAATACTTAAGTACCGAGTTTTTGGACTATCTGAAAGAGAATGGGATTCTCTCTCAGTGGACTCCTCCTATGACACCTCAGCTGAATGGTGTATCTGAGCGTCGTAATCGAACTTTGTTGGATATGGTTCGATTCATGATGAGCTTCACTGAGCTTCCACCTTCGTTTTGGGGCTATGCGCTTGAAACGGCGGTATTGTTGTTGAACAACGTCCA
Source organism: Henckelia pumila (assembly GCF_033568475.1). Classification (NCBI taxonomy): domain Eukaryota; kingdom Viridiplantae; phylum Streptophyta; class Magnoliopsida; order Lamiales; family Gesneriaceae; genus Henckelia; species Henckelia pumila. Next base: position 131,342,511 of record NC_133123.1, on the reverse strand, counting down.
CACCAAAGCAGTGGATAAAACACCATACGAGTTATGGAATGGCAAAGCTCCTAAGTATTCGTACTTGAGGATTTGGGGATGTCCTGGTACGTGAAGCAGACAGTGGGAGATAAGTTGGATAGTCGATCCACCTTATGTTATTTTGTAGGGTATCCGAAGAATTCAATCGGATATTATTTCTATCATCCTACTCAAACAAAAGTGTTTGTTTCAAGGAATGCCACCTTCTTGGAGAAGGAGTTCTTATTGGATAAGAAAGGCGAGATGATGGAACTCGAAGAAATTCGAGAAGAACCCGAAATACAAAATAATGATCCTACACCTCAGGAACCAATGATGGACACGCCTATACCTAGAAGATCCGAGAGGACTTCTAGACCTCCTATTCGATATGGTCTTCTTCTTGAAAGAGATCAAGATGAACCCGATGTTGGATGTGATCCAAGAAACTTCAAGGAAGCAATTTCTGATGCGGATTCAAATTTATGGCTTGAAGCTATGCAGTCGGAAATAGATTCGATGCATACAAACCAAGTTTGGTCTTTAGTAGATCCTCCCGATGGAATTGTTCCAATAGGGTGTAAATGGATCTACAAGAGAAAGCTTGGGCCTGATGGTAAGGTATTGACCTACAAGGCACGATTGGTGGCGAAAGGTTATACTCAAAGACAAGGAGTTGACTATGATGAAACCTTTTCACCAGTTGCAATGTTCAAGTCCATAAGAATCCTTATTGCCATAGCTGCTTGGTATGACTATGAGATATGGAAAATGGATGTGAAGACTGCATTTCTTAATGGAAACATTAAGGAAGAGATCTATATGACGCAGCCTGAGGGATACACATCCATGGGAAGCGAGCATAAGGTATGCAAGCTTCAGAGATCGATCTATGGTCTCAAACAAGCATCAAGAAGTTGGAACCAGAAATTTGATGAAACAATAAAGGATTTTGGTTTCATCAAGAACCCGGAGGAACCGTGCGTGTACAAGAAAGTAGTTAAGGATGCTGTGACATTCTTAGTACTTTATGTTGATGACATCCTACTCATTGGGAATGATGTAGGGATGTTGCAGTCAACAAAGATATGGTTATCAGGTAGATTGTCGATGAAGGATTTGGGTGAGGCATCCTATATTCTAGGGATACAGATCTATAGAGATAGATCTAAGAGAATGATAGGACTCACTCAAGCAACCTACATCGACACCATATTGAAACGGTTTTCAATGGATGGGTCCAAGAGAGGACATCTACCTATGTGTCATGGAGTTTCTCTATCCAAGTCTATGTGTCCCAAGACTGATGAAGAGATAGAGAAAATGACACATGTACCATATGCGTCAGCCATAGGTAGTATCATGTATGGGATGATATCTACCAGACCGGATGTAGCATTTGCTCTGAGTGTCACGAGCAGATATCAAGCTAATCCCGATCAAATGCATTGGAAAGCCGTGAAGGACATTCTTAAGTACTTACGAAGGACTAAGAATATGTTCATGGTATATGGAGGAAGAGAACTGAAATTGGAAGGCTATACCGACTCTAGCTTCTAAAGTGACGTGGATGACTCGAAGTCAACCTCTGGATTTGTGTTCATGCTCAATGGCGGTGCTGTCTCTTGGAAGAGTTCCAAGCAGGACACCACAGCGGATTCCACCACTGAGGCAGAATACATTGCAGCATCAGCTGCTGCTAAAGAGGCAGTTTGGATGAGGAATTTCGTCCAAGAGTTGGGCGTTATTCCTGAAGTTGTTGGTCTAGTCCCGGTGTACTGTGACAACACGGGTGCCGTTGCTCAGGCAAAGGAACCAAGGTCTCATCAAAGATCCAAACACGTACTGAGGAAATACCACATCATCCGGGAGATCGTGGAAAGAGGAGACATCACTGTCGAGAGAGTGGCCTCTGCAGACAATATCGCTGATCCACTTACTAAGCCCTTGCCAGGACCAATATTTGACAAACATCGCGAAGCAATGGGACTGCGTATTATGACTAGTTGGCTTTAGGGCAAGTGGGAGATTGAAAGAGTGGGTGCCCGGTGAGCCAACTTGTGGCTAAGGGCTTTGATGACTCTTTGTATAAACAATCTTTTGTTTAATATAATTTACATTTTTATAAAGGCGTTTACTTTATCTTTTATCATATTATTATGTTGTGACATACTATAAGATGTTTAGATGAAGACCTTGAATATACTATAGTGTATGTAAGATGTGGTAGCACATGGGGATGGCTATCATGAAACACATCTTATAGTCATTGTATATTCTAAACAGTTCCTAGTCGATTGAGCCGTCCGTTAATAAGGATAAGGATCGCTCGAGAATGAGACTAGCATTTGCGATGCCGAGTACCACGTTTCATTGGTATGGAACATAGAGATGTTTAAAGCATGCAAATGGATATTCATACGATGAATGATCGAACTACCCTATCTGAACTTTCCAAGTGGTTATCACTTATCGAGTGGATAAAGTCCGCGGTTTTGGTTGTACTCCATTAGTCCTTACTACTTGAAACATCATTGAGACTCTATATGCTAGTACTGTACTTTGACTCGTTTACCGACTCTATTAGGGTCATCAGGTGTCGGGATTGGGTACAGTCACGACACATATAGGAGTCGATGCTTTGTTGTCAAGGATTCACTACATACTTGCTAGTGTGGATATCCTATGCAATCTGAGGAGATATTAGTGTGACGAATCTCTGGCCAGAGTACATGATGTGTTTTAAGAAATGGTTTCTTAGTAGCACATGCGATGTCACTATTTGATCTTCAAGATGTATTGCATAGTTATCGAATCTCGAACGGCTCTCGATTTACCAATGGTTGTTGATTCGATCGGGATATATGGATGAAGGGACCGTACTGTACGCTAACCAAAATCTATTGGTTCTTGCAGGCACTATCAGTGATACCTAGGGAATCATGGGGCGATGTTGCTAGGCGCTCTTACCATGATTCGATGGGCAAGTCGGAAATTGTTTTTCCGAGTCACAAGGAGTTGTGAGCCCACGGCTAGCTGTATCCCTGAACCATTAAGGGTCACACAAGTAATGGATTTTTAATTCCCGTTGAGATAGTTAAATTTAAAGAGTTAAATTTAATAGAGCCTTCTTATTTAAGAGTAGAGGAGTAAGATTTCCTAAAATGACATAGGGATGGGCATTTTTGGAAACCACTGAATTCGGATTCAGAAAATTTATCTTGACTCTAAAAGATGCAGAAATGGTTTCTGTGCACATTGGTGAAATTCGTTTATCAATCTGAGTCACGATGAATTTTATATTAATTTCTGAACATGCGGGCTTTGCTTGTCAGGCTTGAACTTATGACTAATGGGCCCTAAGCTGTTAGCAGCCCACATTATAAATAAGTTATTGCAGTACAGAAATTAGATAACAGAGGTCACAATTTTCGAAAACCCTAGTTTTTTCTCTCTAAAGTGGCCGCCCCCTCCCTCTCTGCTCGAGAAAATCCAGCCTGTGAATTTTGAATTTGCAGTCTGGTTTAACGGATCAAATTCGTTAATTCTCTTCATAGAAACTTCTGATATATTTTCTAGGGCAATCTATCAGAGGGATTAAATTTCCGTTCGTGGACCTGATTGAAGAATTGTTCGTCCATCAGTTTCTGGGATATACAACAAGAGTAGAGTAATCTGTTGGTGTCCATAATCTCGATTCGAGATTGGAGGTAAAAATTTAATTGTTATTTAATTTTTACACGCACAATTTAATCGTAAAGTTTTGATACCCATTATGGAATCGTTCCATATAAAAATTTTAAACTTCCGCTGCACCGGGTATCAATTCTGATTGATCTGATCACCGCTATCCAACAGTGCCTTGACTGATTAGACTTAAGTGATTAGAGAAGCTTTGTGATTTTGTAAGTGAATTGGATGATTTGATTCTTAAATTTGGTGATTTATGCTTGAAACTGAGGTAGAATTCTACGAGCTTAGAAATGAATTAGGCATTAAAATATGAAAAGATTAATAATAACTCCATCTGGGTCATTGATAAGGAATTGAAATCCTAATTCTCTTCTCCTTGGCTAAGTATGCGGAATAAATGGGATTGCAAAAGTGAAAGAATTAATTTTTGAAAAAATTAACAACTCCATCCGGGCTTGGAAAATGTTTGAAATTCTATTCACTATTCCATGCTAAGTTTGCGGGAAAAAATAATGGGGTTGATGTTCCATCCGGGCTATAGACGAGGGGATTGAAATTCGAATCCTATCTTTAGTTATAGCTAAGTATGCGGGTAATTATTGGGGCTAAATAAAATAAAACCGGATGCAAAATCCGGTGATTTTATGAAAAAAAAATGATATGTCGTGAACTTAGCGAGTAGAAGTTGAACTTGATGGAGAGTGTTTTGAAACTAGAGAGCGGAGTTGATGATTCTATGAAACAAACTTGTTGCATTAGTGTATCGAAAGCGAGGAGGATAGACAAGATTGACAAATCACACACACATGAGAACTCTTGAGAAAATTAGCTGACATGTGTATTGAATCTTGAAATATAAAAATTTGGAAGCCGATTATATTACTCATTATTGTTTTTCTCGAGACGAACAAAAGTTCAAGTTTGGGGGAATTTGATAAGTGCATTTTGTGCACGTAATTTGCATATGGTTTTACTTGACTTTTGATATTTATTGGTAGATATTGCGTGAAATTGTTGTTGTTTTTGTGTTTGTAGGTAGTTATGGACCTTGATGAGTATTTAAAGGATTTGAGCCTAAAAGATGAAAATTAAAGGAAGAATTAAGAGTTGAAAAAGAGAAGAAAAAGGCAAAAATCGAGTTCAAGCGCGCCCGCGCCAACTGATGGGGCGCCCGCGCTGTTATTGAAGAATTTAGGCAGAAAAGTCGAGCTAAAGGTGCGCCCGCGCTGTTGAAGAAAATTCTGAAGAGTGTTTTGCGAAGTGGAGGCACGCCCGCCCTGTTCCCTGCGTGCCCGCGCCGTCGTCTGTGAGGAAATAAAGAGTCCGACTGTTTATGAAAACTTTGGGGATATCTTTGGTATTATGTTTGGATGATTGTTAGGTCATATTTAAGAGATTTTTCTGAGTCATTAAGCTATCTATCAGCCGCCAATACACACAATATTCTGGAGAGCACTTTTGTGAGTTTTTAAGATCAAGAATTGAAGATTGCTTGGAACGAAGACGAAGACTTTTCAACCGGACACGGAAAAAAGACTACGGCTTTGTTACTTCTTTTTATTTTTTTTTTGATTGTTGAATTATGTTTGAGATATTAAACATGATTTGGATTTTATTGAATTTGAGCATGAACTAAACGTTTCTAGTCTAGAGGTTGACGTAGCTTGGTTGAGACATATTCATAAATCTTTGATTTTAATGAATTGAATTTCTATAGATTAATTGTGTTTCTAGAATTGTCTTCTTAATTTACTGGCCATAAATTAAGTTGTTATATTTACTTAGAATCGTTGCTCGGGAGAGGGGATTTTGAGTAGGATCAATAGGAACTACACTATTAATTGTTTATATAGCTCGGGAGAGTATATAGCTTTAATAGAACCTTTAATGAACATCGTTTTACACATATCACTACATCTAGATTTTTAATAGGGATATTGAAATCGAAATGTAGTTGATACACTCTATTTATTGCTAGGGAGAGGGAAATAGAATAATCTAAGTGTTCTTGGTTATTAATCGAAAGAAATTCATAAAATAGATTAATTAGGATTGAATATTGTTGAGACCAAGTGAAATCAAAACCTCTGGACTATTTTTTCCCTGATTGATAATTTCTCAAAATTTGTGTGTGAGTGAGCTTGATAATTCTTCATTACTTATTTAAGTTTTCAGCAAATTTCCAAAGTTTGATTTTCTAGATAAAATTAAGACTATTTTAATTACCAGTATTAAATATTTTCAAATTACTCTTCGTGGGATCGACACTCTCTCTTTCACTATACTAAAACTTGACACTCATACACTTGCGAGTATTTTTCACAACAACCACCCAAGCCACACAAAGATCGAACCAAGATGCTACTCAAAGTTAGAACAAAATGGACAGGATACATCCGACAGTCACACAACATATGCGCATAAAAAAAAAAGTAAACAACTCAATCCTACTGCAAATGTATGAGGTAGACCGAGCATGATTATGTCCGAGATTTATGGAGCAGTAAACACGAAGAGAGAGCCCCCAGATTTCTCAAAAATCACGAAATGCACTAAGAATGCAAACATACACCTATACCTTCCACTAAGAATGGAAGGAGAGAAAGGAGCTCGGTTGAGCTGGAAATCAAGCTGAGGAAGGGGATGCTGGGACTTCGAGCAGCACGCCTGGAAGGAGAACCCTGCCGGAAGAAGTATAGCTGCTGCGGCCGAAGGCTTTGAAGGGAATGGGAAGCCCGATCACGAGAGGAAAATGGGGAGAAAATTTTGAGAGGGCTTCGATCAATTCTTGGAGGAGGGGAAAATACTTATGGGCCGAGATTGGCTAGAGAGTTTCTTTAATGGGCTGTGAAGTTGGGTTGGAGAATTTCCTTTGGGCCGGGTCAGCTCATGAGTTTAAGCGGGTAGGAAATGAAATAAATAAAATATAATATGTAGTATTTTAATAGCGTTAGACTCAAATTTCGCAAATACTCAAATTTGAAAATTCAAGAATTAAATACTTAAATTCTATATACCAAGTTTGAAAATGCTAAATTTTCAATACTTAAATAATTTGATGTCACCGCGATAAATAAAATATTTAAATAATAAACAGAGCGATTAAAATAATTTAAACAAACTAGTCTAACGTTTAAAAGTAATTTAAATTAATACACAAGCGAAAATAAAAACCTTTAAAATGATTTGAACAATTAAAAAGCATTTAAATAAATAATCTAGACATTTAAAATAATTTAAAATAACTAACCTCTAAACTTAGGTTGTTTAAAATAAATAAGTTGGACACTCGAAAATATTTAAACAAATAAGTTAAACGGTTAAAATCATTTAAAAGAATAAACTAGACAATTAAAATTAAAATCATTTAAATATGCAAGCCTAAACCTTTAAAATATTAAAACAATTAAATTGCATAATAAAAATCATTTTGACAAATAAACTTAAACAATTAAAAATATTAATTAAATAGTTAGTACAATAAAATCATTGAATAAATAATAAAAATATTTTATTAACACGTAATTCACATAAAGAGTTTAATCAATTAAACTTAAAAATAATAATCCTAATATTTATTAAATTTAATGCATGCGATTTAGTAGATTGGGTTTTAGGTACTACAATAATCGAGTGGCCTAGGCGTAGAAGTTCGCCTAGTGTCAGCATACTCCTTATAGTCGCACCAAAGTCTAGAGGATGGAGATACGTGACACCACCTCGATCGGGAGAGTCGGTGGGTTGTTTACGGGATCTCATCCTCGGGATCCCAAAAGAATAGCATAAATTCCTTGATTATCAGAGTTGATATCCCGTTTTTAAAGACATGAATTTTATTCGTATTATCATTGAATATGATGTCTTTATATCATGTTATTGATATATTACTTGTTATTGCATGTTATGTTGCTTTTACTGGGAATATCATTCTCACCGGAGTTATCCGGCTGTTGCTTTGTTTTGTATGTGTATTTGGCAATAGTTGGGGCAGAATCGAGTCAGAGGAGACTTGGTTAGCATGGAGATCAAGGAATAGAAGTGGGACTCGGTTTAGAAACCGAACAGCATGTCAATCTAGTTTATATCTTGAAAAATGTCGAACTTTTGTTGTAATTGGAAGCATGTTTAGAATTCTATCTTTTTTGGAACTCGTTGTATCGACTATTCGTATATGGATGCTTGAATGTTGTTGTTGCATGATTTAAGAGCAACTTCTGATTGATTTTTGTTCAGAGCAGGGTTCGCTCGATCGGCAGAAAGTTACCGATCGAGCGAGGAGCCCCTCTAAGCGAGACAGAACTTTTCTCGCTCGATCGGTAACATTTTACGGATCGAGCAAGAAGGCCCTGGAGTTTCGGGCAAAGTTTTGCCCGCTCGATCGGTAAGAAGTTACCGATCGAGAGAACCCCTTTTTCTTTGAAAAATAATTTTTTTTATTTGACTTATCTATTGGTTTATCTTAGCTTATTGTTTTAAGTATTCAAGATTAGATGATTAGAACCGAGGTCTCATAATTTGGTTGATTTATATTAGTCCGATCGGGACTTTTAACAGCTTCAACCTTGACTTCCTCATGAGTGAATCCGATACCAAATCTATTCCTGTTCATTTGCTCTATTGACTTTCAACTCTTTAGGAAAAGTTTATCATAGATTTCTCCATGTTCATTTTCCCTACATGCTCGTACAAAGTGTATGAACTTCCATTTGCACATATTTAGTTTGGGTAGAGTACTGGATTCACCGATGTCATCAGTTTTACCAAACCCTAGACCACTTTTGTCACTTGTGGGTTTTTGTAAACTTTGCATTTCTATCAGCATGCTTGAAGATCTATTCCATGAACTTACCAAATCATTCAATCTATGATTTTCCATTGTAAGATTCATTAGTTCGATCTTAAGTTTCTCATTCTCAGTCTCAAGCTTAGCAATCTCTGTTTCAAGATTAATTTTCTCAACTGATTGTTCCCAGTTGGGTTCAGTTGAGGAATCTTGCAGATACTCTTGCTTTGATTTGACTTCATCAAATGCTATGGATACTTTGTGATACTCATTTGCCATTTCGTGAAGTGTTGTGATGAGATCTTCTCTAGAGAATTCATCAGAGCCAAAATCGAATATCTGTTCACTTGTAGATGCCTGTTCATGATCATTATCCATCAGGCATGTTACTTCTTCCTCATCATCACTGGAGCTAGAGGAGTAATTTGATTCATCTGTTTCACTGTCAGTTTCTGCTCATTTGGCTTTACTTTTCTCGGCAACAAGTGCTTCATGCTACTTTCTAGATGTGTATTTTGTTGGAACACGGTCGTTCTCCGGATCGAAAAAGTGATACCCATTGCAGCGGAAGTTTTAAAATTTTATATGGAACGATTCCATATGGGTATCAAATTCCTACGATTAAAATTGATAACATAAAATTTAAACAATGTAAATTTTACCTTAAAATCTCGAAACGAGATTATGGACACCAACAGATTAAACTACTCTTGTTGTATATCCCAGGAACTGATGAACGAACGTTTCTTCAATCAGGTCCACAAACAGAAGTTTAATCCCTCTGATAGACTGCACTAGAAAGTCTATCAGAAGTTTCTACGAAGAGAAATAACAGATTTGATCTGTTAAATCTGACTGCAAATTCGAAATTTGCAGACTGAAATTCTCGAACACAGTAGGGGAGGGGGGTGGCCGAATTCTCTAGAGAGAGAGCTCTAGGGTTTCGAATTTTATTCCTTGTGTTGTGTCTAATTTTTGTACTGCAATAACTTATTTATAATGTGGGCTGCTAACAGCTTAGGGCCCATTAGTCATAAGTTCAAACCTGAAAAGCAAAGCCCGCATGTTCATAAATTAATATAAAATTCATCGTGACTCAGATTGATAAACCAATTTCACCAATGTGTACAGAAACCATTTCTGCATCTTTTAAAGTCAAAATAAATTTTCTGAATCCGAATTCAGTGATTTCCAAAAATGTCCATCACTATGTCATTTTAGGAAATCTTACTCCCTCTACTCTTAAATAAGAAGTCCCACTTCTTTATTCACTAAATTTAACTCTTTAAATTTAATTATCTCAACGGGGATTAAAAATTCATTACTTGTGTGACCCTCAATGGTTCAGGGATACAGCTAGCCGTGGGCTCACAACTCCTTGTGACTCGCAACAACAATTTCTGACTTACTTAACGAATCATGGTAAGAGCGCCTAACAACATCGCCCCATGATTCCCTAGGTATCACTGATAGTGCCTGCAAGAACCAATAGATTTTGGTTAGCGTACAGTACGGTCCCTTTATCCATATATCCCGATCGAATCAACAACCATTGGTACATCGAGAGTCGTTCGAGATTCGATAACTATGCAATGCATCTTGAAGATCAAATAGTGACATCGCATGTGCTACTAGGAAACCAAGTAACCTAAAACACATCATGTACTCTAGCCAGAGATTCGTCACACTAATATCTCCTCAGATTGCATAGGATATCCACACTCGCAAGTGTGCGGTGAATCCTTGACAATAAAGCATCGACTCCTATATGTGTCATAACTGTACCCAATCCCGACACCTGATGACCCTAATAGAGTCGGTAAACGAGTCAAAGCACAGTATTAGCATATAGAGTCTCAATGATGTTTTAAGTAATAAGGACTAATGGTGTACAACCAAAATCGCGGACTATATCCACTCGATAAGTGATAACCACTTGGAAAGTCCGAATAGGGTAGTTCGATCATTCATCATATGAATATCCATTGCATGATTCGAACATCTCTATGTTTCATACTAATGAAATGTGGTACTCGGCATCGCAAATGCTAGTCTCAATCTCGAGCGATCCTTATCCTTATTTGTGGATGGCTCAATTGACTAGGAACTGTTTAGAATATACAGTGAACATAAGATGTGTTTCATGACAGTGATCTCTCTATATTCACTATCTCATCTTACTTTAGTATATTCAAGGTCTTTATCAAAATAGCAACAGTATATCATTATATAATAATAAGATAAAGTGAACGCCATTTAAAGAACGTATATTATATTAAACAAATATTGTTTACAAAAAGAGACTCTCAAAGCCCTTAGCCACAAGTTGGCTAGCGGGGCATCAACTCTTTCAATCTTCCACTTGCCCTAAAGCCAACTAGTCATACTACGTAGTCCCATTGCTTCGCGATGTTTGTCAAATAATGGTCCTGGAAAGGGCTTAGTAAGTGGATCAGCGATATTGTCTACAGAGGCCACTCTCTCAATAGTGATGTCTCCTCTTTCCATGATCTCCCGGATGATGTGGTATTTCCTTAGTACGTGTTTGGATCTTTGATGAGACCTTGGTTCCTTTGCCTGAGCAACGGCACCCGTGTTGTCACAGTACACCGGGACTGGACCAACAGCTTCAGGAATAACGCCCAACTCTTGGACGAAATTCCTCATCCAAACGGCCTCTTTAGCAGCAGCTGATGCCGCAATGTATTCTGCCTCAGTGGTGGAATCCGCTGTGGTGTCCTGCCTGGAACTCTTCCAAGAGACAGCACTGCCATTGAGCATGAACACAAATCCAGAGGTTGACTTCGAGTCATCCACGTCACTTTGGAAGCTAGAGTCGGTATAGCCTTCCAATTTCAGTTCTCTTCCTCCATAAACCATGAATACATTCTTAGTTCTTCTCAAGTACTTAAGAATATCCTTCACGGCTTTCCAATGCATTTGACCAGGATTGGCTTGATATCTGCTCGTGACACTCAGAGCAAATGCCACATCTGGTCTGGTAGATATCATCCCATACATGATACTCCCTATGGCTGACGCATATGGTATGTGTGTCATTTTCTCTATCTCTTCGTCAGTCTTGGGACACATAGACTTGGATAGAGAGACTCCATGACACATAGGTAGATGTCGTCTCTTGGACTCATCCATTGAAAACCTTTTCAATATAGTGTCGATGTAGGTAGCTTGAGTAAGTCCTATCATTCTCTTAGATCTATCTCTATAGATCTGTATCCCTAGAATATAGGACGCCTCACCCAAATCCTTCATCGAGAATCTACCTGACAACCATATCTTTGTTGACTGCAACATCCCTACATCATTCCCAATGAGTAGGATGTCATCAACATAAAGTACTAAGAATGTTACCGCATCCTTAACTACTTTCTTGTACACGCATGGTTCCTCCGGGTTCTTGATGAAACCAAAATCCTTTATTGTTTCATCAAATTTCTGGTTCCAACTTTTTGATGCCTGTTTGAGACCATAGATCGATCTCTGAAACTTACATACCTTATGCTTGCTTCCCATGGATGTGAATCCCTCGGGCTGCATCATATAGATCTCTTCCTTAATGTTTCCATTAAGGAATGCAGTCTTCACATCCATTTGTCATATCTCATAGTCATACCATGCAGCAATGGCAATAAGGATTCTTATGGACTTGAACATTGCGACTGGTGAAAAAGTTTCATCATAGTCAACACCTTGTCTTTGAGTGTAACTTTTTGCAACCAATCGTGCCTTGTAGGTCAGTACCTTACCATCAGGACCAAGTTTTCTCTTGTAGATCCATTTACACCCTATTGGAACAATTCCATCGGGAGGATTTACTAAAGACCAAACTTGGTTTGTATGCATCAAATCTATTTCCGACTGCATAGCTTCAAGCCATAAATTCAAATCCGCATCAGAAATTGCTTCCTTGAAGTTTCTTAGATCACATCCAATGTCGGGTTCACTTTGATCCCCTTCAAGAAGAAGACCATATCTAATAGGAGGCCTAGAAGTCCTCTCGGATCTTCTAATAATAGGCGTGTCTTGTGTTGATTCTTGATGTATAGGATCGTTATTTTGTATCTCGGGTTCTTCTCGAATTTCTTTGAGTTCCATCATCTTGCCTTTCTTATCCAATAAGAACTCCTTCTCCAAGAAGGTGGCATTTCTTGAAACAAACACTTTTGTTTCAGTGGGATGATAGAAATAATATCCGATTGAATTCTTCGGATACCCTACAAAATAACATAAGGTGGATCGACTATCCAACTTATCTCCCACTGTCTGCTTTACGTAAGCAAGACATCCCCAAATCCTCAAGTACGAATACTTAGGAGCTTTGTCATTCCATAACTCGTATGGTGTTTTGTCCACTGCTTTAGTGTGGACATTGTTCAACAACAATACCGCCGTTTCAAGAGCATAGCCCCAAAACGAAGGTGGGAGCTCGGTGAAGCTCATCATAGATCGAACCATGTCCAACAAGGTTCGATTGCGATGCTCCAAAACACCATTTAGCTGAGGTGTCATAGGAGGAGTCTACTGAGAGAGAATCCCATTCTCTTTTAGATAATCCAAGAACTCGGTACTTAAGTATTCTCCACCAAGATCTGATCGAAGTGCTTTAATATTCTTACCTAGTTTGTTTTCTACTTCAGCCTTGAATTCTTTGAACTTTTCAAATGATTCAGACTTATATTTCATCAAATATAAGTACCCATACCTAGAATAATCATCAGTAAAGGTAATGAAGTAGGTGTGACCAAATTTTGTACCAATACTAAATGGTCCGCAAACATCTGTATGGATCAAATCCAATAGATTTTGACTACGCTCTGGCTTCCCTTTGAAAGGAGATTTAGTCATTTTTCCTTTGAGGCAGGACTCACAAGTAGGTAGAGAGTTAATATCAGACATATCAAACATGCCCTCTCCCACTAGCTTGTTCATCCTTCTTGAAGAAATATGACCTAGCCTAGCATGCCAAAGGTTTGCTGGGTTTTGACTATCAATTTTCCTTTTATTTGTTGTTATCGGTTTATCAACATAATTAATTGGAACGTCTTTTAATTTTAAGTTATATAGATCGTTTTCAAGTTGTCCACATCCAATTAAACATTCATTCTTGTAAATATTGCAAATCTCATTCACAAAATTGCAAGAAAAACCATCTCTATAAAGCATAGAAATAGAAATAATGTTTTTAACCAAATCTGGCACATATAAAACATCTCTCAGAAATAACTTAAAATCATTCTGCAAAATTAAACAAATGTCTCCCACAGCTTTGGCTTCAACTCGAGAACCATTTCCGAGCCTCAGCTGGGTCTCACCCATCCTAAGCTTGCGACTTCTTGTCATCACCTGCAAATCATTGCAAATGTGAGATCCACATCCGGTATCCAATACCCAAGAAGTAGTATTAAGTGAAATATTTATTTCAATATAAAACATACCCTTCGCAGTTCGCAACTGCTCGAGATATTCCTTGCAGTTACGTTTCCAATGACTGGGTTTCTTGCAGTGATGGCAAACATCCTTGGATTTTTCCATGTTTGAAGCCTTTGTCTTGTTCTTCTTCTCGGGTCCGGTTTTCTTGGATGGGGCAGAACGTTTCTTACCCTTTGTACTTGGCCCCTTCTTAGCAGAAGAAGAGGAGCCCACCAAGAGAACCGGTTTATCCTTCTTTAAAGTGGCTTCATAAGTTACAAGCATATTGACCATCTCTTCAAGGGAGGCCTCTATCTTGTTCATATTGAAATTCACCACAAAACCGTCAAACGATGAAGGAAGAGAGAGAAGTAATAAGTCCACATTGAGTTCATGCTCCAATATCAATTCAAGCGTTACCAACTTCTGAATGAGCCAAATCACGCGTACCCTATGATCACGAACCAAAGTCCCTTCACGCATGCGATACGTCATTAACTCTTTTACAGTAGCGAACCTTTCAGCTCTCGATTGAGCCCCAAAAAGTTCCTTGAGTTGTGCGTGAATGTCAGCAGCATTCACGGTATCCTCAAATCGCCTCTGGAGTTCATCAGACAACGAAGCTTGCATATAGCATTTGGCCTTGATATCATGGTCCCACCATTTATCAAGTTTGGCCAACTCTTCCGGACTTATATCAGCTGGTGCTTCCTTCGGAGGAGATTTTTCTAACACGTAGAACATCTTCTCCGAGGTCAAGACAATCTTAAACTTACGGAACCATTCCGTATAGTTTGCGCCAGTCAGTTTGTTTTGTTCGAGAATAGAGAATAGTGGATTTCGCGAATTCATCTTAATGAAATACTGAAAAGAAACAGACAATAATCAGTGATTGTTTAATTAATTTACTAAGACATAAAATAAGACGAAATTTATTTTATGAATCTCACTCCCACTATTTTAACGATTTCACTACCCTCTAGTGAAAACGAGAAACATTTTCTTTAGTGGGAACATGGAGTCCAATTGACAAACTATAGTCCCGAATAATATCAGTCAACCATAATTTTCAAATGGTAGAGCCCAATTGCTTCCAAAGCAACCTCCATGTTTTTACCTCATGTCCAATAAGAGCCCAATAATATGACGTCGTTTATTGTGACACGTCAAGATGACCCATCAATATTAAGTTGTGATGGACGGTCGCCATTTGGATCCCCAATAATATGAGCCAATCCCATGGGAGTTCCATCCAACTTACAACATGTGTCGATCCAATATACAGCTTTCTGACGAACGGGCCCCCCCAATAATATGAGCCGGACCGTATCCGCGGGTAGCATCTCATACATTGATCGTTGATGGAAGGTAGGAACATTTAAACAATATTTAAATGCCCTTTTGTTTATCTTGATATCAATTTTAAATCATATTTAAAATGAGGGATTTTAATTTCGAAAATTTGTCTCATCATTTAAAATTTGTATGCTTGCGGGATTCATACAATTTAGTCTAAACATGCATACAACAATCATATAATATATTATTTTAGGATGATTGATTCCATTACTAATCGACCTGTGCTTGCCAATCACGAGTCTAAGTCCAATCCTAGGTAATATGCAAGTATGCAATGCAATCCTATTACATTGTCTTCACATTTACATTTCTTCGGTCTTTATTGTCTGCTGGGCCCACCTTTGTCTTCAAATCTTTATCTCCCACTAAGTCTAATAAATTTACAATAAATTTCGATGACAAGCAGGGGATACATATTTAAGGGGTGGGAACGGGCCATAAACCAGGCCCACTTTTATTACATATGACAATTCATATTGGGCCATAAACCAGACCCATTAATAAATTCAACAACAATAATTAAAAACAAATGTAAACAACCTAACATACACCTATAATATTGGTCATGGCAATCGATCATCCTTATCCAATATTATTTAATTCAAAAATTAATTTATTGGATATCATGCAATGACAATAAATATAAATAGATAAAATCATATTTCATACATAAATATTATTTTATATCTAAAATCATATTTTATCTAGTTTATCCATAAAATCATATTTTACATATAAAATCCAATTTTATACATAAAATCATATTTTATTATCAATTGTACCAAAATTATTAATTTTATAAAATCTAATTTAATGGATAAAATTTATAAATTTTCCAAAAATTCAAATTTATCCAAAAATCAATTTTTAAAATTTTGGACTCAAACAATTTGATCCGATGCCTCGTGGACCAATCAAAAACAATTTTTAATCGGACCAAAAATTGAAATTTCAAAAATTTCAAAAATCAAAAAATTAAATTTTAAAATTTTCGGACTGCCCGGGACAATCCCGGGCAGCCCGGCCTCCACGTGGGACAGGGCTGCCCACATGGAGGTGGGCAGCGATCAAATCGCTGCCCGGCGCTGCCCCGGGCAGCGACACTCGCTGCACGATTGCCCTGGAATTTAATTTAAAATTTTCGTTTTATTTTTCTGAAAAATCGAGGCCGGTACAATCGAATAAATTTTAATCATAAAATCCGAGAACAACCTGGCTTTGATACCACTGTTGGAACACGGTCGTTCTCCGGATCGAAAAGTGATACCCGTTGCAGCGAAAGTTTTAAAATTTTATATGGAACGATTCCATATGGGTATCAAATTCCTACGATTAAAATTGATAACATAAAATTTAAACAATGTAAATTTTACCTTAAAATCTCGAAACGAGATTATGGACACCAACAGATTAAACTGCTCTTGTTGTATATCCCAGGAACTGATGAACGAACGTTTCCACGAACACAAGTTTAATCCCTCTGATAGAATGCACTAGAAAGTCTATCAGAAGTTTCTACGAAGAGAAATAACAGATTTGATCTGTTAAATCAGACTGCAAATTCGAAATTTGCAGACTGAAATTCTCGAACACAGTAGGGGAGGGGGGCGGCCGAATTCTCTAGAGAGAGAGCTCTAAGGTTTCGAATTTTATGCCTTGTGTTGTGTCTAATTTCTGTACTGCAATAACTTATTTATAATGTGGTCTGCTAACAGCTTAGGGCCCATTAGTCATAAGTTCAAGCCTGACAAGCAAAGCCCGCATGTTCAGAAATTAATATAAAATTTATCGTGACTCAGATTGATAAACCAATTTCACCAATGTGTACAGAAACCATTTCTGCATCTTTTGAAAGTCAAGATAAATTTTCTGAATCCGAATTCAGTGATTTCCAAAAATGTCCATCACTATGTCATTTTAGGAAATCTTACTCCCTCTACTCTTAAATAAGAAGTCCCACTTCTTTATTCACTAAATTTAACTCTTTAAATTTAATTATCTCAACGGGGATTAAAAATCCATTACTTGTGTGACCCTCAATGGTTCAGGGATACAGCTAGCCGTGGGCTCACAACTCCTTGTGACTCGCAACAACAATTTCCGACTTACCCAATGAATCATGGTAAGAGCGCCTAGCAACATCGCCCCATGATTCCCTAGGTATCACTGATAGTGCCTGCAAGAACCAATAGATTTTGGTTAGCGT
This sequence comes from Henckelia pumila, assembly GCF_033568475.1. Taxonomy (NCBI): domain Eukaryota; kingdom Viridiplantae; phylum Streptophyta; class Magnoliopsida; order Lamiales; family Gesneriaceae; genus Henckelia; species Henckelia pumila. The sequence goes on along the minus strand of NC_133123.1, from coordinate 131,325,040 downwards.
ACAGTGAGGTCCCTTCATCCATATATCCCGATCGAATCAACAACCATTGGTACATCGAGAGTCGTTCGAGATTCGATAACTATGCAATGCATCTTGAAAATCAAATAGTGACATCGCATGTGCTACTAGGAAACCAAGTAACCTAAAACACATCATGTACTCTGGCCAGAGATTCGTCACACTAATATCTCCTCAGATTGCATAGGATATCCACACTCGCAAGTGTGCGGTGAATCCTTGACAACAAAGCATCGACTCCTATATGTGTCATAACTGTACTCAATCCCGACACCTGATGACCCTAATAGAGTCGATAAACGAGTCAAAGCAAAATACTGGCATATAGAGTCTCAATGATGTTTCAAGTAATAAGGACTAATGGTGTACAACCAAAACCGCGGACTATATCCACTCGATAAGTGATAACCACTTGGAAAGTCCGAATAGGGTAGTTCGATCATTCATCATATGAATATCCATTTGCATGCTTCGAACATCTCTATGTTCCATACCAATGAAACGTGGTACTCGGCATCGCAAATGCTAGTCTCAATCTCGAGCAATCCTTATCCTTATTTGTGGATGGCTTAATTGACTAGGAACTGTTTAGAATATACAGTGAACATAAGATGTGTTTCATGACAGTGATCTCTCTATATTCACTATCTCATCTTACTTTAGTATATTCAAGGTCTTTATCAAAATAGCAACAGTATATCATTATATAATAATAAGATAAAGTGAACGTCATTTAAAGAACGTATATTATATTAAACAAAGATTGTTTACAAAAAGAGAATCTCAAAGCCCTTAGCCACAAGTTGGCTAGAGGGGCATCAACTCTTTCAAATTTGGCATCTTTTGAACTTCTCTTTTTTTCAAACTTCTTCTTTCCTTTCTCTGTTCATATTTTTGCATCTTTCTTTGGTTTAGGACAATCTGATATGAAGTGTCCTGTCTTTCCACAGTTGAAGCATGCTCTCGGTTCTTCACTTGCATCTTTCTTTTGAAAATTTCTTCTATAGGATCCTTCTTGATTTCTCCTGATGAACTTTCCAAACTTTTCACAAATAGTGACATAGCATCACTACTTAGCTGTTCTGCAGTTCTTTCAGTTTGAGTTGATGACTCTATTTTGACTGCTGTTAAGGCTTTGGTCAGTTGAGAGGTAGACTGGTCCTCTTCTTGAGTTTTCAATTCAAACTCATAGGATTTTAAATCAGCAAATAGATCATGCAGTTCTAGTTTATTCAGGTCCTTTGATTCCCTCATTGCCATTGTTTTACATCACATTCTTTGGAAGACCTCGAATAACTTTCAGGATAACTTCTCTGTTGGGATATGTTTTTCCCAGAGCATTGAGTTCAATCACAATGCTACTGACTCGTTCATCAAACTCTGTCATAGATTCTCCTGGCTCCATTTTGATATTACCAAATTTTTGAGTAGCCACTGACAGTTTGTTTTCTTTTGTCTGTTCATTTCCTTCACAGAGCTGAATTAATTTTTCTCAAATTTTTTTTCCAGTTTTACGCCTCTTGATCTTACTGAAAGTATTCTTGTCAAGAGTCTTGTCAAGGGGATCCTACCCTCAAAACTATGTTTTGATTTCTTTTTGAAGATTGAATTTGGTTTTAATGCATTCTTGATTATATTATTGAGTTTATTGAATCTTTGGAGATTGATCAACTTCGAAGTAATTTTATATGTTATAATTGATACCAAAAAGAGATTTTACAACATGATAGAGTAATTTAATCCATGGATATACAACTTTCATAGACATATGAGGTCGGGTACATGTTGATAGTCATAGTCCAATAGGTAGAAAGCTAGAGGATTCCATGATTCGCTAATGTAATTGCAATTGTTAAATAACACAAGGACACTTGGTTATTGCACTTTGTTAATTAGATTAATATAGCTAGACATATTATATTGATATATTATGGAATTCTGTCAAAAGCATGGTTTGAGAATCAAAATTCAATCGTTAGAAAAGATTAAAGGGTAGGTGAACCGAGATCCTAACAATCTTTTATTTATTATCTGAATTGAATTTATTTAATTTGATTTTGTGTCATCCTTTTTATTCTCGTTTATTAATTTATTCTCCATCTCATCTTAAGGATAATACTTGAGGTAATTTTGTTATAAGTCAATCTCTGTGGATCGATACTCTTACTTTGTACACTATATTATTACTTGACTCGTTCACTTGCGATTTATTCGAGCTTAATTGATATATATATATATATATATATATATATATATATATGTAATTTGATTTTATGTGGTATTATTTGCTCGATCAGGCTCACATTTCACTTGCCAATTCACCTATTCCATCTCCAGTCTTGGTGTTTCTTGGGTTTTTATCCATCTAGGCATGGTCCGGGCGGTAGCAGGGTGCTTCCAAAGTCGTAGCGGAGGTGTGCCCAGGATTAGGGCATTCTATAGCAAAGGGCTGACTACGGACACAGGTATAACCCTAGATCCCTACTAGTATTAGGGAGTATCTATTAGCTTAGTTAAGGTTTCTATATCAATAATAGTGATATGGTAAAATCAGCTTGTAGGTTTGGACCCTAGACTTGTGCTACTAGGACTGCCTTAATGACGTACGTAAGTACTGACTAAGATAGCCAGCAAGTATGCATGCTTATATGATTCATTTTATGTATCATGATACATGTTTTACTGCTTTGATATATTATGATGCATGTTCATATTCATGTTGAGTCGAGTCTCTTTCGAGATAGCCTTTGTAGTATGGTCGCTCATCCCTATATTTCTTGATAATATTGTCTGACACCGGGAGATGTCGTGTTGATGGATATTGACACTAAGGTGATCTGGACGAGTTTGTGGAAGTACTTAGCGGAGTTGACCCCAGATGATACTACATACTCATTGACGTCTAGACTGAGCAGGACTTGTGATAACCAGTACCCAGTCATTTGCATGCATCATACTAGGTTCATATACTCGTGCTTATCGTATTGAATGTATTTGCTCACGTCCAGTGTTTTGTTCTTGGACACCCTATTCGATGGAGCAAGTCTCAAGTTGGACGACGTTGGTAGGTCTAGACATGGTTGAGAATTGGAGCAGTGGTTTTCGTGAGTTTCTTTAGTTCAAGGGATTTGATAAAGTATCTTTGATTTGGTTGTATAATGTAGTGACCTGTACCCAAAATAATATGATTAAGGGATTAATCACAATTAATTAAATAATTAAGTAAATGGCAGATCGGAGAGGATCGAAAGCTCCGGTCCGATCGGAGTTCGGACGCTCCTGTAGCGACCCTTCCCAGATCCACTACCTAATCAGAGTGATTGGCGCAAGCAACAATAATTAAAGCGTTAAATAGCGGATAATTTCAAAGTACAACAAATCCAATCGGCAGAATACAACCGAAGATAGAAACAGTGTATAATTCTTTATACAACCAAATCGAAATTAGGGTATCAGAATCCCTAACAAACTACCTCTACACGGTAGCAACCTCAACCCTGCTGGGAACCACCGGGATCGTCCAGCCTCAGACCTGCCCCGCCACAAGGTACACAATACCCAAACACAGGGGCGTGAGCTAGAACGCTCAATACAGAAGCAATAATATAAATACAAATATGAGCATGCACATGACTTTAAAAATCAGGGTTAAATCAATTTACTCATGGCGCCTGGAATACACAGTACCAGGCAAGAGAGCGACTCCGCGTGGTACTCGTATATTCCCAAGACATGAATCCTCAGGAAGAATCGCCTCGACTGATGGAAACTATCATGACTCACATCATACCTGATGCAGTCTCCGTAAAAACATATGCATGTGCTAAAAACAGTAAAACATAGCCAATACAGCACATACATCATGCATCACACACATATGTATAAATATCATGCCGGCTATCTTACGTACCTCTAACACTGCAAGTCAACTCCTAGCACACCCGTCTAGGTCCAAAGCCTACAAGTCTGCTCTACTGCGTCTACACATGCAAAAGTCCATGCATTACTATAAACGCTCTAAAAGCCTTAACTAAGCTATTGCATACTCCTAAATATTTTTAGGAAGCCAAATTATACCTTCGTCCGTCGTCAGCCCACTGGTGTAGAATCGCCTCAAAACTTAGGCACACCTCCGCTACGACGCCGGGATCGCTAGGCAACTTCCTGATTCCCAATAGGATGCCTAGAACTCCGTAGATCTAAGTAAGAAGGTTCGAAAACCAGAGGAAAGGAGGGGAATTCGGTGCACAGAATGAGGGCTCGGACCCCTTATTTATAGACGGCGATCGGAACCTCCGAACCCGATTCGGACCGTCCGAACTCGATCGGAACCTCCGATCGCACCTTCGGAGCATCCGATCGCTCAATATTACGTCAGCCATGATGTCACCTTGCTGACGTAAATGATGACGTGTGCCCTGGTCCAGATCGGAGCTTCCGATCTTGCCGACGGAGCTTCCGATCTCGATCGGAGCCTCCGATCTTGGCACGGAGCTTCCGATTTATCTTGGACTATTTAGGCATAATTTAGTAATTAATTACCTTAATTACCTTGATTAATTGCGGGTTACTACATTCTCCCCCACTTAAGAAATTTCGTCCTCGAAATTACATCTTAAGGAAAACATAGAACGCAAAATCAATGCTCTTATTACAACTGAACAATATACATTCGATACAACAGAGTACAAAATCTTAAAACAACTCGGGGTGCTCGGCTAATATCCGACTCTCCAACTCCCAAGTAGCTTCCTCTGTACCTCTGCGTTGCCACTGTACCATCACCAACGGTATGCGCTTGTTACGAAGCACCTTGTCCTTCCTGTCGAGAATCCTGAGAGGTTTCTCCACATATGACAAATCGTGGTCTAGTTGCACCTCAGTCGGACGCAAGATGTGGGATTGATCCGCCACGTACTGTCTCAACAAAGACACGTGAAACACATCATGAATCTTCGAAAGATTCGGTGGCAAGGCTAGACGATAAGCCATGTCTCCAACTTTCTCGAGAATCTTGAAAGGACCAATAAATCTTGGTGACAACTTACCCTTGAGACCGAACCTCATCACCTTCCGGAAAGGTGATACACGCAAGAATACATACTCTCCTTCTTCAAAATAAAGTGGCCTGCGGTGAGTGTTCGCGTAGCTAGCCTGTCGATCCTGGAATGCCTTAATCCTACGTCGGATCAATTCTACTGCATCAGTCATCTGCTGAATCATCTGAGGACCCTCTACCTGCCGCTCACCAACCTCATCCCAAAACAAAGGTGTACAACAACGACGTCCATAAAGAGCCTCAAATGGTGCCATGCCAATGCTGCTATGGTAGCTATTGTTATAAGCGAACTCCACCAATGGCAAATGATCGTGCCATGCGGGGCCAAAATCCATTACGATAGCTCGAAGCATGTCCTCGAGAGTACGGATAGTCCTCTCCGATTGTCCATCAGTCTCTGGATGATACGCTGTGCTCAAACTCAAAGTGGTACCAAGAGCACGCTGAAAACTCCCCCAAAATCTTGAGGTGAAACGAGGATCTCTGTCGCTCACAATACTCAGTGGAATACCATGCAAACGGACAATTTCTTGCACATACAGCCGTGCCATCCTGTCGAAGGTGAAATCTCAATTATATGGTAAGAAATGCGCGGATTTCGACAATCGGTCAACAACAACCCAAATCGCGTCGCAATTCCTGGAAGACATAGGCAAGTGGGTGACAAAGTCCATCGTCACATGCTCCCACTTTCACTCAGGAATATCGAGATTGTGAAGTAGACCTCCGGGTCGACGATACTCTGCCTTGACCTGCTGACACACAAGGCATCGGGACACGAACTAATAAACGCTGCGCTTCATTCCTTTCCACCAAAATCGAGTACGTAGATCCTTGTACATCTTCATGCTGCCAGGATATACTGAGAACCTACTATGATGAGCTTGCGATAAGATCTCGTCTCTAAGTGTGGAATCATCAGGCACAACCACACGGCCTGACAGACATAACAAACCATCCGCCTGAAAATGGAAACCAGCTGAATTCTCACCCTCAGTGAATCGGGCTAATCTCTGAGTCTTGGGATCAACACCCTGTGCCTCACGAATACGTCTATACAAGGCTGGCTCGGCAAGCACAGACGCAACACGAACTCCCTGTTGTTCCTTCTTATGACGGAAAGTGAAACCCAAGGAACAACACTCTTCGACCATTCGTGACACTGCACTGGTACGAAGGAAACTCAAATAAATCTTGCGACTAAGCGCATCAGTAACCGGATTAGAAGATCCTGGATGGTAATTGATTTCGCAATCATAGTCCTTCAGCAAGTCCATCCAACGGCGCTGTCGCATGTTCAACTCTGCCTGAGTGAACAGGTACTTCAAACTCTTATGATCAGTAAAAATCTGGAATCGTTCATCGTACAAATAATGACGCCATATCTTCAGAGCAAAGACAATGGCTGCAATCTCTAGATCATGTACGGGATAATTCTCCTCATGAGTCTTTAGTTGCCTGGAGTCATAGGCAATCACATGCCCATTTTGAGTCAACACACACCCCAAACCCTGAAGAGAAGCATCGGTGTGGACTACGAAACCACCAGATCCAGTCGGCAAGGATAGTACTGGAGAAGTCGTCAATCGACGTCTCAACTCACAAAAACTGTCTTCGCACGCGGAAGACCACTCAAAAGAAACATCCTTTCGCGTCAACTGTGTCAAAGGCCTGGCTATCTGAGAGAAATTCTCCACGAATCGATGGTAGTATCCGGCCAAACCCAAGAAACTACGAATCTCAGATGCTGTCGTCGGGCGCGACCAATTAAGAATAGCCTCTGTCTTGCTAGAATCCACTGATACTCCATCTCTAGAAATGACATAACCAAGGAACACAACTCGGTCAATCCAGAAGTCACACTTGCTGAGCTTAGCATACAACTGATGTTCTCGCAAGGTCTGTAAAACAGTACGAAGATGAAAGGCATGCTCATCCATGCTACGAGAATACACAAGGATGTCATCGATGAACACTACAACGAACTTATCCAAGAGCTCTCGGAAAACCCTGTTCATCAAATCCATGAAAACAGCTGAAGCATTCATCAGACCAAATGGCATCACTAAGAACTCATAGTGCCCATATCGAGTACGAAATGCTGTCTTTGAAATATCCTCGTCTCTCACTCGCAACTGATGATACCCAGAACGCAAGTCGATCTTGGAATAGACAGAAGTACCCTGCAATTGATCAAACAGATCGTCAATCCGCGGGAGAGGATACTTGTTCTTTACTGTCACTTTGTTCAACTGACGATAGTCAATGCACAAACGCATCGAACCATCCTTCTTCTTGATGAATAGAACCGGGGCTCCCCAAGGTGAAACACTGGATCGAATGTAGCCCTTATCAAGAAGATCCTGCAACTGCTGCTGCAACTCTCGCATCTCAGATGGAGCTAATCGGTACGGTGCTCGGGAAATCGGCGCTGTCCCTGGCAACAAGTCAATGCCAAAATCGATCTCTCGCACAGGTGGTAACCCTGGAATCTCGTCGGGAAACACATCCGGGAACTCACTGACTACTGGTATCTCCTCCATGTCCGGACCTTCTAAGGATGCATCAATCGCATTGATCAGGTAGCCTTTCCAGCCAGACTCTAAAGCACGTCCGGCTTTCAGAGCAGAAACCACTGGCATCGGGGGTCGCGCTCCCTCACCATAGAAATACCAAGCATCCTCAGCCTCGGGGCGAAACTGGACAAATCTCTGGTAGCAATCCACTACCGCTCGATACGAAGTCAGAAGATCAATTCCGATGATACCATCAAAGTCATCCATCGCTAAAACCATCAGGTTAGCGCTCAACAGATGTCCCTCAAATCCCAAAATACAACCCAAAACAAGACGCTTAGCTAAGAATTCCTGACCCATCGGAGTCGAAACCGCTAACAAGACGTCTAAGGAAACAAAAGGTAATCTATGCCTCTTAACAAACCGAGCTGATATGAATGAATGCGAAGCACCGGTATCGATCAAAAGATAAGCAGGAAAACCGCACAAAATAAAAGTACCTGCAATCATGTTCTCACTGTCTTCCTGAGCCTGCTCCTGGTTCAGCGCAAACACCTGCCCCTGAGCACGCGGGCGCGATGACTGTCCTCTCGAAGAAGACTGAGAATGATGTCGCTGCGATGGCTGCGACTGCTGACGCTGCTGCTGCGAAGGCTGCTGCTGATACTGCGGTGGCTGATAGATAGTGGTCTGAGAACCATCAACACTCCCCGAACCACTCACTGTACCAGCCAAAGTGGGACAATCTCTCTTCATGTGACCCTCCTGGCCGCACTGAAAACAAACACCAGTGATATGAGGACACGGTCCTGGGTGATGCTTCCGTTTGCACTGACGACAACGTCGTGAATCACCAAAACGATGGACACTGCCAGATCCGGAAGAAAAAGAAGAAGTAGCACCCTGTCTCTTAAAAGACTGGGCCCTTGGACCCAAAGAGCTAGATGGTCTAGATGCAGAAGATCCGAAGGTCCTATTCCTCTGCAGATTGTCCTCTGCCTGGTGACAATTGTTCACCAAATTCTCAAAGTTCCTCTCTCTGCCCACGGCAACCAACTGATGAATGTCAGGGTTAAGGCCCTGAAGAAATAGATCGTGCATCGTCTCTGAGCTACTCGCAATATGGGGACTGAAATAAAGAAGCTCAAAGAATTTCTGCTGGTACTCATCAATGGTCATAGTACCCTGTCGCAAACTCAGCAACTCGCTCGCCTTCGTCTGACGCAAAGCTGGAGGAAAGTAATGCTTCTCGAAGGAAGACTTAAACTCAGCCCAAGTAGCGGTACCCCTGGCGGCAACAAACGGAGTAGAAGTAGCTCTCCACCACCTCTTCGCATTTCCCTCTAGAACAAAAGCTAAAGTCTCCATCTTCTAGGCTTCAGTACACTGATACTCCCGAAACAACTCTCCATACGCTCCAATCAGTCCTCAGCAACTACAAGAGTCTCGCCACCCACCAATGGCTTAGGAGCCATCTGAAGAAAACGGTTCATACTAAAACGCCTATGATCCTCATGATGATGTCTACGGTGATGTCTCTTTGGTGGATCACCCCAACGACCACCGCTAGCCTGACTCTCGTAATCATCATCTGCCATCTGTCAATAGCAACAGACAACTCTTAAAATCCGCTTTACTAATTCCCAGTTGCAATGCGCTCTGATACCAATAAATGTAGCGACCCTACCCGGATCCACTACCTAATCAGAGTGATTGGCGCAAGCAACAATAATTAAAGCGTTAAATAGCGGATAATTTCAAAGTACAACAAATCCAATCGGCAGAATACAACCGAAGATAGAAACAGTGTATAATTCTTTATACAACCAAATCGAAATTAGGGTATCAGAATCCCTAACAAACTACCTCTACACGATAGCAACCTCAACCCTGCTGGAAACCACCGGGACCGTCCAGCCTCAGACTTGCCCCGCCACAAGGTACACAATACCCAAACACAGGGGCGTGAGCTAGAATGTTCAATACGGAAGCAATGATATAAATACAAATATGAGCATGCACATGACTTTAAAAATCAGGGTTAAATCACTTTACTCATGGCGCCTGGAATACACAGTACCGGGCAAGAGAGCGACTCCGCGTGGTACTCGTATATTCCCAAGACACGAATCCTCAGGAAGAATCGCCTCGACTGATGGAAACTATCATGACTCACATCATACCCGATGCAGTCTCCGTAAAAACATATGCATGTGCTAAAAACAGTAAAACATAGCCAATACAGCACATACATCATGCATCACACACATATGTATAAATATCATGCCGGCTATCTCGGTCAGTACTTACGTACCTCTAACACTGCAGGTCAACTCCTAGCACACCCGTCTAGGTCCAAAGCCTACAAGTCTGCTCTACTGCGTCTACACATGCAAAAGTCCATGCATTACTATAAACGCTCTAAAAGCCTTAACTAAGCTATTGCATACTCCTAAATATTTTTAGGAAGCCAAATTATACCTTCGTCCGTCGTCAGCCCACTGGTGTAGAATCGCCTCAAAACTTAGGCACACCTCCGCTACGACGCCGGGATCGTTAGGCAACTTCCGGATTCCCAATAGGATGCCTAGAACTCCGTAGATCTAAGTAAGAAGGTTCGAAAACCAGAGGAAAGGAGGGGAATTCGGTGCACAGAATGAGGGCTCGGACCCCTTATTTATAGACGGCGATCGGAACCTCCGAACCCGGTTCGGACCGTCCGAACTCGATCGAAACCTCCGATCGCACCTTCGGAGCGTCCGATCGCTCAATATTACGTCAGCCATGATGTCACCTTGCTGACGTAAACGATGACGTGTGCCCTGGTCCAGATCGGAGCTTCCGATCTTGCCGACGGAGCTTCCGATCTCGATCGGAGCCTCCGATCTTGGCACGGAGCTTCCGATTTATCTTGGACTATTTAGGCATAATTTAGTAATTAATTACCTTAATTACCTTGATTAATTGCGGGTTACTACACTCCGAACTCTGGCAGTCAGTTGTACGTGTGATGTCAGCAATGATGTCATCAAAATGACGTAAGGGATTACGTCACTGATGGGATATCGGACGATCCAAAGTCCCAATCGGAGGCTCCGATGTGCTGGCAGGATGCGTGGCAACCATGCGGAGATCAGACGCTCCGAAGGGCTGATCGGAAGCTCCGATCTTGTTCTATAAAAGGCAGGTCTTTACTTTCTTCCAGATCGACCAGCTCTTTGGGTCCGCGAACCCAGTCTTTCAAGAAGCAGGGTGGCACTTCTTCTTCCTCTTCAGGATCTGGTGGAGTGCATCGTTTGGGTGGCCAGAAGTTGAGCCAGCAGTGTAGGCGGAGGCATCTTCCAGGACAGTGTGCTCGTGCGACCGGTGCCTGTTTTCTTTGTGGTGGAGCAGGGCTGAGGTTTGACGGTCCAGGAGGTTCGCACCAGGATTGAGACCGGTGACAGAGCTGCATAGTGAGTATAGTGGATAGGGATTTGATACCCTAATATTCGATTTGGTTGTATAACAGAGTTTATGCACAAACTTTATGATCATTGGTTGTATTCTGCCGATTAGATTTGTTGTATTTTACTTTCCGCTATTAAGCTTCCATTATTTGTATCGCATGCGCTATTTAAACTCTGATTAGGTAGTGGATTCGGGTTGGGTTGCTACATATAAACAGTTTTATTACCATCGGTTTTTAGTCACTGGTTGTATTCCGCCGGTTTGGTTTGTAAACCTTGTTTTAGTTTCCGCTGTTATCTATTTATCGTTTTGTTTAAGTTGATTGCATGCTTAAATAGGCTTATAGTAAGTGATCTGGATAGGGTCACTACAACACCAATTTCACTACATGGATAAAAAAATTTGTGGCATTTTTGCGGTCCTTGATATAAAAGTTAGGTTACTAAGCATAGAATAGCATGAACAAATCCATCCATGGCTAAAGCCACGAACACCGTTTGGTGCATGTGATGATAAGTCAATCTCAACAATCTGATGTTTGCGACAAGGACACCATGGTTCCCAGTAGCAGTGTCGGACCTGAGTTTTTTTAGGCCTGAGGCGAGCATACAAAAATTGGTGGCTTTAAAGCTTAACATTCGTATATTTTTTTATCGATAAATATAATAGTATAAATAACATGACTTCTACAAATAAAATTAAAGATAGATAAAAATATGTCATAAACAAATACTAATAAAGCCAAGATCATCCAAATAAAATGTTAAATTCATGTTTTGAACAAGTACATATTCACTTGAATATTGATCGTCTCTCAGTTTTGGAAGCGGAAATATTGATTAATTTTGCATAATAAGTGTTCTCAAACACTTCTTTTTCTTGATTGATGCATATCCAAGTCATTTATCTTTCATATAATATAGTTGATCGGAGATTATTTTCGCACAACTTCAACTTGAAAAACCCTCTTTTGGAAAATAAAACTTCTGATGGATCACAAAATTTAAGCGGTTAAGTGTTGGAAAATATCCTGAAATGAATCGATAAATAGAGATCGAGTGATAGTGAGCTTGATTATCATAGAATAGTGGTGATTTAGTTTTTAGCGGGAACTTTCTACATAGATATTTCGGATTGATTATCGATTCTTGCTAAATGTTTACGAGATATAAAAATATAAATAAACAGTGAGACTTCAAGTCTTCATCATAGGCTACTACCCACTAATTATTATTCATGAAATGAGGTCATGAATTAATTATATATTATACAGGTAATTTTTCAAAATTTTGGTGCCCCAAAATTTTGGGACCCGAGGCACTTGTCTCAAAATTCATACTACAGGTCCGGGCCTACCCAGTAGTTAAAGAATCTTGGCAAATATCAATTTCAATTAATTGTGAACAGCACACATGCAAAATTAGGAGACCAATTTAAAAGAAGGCGCACCATTCCATCTCCAATGGGGGGCGCTATTCTCGGCGCCCACCAAATTTGGCGGAGGCCAAAATCTTTTTCTTTTTTTAAAAATTTTTTTAATCCTTTTTATTTGTTTTTTATAATTATAAATAATGATTAACTATTTATTTTATTGTTTTAATAATTAAATATTCGAAAAAAATTTGATTTTCATTATTTATATTATTTAATAAATAAATATTTATTTAAAATAAACAATAATATTTTTCTATTTAAATAAAATTTAAATAATTAAATGATGATTTATAAATAATAAAATTAAGTAATATGAATGCAGTAATTAAAATAAAAATGTAAATTGGACTACAAATACCAAATTGAAATACACCTAATTGAAATACAAATACAAATTGAAATACATAATTGAACTACAAATATAATTGCAATACATAATTGAAATACACCTAATTGAAATACAAATACAAATTGAAATACATAATTGAACTTCAAATACATAATTTGTATATTTATCAATTTTAATAATTTTCATATATTAATTTGTATTATCTATAATTTTATATAATAATAATTAAATAATAAACTTAAAATTTATTATTTATATGTATTAACACTCAAATATTTTTTAATTAGTAAAAATATTAATTAAAATTTGTAAAAATATTTATTAACAATAAAATATTTTTTTATAAAAACAATATTAATTATATAATTTGTAAAAATATGTCGAATAAAAGTAATTAATATATTTGAAATAAAAAGAATATTTCGATAATATTTCTTTTGGTGTAAGATTTGGTGTAAATGAGTTGGAGATCGATGTTGTATTTGGTGCAAAAATTGCACTATTTTAGTGTAAAACTTGCACCAAAATGGTGTTTGTGGTTGGAGATGGCCTTAGGTTCCGTTTTTGTTTTGTTGGCTACATCCTAGGGTTTTTATTATTATTAATTTTTTTTTAAAAAAAATTACAAATTTAATGTAAACGGTGGAGGATTGCTCCACCACTGATGCGGACACTGCAAAAAATTCAGCATCTGCTCTGATACCAGCAATTTGTACGCGGGGACAATTTTTTTTATTAATTATATAATTAGTAAATATATTTTTGTAAAAACATTATTTACTTGCATAAAAATTCCTGTGAGACGGATATCTTATTTGGGTCATCCATGAAAAGACACTACATTTTATGCATAAATATTACTTGTCCATTTTTTTGTTCTTTTAATATTAATAATTATATAAGTTCTTAAATATTTTTGTAAAATCAAATATTGGTATAGTTGACTTGTCTCATGAATAAAAATCTGTAAGAGCGTCTCACAGATAAAGATCTGTGAGACCATCTCATAAAAACCTACCCATTTATTTGTTATTAATATGATAATTTTTTCGTCAAAAAATCAAAATTTTAATTTTAATTTTCAACTTTGATTACAAGCTAAAAAAAATTATTAAGGAGACAAAAATTAAAAATTGAACGGCTAAAAAATAAACTGGTTAAATAAATTTATTTGTGATTAGTTATATTTATATAAAAAAAATTGGTTAACCTAAATAAACATATCTTGATTGAATTTATTTTATATTATATTTTCTAATACAAATTATTTTTTTAATTAAAAATTTGGTTAGCGCAGTTACTGGCTTATTTTATTTCGTTTGAGTTTGTGGAGATCCCTCAGTTTTATGGACAAACCTAGTGGAATCAATTCAGATAAGTTCGAATCGGGTTGACGCAATAAAAAAATATCGATTATATATAATTTAATTTGAAAGTCTAAAGGTAGAAAATGTAAAATATACTTGGTAAAAAACATAAAAATATTGTTAACAAAAATCAAAATTTTACAACTTAAATATTAAATGATGAAAATATATTATAAATATACAATAATTTTTTACAAAATACAATATAAGAAATTTAGCTAATTTTTCTTAATTTTATAATAATAATAACAATAATTATAAAATTGAGTTATATTTGGATCAACCTTAGGATGACCCAACCCAACCCAAACCCGATTTTTTTTTGTTTTATATAAATAATAATAATAAATTTAATCAAAATAATTTTATTTAGGTTAAACAATTTTTTATAAATATAACTAATCACAATAAATTTATTTAATCAATTTAATATCTTTAGCCGTTAAATTTTTAATTTTTGTCTCCTTAATAAATTGTTTTATTTGGTCATCAAAGTCGAAAATTAAAATTAAAAGTGTGATTTTTTTAAGGAAAAAATTACCATATTAATATTAATAACAAATAAATGAGTAGGTCTCTTGTGAGACGGCCTCACGAATATTTATTTATGAGACGGTCTCTCAGACCTTTATTCATGAGATGGGTCAATTCTACCCATATTTGATTTTACAAAAATATTTACTACTTATATAATTATTAAAAAAAACCAAAAATCTTTCCAAAAAAAAAACCAAAAAAACCACACAAAAAAAAGAACACTTGGTGTAGGTCCCCACGTGGCGGATGCTGCATTTTTTTTCCAAATGCAATCCTCTCCTACACTTCCTCCTACATTTCCTCCTACACATTTAAATTTAGTAATAATATTTTATATTTTTTACCATGAAATTAACCATTATATCTCTCTCACTTCTTACCTTTATTATAATTCAATGATATCTAGTTCTTATGGAAATATTGTCATATAATAAAAATGGTTGCATTAAATAAATTTTATTTTACTTAAAAACTATTTACACTAAAATAATATATATTCTTTTAAACAAATTTGTTTATACGTATATATACATTTAGAGAAAAATAAAAACATTGATTAAAATTTAATTAGATATCAAAATTTTAACTAAACTAAATTATATTGCAATTAAACTTATAATAAAATATTAGAAAATTATATATTATGGATATCGATTTTTTCAATTTTTTTTATTAAATTTCTTAAATCTAAAATTTTGGATAAAAAAATATTTATACATAATTTCAATTTCTTCTTGAAGTATTACAATACTCATTTTATGTAATCCCAATTGCAATCCTCTCCTACACTCCCTCCTACATGTTTAATTTAGGTAAATAAATATGCTATACAATCTATTAATTGATTTATCAATTAATATCTCTTTCACATCTTACCCTTATTAAAATAAAATAATATTTAGTATTTATGGAAATATTAAAATATAATAAAAATTTTACTTTTAAATAAATTTTATTTTAATTAAATAATATTCAATACATTGTAATAATATCTATTTTTTAATATCCATATTTTTATACGTGTGTGTATATATATGTATTATATTAAAACATTGATTTAAAAAATAATTAAACATTGATATTTAAATTCAAATATAGAAAAATAATTATAATATAATAAATAATATTTAATTATGGATATCAATATTTTTATTCTTCAATTTAAACGTTAAATAATCTTTTTCCATAAAATCTCAACCTCTTGTACAATTATTGAAATATGTTATTCAATTATAAAGCAAAGCAAAACATTATATGTATTTTTCGGTTTACAAAAAATCAAGCAAGTCTTTCTTTTTGAAGTAAAATAACGTCCCAAGAAGTTGTTGCTACTACTTGTTGTCATTAAGGTACATTGTTTATTTAACCCTTTTTTTTCTTGAAATTCATCGCAAATACTCGTGCTAAGTTTTTTTTTCAACTCTTTTTTATGTAATTGTATAATAGATACTTATATATATATATGTGTGTGTGTGTGTGTGTGCAATTTTCTTCCTAGTATATCAACATTGAATGATTGAATATTATGTGAGATACTCTTGATAATTGAAATAAAAGTTTCGAATATTTTACTGAAAATCGGAAGTTTATTTGATAATTTTTTTAATTTATTTGTTAGTTTTAGATATATAGTATTTATTTATTATTTATCTTTAATTTTTATTTTTAATTATAATAATAAAGGTAGTATAATTATGAACTAAAAATATAAGTAGATGATATTTCTATTAAATATAATTGTGCAGGAGTAATGGATAGAGATTCTATCGTGAAAGACAATCTTACATCTCGTAGGTTGGACTTTGATCAAGAAAATAATATATTAGACACTATTTATGATGATAAGGAATATGAAAATATTATTGAAAAAGTTTATGATAAGGTCCTTAATGATTTTCATACCAATATTTCAAATACAAGAATTTCACAAGTTGGTATGGAATTTGAAAGTGAAGAAGCGGCATATAACTTTTACAATAATTATGCAAGGGCCCTCGGTTTTAGCATTAGAAGACAGGCATGTCACAAGGATAGCAATGGAAATATTATTGATAGGACATTTTGTTGCTCATGTCAAGGTCAAAGAAGAAAAGATAAACAAGATGTGTGTGTCAAATCTCATCGCCCTGAAACAAGAACTGGTTGTTGTGCAGAAATGAAAATTAATGCTCGTGAGACGGGTAAATTGAAGGTCGTTGGTTTTATTGCTTCTCATAGTGGACATAACTTGGTTAGTCCGAATAAATCACACATATTGAGATCTCAAAGAAGCATTAATATCGGACAAGCATCACAAATATCTAATATTGACAAGTCAGGAATAGCACCAAAAGCAGGTTTGAGTTATATTGCTAGTCAAGTTGGTGGTCGTGAAAATGTCGGGTTTATTCTTGAGGATTATAGGAATTATTTGCGCTCAAAAAGAACAATGGATATTCAAACAGGAGATACAGGAGGTGTACTTGAATATTTGCAGCAGATGCTATCGGATGATCCAAATTTTTTTTATGCGATTCAAGTTGACAGTAATGATCATATAACCAATATTTTCTGGGCAGATGGACAAATGATGGCTGACTATGTGTATTTTGGAGATGTGGTTTGTTTTGATACAACATATAGGAAAAATAAAGAACGAAGACCATTTGCACTATTTGTTGGTGTCAATCATCATAAGCAAACTGTCATTTTTGGTGCAGCATTGTTATATGACGAAACTGCTGAAACTTTCATGTGGCTCTTTGATACATTTGCTAAGGCTATGAATGGAAAAACTCCCGTAACTATTCTCACCGATCAAGATGCAGCTATGACAAAAGCTTTATTGGAAAAATGGCCTGAAACATACCATCGCTTGTGCATTTGGCACATATATCAAAATGTAGCTACTCATCTTAGTTCTTTTTTCTCAAAATTTAAAGAGTTTTCAAAATATTTCAGTTCTTGCATATATGACTTTGAGGAGGAAAGGAACTTTTTAACAGCATGGCAAGAAATGTTGAATAAATATGATCTCCAAACTAATCCATGGCTCGAAAGGATGTTTAAAATTAAGGAAAAATGGGCTCTTGTATATGGAAGAAAAACATTTTATGCAGATATGACTACTACTCAGCGCAGCGAGAGTATGAATTGTGCTTTGAAAAAATATGTAAATTATAAGAATGATTTGTTACAGTTTTTTCAACATTTTCGGAGATTGGTTGATGATCGTCGCTACGAAGAGTTAAAAGCTGATTTGCGGACAAACCACAGTACACCAGTACTTTTCTTTCCGGTTGAAATTCTAAAGCATGTAGTGAGTGTTTACACGCATGAAACCTTTCAGTTATTTCAAAATGAGTTGAGCAAGGCGCATGATTCAAAGTTAGAAGTTGTTACTGAATCTGAAGTTATATCCCACTATAAGATCTCATCTTTTAGTAAACAGTATCAACACACTGTTACATATGATTTCTCTGATGATAAGATTTCTTGTAGTTGCAAAAAGTTTGAATTTGCAGGCTTATTATGTTCTCATGTCCTCAAAGTATTCACTTATAAAAATGTTGTGAGAATTCCCGAGATTTATATTAAGAAAAGGTGGACCAAAATGGCAAAAAAATGGATCGTTGGAACATTTTCACCACCTAATGATAAAATAGAAGAATCTTTGGATGAGATAAAGGAAGAAGGTGAAAAGGTAAAAATTGGGATGCGATACAAAGAACTATGTCGATTGCATCATCAACTTGTGACACGTGCTGCATTGATAGAAGAGACATATGAACTAACAAAAAGTGTTATTATTAAGGCGATTGAGGAGGTGGATATGAGTTTAGAAAATAGAGGAACACCAAAGCAAACTCCCAGTCTCAAAGTAAGCTCTGAAAAAAAAAAATATTGGAGAGTGGTTGTAATGAAGTTGTAGTAAAAGGGTTAAAAATTAAATCAAATTCAAGAGCGAAATCTGAAAAACGGCCAAAATCTGCTTTGGAAAGAGCAAAAAAAAAAAAAAAAAGGAAGTCAAATAGTAACAAAGACAAGGCATCATTCATAAATGATACTGGCATCAATATTGAACAGGTAAAATTCTTGTGGTGATATCTAGTCAGTAATCACAGTTTCATTTCATGAAATTAAATCATTTAATTGCATTTGTCTTGAAGTAACTTTTTTGTTTGAAATGACAGAGTTCTCAAATTCACTATTCCAGTTGGAGCATATCTGAAGTAGATTTGACACAACCATTTCAGGTGATTCATTCACTTACAAGTATCACCTTTGTAGATTATTAATTATCTTGCATATTTATATCTTATGATATGTATACATGCAGCGGCAAAATTCTGGACTCTTTGATTTGAACGTTTCATCAACTGAAGGCCACGAAGAAGATATCAAAAACCAAGATATAAATCAATACTTTCCTGAAAAATAGAAGATGTCATGGATTAGAACACATCCGTAGTTGATGTGTTTTATTTATTATATTATTAGCATAAATGATATTTTTAAAATGATATTTTATATTTATCATGATATTTATGGATTCACTAAGTTAGTATATATGTTTTAAAATATTCAATGAGTGGACACATGATATTCATGGATTTTATATCTTTGTTTTTTTTCCATATATTTGAATTAATTGTTTTTCATCTAAATAATTTAATTGATTTTATTAAGCATAAAACTAAAAAAAATTAATAAAAAAATTAAAAATTCGATATCCATAATCAGACGGATCTTCTAACATTTTAGTATAATTTTAAATTGTATTAGAAATTAGTTTTGTTAAAAAAATTTCATCTTAAATTTTAATAAATCTTTAAATTTTTTTATTATGAATAATATGAATATATACGTGTATATAAAATAATTTATTTTTATTATATCTAAATATTTCCATAATTAAATATTTTTTATTATATTATAATTATTTTTCTATATTTGAATTTAAATATCAATTTTTAATTATTTTTTTAATCAATTTTTAATATTTTCATTATCAATAATACATATATATGCACAGACGTATAAAAATATGGATATTAAAAAATAGATATTATTACAATGTACTCAATATCATTTAATTAATTAAAATAAAATTTATTTAAAGTAAAACTTTTATTATATTTTAATATTTCCATAAATACTAGATATTTTTTTATTGTAATAAAGGTAAGATGTGAAAGAGATATTAATTGATAAATCAATTAATAGATTGTATAGCATATTTATTTACCTAAATTAAACATGTAGGAGGGAGTGTAGGAGGAAGTGTAGGAGAGGATTGCAATTGGGATTACAGTATTTTTGCAATCCTTCCCTATTTACATTAAATTTGCAAATTTTTTATTTTTTTAAATTAATAATAAAAAAAACCCTACATACTATTTTTTAAAAAAAGGACAGATTTTGCACTTGATCTCGTCTCTTCAAATTTCATTGTGTTCGGTTCAAATTTTAAAATTAATTATTAAGATAAATGTCAATTTTTTGACCTTCGATATATATTTTTTTAAAATAATAATAACTCGTCTGTGCTCGTTGGAATATGCACATAAATTTTATTTTACTTGCAATCAATCAAATAAATAATATGAGGAAAATATAATATGAAATTAAATTTTTATATATGTATGTTAAATTAATTAAATTCAATGACAAAATATGATGTTTATAGCTTCTAAAATTATTTTGATTTCCCGTCAAAAAAAAAAATATTTTGATTTAATTATTTTATTAATAAAACAATTTTAAATTTATTTATTTATTTAATATATTTAATAGAGTATTTTTTCATGATTTCAAAAAAAAAAAATAGAGTATTTTTTATAAATATTTAATCATTTACAACATATAACTTATCACACGTACACTTTAATAATTATCTGTATCATTTATTTTTTATTTTTTTGAGAAGACTGTATCTTTTTATTTTATTATATCTCTTATTGCACATTTTTCACATGTCCCATCCAATCAAGGTGCATATGCCTCTTTACACGTAAATATTTCACTTGTCTCGTCCAAGGGAATTCGCATGGATTAACCTGTATTAATCCACCATTCATCTCAACTCTATTATTTGAGAGTTTCACCGTCCATTCATATATCTTTATTATTATTTTACAATAAACAAACACCTTTTAAACTTATTTTCATATTTAAAAATAAATATAATTATTTTTTTAATTAATATAATTTAAATTTTGATTAAAATAGTTTCAAAATTTTTATTTTAACTATTTTTGTATACTACACCATAAATAACACCACCCCCACCCAACGGCCCGTGGTTCTGGCAAAAAAAAAATTTTAACGTGATTAATTGTAATAAATTTCCAGTATTTGGGTTTATTCTGATTCCTTGGAGGCGATTATGGCGGTGAATGATTCGTCAGTTTGATTGGTCCGGAGGGAGTGTTGGTGTCTTCCATCTAGGGGTGGAATAGGGTCGGGACGCGTCCCGTAAACACCCTATCCAACTCACGTCTCGAAAAGAGTCGGAAAATTTTTTTTTCTCCCAATCCCGTACCCGAAATATTTCGGGACCCGACTATTCGGGATCCAGAACATTCGGGATCCCGTCGGGTAAGGAGAGAAAATCCCGAATTATAAAAAAAATGTGATTATTTTATTAAATATACTATTTAGAAACTTATATATATAAATAAAAATAAATATTTAACTTAAAACATATAATATTAAAATATTTTGCATAATGTTTCAAGGTTTTGTTAAGAGAAAAAATGTATCGGATAATTATTAATAAAATATTCGGATACAATTAGTAAATAAATTTTGTTAAATAGATTGTCAAATTAATCTCTTGAGTCTTGTTCTACATATTTTTTTTTAATTAGATAATTATCAATATGAATTAATTAAATTATTAATTTATTTTTAAAAAAATACACAAAAATAAAATGTCATTTCGTGATTTTACAATTTTATCGTTCCAACAATATAAATTATGCGAATTAAGTCTACAATTAAGTGTTATATGAGTTGAAACATAATAATATTTAGCTTATTATATTAATAAAGTTATTAATAAAATATATTATTATATTTTTTCGGGACGGAACGGGTTGGGAATCCCGTCGGGATAAGGTTTTATTCCCGATTCCTCTACAGATATTAATCGGGATGGGAAAAATCTCGAAAGTTCGGGTCGAAAAAATTTCGGGTTGAGATTTTTTTGGGACGGAAATGGGATGGGATTTGGGAAGGGTCGGGATTTCGGGAATTTTTGCCACCCCTACTTCCATCCGGGATCTAGTGTCTGAAGATGTTTTTTTGGAATTTAAACACATGCGTAAAAATGCTAATGTCTCGGCTCATAAATTGGCCAAGTTTGCTTTCTCTAGTCCTAGATCTTATTCGTGGTGTTTTGTTGATTTTCCTTTTTGGCTAAAAGAGGTTGTTTGTAATGACATTTCTGAGTAATATATGTTCTTTAGTCTCAAAAAAAAAAAATTGTAATAAATTTCTCGGCTGATATGTCAAACCAGATTATTAATATTTACACTCACATTAGTGCAATAATATTAATTGATGTTAATAATCACCAATTAACCCACCACTGTAGACACTCTTATTACACATCTTACACTTGTCTCGTTCAGTGAACCAAACGACGAGTTTTCCAGCTTTATTTCATAAACATTTAATTAAAAACTTGAAAACACTTGCAATAAACTCTTGCAAATCCTGCCTTAGTTTTGCAAATTTGTAGGATAATAATGTTGAGATAAATAATTTACAATATTTTGTTATTTCTTATAATTCTTAGGTTATTAGGTTATTGATTTCTTTTATCTTTCATTTTTTTCTTATTTTTCTCTTACAAATTTGATATAAAATCTGATAAATAAGCATATTTTTATCAAAATAATTCAAATTTGAACAAATGTATTTGTATGAGGTAGATAGATAAATGGGGGATGGGTAGGCTATGGATATCCGATACTTCGACGGGTATGGGGATGGGGATGAAATTGAATACCCGACGGGTATGGGTATGGGTATGAGGATGGATTTAATAAATGGGTATGGAGATGAATACGTGATATCCTACCCATATCTGACCCATTGTCATTCCTACATATAACTTATCACACGTACACTTTAATAATTATCTGTATCATTTATTTTTTTATTTTTTTTTAGAAGACTGTATCTTTTATTTTATTATATTATATCTCTTATTGCACATTTTTCACATGTCCAGTCTCATCCAATCAACGTACATATGCGGCTCATTCTATGCTGCACCAGCATCCACCGTTCATGAGCCCGGGCCTCACACAATTTATGTGTGGGACCCGGCCCCTGTATGTGGGGCCCAGGCTATGAACGGCCCAGATCCACCATGTGGGGACCTCGGGTTGCTAATCTCATTTTAGGGCATTTAACGATTACTAAACAATTAATCAAGTAATTAAAGAATACACAAACCAAATAAAAAAAAAATTTAAAAAAAACTTGCACCTCGCTCGATCGGTAAGATCCTACCGATCGAGCGGGCAAGGAAACTCAACTCTCGGGTCTGAGCATATTTGGTCTCGCTCGATCGGTCAAATCCTGCCGATCGAGCGAGCAAGATTTTTCAAGATCTCTGTTTTGCATTTTAAGGCCTCGCTCGATCGGTGAAATCTTGCCGATCGAGCGGCCTCCAATTTCAGAAAACTCTGCATAACTATTTCTTTTGCTGTCAAAACCATATACTATCAAATCTCACTACCATAATCAATACAAGGCATGGTTTCAAAGTTCCAAAACTTGCATCTACATATAAACAAGGTCTCAAGCATTTATACATGCATTTTATTACATCAAACAAGTCGCTAAAGATCGGTAAACGACAACAACTATCGCGAGTGTCATACATGTATTTCAAAACCAACATAACTAAGGTTTAATGCTTCTAAAGTTCAAGATCTCATCTACAACCCGAGTCCTCATGTGCTAGACTCTCTCCCAGCTGTCAATGACGTCGATGATCAGCTCCTGCCCTCTCTGTTGTCATGCACACATATAAAACAAGACAACAGCCGAATAAAGTCCGGTGAGAAATGATTCTCAGTATAATCAACAAATAGAAAACGTTAAATACATCACATCGACTCTATTTAAACCCGACTCAACAAATAGAGTAAATTAACGCTTCAAATACGAATTGATTCACATAAATTCGAGGCCATCAAGATTCATAACTGATCTTGACATGGATATCCATCTAACGAGTTCGTAACCGACTCGCAAATAAGGTTAACAACAACCTTGGCATAGAATCAATTCAATATAGCATCATATCAACTCAAATGTAAAGATCCACTACCTGAGATGGATCGACAACATCACAATCAAATCAAAACATAAACAAGTATGTGGTTTTTACGGGCCAACTCAAAAATAGTCGTTCTTGAGTTTCAACGTCCCTACTTCACGATGTCGTCATTATACCTTCGTTTATCTCGATTCTGAACTCTTCAAATCTGAAAGATACAATCATAACACATATATCAAACTTCATTTCAATCTATCATCTCAAAATCAAGTCGAAAACATCATAAAATCATCGATCAAACACATTTCAAACCTCAATCAACTTTCTTCGGTTCAAAGTCGTTGTCTCGAGTCGTTGGCCTTCCAAACTCAACTGAAACTGAAGAATAAAATTCTATAACATTCACATCATCAAGATAAGTGTTTCAGCTTAGCTATCAAATATCAAAACAGTCCAAAAACTTGATTAAACGGTGTAGCGATTCAAAATCGGTAATCGACGAATTTCCGAAATCATTTCTAACTTCAATTCTATTCAAACGTGCTCTCAATTCAAAAACCAGCATTCCAACCTTGTTATCAGCAGCCATAATTCTCAATATACATGCTAGCAATCATAATCAATCCATTCAATAATCCAACTTTGATCCGGTTTCGAGATAGAATCGCATATAAACCAAATAACATGATCAATGACTCAAAATCTGATCTCTGCCACAAACTGATTTCGAAATCCATATAAAACATCATAAAACTTACACGAGATTGAAGCCCTCGTCGTAAGGATTCCAGGACAATTTACGGAATCGAAATCGGACAGCCGATTCAAAAGTTACAAGGATTTGAAGATCAAATTTCCCAAAGAAAACAAAGAAGATCTCAACTCTGTTTCTCAATTTCTAAATAAGGACTGAAGGTACACGTGCATATGCTGAGTAATCCAACACAAATCTGATACTTTAATTAAAATTGCACTTTAGTCCCTCAATTCTTCAATATTTGCAATTTGGTCCTCGGCCCTTATTTTAATTCAATTTCAATCCTAAATAATTTAAGAATATTAGAATTAAAATCGCAACTCTAAATATTCCCAAATTAAATATACTCGAATTAAAATTAAATTAAATTCAAATTAATTTCTAATTAATCTCGGGCCTTACACACCGGGTGATATTCACCCGGTGAATCACCCGTGCATATGCGTTGCCTCTTTACACGTAAATATTTCACTTCTCTCGTCCAAGGAACCATTATCTGTAATTTTTATATCATGTACTACAAATATTGTCCCATCCAATCAAAGGGAATTCGCATGGATTAACCTGTATTAATCCAACTTTCATCTCAACTCTATTATTTGAGAGTTTCACTGTCCATTCATACATCTTTATTATTATTTTACAATAAACAAACACCTTTTAAATTTATTTTCATATTTAAAAATAAATATAATTATTTTTTTAATTAACATAATTTCATTTTTGATTAAAATAGTTTTAAATTTTTTTATTTTAACAATTTTTGTATACTTCCCCACCCCCACCCCAAGGCCCGTGGTTCTGGAAAAAAAAAAAAACGTGATTAATGTAATAAATTTCCAATATTTGGGTTTATTCTGATTCCTTGGAGGCGATTAAATGATTCGTCAGTTCGATTGGGTCCGGAGGGAGTGTTGGTGTCTGAAGATGTTTTTTTGGACTTTAAGCACGTGCGTAGAAATGCTAATGTCTCGGCTCATAAATTGGCCAAGTTTGCTTTGTTTAGTCTTAGATATTATTCGTGGTGTTTTGTTGATTTTCCTCTTTGGATAAAAGAGGTTGTTTGTAATGACATTCCTGAGTAATATATGTTCTTCAGTCTAAAAAAAAATTTAATAAATTTCTCGGCTGATATGTCAAACCAAATTATTAATATTTACACTCACATTAGTGCAATAACATTAATTGATGTTAATAATCACCAATTAACCCACCAATGTAGACGTTCTTATTACACATCTTTCACTTGTCTCGTTCAGTGAACCAATCGACGAGTTATCCTGCTTTATTTCATAAACATTTAAAAACTTCAAAACACTTGCAATAAACTCTTGCAAATCATGCCTTTGTTTTGCAAATTTGTAAAAATAAATAAATAAAAATCCATAATCGTTTTTCTTCCGGCATTTACAAACACTGCCTATAATTTGTTGGTTCTAGATCGTTTAAAACTTGTAATAGACTTTTCGATTTTGGTTCACATGACAGAACTGGAATCAAGAAAATTATTGAGGTGTGCCAATGTCATCTCCTCATCATAATTTATTTTTACGACAAAGTGCATAACAATGGATTTGGCGGATTCTGACTAGAATGCAAGCATTTCCAAACTCCAGGATTGGTGTTTAAGATCCTCAGCAGCGAGATTTTTCAAGGATTCCTTTTTCTTATGGGTGGGAGTAGATGTAATTTGTCCGAGTTACTACTGATAACCAAATGGTTTATGATTAGGGGAAGAAAATGACCACCACATGGTCAGATGCTAAGCTCGAGCTCCATTGTATTAAATCTGAATGAAGTTTTATGACATCTCCAAGAGCAGATAAATATTTATTTATTTGTTGAGCTTTTTTAATTAGTTTTATTTGTTGAGCTTCTTTTAATGCTAACTACATTACAACCTCCAAATTCCAATCCATAACCTCCATCACACATGAAAAAAAAAAAAAAAAAAAGCGATGGCAGCCTACACTACGGCTCACAAAGGCTGGGATCAAGCTCGTAATATCCAAGACTCGAAGAAAAATTTCAGCAAAGAAAGTTTCTAGCAAGAATCGTACAAAAAATCGAGCGAGCTATCCAACACTTTAAATTACGTTTGAAGTGAAAAATAAGGATTTCCATCAAAATAGGCACTATCCAATATATGACATCGTGTGTTTTTAAAAGTCATTTCAAAAAATAAATTAGCAAAGAAAAGTTTTAAAACTGGCCCAGATTTCCCACATAGAAGAATTCACCGCTCCTGCCAACATGGTAGCAATTTTCCAATGAAGGATATAATTGTTCTAGAAATAGACACACACTCTAGTCCGAAAGAGCAATTGACAAGTAGCTAGAACAAACACCAATGTAATCAATCACGATATCCTACATGCCAAACCAGATATATATGCATACATCAGTTTTCGTTCAATCCCGTGAGGCGATTTTGAGCATTAAAAAAAAGTGTCACTTCTACTACCCGTTGTTGAAAATTATCTTTATCATGTACTAACATTAAAAACATCGATACAATGGAAATCGAAAGCGATACAATGAAAACTTTACAAATCTTGATAAATAATTACAAATTACCAGAGTTGTAGCTTCTTCAGTTCGATATGGGCTTGGAATTTCTTTGTTGAAATCAAAGGCGATGGAGTTTCACCCTTCAATTTTGTACGGAGAACGCAAGGCTGGAGTTTGGATGTTCAATTTTGAGAGAGATTTTGTAAGAAAAGCGATAGAATTTGAGCCAGATTATTTTGAGAGAATTCGGAGTAAAATTTGACGGGTCGGGTAATGTTTGCCTTATTAGTTACAAACCAAATTAGGATCAGTTGAACGAAATATGACCGTGCAACGGTCTCATACAAATGTTTGCCTTTTAAAAAAGGACATATTTGGCACTTGATCTCGTCTCTTCAAATTTCATTGTGTTCGGTTCAAAATTTAAAATTAATTATTAAGATAAATGTCAATTTTTTGAGCTTCGATATATATATTTTTAAAATAATAATAACTCGTCTGTGCTCGTTGGATATGCACATAAATTTTATTTTACTTGCAATCAATCAAATAAATAATATGAGAAAAATATAATATGAAATTAAATTTTTATATATGTATGTTTTTTTTAAAGTAATCTTGTAATATTATTAAGCAAGATTGAAATCATTCGTTATGAGATGTACTAGCCAAAAAGAAAAATTTCCAGGTTTCCAAACAAAATGGGAAGGGGATGAACTAGCAAATTTTGGAAGTTCATGTACAGCTACATTCGCCTTTCTAGAAACATGTTTTAGGCCTTTCTAGAAACATGTTTTAGTTTAAGGCCAAATAGGCTATCCAGACTGGAGCGAATATTCATTGCAAGAGCACCAGTGTAGCTAATATCCTCAGCTGGGTTGACGACTGTTTGCACCGCCAGAAGAGAATCAATCGTGATTTCATGAATTATCATGTCTTGATTTTGTACCAAACGAACTCCTGCACTGACAGCTACCAAGTCCCAATAGACTACAGATAGAGGTTTCAAAATTATTTTGTCAAATGCCACCAAAACATGGCCCTCATGGTTTCTCACAACACCACCAACCCAATAACATCCAGAAGCATAATTGATTACAGCACTCACTTCCAATTTAAGATGATTTAGGTAGTGTTTGCAACCTTTAAAAATAAGTGATTACGGAGATTTTCTTTACAAATCTTCATAATCACTTATTTTTAGAGGTTTCAAACACTACCTTAGTCTCGGTTGTTAAAGTAGATGCCCTGCAATCCAAATATTGGTCAGGAATTTTATTGACTCAAGTATAATAATAATATTTATTTTAATATAATTAATCTTTTATCTGGCATTTTCTTTATCTGTATACCCATGTAAGTTGCATAGATAAAGACCTTGACTATACTATAGTAAGATATGAGGTTGTACATATGATGACAATCATGAAACATATATTATTAATTACTGTATATTCTAAATCAAGTTCCTAGTCGATTGGGCCGTCCAAAATAAGGATAAGGATCGCTCGAGCTCGAGACTAGAATCTGTGATGATGTGTACCACGTTTCATTGGTATGGACATAGAGATGTTCAATTATACAGATTGGTGCTCATACGATGAGTTCACTGAACTACCCTCCCTTGGACTTTTCAAGTGGTTATCATTCATCGAGTGGATAAGTCAGTGGTTATGGTTGTACACCATTAGTCCTTACGACCCGGAACAACACTGAGGCTCTACATGCTAGGACTTTACTTTGACTCGTTTACCGACTCCATGAGGGTCATCAGGTAGTGAGGTTGGGTACAGTTGCGACACATGTAGGAGCCAGTGCATTGTAGTCGGGGATTCACCGCTTACCTATGGGTGTGGATATCCTATGTGATCAAGTGAGATAATAGTGCATGTAATCTCTGGTCAGGGTGTAAGATGTGTAGTAGAGTAAAATGTTTACCAAGTTACACATGCGATGTCACTATGTATTCTAAACAGACATCACATCGTTATCGAAATTCACATGCAACCCTCGATGAACCAATGAATGCAGTTTCGATCGGGATATATGAGATGAAGGGACTGTACTGTACGTTAACCATAATCGACTGGTTCTTGCAGGCACTATCAGTGATACCTAGGGAATCATGGGGCGGTGCTACTTAACGCTCTTACCATGATTCGATGGGTTAAATCAGAAATGAGTTTTGACATTTTATGATCAAGGAGTTGATGCATAGAATGAGGCTAATAAGGGTAAGCCTGAACCCACAGCTAGCTGTATCCCTGAACCATTGAGGGTTACACAAGTACTGGTTTTCCTGTTCCCGTTGAGATAATAAATTCAAAGAGTTGAATTTATGATAAACAAATTTGACTGGATCGATAGATAAGCTTTATAAATGGTTTATAAAGGCTTATAGAAATTTTGAGAGCAAAATTAATTAAAAGGGTTTAATTAATTTTTCCGAGTTGGACTCGGATTTAAGAACTCACACAATATATATATAAATGCATATATATATATATATATACATATATATATATATATGGATATATATAATAAATATATATTTATGGATGTGGAACCTTATGTTTATAATAATATATTATATTATTATAATTTAAAAAAAGAAAAGAAAAAAAAGGAAATAAATGAGTTGTCTCTCGAAAACTCATTTACTCACCCCAATCAATATTTCAATTGATTGGGGTTGAGGCATTTTAGAAGAAAAAAAATGGTTTCTTCTATGTAATGCTCTTATGTTCGAAGCTCTCTCCTCTCTGGTTCTGCTCTCTTCGGCCAGTTATATTCTTTGTTTTCTCTTCGTTAAATTTCTTCTTCTTTTAAGTGCGAATTAGAAGAGGAATAGGAAATCCGGTCGTGGACCTGATTTGAAGAAATACCGGCAAAACCATGTTCTGCACGAGTTTACAGACCTTACGCTCGAAACCTGTCATGCCTTAGGCACTCAAGGTATCTCCTGTGAAGGTCTATCTGACAATCTCTCCAGCTACGAGTGGAGAATATCTTTGGACTAAAACCACATGGGTTATTATACACCATTCGTTCCAAAAAGCCCTCAGAGGTATCTGACGCGATATACTCTTTCTTCCCTTCCAATCTTCCCTGGTTGAAATCCATATATTCTTCGATCAACATCCCAATGCATCGAATGATGAACCGTCCACAGCAGTCAGTCTATCTATTGATATGCTACTACTGGTGTTCTCATCACTGCTGCATTCCTTATAGTAAAGACTTATGCCGCAAACCTCGGCAATGAAAAACCAAATCTTCTTTCGCTAGGCCTCAATAAATCCTACAAGGATAATCAAGAAGTCTTATTATCAATTTCCTAAGTCCCTTGCATGCAGCTCTGATACCATAAATGTAGCGACCCAACCCGGATCCACTACCTAATCAGAGTTAAGAGCATAATTAAGCATGCATTAAATAAAATCGCTGCGGAAGACTTAAATACAAGCAGATCGGCAGAATACAACCGGCTAACAAACTCGATTTATACAACCCAATCGAATTACTTAGATAAAAACCTACAGCTAAATACTGCTGTCTTCAAGGTCGCTGGCTCCTCCAGGCTCCTGGTGCTCAATCCTGCACCTACACCTACCCCATCGAAATAGGGTATCCAGATACACAGAAAATACTGGACGTGAGCTCTAAGCTCAATACGAAAGCACGGATAAACATACAAATATGATGCATGCAAATGACAGGGTATCCATATCTGGGATAACTGTATACGAACTACTCAGACTGGCGCCTGGGATATAAGCTCTTCACATCGGGGTAGCTAACCACTGTGTGCGACCACTCATTTCCGAACCATGGACGCGGACCACGGAGTCCTTTAGGTATCAGTACCTAGGGGTACTCGATATCAAACGTCCTAACAGGGCTGAGCAACCCTAACTGGCTCATCTCGAAAGATATATAGATGTACAGGCACAAAATGATATGCACATGCCGCATAACAATAATAACATGCAAACACATAAATGCAACATATAAGCATGCATATCCGCTGGCAATCTCAGTCAGTACTTACGTACCTTTCTGAGGCAGTCCTAGTAGTCCCACTCTAGGTTCCAAGCCTATCATCAAGTCTACAATGCAAATACCCATGCATCATTCAATAAGATCTAAAAGCCTTAACTAAGCTATTGCATACTCCTAAATAATTTAAGGAGACCATAGCTATACCTGCGTCCGTCGTCAGCCCACTGATGGCGACTATCCCGCAACTAGGGCACTCCCCTGCTGCAAATCCACAGCCTCGAACACGGCTCTACAACACGAGCACTGCTCCGCTACTATGTCAGACACTGTCTGACTATACTAAAACAAATATCCTACTCCAACTTTAGAATAAGAGTACCCAAAGCCTTAAAATAGGACCACGAGGGCGAAGGAGAGAATTCGGAATTGGCAAGAAATGAATGCCTCGAACCTTATATTTATAGGCATCGATCGGAACCTCCGATCCTCGATCAAAACTTCCGATCCTTGATCGGAACGTTCGATCCTGCCATCGGAGCTTCCGAACATCCTTATCTGCCACATGTCAAAATCTCACTGGTTGACTTCGGATAGGGGTGATCGGAGCTTCCGATCCTGTTCGGAGCTTCCGATCAACCACACGTCATGGATGATGTAATTCGATCGGAGCTTCCGATCGTTCATCGGAGCTTCCGATCACCTTCGGAGCATCCGATCCTAACTTCGGAGCTTCCGATCTGTCTGACCCTCCGGATCATTTCTGATCATTTTGGATCTATTTCCGGGCTTTGTTAATCCATTTACAAGTCTTCTTAATCATTTTTTTTCTAAATCTATCATGATCACACGATAATTACTCATTATCGTTAATTCTGGATATGGGCCACTACATTTCCACCACCTTAAAAGGATTTCGTACTCGAAATCTAAGGTAAACCTCGGGACTATAGTATAAACCATTCGTCCAATTCATTAGTAGTTCCGGTTCAAAACATCTGGTCAAATAACCTTCGACAATACCAAACCTCGCTAAACCTGCAGGGTCTGTTCATTCACTGAACCACATCAGAACATAAACTCGATTTATAATTTGCACTGATTTCAAACTCGTACGCTTCTCTGGAAATCACTGCCTTCTTATCAGCAATCCTGCGAGAATCGAGTAACACTGCTGACTATCGTCAGTTATCCATCGATAACTGCAACAACACGGCACCTTCGATCCAAATTGCCGACTGTATCAGCCACACTGCCTACAAATCTTAGCGATGACACTCCTGCTAAGATCGTAACTAGCCATTAGCTATTTTCTAGACATGCACGAACTCCATCGCTGCCCACGATAAAACCAGATACAACACATTGTATTTCACTGATCTAATGGTAACATCGCATCCCTTGACGTTATCGCAAAGTTCTAAAACAAATTGATCTAGATTTGACTTTCGGTCAAATTCCAAGAACTCATGTGAGTTACTCTTTACCACGAAGGATAAAATATTTCTTCCCAAAATAGTACCTTATGCGAATATAAATGGCAACTACTGGCCACCAGTTCGCAAAGCAATTGCATCACTGCCACCACTCTAACCATCTGAAATCCTTAGACTGATTGCGATAAACCTTGATCTGAATCCCGCTATCGTAGATAGCATCTACATAATCGTATTAGTCATCCTTCCATGGATAACAACAAAATCCTGACAATTCCTGGCGTCATAGTACGTACTTTCAGTCTCACTCTGCCCGATGAATGTTTCCCAAAGAACACCAACTAAGTAACCAGATGACAAAATCTTTATACACAATTTCTTGTCTAAATGTATCCTTCGAGGTCGTCGCCTCAAAATTCACTATCATCCTGCTGAAACTCCCAGATGGACTAACACCATTCTCAGCAGTAGTCTTATATCAGATGCTTACTTCTATCTCGGAACTAAAGATAGTATCGACGAAAACAATCTCCGTTTTATCCTGTTCCAGATAACCAAATCCTTGGCTCCCTAGCGGGGATAACCAAATTGATTCACCTTGATCCCGCACAGAATCTATCAATACTAGTGGCAATTACGTTATCTAACCCTCTCAATGACACAATATATCAAAACGCACTAGGATCTCAGTGACAAAAATCCTGCCAGACTCAGAAACACAAGTCTCAGCTGTTGTTTCATCCCATGAAACAACTAATGCTAACCTGCTAATGTTCATTGAAATCCATGAGCACTTGTCGAATCGCCTCTCAACAACAAATCTTGAGAAATCTGCTGGAAGCATCCCAAGCAAAACACTCTGACTAACAGTCTTCAAAATTCGTCCACTGACAAACCTGGGACGATCACTGAATCATATTTCCGTAAATTGAATAATTCATTGCTAACACCAAGCAATTCTCAGATCAAAATCCGTCACTGGTAGCCAAAGCAACGTTACCAACATCTACGATCACAAGAGCCAACCAATGATCACTTTCGTTATTCGCAGAATCCAAAAGTCTCGATTCCCGCATTCCTGGAGATCCCTTAGCGACTAAAGAATTTTCTAAATGCACGTGAATCGTTATATCAAAGCATACCATACTTAAAGTACCATTCCCAGTACTTCTTGATTCACTATATCCCATCTGTACCGATTGGAATAATATGATCAATCAAATCGATATACTGTAGCTCTCGCCATGCCCGACGATATCAACCCTAATCAGACAATCACTGATCAATGAAACTCTCATGGCTCGATCAATATCGATGATCTCACTGCCACACGTCTGCATATCCCAAATACTTGGAATAAAAAGAATCACGTCTGATTCAATCACTCATCTTTGACAGAGTCAGACAACAGTTACAAGTAGTCACTAGCGCTAAACATGCACCAGTCTAGACATACTATCACTGTCTATCTTCATCCAAGATGATCATAAGGACTTGTTCAATCCAAGCCGCAATACAAGTCCAAAAAGATTTCAACTATCGTTGAACATGCTCCTGATAACTATATCTCTTGCTAAGACTGCAACAAATCGAGACTGAGGTTACTTGCCGCGGTGTCCCACCTGAAATCACCACCAAGTGTACACTGGCATAAATCACGCTATCCTCACGCCTCAAATAGTCATGTACAATCCTTAGCATCGGATATAATCTATCACTGAAGGAAACCATTAATGCTGAAAACTACTCATCCCCGAGTCAAATGTTTTAGGAATTTCACAAACCCATCTCCTGGATAGCCCCTATCACAAGAGCATCCAAACCTCGACTAGATCCACTAGTCTAGCAGTTCCCAATAGCTTAAAACTATCTGCTTAGAGTACGCACTCGTCAAGGAAAATCCCTTCCAAGACTGGTCCTTATGACAAAACTAAAAACCAATATCTCTGACGACAGTCAGTTGATATCTAAACCGCTGATACCTAACCAGGCATCTAATCCAATGTCATACCCCGTCGTGACTGTTACCAAAACTCTAGACTAGGTAGCCTTCCCACCGCCAATCCTGAAGCACTAAGGCTTCCAGGTATTCTCCGAAGTACAAAAGACTCCCAGAGTAATACTGGCATAGGGTCGCGCTCCATCATGTCTAGTCATGATCATAGTCCACAACTCTCGATATGCACTCAACTGGTTCCTGATGAAATCCCATCATCACGAATTCCCAACCTATGAAGGTCAATCAGGCTACTGTTCTACGGAAACAACCTAGAACGAGACTCAAAATTTCAAAAAAGATCAAAATTCTCATGCCCCCAGATGAATTACCTCGTCAATGGCATTAACCCAGTCAAACGACTTATTAGGTCAGCCCTAGGAAGACACCTAGACTAACCCTATGTCAATTCGTTACCGCTGGCTTACCCAAAATCCATGAGTTAACATAGTTGATCACCAATCAACTAATTCCAAGCCAAACTTAGTAAAATTACTTGTAATCAAAAACGAATCTTTGAATAAGTAAAACATGTATCATTACTTTAAGTTATGTACAATTTCTTTTATTACAATCTGTTACGCCTTAATCGCATATAAATCTCGAATTATGAGATTAATGTTTTTAATGCATTAACAAGTCTTATTTCTCTATGTTTTGATGATTAACAAAACTAGGTTAAAATGTTACTAATATTTACATTGAGCTTATTACAGAGTTAAAATTTTCAAGATGAATTAAGACTAAATTCATACTCAAGATCAGAAACAAAATTCGAAGAAGTATACTCCTACGGGATCGGAAGCTCCGATTGGAGATCGGAACCTCCGATCATGATCAGAAGCGTCTTCGAAAGCTAAGGGTAGATCGGAAGCTCCGATCAGGGTTCGGAAGCTCCGATCTATTTCAGGGAGTTTTATATTGTTCGGAATGAAAAACGAAAGCTACGAAGAACAAGTTCGGAAGCTCCGATCTATGATCGAAAGGTCCGATCATTTTTTAAGAATATTATATTGTTCGGAAGAAGATCGGAGGCAACGAAGTGAAGCAGATCGGAAGCACCGAACGTGATCGGACGTTCCGATATTGAACGGCCGCCTGATAATCTTGTCCGGAAGACTTTTGCTCGACAACACATTTATTTCGCCGATCGGAAGCTCCGAAGTGGATCGGACGTTCCGATCCAGTACACCCGCGTGTCTCAGAATTCAAATTTCGGAAGCTTCGATGTAGGGATCGGAAGTTCCGATCGATGCCGAATTTTTAGCTGTAAAAGGAGGCATTCTGAGGCCATTCAACACATCCCAACATCTTCAAGTCTCTCAATCCTCTCAAGCATTATTCAAGCCATTTGTTGAGCAATTTGTAGCCCTTTTTGAGTGTTCAAAATATATTCACATATCAAGTTGTATACGGGGTTGTAAAATCGAGGGTTGTTTGTTTGTGAGTTGGTTGCTCGGTTTTGTAAACACTTGTGTGTGAAGCCAAGTGTATTTTACGAGTGTTGAGGCTATCCTTGGAGCCCTTAAGGCCAAGAGTGTTGAGTTGTATCGGCGCGGTGATCGTGTCAAGTTGTAAGGCTATCCTTGGAGCCATCAAGGCCAAGACGTTCGAAGTGCTAGTGGATCCTTGGTTAATCGACTTAACCAAGAAGGGGAGACGTAGACAATTTATCGTCGAACTTCCATAACATCTTTTATCCCTTTTACTGCTTTATTTACATTACGCATTTATTTATCGCACTTATTATTTGATTGCTTAAGTCTTCCGCTTGCGTACTTGCATAATCGCTTTAAATTGCTAAAATTGCCAATAGAACCTAAATCTCCCCCCATTAGGTTCTAACAAGTGGTATCAGAGCCACCTTTTTTACAAAATATTTTCAAAAAGGCTCTATGGCAAATCTAGCGAGCGACTATGCTCAAGGGCAATCAACAAATCGTCCTCCTCTTTTCAATGGCATAAACTACGGATATTGGAAAAACCGAATGTCCCTATATATCCAATCCGTAGATTATGATCTTTGGAAAGTTACTGTGAAAGGTCCCTACATACCTACTAAAGAGGTTGAGGGTGTCAAAATTCCCAAGGGAATGGACGACTTTTCCAAGGAGGACATGCGATTAATTTCTCAAAATGCTAAAGCCATGAATATTCTTCATTGTTCCTTAGATATGAATGAGTACAACCGGATCTCAATGTTCTCATCAGCTAAAGAGATATGAGACAAGTTGGAGATATGCCATGAAGGGACTAATCAAGTCAAAGAGACGAAGATCGATCTACTCCAACTCAAATATGAAATATTCGAGATGGAATCAAACGAAGATGTAGATACTATGTTCCGAAGGCTTACTCAAATTATCAATGAGCTAGCCCAACTCGGGGAACAATATCCAACCAAACAAGTGTGGAGGAGAGCTCTACGTGCCTTACCCAAGGAGTGAGATGCCAAGAGGATGGCCATCATCGAGTCAAACAAAGGCGACACCGCATCCTACGATCTTGATCAACTACATGGGACTCTAAAAACCCATGAGCTGGAATTATCAACAAGGAAGGAATTAAAGAAAGAAGATACCAAGGCAAAAGGGATTGCTCTATCTAGCCAATCCAAAGAAGATGATGATGATGATGATATGGCACTCTTCGCAAGAAAGTTCAAATGATTCATACGAGGAAACAAATTCCAAAAGAAGCCGGATAAGGAAGTTACTTGCTACAACTATCAAAAACAAGGCCACTATGCAAATGAGTATCCTCTCAAGAAGAAAGTTGACAAGGGAAAGAAGAAAGCACTTCTAGCCACTTGGAGCGATAGCGACGATGACGAGGAGGAAGCCAACATCTGCCTCATGGCTAAAAGTGATGACATTGTCTCCGACGACGATGATGAGGTACCTTCCTATGACGAACTACTACATGCATATAAAAACATGTTTGATATGGCTAAATCTCTTAGAAAAGAAAATAGAAAGCTCAAACATGAATTAGAAACTAAGGAGCATGAAAACCTAAGATTAAAGGATGACATAACTCACTTAGAGAAATCTTTTGATAAATTCAATGTAAGTAGTAATAACTTGAATAATTTACTAAGCATGCAAAAATGTAGTTTTGATAAGGGTGGAATAGGGTATGGTAAGAAATCTATAGATTTCACTAGTCTAATTGCTAAAGCAAAAATGAGATCACCCCCCTGCATGTTCTTACTGTTGTAAATAGGACATGCTAGACATAAGTGTAGATCCTTAGAATATCAATATGATAAAAAGAGCTATATGAAATGGAGGCCTAAGAGTACTTAACAACTCATCAGTTGGCATTATGAGATCATGATCTAAGGGAGTTCATCATAGACCGGTTTAAATTGTCTTGATGCGACTGGTCTTCCTGATGAACGCTGCTCTGTCCAAGAAAATAGGTTTTTAAAGAGGCATAGCCCTACCTACTACTGGGAGCACTCTTAGAAAGTGGCGATGATGTCGCTATGAGAGACTGAACTCTTGGAAATATGTTTTGTATTTTTCTTTTCTAACACTGTGGACCCAAAAGAACTAAAGGGTACCAAAATCTTTTCTTGTAGGGAAATAGGAAAATTGTTCTCCCTAGCATATGGTATCTAGACAGTGGATGTTCTAGACATATGATGGGGAACAAGGAGCTACTTCAATCAGTCAAACCAAAGGAGAAGGAAACTGTAACCTTTGGAGACAACAGCAAAGGAATCATTGAAGGAATCGGCTCAATAGGTATATCTGAATCTTGCTTGATTGATGATGTACTCCTAGTGAAAGGGCTTAAGCATAATCTACTAAGCATAAGTCAATTGTGCGATAGAGGTTATGAAGTCAAATTTACTCCCCAACACTGCACTATATCACTCACGACTGACAAATCCATAAATTTCAAAGGATATAGAAGTGAAAATGTTTACAAGGTTTCTTTAAATAATTTATCTTTATCAAATATTAAAAGTCTTGTATCCTTGAATGTTGATGACAACATTCTTTGGCATAGACGACTAAGTCATGTTGGTCCTAGTACCATAGAAAAACTTTTTAAACTTGATTTAGTTGTTGGTATGCCAAAACTCAATTTAAAATTAGATTCTATTTGTGATGCATGTCAACTTGGCAAACATACAAGGGAATCTTTAAAAGCAAAAATTTTATATCAACCTCTATGACCCTTGAACTTCTTCACCTA
This sequence comes from Henckelia pumila, assembly GCF_033568475.1. Lineage (NCBI taxonomy): Eukaryota > Viridiplantae > Streptophyta > Magnoliopsida > Lamiales > Gesneriaceae > Henckelia > Henckelia pumila. The sequence goes on along the minus strand of NC_133123.1, from coordinate 131,286,122 downwards.
GATCTATGTGGTCCCTCGAGGAACGCTAGCCTAGGAGGGAAGCTTTATGGATTTGTCATTGTGGATGATTTCTCACGATTCATGTGGACATTGTTTTTAGCCCACAAAAATGATGTCTTTGATTATTTTAAAACTTTTGTGAAACGTGTTGAGAATGAGAAAAATCTTTCAATAAAGCAGATCAGTAGTGACCACGAAACTGAATTTCAAAATGAGAGTTTTTCAAACTTTTGTGAAGAGAAAGGCATCGGTCATAATTTTTCCTGTCCTAGGACTCCTCAACAAAACGGGGTCGTTGAGAGGAAAAATAGGACACTTGTGGAGATTGCGAGGACCATGATATGTGAGCATTCTCTACCAAAATATTTTTGGGCTGAAGCAATGAACACTGCCTGTTACATTATCAATCGCGTATCAATAAGGCCAATTCTCAAGAAAACTCCATATGAATTATGGAGAGGGAGAAAGCCTAACATTTCTTACTTTCGAGCTTTCGGTTCCAAATGCTACATACATAACAATGGTAAGGACAACCTTGGCAAATTTGATGCCAAATCCGACAAAGGTATCTTTCTCGGATATTCTACCTCAAGTAAGGCCTTTAGAGTTTTTAATAAACGCACTTTACTTGTTGAAGAATCTATGCATGTTATTTTTGATGAATCTATGTCTACTATTGTTCGCACTAACATTGATGATGTAGAATTACTCGAAGAAGAGTTGGCTTTCTCAAGCCTAAATGATATAGATGTTTCCGTTGAGGAAACACCACTTCCGAAGGATTGGACGCTTCACAAAGATCACCTAATGGATCTTATCATCGGAAGTCCTTCGAAGGGAGTAGCCACTCGTTCTTCTCTTAATAATATTTGTAATCATCTTGCCTTTGTTTCGCATGTTGAACCTAAATGCATAGATGATGCTTTGTTAGATGATGCATGGATAATTGCGATGCAAGATGAGTTGAATAAGTTTAAACGCAATGATGTTTGGTTTCTTGTTTCTAGGCCGCATGATAGATCTATCATTGGTACTAAATGGGTGTTTAGAAATAAACTTGACGAGCATGGCACTATCACTAGAAATAAAGCTAGGCTTGTTGCTAAAGGATATAGACAAGAAGAAGGCATAGATTATGATGAAACTTATGCGCCTGTTGCTAGACTAGAATCTATTCGCATGCTACTTGCTTTTGCTTGCTCTAAAAATTTTAAGTTATTTCAAATGGATGTCAAAAGTGCCTTTCTTAATGGTGAATTGAAATAAGAGGTTTATATTGAGCAACCTGATGGCTTTGTTGATCTTTCTTTGCCTGATCATGTGTTTAGACTAAACAAAGCATTGTATGGTTTGAAACAAGCTCCTCGAGCTTGGTATGATAAACTGTCTACTTTCTTGCTTTCAAATGGTTTTTCAAGAGGAAAGATCGACATTACTTTATTCACCAAGAATGTCAAAAATGATCTTTTAATTGTGCAAATTTATGTTGATGATATAATATTTGGTTCTACTGACGAATATCTTTGTCAAGATTTCTCCAAGCTTATGCAGGAACACTTTGAGATGAGCATGATGGGGGAACTTAACTATTTCCTCGGATTGCAAATCAAACAGTGCAAGGATGGGTTCTTTGTGAACCAAAGCAAATACATCAAGGAGATTCTAAAGAAGTTTGGGATGGAGAACACAAAATCATCATCCACACCGATGAGCACAGCAATCAGACTCGACAAGGATGAAAATGGTAAAACTGTAGATCAATCTTCCTTTCGTAGTATGATTGGCTCCTTACTTTATGCTACTGCTAGTAGACCGAACATTATGTTTAGTGTTTGCTTGTGTGCACGATTTCAATCATGTCCAAAGGAATCACATTTGTTCGCCTTAAAACGCATTTTCAAATATCTTTCAAATACTCCAAATCTCGGCTTGTGGTATTCAAAAAATTCTTTCTTTGATTTAAAAGCATACTGTGATGTCGACTTTGGTGGATATAAGGTGGACAGGAAAAGCACTAGCGGAACCTGTTTCTTTTTAGGAAACTGTTTAGTTTCTTGGTTTTCCAAAAAGCAAAACTGCGTTGCGTTATCAACGACCGAAGCCGAATATATGGCTGCCGGTAGTTGTTGTGCGCAAATTTTTTCGATGAAGTATCAATTGCTCGACTATGGCGTCTCTTTTTCAAAAATCCCTATTTTCTGTGACAACACTAGCGCCATATGTCTAACAAAGAATCCGATTCAACATTCGCGCACCAAACATATTGACATTCGTCATCATTTTATTCGTGACCACATCGAACGAAATGAAGTTGAACTTCAATATGTTGACACGTCTAATCAAATTGCCGATATTTTTACAAAACCACTAGATGAAAATACTTTTATTCGTTTGCGTGGTGAACTTGGCATGATTGAGTTGTAATCACTTGTAGGCATAAATTAAATTTAATGTCATATTAAGGGGGAGTTTAATATTAAATTCGAGCAAATTAATTTTGGATAATACAAATCAATTGTATTTATTCAAAATTAAGAAGCTCATATTTTTATGTGAATTATTTGCTTAAATGTTAAATAAAATAAATTTTAAAGAGTCAAAATCATGCTTTCTTCCTAAGGCAGATCGGAACCACCGATCCAGATCGGAACTTCCGATCTGTATCCCGCCACTTTTCAACTTGCGCGGTAAATTTTCCCTCCAAGATGAGGATCGGAACCACCGATCACGATCGGAAAGTCCGATCCCCATCTGATCCGTCTTTTCAAATTACTTTTCACCGCCTTATCTTTAATTACCGCCTCAGGATCGGAACGTCCGAAGCCTGTTCGGAGCTTCCGATTGACACGTGGCCTTACCGCAGTGGACCGCACGATCGGAATGACCGATCCGGATCGGAGCTTCCGATCGTTCCAACCCCTATAAATATCATATCGCTCAGTCCGATTTATTGCACCTAAATTTCTTCTCTTTTCTCTATTTTATCCGATTCTAACCTATAAAAATGCCTGTCAAACGCCGTCGCGATCAAGCGAGTTCTAGTCGCCCTATTATTATCCGTGATCCTACCCAACCAGCTGTTTCTAGGCCCATTCCTGATGATTATTTGCATCGTCATATTCATCCAGGTCGTATATTAGATACTAAATACTTGGCCCAATCCCATCTCCTTCTGTTGAACTTAATCAATGCTCAACATTGGGAATCCTTTTTTCAGCCATCTGTCCCCGACCGAATCTTTCCTCCACTGATTCACGAGTTCTATGCAAACCTTGAACTCGAATTAGGGCATGGTGATATCACCATTGCCACGATCGTTCAAGGAAGGCATATCATCTTTTCTTCTGCTGATCTGTCCTCCTGGTTTGATCTTCCCAGGAATGGACCCGGTGAATACTTTTCCCAAACTTGGCCACAAAATGATCCAAACTTTGATCGTAATCTCTTTCTTACTACTATTCTCGGTCGACAAGCTACTGCTGCTGACGATCGAATCCATCTCAAGAGTCTTTGTCCTGATTTCCAAATCATTCAAAAACTCATTACCACATCCATAGTTCCCCGCAGTGGAGACCTCTCCACTTGCAAATATCTGGATTTGTATATCCTTTTTCATATCATCTCCTCTCGACCTTTTAACCTTCCGCGCCTTGTTATGCAGACTATGCATCACACGGCAACGACGGCTAAAAAGGTTTCCTTTCCTTTTGCCCGATTTATTAACCGGATTTTGAGTCGTTTTGATATTGATTTTGAGGGGATCCCTTCTCTTGAAATCCAATCGAGTCATATCATCAACCATCAGTCTATTATCAGGATGGATTTATCTTGGAATCCTGTGTATTCTCGATGGGTTGATGATCCTAGTCGAGCTTTTTCTAGATTTTCTCCTATTTCTGATTTTCATCGAGACTTTTCCTCTCTTCCTCACTCTATCCAAACCAAAGGTTTTCCGACTGGTCCGCCCAACACTGATATTCCATCCTCTTCCAGTTTTGAGGCCTTTGCATCTACCATTAGTGATCTTCCTTTCCAGGCTCCTGAGGTTCCTCCTACACCAATAAACCAATTTCCTAGCGACCGACTCTTCGAGACTCTTCATCGCATTGAGACGAGTATGCACACTCATTTTACCGAGTTGACTGCTAGAGTTGCCTCTCTGGAGACTCGTTTTGATGACTTCGCCGCTTGCTATCCTCCTCCGCAGCATGATGATGACTCTTAGATTTTTATTTTATTTTTATTTGTAATTTTTCTCTTGCTTTGTATTAAAAAAATTTATTATTGTAATGAAATTGTTGCGTATTTTTTAATTCTATGTTTCATTACTTTTTGCTTATCACAAAGGGGGAGAATTAATGGTTAAAATATTAATTGGGATAAAATTTGTTTATCTGATAAAATTTGTTTATCCGTTAAACTCTGTTACTTATAAAAAAAATTGTTTATGATTATCGTATATTTTATCTCCTGTTTTTAACCAAGTTTTGTGATCATCAAAAAGGGGGAGATTGTTACGCCTTAAACGCATATAAATCTCGAATTATGAGATTAATGTTTTTAATGCATTAACAAGTCTTATTTCTCTATGTTTTGATGATTAACAAAACTAGGTTAAAATGTTACTAATCTTTACATTGAGCTTATTACAGAGTTAAAATTTTCAAGATGAATTAAGACTAAATTCATACTCAAGATCAGAAACAAAATTCGAAGAAGTATACTGCTACGGGATCGGAAGCTCCGATTGGAGATCGGAACCTCCGATCATGATCAGAAGCATCTTCGGAAGCTAAGGGTAGATCGGAAGCTCCGATCAGGGTTCGGAAGCTCCGATCTATTTCAGGGAGTTTTATATTGTTCGGAATGAAGAACGGAAGCTACGAAGAACAAGTTCGGAAGCTCCGATCTATGATCGGAAGGTTCGATCATTTTCTAAGAATATTATATTGTTCGGAAGAAGATCGGAGGCAACGAAGTGAAGCAGATCGGAAGCACCAAACATGATCGGACATTCCGATCTTGAACGGCCGCCTGATAATCTTGTCCGGAAGACTTTTGCTCGACAACACATTTATTGCGCCGATCGGAAGCTCCGAAGTGGATCGGACGTTCCGATCCAGTACACCCGCGTGTCTCAGAATTCAAATTTCGGAAGCTCCGATGCAGGGATCGGAAGTTCCGATCGATGCCGAATTTTCAGCTATAAAAGGAGGCATTTCGAGGCCATTCAACACATCCCAACATCTTCAAGTCTCTCAATCCTCTCAAGCATTATTCAAGCCATTTGTTGAGAAATTTGTAGCCCCTTTTGAGTGTTCAAAATATATTAAAATATCGAGTTGTATACGGGGTTGTAAAATCGAGGGTTGTTTGTTTGTGAGTTAGTTGCTCGGTTTTGTAAACACTTGTGTGTGAAGCCAAGTGTATTTTACGAGTGTTGAGGCTATCCTTGGAGCCCTTAAGGCCAAGAGTGTTGAGTTGTATCGGCGCGGTGATCGTGTCAAGTTGTAAGGCTATCCTTGGAGCCATCAAGGCCAAGACGTTCGAAGTGCTAGTGGATCCTTTGTTAATCGACTTAACCAAGAAGGGTAGACGTAGACGATTTATCGTCGAACTTCCATAAACATCTCTTATCCCTTTTATTGCTTTATTTACATTACGCATTTATTTACCGCACTTATTATTTGATTGCTTAAGTCTTCCGCTTGCGTACTTGCATAATCGCTTTAAATTGCTAAAGTTTCCAATAGAACCTAAATCCCCCCCCCCCCCCATTAGGTTCTAACACAATCCCATGTAATACATACAGTATTCAAAATACAACAAAATGTATGTCCAATAACTTGAACTGATACAACCAAATTCTGATGATTCATTACAACTGAAATACTGTTTACAAATACATCAATGCAGTATTTAAAATCGTCGAACTTGTCTTCACTCCTTGAGCATGAAGCTTCCAATCGACACACGCATCGATACAAGCATACTTCCGTCCAAGTCTCTCTACATGTCCTCCAGCGAAGAACTCCGGAGAAATGGCACGTGATAGCTAACCAGCTATGCTCTGCGTCAGTGCATGTCAGTCGACTTCTTCTACTCACGATCTACCATCAGCGTTCTTCTTGTATCCAAATCATGCTTTTTGAACATGAAGTTTTCCGTATGCCTACCAAAAGCATCGATACAAGCATACCGGCAAAACCATGTTCTGCACGAGTTTACAGACCTTACGCTCGAAACCTGTCATGCCTTAGGCACTCAAGGTATCTCCTGTGAAGGTCTATCTGACAATCTCTCCAGCTACAAGTGGAGAATATCTTTGGACTAAAACCACATGGGTTATTATACACCATTCGTTCCAAAAAGCCCTCAGAGGTATCTGACGCGATATACTCTTTCTTCCCTTCCAATCTTCCCTGGTTGAAATCCATATATTCTTCGATCAACATCCCAATGCATCGAATGATGAACCGTCCACAGCAGTCATCTATCTATTGATATGCTACTACTGGTGTTCTCATCACTGCTGCATTCCTTATAGTAAAGACTTATGCCGCAAACCTCGGCAATGAAAAACCAAATCTTCTTTCGCTAGGCCTCAATAAATCCTACAAGGATAATCAAGAAGTCTTATTATCAATTTCCTAAGTCCCTTGCATGCAGCTCTGATACCATAAATGTAGCGACCCAACCCGGATCCACTACCTAATCAGAGTTAAGAGCATAATTAAGCATGCATTAAATAAAATCGCTGCGGAAGACTTAAATACAAGTAGACCGGCAGAATACAACCGGCTAACAAACTCGATTTATACAACCAAATCGAATTACTTAGATAAAAACCTACAGCTAAATACTGTTGTCTTCAAGGTCGCTGGCTCCTCTAGGCTCCTGGTGCTCAATCCTGCACCTACACCTACCCCGTCGAAATAGGGTATCCAGATACACAGAAAATATTGGACGTGAGCTCTAAGCTCAATACAAAAGCACGGATAAACATACAAATATGATGCATGCAAATGACAGGGTATCCATATCTGGGATAACTGTATACGAACTACTCAGACTGGCGCCTGGGATATAAGCTCGTCACATCGGGGTAGCTAACCACTGTGTGCGACCACTCATTCTCGAATCACGGATGCGGACCATGGAGTCCTTCAGGTATCAGTACCTAGGGGTACTCGATATCAAACGTCCTAACAAGGCTGAGCAACCCTAACTGGCTCATCTCGAAAGATATACAGATGTACAGGCACAAGATGATATGCACATGCCGCATAACAATAATAACATGCAAACACATAAATGCAACATATAAGCATGCATATCTGCTGGCAATCTCTGTCAGTACTTACGTACCTTTCTAAGGCAGTCCTAGTAGTCCCACTCTAGGTTCCAAGCCTATCATCAAGTCTACAATGCAAATACCCATGCATCATTCAATAAGCTCTAAAAGCCTTAAATAAGCTATTGCATACTCCTAAATAATTTAAGGAGACCATATCTATACCTGCGTCTGTTGTCAGCCCACTGATGGCGACTATCTTGCAACTAGGGCACTCCCCTGCTGCAAATCTACAGCCTCGAACACGGCTCTACAACACGAGCACTGCTCCGCTACTATGTCAGACACTGTCTGACTATACTAAAACAAATATCCTACTCCAACTCTAGAATAAGAGTACCCAAAGCCTTAAAATAGGACCACGAGGGCGAAGGAGAGAATTTGGAATTGACAAGAAATGAATGCCTCGGACCTTATATTTATAGGCATCGATCGGAACCTCCGATCCTCGATCGGAACTTCCGATCCTGCCATCGGAGCTTCCGAACATCCTTATCTGCCACATGTCAAAATCTCACTGGTTGACTTTGGATAGGGGTGATCGGAGCTTCCGATCCTGTTCGGAGCTTCCGATCAACCACACGTCATGGATGACGTAATTCGATCAGAGCTTCCGATCGTTCGTCGGAGCTTCCGATCACCTTCGGAGCATCCGATCCTAACTTTGGAGCTTCCGATCTGTCTGACCCTCCGGACCATTTCTGATCATTTTGGGTCTATTTTCGGGCTTCTTTAATCCATTTAGAAGTCTCCTTAATCACGTTTTTTTAAATCTATCATGATCACACGATAATTACTCATTATCATTAATTCTGGATATGGGCCACTACAATACCGGATGTGGTTCTCATCTATGCAATGATTTGAAGGTGATGAAAAGAAGCAAGAAACTTAGAGAAGGTGAGACCTTTCTAAGACTTGGAAATGGAGCAAGGGTTGCTGCCAAGGCCAAAGGAGATATTATTTTAATATTAAACAATGATTTTAAGTTGCTTTTGAGAGATGTTTTGTATGTTCCTGATTTGGTTAAAAACATTATTTATATTTCTATGCTTGATAGAGATGGTTATTCTTATATTTTTGCAAAAGGTGTTTGCACTATATATAAGAATGAATGTTTGATTGGAACTGGTGAATTACAAAATGATCTCTATAACTTAAAATTAAAAGATATTCCATTAAACAATGTCCAAACAATAACAACAAATAAAAGAAGACAAGATAGTCAAAACCCTGCACATATATGGCACGCTAGACTAGGTCATATTTCTCAAAGAAGGATGCACAAGTTAGTGGGAGAGGGCATGTTCGACATGTCAGATATAAACTCTCTACCTACTTGTGAATCTTGTCTGAAAGGAAAAATGACCAAGACTCCCTTTAATGGGAATGTAGAACGTGCACATGGTCTTTTGGATTTGATCCACACAGACATATGTGGCCCGCTAAATGTTAGCACTAAATATGGGCAGTCCTACTTCATTACCTTTACTGATGATTTTTCGAGGTATGGGTATGTGTATTTGATGAAATACAAGTCTGAAGCATTTGAAAAGTTCAAAGAATTCAGATGTGAAGTAGAGAAACAATTTGGTAAAATTATTAAAACACTCCGATCTGATCGAGGTGGAGAATACTTGAATACTGAATTTTTGGACTATCTTAAAAAGAATGGGATTCTCTCACAGTGGACTCCACCAGGAACACCACAATTGAATGGTGTTTCTGAACGTCGAAATCGAACTTTGATGGACATGGTTCGATCTATGATGGGATTCACGGAATTGCCTAGATCGTTTTGGGGATTTGCGCTTGAAACTGCGGCAATGTTGTTGAATAATGTCCATACAAAGGCAGTGGATAAAACACCATATGAGATATGGATGGAAAAGTTCCCAAATATTCTTATCTGAGAATATGGGGATGTCCTGCTTACGTGAAGCAGACAGTGGGAGACAAATTGGATAGTAGATCCATTTTGTGCTACTTCGTGGGATATCCAAAGAACTCTGTTGGATATTATTTCTATCATCCAAAAGAAACAAATGTGTTTGTTTCTAGAAATGCCACCTTCTTGGAGAAGGAGTTTCTATTAGATAGAAAAGGAAAAATGATAGAACTCGAGGAAATTCGAGATACGACCACGACTGTAGAAGTTGAACCCAATCTCCAACAGCCAGTAGTTGAGTCACACGTACCTAGAAGATCTGAAAGAATAATCAGGCCGCTTGCAAGATATACGCTTCTTCATGAACAAGGCCATGATGAGCCTAGTGATGGATGTGATTCACGAAACTTCAAAGAAGCAATATCTTATGCTGAATCATCTAAATGGCTTGAAGCTATGCAGTCCGAAATGGACTCCATGTATTCGAACCAAGTATGGACTTTAGTAGATCCACCTGAGGAAATTGTTCCCATAGGATGCAAATGGATTTACAAGAGAAAACTTGGGGCGGATGGGAAGGTATTGACCTTCAAAGCAAGACTAGTGGCAAAAGGCTATACTCAAAGACAAGGAGTTGACTATGAGGAAACCTTTCCACCAGTCGCTATGTTCAAGTCAATTAGAATATTGCTAGCATAGCTGCATGGTATGACTATGAAATATGGCAGATGGATGTGAAAAACAGCATTCCTCAATGGAGACATTAAAGAAGAAATCTATATGTCTCAACCTGAGTGTTTCACATCAGTGGAAAGTGAGCATAAGGTATGCAAACTTCAGAGATCGATCTACGGTCTCAAGCAGGCATCTAGGAGTTGGAATCTCAGATTTGATAACACTATCAAAGAGTTTGGTTTTGTTAAAAATCCTGAGGAACCATGTGTGTGTGTACAAGAAAGTTAGTGGGAATGCAGTGAAATTCCTAGTACTTTACGTTGATGATATCCTCCTCATTGGGAATGATATAAGATTATTGCAATCAACTAAAGTATGGTTAGCAAGTAAATTCTCCATGAAAGACATGGGTGAAGCATCTTATATATTTGGAATACAAATCTATAGAGATAGATCAAAGAAGATGTTGGGGCTCACCCAAGTCACGTATATTGATACCATACTTAAAAGATTCTCTATGGAAGAGTCCAAGAGAGGATACTTACCAATTTGTCATGGTGTTACTCTATCTAAATCAATATGCCCTAAGACTGATGAAGAGATAGAGATGATGACACGTGTTCCCTATGCATCAGCAATTGGTAGTATCATGTATGGTATGATATCAACGCGTCCTGATATAGCATATGCTCTGAGTGTTGCAAGCAGATATGAGGCTAACCCTGGTCCATTTCATTGGAAAGTCGTGAAAGATATTCTTAAGTACTTGAGAAGGACTAAGAATTTGTTCATGGTTTATGGGGGTGGAGAATTAAAATTGGAAGGCTATACTGATTCTAGCTTCCAATGTGACGTGGATGATTCGAAATCGACTTCTGGTTTTGTATTCATGCTTAATGGTGCTACTGTCTCTTGGAAGAGTTCCAAGAAAGACACAGTTGCGTATTCCACCACTGAGGCCGAATACATAGCAGCATCTGCTGTAGCCAAAGAGGCAGTTTGGATGAGGAATTTTGTCCAAGAGTTGGGCGTTATTCCAAATGGAGTTGATCCAGTCCCGGTGTACTGTGACAACAGTGGTGCCATTGCTCAGGCAAAGGAACCAAGGTCTCATCAGCGATCCAAACACATACTGAGGAAATTCCACATCATTCGGGAGATTGTGGGAAGATGAGACATATCAATCGAGAGAGTTGCCTCTACAGATAATGTTGCTGATCCACTAACAAAGCCCTTGCCAGAACCATTGTTTGAGAAGCATCGCGAAACAATGAGATTAAAACTAATGAGTAGTTGGCTTTAGGGCAAGTGGGAGTGTAGTAACCCAGATTCTATTTTAAGATAATAATATGTTAAAAATGTTTAAGGGTTAGTAATTAACCAATGTCGGAGTGTAATTGGACTTCAGAAGGAATTCGAGCTTTTGACTTTGGGCCAGATCGGAAGCTCCGATCCCAGCCACTTCAAAAGCCGATCGGAAGCACAGAGATCGGAAGCTCTGATCCTGGAATGGAAGTTCCGATCTCCAGCTGCCAGCAATGTTTGATGACTCAGCCGCGAGTTTTGACAAGTGTAGAATGGAGGGCAGATCGGAAGCTCCGATCGTCGGATCGGAAGTTCCGATCCTGGCGTGTTAAGCATGCACGCAGTGAGCTGGATCGGAAGCTCCGATCCCGAAATCGGAAGTTCCGATCCTGACCGGGAATTTTGCCTATAAATAGGGCTTGTCTGATTTCATTTGAATTACGAATTCCGAGTTTCTTTCTTCAGTTATATAGTGTGAAATATACACTTGAGGGCCCTATTGGTTATAATAGAGGTTCTGGAATAACCAAGGAGTGGTTATAGTCATCCGGAACTAGCGACTCCAAAGGGCTATCTACGGACGAAGGTATGGTCCGGGAATCTATTTAAGTTTTGGGAGTACTTATTAGCTTAGTTAAGGCTTATAGAATTTATGTAGTGATACGGTGAACTTTTGAATATAGGCTTGGAACCTAGGATCCTACTATACTTGAACTAGCCTAGAGGTACGTACACATTGACTGAGATTGTCAGCGAGTATACATGTTTATATGTTGCATTTATTTGGCATTAATATATGGCATGATATATGATTTACTGCTTTCTATATTCATATGTCATGTGCATATACACGTTGAGCCTATACCTTGTTATACCTGACTATAGAGCCGCTCAGCTCTATACTCGATAGTCTGTCACTGAGAGTACCGCGACGGCGGGGGCATTTATGTCTGTCTACTCTGGTGTACTAGACGAGTGTGGTTGCACCCAGATGTTGATCCGTGCGGTGGCAGCACTCATGTGGCACCGGTACTGAGCATGACTTTTCAGATAACCCTATACCAGTCATCATGTTGCATGCATTATATACATATGTTTACTCATGTCTATGTACTGGGCGTTAGCGCTCACGTCCTAGTTGTTATCTTAGATACCCTATCCTATGGAGCAGGTCGCAGGATGGACGGAGCCGGTGGTTCGAGGCAGGACTAGGGAGCCGGATCTTTTCAGGAGAATTTATACAGCAGGATTTGTTTTAGCTGTATAATGTTTACTTTTAAGTATTTCGATTTGGTTGTATCACTACAGATTTAAGCCTGGATTTTATTACTAAGCTGATATGTACATTATGGTTTTGTTTCCGCACATTTTACTCTGTTAAGTTATTTTGCTGTATTAAGTTTAATGCATGCTATTAGTTGCCAGTTAGTAGGTGATACCATGCAGGGTCACTAAATTTTTGGTATCAGAGCATGCATAGATTTTGGGATTAGTACTTGGGATTTAGTCTAGTAATTCTTGCGCATTGGGATTTTAATGTGCAATTCTTTTCAGGATATGGCTGACGAGAGTCACAGTAGTGTTGGCCAGGGAGGTGGTCATCATCATCGTCGCCACCATCATCAGGATGATCGACATCCTCCTCATGAGGGTAGACGTCGCTATACTATTAATAAGTTCATGCAGGTAGGATCAAAACCCTTGGTGGGAGGCGAGAATCCTGAACAGGCGAGGAGTTAGATGTCTAAACTCGAGAGTACTTTTTGTGCTTTCGATTGTACTGAGGATCAGAAGCTGGAAGTTCTAGAATTCGTTCTAGAGGATCAAGCACATTTTTGGTGGGATGCTAAAGATGCTCAGGCACGTACTGAGAAAGGACAGGTGACTTGGGGAGATTTCTGTGAGCAGTTCCAGAAACTGTATTTTCCTCCGGCTGTTCGCCAAGCACGATCTATGGAGTTTCTTACTTTGAGGCAAGGATCAATGACTATTGATCAATATCAGCAACTATTTCTTGATCTGCTACCTTTCAGTCCTCATATCAATGAGAGTGATGCGTCGAAGTATGATATCTTTCTACAAGGTTTGAACCAAGATATCTACTCTCAGGTTGTCGTCTGTGATGACCCGGTATCTTTTGAGACTTTGGTGAACCGTTGCCGTCTTGTGGAGACCAGCAACAGGCGAGCACAGTTGATGATGTCAGCATAGCCTAGTGGATCTTTTGAGCTTCGAGCTCAATCTGTTGTGCAATCTGGACCTACGTCTTCTTCTACTCCTAATTCATCTGAATCTCGTGGTTCACGAGGTATGTTCTATTTTGGGAAGAAGAAGAAGGAGGAGGAATTTTGTAGCCATTGTGGAGGGAAGCATCCTGCAGCTTCATGTCGGAGGACTACTGGGGCTTGTTATATTTGCGGTCAGCAGGGACATCTGCGGAGAGATTGTCCTCAGCGCATGGGTTCTGCTAATGGATCGGGATCACAGGTTGGATCTCAGGCTTCTATTATTCCACATCAGCAGCCAGCACCATAGAATTCTTCTGGTTATCGTCCCCAGACTCAAGGGCAGGTGTTTGCTCTGTCTCAGGAGCAGGCTACTGAGGGAAGCGATCGCATGTTGGCAGGTACCTTTCTGTTATGTGGTATTCCTGCACTTGTATTAATTGATACTGGAGCATCGCATTCCTTTATTTCTAGTCGCTTTGTTAAGAGACATAGATTACCTTATGTATCATTAGATATGGATTTAGTTGTATCTACTCCGTTGGAGCAAGAGATAGTAACTAAGCGTCTAGTGATGGGTTGCCTTCTGGAGTTTGGGGGTAATGTGTTAGCGGCTAATTTGATAGCGATGACAGATTTTGACTGTATTTTGGGAATAGATATGCTGACTTTGTATCACGCTACTGTGGATTGTTATCAACGTCTGGTACAGTTTCATCCTGTTGAGGGTGATAGCTGGTACTTTTATGGTGAGGGTGCGCGACCTCCGATGCCACTTGTTTCGGCTCTGAAGGCATGTCATGTCTTGGAGTCAGGTAGGGAGGGCTACCTCATCTATGCAGTTGATATGTCCGCGAGTAGTCCGGGTATTGATCAGCTACCGGTTGTCAGTGAGTTTCCTGACGTATTCCCTGATGAGATTCCTAGTTTTCCTCCGGTTCGAGAGGTTGAATTTGGTATTGATCTAGTACCAGGAACTATACCTATATCCCGAGCACCTTATCGTCTGGCACCGTCAGAGATGAGGGAATTGAAACAGCAGTTACAGGATCTGCTTGATAAGGGATATATTCGTCCGAGTGTTTCTCCGTGGGGAGCACCTGTTTTGTTTGTCAAGAAGAAAGATGGATCGATGCGATTGTGTATTGATTACAGGCAGTTGAATCGTGTCACCATCAAGAATAAGTATTCTTTGCCGCGGATTGATGATCTATTTGATCAATTACAGGGTACTTTTGTTTACTTCAAGATAGATCTGAGATCTGGATACCACCAGATGTGGGTACGGGACTCAGATATTTCTACGACTGCTTTCAGGATCAGATACGGGCATTATGAATTTCTGGTGATGCCATTCTGTTTGACGAATGCACCGGTAGTCTTTATGAATCTAATGAATCAGGTATTTCGAGAATATCTGGATAGATTTGTCATCGTCTTCATTGATGATATTCTTGTCTATTCTCATGACAAGAATGAGCATGCATAACATTTGAGGATTGTTTTACAGACGTTACGAGATAAACAGCTGTATGCGAAATTGAGCAAGTGTGAATTCTGGCTTGATCGGGTAGTGTTTCTCGGTCATGTGATTTCTAATGAAGGGATATCTGTTGATCCTAGTAATATAGAGGCAGTGCTGAACTGGTCTCGTTCGATGATGGTTGCTGAGATTCGAAGCTTCTTGGGTCTAGCGGGTTATTATTGTCGGTTCATCGAGAATTTTGCACAGTTGGCCAGACCTTTGACACAGCTTACATGGAAAGATGTTGCCTTCATATGGTCCTCGGATTGTGAGAAGTCATTTCACGAGCTGCGTAGACGTCTTACTACTGCACCTGTGCTAGCTCTACCTTCTGGATCAGGAGGTTATGTTGTCTATACTGATGCTTCTGGTCAGGGGTTAGGATGTGTTCTGACATAGTGTAGACATGTTATTGCCTATGCTTCTCGACAGTTGAAGACGCATGAGACTAACTATCTAGTGCATGATCTCGAGTTGGCCGCCATTGTATTTGCACTCAAGATTTGGAGGCATTATCTTTATGGCGAGAAATTTGAGATATTTACGGATCACAAGAGTTTGAAGTATTTATTCACTCAGGCGGAGTTAAATATGCGACAGAGACGCTGGATGGATCTTCTGAAGGATTATAATTGTGAAATCAAATATCATCCAGGTTCTGCCAATCTTACTGCTGATGCCTTGAGTCGGCAGGTGAGACTTTCTGCACTTCAGACTAATGAAATATCTCATATGATTCAAGAGTGTTGTTCATTGAGTTTTACGCTCAAGCACAAGACAGGGAGGAATGGGATTCGTTTGTATACTATTCTATCTGAGCCAGCATTGTATTCTCGGATCAGAGATGCTCAGATATCTGATGTTAAGACTCAGCGTTTGGCACGTCTGGCCAATGGAGTTAATACATCTGGATTCCATTTTCAGGCAGATGGTTTATTGTGCCTATCTAATCGAGTGGTTGTACCTAATGTTGCGGGGCTCAGGAATGATATTATTTCTCAAGCTCACAGGAGTCGATTATCTGTTCATCCTGGAAGTATGAAAATGTATAAGGACTTGCGAACTAGATTCTGGTGGAAAGGGATGAAGCGAAATGTATATCAATTTGTTTCAAGATGTTTGGTTTGTCAACAGGTCAAGTCTGAACACCGACGACCAGGTGGATTACTGCAGAATCTTGAGATTCCCGAATGGAAATAGGAGCACGTAACTATGGATTTTGTCACCCACTTTCCTATGACGTCACGTTAGTGTGATGCTATCTGGGTCATTATTGACCGTCTGACAAAATCAGCACATTTCATTCCTTACAACCGGGAGTATTCTTATGATCGCATGACACGCTTATATGTCCAGGAGATAGTGCGATTGCATGGAATTCCAGTGAACATAGTCAGTGATAGAGACCCGCGATTTACCTCACGTTTCTGGGGTAGTTTTCAGGAGGCGTTGGGTACCACTCTGAGTTTGAGCACTGCATATCATCCGGAGACTGACGGATAGTCAGAGCGGACGATTCGTACATTGGAGGATATGCTACGTTCTTCTGTCATGGATTTTGGCTTATCTTGGCAGGATCAGTTACCTTTGATCGAATTTGTCTACAATAATAGTTATCTGAAAGAGTGGGTGCCCGGTGAGCCAACTTGTGGCTAAGGGCTTTTATGACTCTATGTATAAACAATCTTTTGTTTAATATAATTTACACTTTTATAATGGCGTTTACTTTATCTTTTATCATATTATTATGTTGTGACATATTATAAGATGTTTAGATGAAGACCTTGAATATACTATAGTGTATGTAAGATGTGGTGGCACATGGGGATGGCTATCATGAAACACATCTTATAGTCACTGTATATTCTAAACAGTTCCTAGTCGATTGAGCCGTCCGTTAATAAGGATAAGGATCGCTCGAGATTGAGACTAGCATTTGCGATGCCGAGTACCACGTTTCATTGGTATGGAACATAGAGATGTTCAAAGCATGCAAATGGATATTCATACGATGAATGATCGAACTACCCTATCCGGACTTTCCAAGTGGTTATCACTTATCGAGTGGATAAAGTCCGCGGTTTTGGTTGTACACCATTAGTCCTTACTATTTGAAACATCATTGAGACTCTATATGCTAGTACTGTACTTTGACTTGTTTACCGACTCTATTGGAGTCATCAGGTGTCGGGATTGGGTACAGTTACGACACATATAGGAGTCGATGCTTTGTTGTCAAGGATTCACCACATACTTACTAGTGTGGATATCCTATGCAATCTGAGGAGATATTAGTGTGACGAATCTCTGGCTAGAGTACATGATGTGTTTTAAGAAATGGTTTCTTAGTAGCACATGCGATGTCACTATTTTATCTTCAAGATGCATTTCATAGTTATCGAATCTCGAACGACTCTCGATTTACCAATGGTTGTTGATTCGATCGAGATATATGGATGAAGGGACCGTACTGTACGCTAACCAAAATCTATTGGTTCTTGCAGGCACTATCAGTGATACCTAGGGAATCATGGGGCGATGTTGCTAGACGCTCTTACCATGATTCGATGGGCAAGTCGGAAATTGTTGTTCCGAGTCACAAGGAGTTGTTAGCCCACGGCTAGCTGTATCCCTGAACCATTGAGGGTCACACAAGTAATGGATTTTTAATCCCCGTTGAGATAATTAAATTAAAAGAGTTAAATTTAGTGAATAAAGAAGTGGGACTTCTTATATCAGAGTAGAAGAGTAAGATTTCCTAAAATGACATAGGGATGGGCATTTTTGGAAATCACTGAATACGGATTCAGAAAATTTATCTTGACTTTAAAAGATGCAGAAATGGTTTCTGTGCACATTGGTGAAATTGGTTTATCAATCTGAGTCACGATGAATTTTATATTAATTTCTGAACATGCGGGCTTTGCTTGTCAGGCTTGAACTTATGACTAATGAGCCCTAAGCTGTTAGCAGCCCACATTATAAATAATTTATTGCAGTACAGAAATTAGATAACAGAGGTCACAAAATTTTTCGAAAACCTTAGTTTTTCTTATAGTGGCCGCCGCCCCTCCTCTCTCTGCTCGAAAAATTTCAGCCTGTGAATTTTGAATTTGCAGTCTGGTTTAACGGATCAAATTCGTTAATTTTCTTCGTAGAAGCTTCTGATAGATTTTATAGTGCAATCTATCAGAGGGATTAAACTTCTGTTCGTGGATCTGATTGAAGAATTGTTCGTCCATCAGTTCCTGGGATATACAACAAGAGCAGAGTAATCTGTTGGTGTCCATAATCTCGTTTCGAGATTTCAAGGTAAAAATTTAATTGTTATTTAATTTTTACACGCACAATTTAATCGTAAAGTTTTGATACCCATGATATGGAATCGTTCCATATAAAATTTTTAAACTTCCGCTGCACCGGGTATCAATTCTGATTGATCTGATCACCATTTTCCAACAGTGGTATCAGAGCCAGGTTGCTCAGATCAAGCGATTAAATTAATCGATTGTACAAAAATTTTAAGCCTCGGTTTTTTGAAACAAAATAAATTTTTTAAAAATAAATTTTTTTTTTTTGACGGGCAAACGCGGGCTGCCCGGCCCGAGCCCCTTTTGGGGCGCGGGCTGCCCGGCCCGAGCCCCTTTTGGGGCGCGGGCTGCCCGGGATCGTCCCGGGCGGCCCGGGAAAAATTAATTTTTATTTTAAATTAAAATTTTAATATGTTAAAATTCTATTTTTTGGTCCGATTGAAAATTGTTTTTGATTGGTCCACGAGGCGTCGGATCGAATTGTTCGAGTCCGAAAATTTTAAAATTGATTTTAGGATAAATTTGAATTTTTGAAAAATTTATAGATTTTATCCGTTAAATCAGATTTTATGAAATTAATTATTTTTGGTACAATTGATGATAAGATATGATCTTATGGAAATATTGAGTAAAATATGATTTTATGTATAAAATTGGATTTTATATGTAAAATATGATTTTATTTGATAAAAAGATAAAATATGATTTTGTATGTAAAATAAGATTTTATATATGGAATATGATTTCATCCTTTTAATTTAATTGTCATTGCATGTTATCCAATAAATTAATTTTGAATTAAATATTATTGAATAAGGATGATCGATTGCCATGACCAATTTTGTAGGTGTATGTTAGGGAATTTACATTTGTTTTTATTGTTGTTGGATTTATTAATGGGCCTGGTTTATTGCCCAATATGAATTGCCATATTTAATAAAAGTGGGTCTGGTTTATGGCCCGTTCCCACCCCTTAAAATGTATCCCCTACTTGTCATAGTTATTTATTGTAAATACATTATACTTAGTGGGAGATGAAGATTGGAAGCGTGGTGGGCCCAGCAGACAATAAAGACTGAAGAAATGTAAATTGGAAGCACAATGTAATAGGATTGCATTGCATACTTGCATATTACCTAGGATTGGACTTAGACTCGTGATTGGCAACCACGGGTCGATTAGAAATGGAATCGATCATCCTATATAATATATGATATTATCGTTGTATGCATGTTTAGACTAAATTGTATGAATCCCGCAAGCATACAAATTTTAAATGATGAGACAAATTTTCAAAATTAAAATCCCTCATTTTAAATATGATTTAAAATTGATATCAAGATTAAAAGGAAATTTAAATATTGTTTAAATGTTCCTACCTTCCATCAACGATCAATGTATGAGATGCTACCCGCGGATACGGTCCGGCTCATATTATTGGGGGAGCCCATTCGTCGGAAAGCTGTACATTGGATCGACAAATGTTGTAAGTTGGATGGAACTCCCATGGGATCGGCTCATATTATTGGGGGATCCACATGGCGACCGTCCATCACAACTTAATATTGATGGGTCATCTTGACGTGTCACAATAAACGGCGTCATATTATTGGGCCCTTATTGGACATGAGGTAAAAAAGTGGAGGTTGCTTTGGAAGCAATTGGGCTCTACCTTTTGAAAATTATGGTTGGCTGATATTATTCGGGACCATAGTTTGTCAATTGGACTCCATGTTCCCACTAAGGAAAACAGTTTCCCGTTTTCACTAGAGGGTAGTGAAATCGTTAAAATAGTGGGAGTGAGATTCATAAAATAAATTTCGCCTATTTTATGTCTTAGTAAATTAATTAAACAATCACTGATTATTGTCTGTTTTTTTTCAGTATTTCATTAAGATGAATTCGTGCAATCCACTATTCTCTATTCTCGAACAAAATAAACTGACTGGCGCAAACTATACGGAATGGTTCCGTAAGTTGAAGATTGTCTTGACCTCGGAGAAGATGCTCTACGTGTTAGAAAAATCTCCTCCGAAGGAAGCACCAGCTGATATAAGTCCGGAAGAGTTGGCCAAACTTGATATATGGTGGGACCATGATATCAAGGCCAAATGCTATATGCAAGCTTCGATGTCTGATGAACTCCAGAGGCGATTTGAGGATACCATAAATGCTGCTGACATTCACGTACAACTCAAGGAACTTTTTGGGGCTCAATCGAGAGCTGAAAGGTTCGCTACTGTAAAAGAGTTAATGACATGTCGCATGCGTGAAGGGACTTCGGTCCGTGATCATGGGGTACGAGTGATTTGGCTCATTCAGAAGTTGGTAACGCTTGATTTGGTATTGGAGCATGAACTCAATGTGGACTTATTACTTCTTTCTCTTCCTTCATCGTTTGACGGTTTTGTGATGAATTTCAATATGAACAAGATAGAGGCCTCCCTTGAAGAGATGGTCAATATGCTTGTAACATATGAAGCCACTTTAAAGAAGGATAAACCAGTTCTCTTGGTGGGCTCCTCTTCTTTTGCTAAGAAGGGGCCAAGTACAAAGGGTAAGAAACGTTCTGCCCCATCCAAGAAAACCGAACCCGAGAAGAAGAACAAGACAAAGGCTTCAAACATGGAAAAGTCCAAGGATGTTTGCCATCACTGCAAGAAACCCGGTCATTGGAAACGTAACTGCAAGGAATATCTAGAGCAGTTGCGAACTGCGAAGGGTATGTTCTATATTGAAATAAATGTTTCACTTAATACTACTTCTTGGGTATTGGATACCGGATGTGGATCTCACATTTGCAATGATTTGCAGGTGATGACAAGAAGTCGCAAGCTTAGAATGGGTGAGACCCAGCTGAGGCTCGAAAATGGTTCTAGAGTTGAAGATAAAGTTGTGGGAGATGTTTATTTAATTTTGCAGAACGATTTTAAGTTACTTTTGAGAGATGTTTTATTTGTTTCAGATTTGATTAAAAACATTATTTCTGTTTCTATGCTTGATAGAGATGGTTTTTCTTGCAATTTTGTGAATGGGATTTGCAATATTTACAAGAATGAATGTTTGATTGGAAATGGACAACTTGAAAACAATCTATATAACTTAAAATTAAAAGACGTTCCAATAAATTATGTTGATAAACCGGTAACAACTAACAAAAGGAAAATCGATAGTCAAAACCCGGCAAACCTTTGGCATGCTAGGCTAGGTCATATTTCCTCAAGGAGGATGAACAAGCTAGTGGGAGAGGGCATGTTTGATATGTCTGATATTAACTCTCTACCTACTTGTGAGTCCTGCCTGAAAGGAAAAATGACTAAATCTCCTTTTAAGGGGAAACCTGAGCGTAGTCAAAATCTGTTGGATTTGATCCATACAGATGTTTGTGGTCCATTTAGAATTGGTACTCAATTTGGCCACACCTACTTTATTACTTTTACTGATGATTATTCTAGGTATGGGTATTTATATTTAATGAAATATAAGTCTGAAGCATTTGAAAAGTTCAAAGAATTCAAGGCTGAAGTAGAAAACAAGCTAGGTAAAAGTATTAAAGCACTTTGATCGGATCGAGGTGGAGAATACTTAAGTACCGAGTTTTTGGACTATCTGAAAGAGAATGGGATTCTCTCTCAGTGGACTCCTCCTATGACACCTCAGCTGAATGGTGTATCGGAGCGTCGTAATCGAACTTTGTTGGACATGGTTCGATCCATGATGAGCTTCACTGAGCTTCCACCTTCATTTTGGGGCTACGCGCTTGAAACGGCGGTATTGTTGTTGAACAACGTCCACACCAAAGCAGTGGATAAAACACCATACGAGTTATGGAATGGCAAAGCTCCTAAGTATTCGTACTTGAGGATTTGGGGATGTCCTGCTTACGTGAAGCAGACAGTGGGAGATAAGTTGGATAGTCGATCCACCTTATGTTATTTTGTAGGGTATCCGAAGAATTCAATCGGATATTATTTCTATCATCCTACTGAAACAAAAGTGTTTGTTTCAAGGAATGCCACCTTCTTGGAGAAGGAGTTCTTATTGGATAAGAAAGGCGAGATGATGGAACTCGAAGAAATTCGAGAAGAACCCAAGATACAAAATAATGATCCTACACCTCAGGAACCATTGATGGACACGCCTATACTTAGAAGATCCGAGAGGACTTCTAAACCTCCTATTCGATATGGTCTTCTTCTTGAAGGGGATCAAGATGAACCCGACGTTGGATGTGATCCAAGAAACTTCAAGGAAGCAATTTCTGAAGCGGATTCAAATTTATGGCTTGAAGCTATGCAGTCGGAAATAGATTCGATGCATACAAACCAAGTTTGGTCTTTAGTAGATCCTCCCGATGGAATTGTTCCAATAGGGTGTAAATGGATCTACAAGAGAAAGCTTGGGCCTGATGGTAAGGTATTGACCTACAAGGCATGATTGGTGGCGAAAGGTTATACTCAAAGACAAGGAGTTTACTATGATGAAACCTTTTCACCAGTTGCAATGTTCAAGTCCATAAGAATCCTTATTGCCATAGCTGCTTGGTATGACTATGAGATATGGCAAATGGATGTGAAGACTGCATTTTTTAATGGAAACATTAAGGAAGAGATCTATATGACTCAGCCTGAGGGATACACATCCATGGGAAGCGAGCATAAGGTATGCAAGCTTCAGAGATCGATCTATGATCTCAAACAAGCATCAAGAAGTTAGAACCAGAAATTTGATGAAACAATAAAGGATTTTGGTTTCATCAAGAACCCGGAGGAACCGTGCGTGTACAAGAAAGTAGTTAAGGATGCTGTGACATTCTTAGTACTTTATGTTGATGACATCCTACTCATTGGGAATGACGTAGGGATGTTGCAGTCAACAAAGATATGGTTATCAGGTAGATTCTCGATGAAGGATTTGGGTGAGGCATCCTATATTCTAGGGATACAGATCTATAGAGATAGATCTAAGAGAATGATAGGACTCACTCAAGCAACTTACATCGAAACCATATTGAAAAGGTTTTCAATGGATGGGTCCAAGAGAGGACATCTACCTATGTGTCATGGAGTTTCTCTATCCAAGTCCATGTGTCCCAAGACTGATGAAGAGATAGAGAAAATGATACATGTACCATATGCGTCAGCCATAGGTAGTATCATGTATGGGATGATATCTACCAGACCGGATGTAGCATTTGCTCTGAGTGTCACGAGCAGATATCAAGCCAATCCCGGTCAAATACATTGGAAAGCCGTGAAGGACATTCTTAAGTACTTACGAAGGACTAAGAATATGTTCATGGTTTATGGAGGAAGAGAACTGAAATTGGAAGGCTATACCGACTCTAGCTTCCAAAGTGACGTGGATGACTCGAAGTCAACCTCTGAATTTGTGTTCATGCTCAATGGCGGTGCTGTCTCTTGGAAGAGTTCCAAGCAGGACACCACAGCGGATTCCACCACTGAGGCAGAATACATTGCGGCATCAGCTGCTGCTAAAGAGGTCGTTTGGATGAGGAATTTCGTCCAAGAGTTGGGCGTTATTCCTGAAGTTGTTGGTCCAGTCCCGGTGTACTGTGACAACACGGGTGTCGTTGCTCAGGCAAAGGAACCAAGGTCTCATCAAAGATCCAAACACGTACTGAGGAAATACCACATCATCCGGGAGATCGTGGAAAGAGGAGACATCACTGTCGAGAGAGTGGCCTCTGCAGACAATATCGTTGATCCACTTACTAAGCCCTTGCCAGGACCATTATTTGACAAACATCGCGAAGCAATGAGACTGCGTAGTATGGCTAGTTGGCTTTAGGGCAAGTGGGAGATTGAAAGAGTGGGTGCCCGGTGAGCCAACTTGTGGCTAAGGGCTTTTATGACTCTATGTATAAACAATCTTTTGTTTAATATAATTTACACTTTTATAATGGCGTTTACTTTATCTTTTATCATATTATTATGTTGTGACATATTATAAGATATTTAGATGAAGACCTTGAATATACTATAGTGTATGTAAGATGTGGTGGCACATGGGGATGGCTATCATGAAACACATCTTATAGTCACTGTATATTCTAAACAGTTCCTAGTCGATTGAGCCGTTCGTTAATAAGGATAAGGATCGCTCGAGATTGAGACTAGCATTTGCGATGCCGAGTACCACGTTTCATTGGTATGGAACATAGAGATGTTCAAAGCATGCAAATGGATATTCATACGATGAATGATCGAACTACCCTATCCGAACTTTCCAAGTGGTTATCACTTATCGAGTGGATAAAGTCCGCGGTTTTGGTTGTACACCATTAGTCCTTACTACTTGAAACATCATTGAGACTCTATATGCTAGTACTGTACTTTGACTCGTTTACCGACTCTATTGGAGTCATCAGGTGTCGGGATTGGGTACAGTTACGACACATATAGGAGTCGATGCTTTGTTGTCAAGGATTCACCACATACTTACTAGTGTGGATATCCTATTCAATCTGAGGAGATATTAGTGTGACGAATCTCTGGCCAGAGTACATGATGTGTTTTAAGAAATGGTTTCTTAGTAGCACATGCGATGTCACTATTTGATCTTCAAGATGCATTGCATAGTTATCGAATCTCGAACGACTCTCGATTTACCAATGGTTGTTGATTCGATCGGGATATATGGATGAAGGGACCGTACTGTACGCTAACCAAAATCTATTGGTTCTTGCAGGCACTATCAGTGATACCTAGGGAATCATGGGGCGATATTGCTAGGTGCTCTTACCATGATTCGATGGGCAAGTCAGAAATTGTTGTTCCGAGTCACAAGGAGTTATGAGCCCACGGCTAGCTGTATCCCTGAACCATTGAGGGTCACACAAGTAATGGATTTTTAATCCCCGTTGAGATAATTAAATTTAAAGAGTTAAATTTAGTGAATAAAGAAGTGGGAATTCTTATATCAGAGTAGAAGAGTAAGATTTCCTAAAATGACATAGGGATGAGCATTTTTGGAAATCACTGAATACGGATTCAGAAAATTTATCTTGACTTTAAAAGATGCAGATATGGTTTCTGTGCACATTGGTGAAATTGGTTTATCAATCTGAGTCACGATGAATTTTATATTAATTTCTGAACATGCGGGCTTTGCTTGTCAAGCTTGAACTTATTACTAATGGGCCCTAAGCTGTTAGCAGCCCACATTATAAATAAGTTATTGCAGTACAGAAATTAGATAACAGAGGTCACAAAATTTTTCAAAAACCCTAGTTTTTCTTATAGTGGCCGCCGCCCCCTCTCTCTCTGCTCGAAAAATTCCAGCCTGTGAATTTTGAATTTGTAGTCTGGTTTAACGGATCAAATTCGTTAATTCTCTTCGTAGAAACTTCTGATAGATTTTCTAGTGCAATCTATCAGAGGGATTAAACTTCTGTTCGTGGACCTGATTGAAGAATTGTTCGTCCATCAGTTCCTGGGATATACAACAAGAGCAGAGTAATCTGTTGGTGTCCATAATCTCGTTTCAAAATTTCAAGGTAAAAATTTAATTGTTATTTAATTTTTACACGCACAATTTAATCGTAAAGTTTTGATACCCATGATATGGAATCGTTCCATATAAAATTTTTAAACTTCCGCTGCACCGGGTATCAATTCTGATTGATCTGATCACCGTTTTCCAACATTATCATCGTAGTATTGATATGGCACCTTTCGAGGCATTGTACGGTCGACGGTGTTGTACTCCGTTATTCTGGGATGAAGTCGGGGAACGACAAGTCAAGGGTCCTGAATTGGTGCAGCAGATTATAGATAAGGTAGTTTTGATCAATCATAGGATCAAAGTTGCTCAAGATAGACAAGCCAGTTATGCTAATATTCATCGCAGGCCACTTCAGTTTGAGCCTGGTGAATATGTGTTTCTACGAGTATCACCTTTCAGGAAGGTGATGAGATTCGGTGTGAAAGGCAAGTTGTCTCCTCATTTTATTGGACCTTTCCAGATACTGAAAAATATCGGAGATGTTGCATATCATTTGGCTTTACCGCCAAATCTTTCCAGTATACATAATATTTTTTATGTGTCGTTACTTCGACAATATATAGATGATGAATCTCATGTGATTCAATCTACTGATATTCAGCTAGAGCCAGATCTATCTTTTGTTGAACGACCAATTCGTATCTTAGACAGAAATGAGAAAGTTCTTCGGAACAAGACTATACCACTTGTGATGGTACAGTGGCAGCGCCGAGGCGTTGAAGAAGCAACTTGGGAAACTGAGAGTCGTATGCAAGCAGAATATCCTGAGTTGTTTGCTTTGTATTTTTTATTACCATGTAGTTGTAATTACAGTTGTTGTAATAAAACATGGTTTGATGTTTCATATTGTTATCTTAATTTGTCTTTAGATTTTATTCGAGGACAAAATATCTAAAGGTGGGGAGAATGTAGTAACCCAGATTTCATTTTAAGATAATAATATATTAAACATGTTTAAGGGTTAGTAATTAACCAATGTCGGAGTGTAATTGGACTTCAAAAGGAATTTGGGCTTCTGACTTATGGCCGGATCGGAGGCTCCGATCTCAGATCGGAAGCTCCGATCCCAGCCACTTCGGAAGCCGATCGGAAGCACAGAGATCGGAAGCTCCGATCCAGGAACGGAAGTTCCGATCTCCAGCTGCCAGCAATGCTTGATGACTCAGCCGCGAGTTTTGACAAGTGTCGAATGGAGGGCAGATTGGAAGCTCCGATCGTCGGATCGGAAGTTCCGATCTTGGTGTGTCAAGAATGCACGCAGTGAGCTGGATCGGAAGTTCCGATCCTGACCGAGAATTTTGCCTATAAATAGGGCTTGTCTGATTTCATTTGAATTACGAATTTCGAGTTTCTTTCTTCAGTTATATAGTGTGAGATATACACTTGAGGGCCTTATCGGTTATAATAGAGGTTCTGGAATAACCAAGGAGTGGTTATAGTCATCCGGGACTAGCGACTCCAAAGGGCTATCTACGGACGAAAGTATGATCCGGGAATCTATTTAAGTTTTGGGAGTACTTATTAGCTTAGTTAAGGCTTATAGAATTTATGTAGTGATACGGTGAACTTTTGAATATAGGCTTGGAACCTAGGATCCTACTATACTTGAACTAGCCTAGAGGTACGTACACATTGACTGAGATTGCCAGCGAGTATACATGTTTATATGTTGCATTTATTTGGCATTAATATATGGCATGATATATAATTTACCGCTTTCTATATTCATATGTCATGTGCATATACACGTTGAGCCTATACCTTGTTATACCTGACTATAGAGCCGCTCAGCTCTATACTCGATAGTCTGTCACTGAGAGTACCGCAACGGCGGGGGCATTTATGTATGTCTACTCTGGTGTACTAGACGAGTGTGGTTGCACCCAGAGGTTGATCCGTGCGGTGGCAGCACTCATGTGGCGCCGGTAGTGAGCATGACTTTTCAGATGACCCTTTACCAGTAATCATGTTGCATGCATTATATACATATGTTTACTCATGTCTATGTACTGGGCGTTAGCACTCACGTCTTAGTTTTTATCTTGGACACCCTATCCTATGGGGCAGGTCGCAGGATGGACGGAGCCGGTGGTTCGAGGCAGGACTAGGGAGCCGGATCTTTTCAGGGGAATTTATACAGCAGGATTTGTTTTAGCTGTATAATGTTTACTTTTAAGTATTTCAATTTGGTTGTATCACTACAGATTTAAGCCTGGATTTTATTACTAAGCTGATATGTACATTATGGTTTTGTTTCCGCACGTTTTACTCTGTTAAGTTATTTTGCTATATTAAGTTTAATGCATGCTATTAGTTGTCAGTTAGTAGGTGATACCATGCAGGGTCACTACAGGGAGATTGTTAGAGTAGATTCCCTGCAAGCCAAATGTTGGTCAGGGATTTTATTGACTCAAGTATAATAATAATCTTTATTTTAATATAATTAATCTTTTATCTGGCATTTTCTTTATCTGTATACCCATGCAAGTTTCATAGATAAAGACCTTGAATATACTATAGTAAGATATGAGGTTGTACATATGATGAAAATCATGAAACACATATTATTAATTACTGTATATTCTAAATCAAGTTCCTAGTCGATTGGGCCGTCCAAAATAAGGATAAGGATCGCTCGAGCTCGAGACTAGAATCTGTGATGATGTGTACCACGTTTCATTGGTATGGACATAGAGATGTTCAATCATACAGATTGGTGCTCATACGATGAGTTCACTGAACTACCCTCCCTCGGACTTCCCAAGTGGTTATCATTCATCGAGTGGATAAGTCCGTGGTTATGGTTGTACACCATTAGTCCTTACGACCCGGAACAACACTGAGGCTCTACATGCTAGGACTTTACTTTGACTCGTTTACCGACTCCATGAGGGTCATCAGGTGGAGAGATTGGGTACAGTTGCGACACATGTAGGAGCCAGCGCATTGTAGTCGGGGATTCACCGCTCACCTACGGGTGTGGATATCTTATGTGATCAAGTGAGATAATAGTGCATGTAATCTTTGGTCAGGGTGTAAGATGTGTAGTAGAGTAAAATGTTTACCAAGTTACACATGCGATGCCACTATGTATTCTAAAAAGACATCACTTCGTTATCGAAATTCACATGCAACCCTCGATGAACCAATGGTTGCAGTTTCGATCGGGATATATGAGATGAAGGGACTGTACTGTACGTTAACCATAATCGACTGGTTCTTGCAGGCACTATCAGTGATACCTAGGGAATCATGGGGTGGTGCTACTTAACGCTCTTATCATGATTCGATGGGTTAAATCAGAAATGAGTTCTGACATTTTATGATCAAGGAGTTGATGCATAGAATGAGGCTAATAAGGGTAAGCCTGAACCCACAGCTAGCTGTATCCCTGAACCATTGAGGGTTACACAAGTACTGGTTTCCCTGTTCCCGTTGAGATAATAAATTCAAAGAGTTGAATTTATGATAAACAAATTTGACTGGATCGATAGATAAGCTTTATAAATGGTTTATAAAGGCTTATAGAAATTTTGAGAGCAAAATTAATTAAAAGAGTTTAATTAATTTTTCCGAGTTGGACTCGGATTTAAGGACGCACACAATATATATATATATATATATATGCATATATATAGATATATATATACACATATATATATATATACACGATATATAATAAATATATATTTATGGATGTGGGACCTTATGTTTATAATAATATATTATATTATTATAATTTTAAAAAAAAAAGAAAAAAAATAAATGAGTTGTCTCCCGACAACTCATTTACTCACCCCAATCAATATTTCAATTGATTGGGATTGAGGCATTTTAGAAGAGGAAAAATGGTTTTTTCTCTGTAATGCTCTTCTGTTCGAAGCTCTCTCCTCTCTGGTTCTGCTCTCTTCGGCCAATCATATTCTTCCTTTCTCTTCGTTAAATTTCTTCTTCTTTTAAGTGCGAATTAGAAGAGGAATAGGAAATCCGGTCGTGGACCTGATTTGAAAAAAAGGAGGAAAAATCCAGTTGATTGTTCGTAGGGATTTACAACAAAAGCAATTTTCGAAATAGTTGGAGTCATCGTCAATCTTTTAAGATTGATAGGTATAAATCTCTTAACTCCCTACGTACATTTATTTAAACCATACGAGTGTCCAAAAAAATTTTGAACGTCAAAATTAAATTTAAATTTTCGCTGCGTTTTGGGCACGATAAAGATCTGAGATCAACATCGGTCTTGTCCATCTGTCAATTTGGAGCATCCGCCTCTGCACCATGCTTGTATTTAATGCTGCTCTTGCTTCTTGAAATTCAAACAACAATGAATTACTCCGTGCTAAATCAAATCCAGCAGGCTGCGAGGATTTGTCATGGAGACTTCAAAGACGTTCATGCCACACAGCCCACGTACACATCACAAAACTCTCAAAATCTGATTTGTTTAATACAGCCTTTATACATAGAAATATATCAAAAAGATTCATTGTAAGAGCAAGCTTCAGAACTGGCTTAAATAACAGGTTCTTCCAACACTTCTTTATCACAGGGCACAAGAAAAGAGCATGGCATGTAGTCTCAATTCCGAATTGACACAATGGGCAAGATGCCGAAACTGGAACATGGTGATTCCTCAAGTTAGCATCCGTCGGAATAGTGTTTATTATTGCTCGCCACCAAAATATTATGACTTTCGGCGGCACCGACATAGACCATAAATACTTCCACCAACCTTTCGATCGATGTTGTGAACTGTGTGCTGGAGATTCATATAAGCCAATTTCGAGTTTATAACCTTCCTTCACCGTGTAATGTCCCTTAGAATCATAATACCAGTATCTAGAATCCTCACACTATGAAGTAAAAATTGGAAGTGCCAAAACATTTAGGCTCACACAATGATTTCCAAGTTTTCCAATGAAGCCGTTTCCTCCCATCTTGCATACCCCACCAGAGATTTGCACACTCTCTCTCTCTCTATAGCCTCGCAGACAATTTTTGGAATATGGAAACCTGACATCGCATATGTTGGAATAGACTGGAGGACAGACTTTATTAAGGTTTCTTTTTCTCCTGTAGAAAAAGTCTTATTTTCACACCCATGTATTCTGTTAACCACTCGCTCAATGAGGTATCGGAACTGGAGCTTCTTACTTCGGATAGAAAACGTCGGTAAGCCCAGTATATCCATGGTTCGCAATTGCGGTCGCGGAGGCTGTCGTTCCAGTTCCATTGAAATTTCACGGAACGGTCGCGAAACGGATTTAAAAAAAATGAAAAATATAAAAAAAATTAATAAACTTTTGAAAAAATGTATAGATTACATTAATAATGATGATGATAAATATATATAATACATGGATTATTAAATTAATAAATCAACATATAATGTCTTCTCGAATGCATAATATTATATATATCAAAATATTAAATCAAAAGTTTCAATTTCACCCACGTTTTATAAATAAAAAATTTTTATATTAGTTTTAAATAAATCTATTACCTATAGATACAAATAAATCAATGTTTTTAAACATAATTTAGTTTTATAAAACTTGTGAAGGTAAATTTCTTCAACACTATAATCTGGAATTAAAAAAATTGAAATAAAATAAAATTATTTTAATTATTTATTACATGAAATATAATATTATATATACATTAAATATAAAAAATCAATTTCATTATTTATATTTATATACATGAAATAATGAGTTGTTATTTTATAAATTATTATAATATAATAAACTTTAATATAATATAAACCTAAGATAAAATAACAAAAAAATAATGTTGGCCCGGCCCAGCCCATTTAATTAAAACAAATGGCCTGGCCTAATCCATCGTCTCTCACATTTCCTCAACACACACTTATACGCACAGACACAGTCGCAAAGGGAAACACAGCTCATAGCCACCATTCCACTCCGATTTTTCCGGAAAAACCGATCCGTTCCACCGCTCCACGTTGTTCCACCGTTAAAACGCCGCTTTCCTTGCAGAAAACTTCCCCTTAAAGTATCCATCGTGAAGCACTGGAACAAGGTCAATGTAGACCTCGTTCCGATACTGTTTCTGCGAACCATGAGTATATCTCATTTAGTAGTCCGATTCTATTTTACAAGATTAAGTGATTTTAAACATGTTAGAAAATGACATATAATTTTAAAAGTATCAAAACATGTTTAAGGAGTCCTTATTTGGTAAAAATAAGTGGAAAATCAGATCCGAAACGTCCGAAAATGGTGGGGTAGGTCCCGGGGGTCTTGGGGGCCCAAAACCAGTTCGGAAACATGAGAAACAGTTCGGAGCTTCCGGGCAGATCGGAGCTTCCGATCCGAGATCGGAGCTTCCGATCTCAACCAAAAACAGGTGTCAAGGAGATTTAAACACGTGGCCAGATGCAGGAGATCGGAGCTTCCGATCCTGCGATCGGAGCTTCCGATCTCGGCCGTCCAAAACATGGCAAACATGCACCGATCGGAGCTTCCGATCCTACGATCGGAGCTTCCGATCGTGGCCTATAAATAGGCCATCCGAGAGCCTAATTTTTCACACCAAATCATATTCTTTCTCTCTCGGTTTTAGAGCATTCTAGGAGCTTTTTGGGGTGTTTTCGGTCTTCCTAGGCTTGGTCCGGAGGTTGGCGAGGCGCTCGAGGGTTACGGTGGAGTGGTGCCCAAGTTCTGGGGCAATCGTCATCAGTGGGCTGACGACGGACGCAGGTATAGCTCTGGCTCCTTATAGTAAATAGGGAGTATGCTATAGCGTAATTAAGGCTTTTAGAATAAAGTGGTAATGCATGAGTACTTTGCATTGTAGTGCGGACTGTAGGCTTGGACATAGTACTGGTCTAGCTTGCCTAGTGTATGAGGTACGAAAGTATTATTCGAGATATCCAGATTGAGTATGCATGTATTATGTGTTTGCATGGATTATGTGATTGCATGTTTTATATGCCTTTATATATACAGCATGTCATGACTGTATGTTGCATACATGAGCATATTAAGCTTTTACCTTAGAGGTATCCTGTAGTAGGGCGCTCATCCTACGAGTTTGTGGATGGTTGGATACGTAAGTCTTGTGTTAGGTCACCTTATGGTTGGACACATGTACTAGTATCAGGTCACCATTATCCACTGGGTATATAAGCCACCTCCTGATGTGACGGAGCAACGTGCTATATACCCTGGGCCCGGTCTATGAGCTTGTTTCTTGACCTGAGAGTCTTGGTACCCAGTTCACTTGCATACATGCACACATAACACCATATACTCATACTCTCGTACTGAGTTTATCATGCTCACGTCTCGTAATTTGTTGTATCTGGACACCCTATTCCATGGGGCAGATCTGCGGCTGGACGATGCGGGTGGTTCCAGGAGAGCTTAGGCGATGGAGGACCAGCAGGGTTATTGTCTAAGCTTTTGTTTTAGTTGTATTTGGGTTAATACACTGGTTTTATTCGATTTGGTTGTAAACAATATTTTTATTATTGTTTAACTTTCCGCTATTTGGTAGCGCTTATCGTGTACGCCCAAATTACTCGACTCACTCAGGTAAATAAAAACATGCAGTAGTGTGAGTAAAGATCGTTCCCACGAGGAAAGGTAAAATTCCGTGCTCTTTAAAAATACGAAAATAGTAAAAAGGGGGTTTTTGGTTTGAAATTTATCCACTAAAATTTAAAAAAAATTATGAATGCAATTCTATCAATTACCAAACACAATTAAATCACAACGGAAAATTCAATAAGAGACAATCCTTGGTTTTGGTCAACTACACCCTTGATATCATTCGTTCGATCATCGATTATCTAAAAATATTTAATCCTGTTGAATATTCATCATTGGAAATTAAATTCTTGTTTCACCTTAATTGTAGTTAACTAGACATAAGCGTTCTAAGATAACTCTTACCAATGAATTAAACTAATACAAGCGATTAGATTTAAACCCACGATAGCATGCTATATAGTAAAACTGATAAATCTAGACAACCCATACACAAGCGGATGAATTTAGCCTAGTCAATTATTATCCCTACAATTCCTAATCTCACAAGCGGACGATTATTAATTGCAGTTGCTTCACAAATCAGATAATTCAAACAATTACGGATTCAAACTCCAATTTAGCAGTAGATTTTATATAAGAATTATCAGGTGATCAAGCTAATAATCAAATATACAATCATGAAATAAATCATAATAATTATTGATACTCAACAATAATCAAGCTCTGTAAAACATAAATCTCACGAATAAATTAATCAAGGGCTTCGTCTTCCTTAACCAAGTATTAAGAACTAGCCAACACAATTCATGAAGAACAAAATAAAAATAATAATAAAAGGCGGAATTCTAGAATTCTCAGAAAAAATCTAGTCTTTGCAAGAGATAAATCTTCAACTCCAACTCCAAGTCTGCGTTTTTTTTTTTCTCCTCAAACTTCAGAAAAGACTCATATCTTGGCAACAAATCGTCCAAAGATAAGTCTCGGAATTAAAACAAGAGTTTCCAAAACATAAAAATCTTCCAAAAATAAGTCTGCGCACGACGGCGCGGGCGCGCAATGTAGTGGCGCGAGCGCGCAGCTTCTTCGCATCTCGCATTCTTCAGAGTGGCGCGGGCGCTCCATTCCCACGCATAAATTCCTTGTTTGCTACAGACCATCGCGCGGACGCTCGGTGAAATGGCGCGCGCGCGCCTGATGTACGCTTCTCACAATATTCAGAGCGGCGCAGGCGTGCGATATTGATGCGCGGGCGCGCCTTCGCTTCGTATTTTCTTCATATCTTCATCTTTCAAGTCTTGATCTTTGATTTTTCTTCCATTCTTTCTAGCTTAAATCCATCAAATCAAATCCAAGGCTCTTCTTGCCTTCATCCAACAAAAACAACATAACATCACATAATACCTACCAATCAAACACAAGATTCAAGCTAAATACTAAGCAATATAAGCGCATAAAATGCACTTATCAAATTCTCCCAAACTTGAACTCTTGTTCGTCCCGAACAAAACAAAACACCTAATAAAAATAAGTATACACAATATAAGAGAATCATCAATAATTATCGTGTATCAATAGCCTCAGCAACGAAATCACAATTTTTCAACTCCAATCACATCACATCCTCCTAACATTGGAAAATTGTTTAAGAAAGAAACATAGCTCAACCTCATAGACTTTTAGACTCCGCAACTCACGTTCACAACATTCTCCCCAAAACTTAATTCAAACATCTATAGATCATGAGGACTTTCAAGGTAACTCGGGATCAACATGAAGGATATTCAATCAAAAATGCTCACAATGAAATTAGCTCAAGAAAGAATATAGTGTGTGCGTGTTTTGATCAAAATTCATATTCATCAAAAATGTCAATCGACAATCCATAAGATAAACTCTCACAACCCCTCTCCACTAGTATATTAGGCGACTGTGACTCGGTCCATAGGTCTTATTTGGCTTATAATGTAAGGCTGGGCTTATGGCTACAAACGAAGGAAAGAATTCAAAGAGGGAGTAAAATATGATCTTATTCCTTAAATCCACTCCTTTTCATTCACATGGCAAACTTTTCTTCTTTTTTTTTTCATTCTTTCAACTCCATTTTTTTTCTTTTTTTTTTTCATTTTCAACTCGCCTTTTATTCATAGTTTTCTCTTTTTTTTTTCAGATTTCTTCCTTCCACCCAATCTATTTCTTTCTTTTAATTCTCATCCCCTCCACTACTACACTTCTTTCGATTTTTTCGTTGCACTTCTCAACACACTATCTGTAGTGACCCTTACCCGGATCACCTACTAAACAGAACTTATGCATGCAATTAACTTAATTAAATAGATATCAGAATAAAACTGCGGAATCCAATAACATTATACAATCCCAAGTAAAGGAATCTGTAATTATCCAATAATATACAACCAAATCGAATAGCTGTATAAACCCAAACAACAGTAATAAAATCTGGACGAAGCTCCAGCTGGCCAACCACTGACTAGCCCCTCCTGGATCCACCCTCCTCGTCCAATCGCAAACTTGCCCCATGGAATAGGGTGTCCAGAAAATACAGAGTACGAGACGTGAGCATAAAACGCTCAGTGCGAGAGTATGAGTATACATGCATGCAAAGTGAACTCCCTATAGACTCGAGGTCAAGGATCAGATAACAGAGACAGACCGGGCCCTGGTATGTAGCACGATGTGCCGTCGCTTCAGGAGGTGGCTCCCATACTGAGATAATCGTGGATACGCCGGACCCAAATCGATGGAAGTCCATCCACTAACAGGATAGGGTACAACCCTACTACAGACATCTCGAAGGAGATACAGCAAGATGCAAATGAATGCAGCATAATATCATGGCATATAAATCATACAGTCATATAATACATGCATACTCAGTCAGGATATCTCGAACAGTACTTTCGTACCTCAAAACAGTGAAAGCTCTACCAACTCTAGGTCCACGCCTATAGTCTGCTCTACACTGCCAAATGATACTACTATCATTAAAGTGCTCTAAAAGCCTTAACTAAGCTATTGCATACTCCTAAATATTTATAGGAAGCAAAAGCTATACCTTCGTCCGTCGTTAGCCCTTTGATGTCGATGCCTCCAGAACTTGGGCACGACTCCGCTACGACTACCGAACGCCTCTCCGACCTCCGGACCAAGCCTAAGAAGACTAGAACAGCTCCAAAAGGACTAGAATAGAAAGGAGAACTCGGAATTGGCAAATGAAAGTGAAGTCTCGGCCTTCTATTTATAGACAACGATCGGAACTTCCGATCCTTGATCGGAACGTCCGAACCTCGATCGGAACGTCCGATCCTGTCATCGGAGCTTCCGAAGATCCTGATCTGCCACGTGTTAAAATATCACTTGACGACTCCGGATAGGGGTGATCGGAGCTTCCGGTCCTGATCGGAGCTTCCGATCCAACCACACGTCATGCCTGACGTAATAACATCGGTGCCTCCGATCGCTCATCGGAGCTTCCGATCCTGTTCGGAGCTTCCGATCGTGCCTTCGGAGCTTCCGATCCGTCCAATACCTAATTCAATTAATTAGCATTAATCCTTTAATTACTCAATTAGGGCACGGGCTACTACATTCTCACCCACTTAAGATATTTCGTCCTCGAAATCAGATCTTAAGTACCGAATGCAAAAACAGAAATCAGAAACATTCTTTATTCAAATCAAACGTTTACAGAGTTTGCAACTGAATACAACTTAAAGAATGAAATCAAAACAACTCAGGATGGTCTTTACGCATCCTGTCCTCAAGCTCCCAAGTAGCTTCCTCAGTGCCTCGGCGCTGCCACTGAACTAAAACCAAAGGAATGACTTTGTTCCGTAAAACCTTATCCTTATAATCGAGGATACGAAGAGGTTTCTCAACATAAGTCAAATCCTTGTCTACCTGAACCTCAGATCGCTGCAGAATATGAGATTCATCCGCCACATACCGTCGCAACAGAGATACGTGGAACACGTCGTGAATACTGGATAGATGCGGTGGCAAAGCTAGTCGATAAGCCAAATCGCCAATGTTCTCCAAGATCTCAAACGGACCGATAAATCTGGGAGACAACTTGCCCTTAAGGCCAAATCTGAGAATCTTGCGGAAAGGTGACACTCTCAGAAACACTTTCTCCCCGACCTCGAACCGCAAAGGCCTACGCTTGATATTAGCATAACTGGCCTGACGATCCTGTGCAGTCTTAATCCGTTTCTTGATCTGATCAACAATGTCTATCGCCTGCTGGATAAACTCCGGTCCTTCAGCCTGTCTCTCCCCCACTTCTTCCCAGAAGAGTGGAGTACGACAACGTCGCCCATATAACGCTTCAAAAGGTGCCATCCCAATACTAGTGTGATAGCTGTTGTTGTAAGCGAACTCGATCAACGGCAAATGATCCTGCCAGGCTGAACCAAAATCCATGACGCACGCTCTAAGCATATCTTCTAACGTACGGATAGTGCGCTCTGACTGACCATCAGTCTCCGGATGATAGGCTGTACTCAAACTGAGAGTAGTACCCATCGCACGCTGAACACTCCCCCAGAATCTAGAAGTAAACCTGGGGTCCCGATCGCTGACAATGCTCACAGGCACTCCATGAAGTCGGACGATCTCCTGAATGTACATCCGTGCCATGCGATCCACAGAGTACTCTCGGTTATAGGCAATGAAATGCGCTGACTTGGTGAGTCGGTCCACCACCACCCAGATAGCATCACAGTTCCTCGGGGATACCGGCAAATGGGTCACAAAATCCATAGTGATAAACTCCCATTTCCATTCAGGAATAGGCAGACTGTGAAGCAATCCTCCAGGTCGTCGGTGCTCTGCCTTGACCTGTTGACACACCAAACATCTCGAAACAAACTGATAAACACTGCGTTTCATTCCCTTCCACCAGAAATGAGTACGTAGATCCTTGTACATCTTGTTGCTTCCAGGATGAATACTCAACTTAGTGCGATGTGCCTGAGATAAAATCTCCTCTCGCAACTCTTCATCCTGTGGAATCACAAGCCTACCAGACAAACACAGAAAGCCATCTGACTGATAATGAAATCCAGACGAGCTACCCTCGTTAGCTAGACGAGCTAAACGCTGGGTCTTTGAATCAGACATCTGAGCATCTCGGATCCGCGAATACAAGGCTGGCTCAGATAATATCGCAAACATCTGGATACTCTGCATACCTTTCTTATGCTTGAAGGTAAAACCTGAAGTACAACAGTCACTGATCGCACTAGACATCGAACAAGTCTGAAGTGCGGATAGTCGCACCTTGCGACTCAAAGCATCAGCGGTGAGATTAGTAGCTCCCGGATGGTACTTAATCTCGCAATCATAGTCCTTAAGCAAATCCATCCAATGTCTCTGCCTCATGTTCAACTCCGCCTGAGTGAACAAATACTTGAGACTCTTATGGTCGATGAAGATCTCAAATTTTTCGCCATAAAGATAATGACGCCAGATCTTCAAAGCGAACACAATGGCTGCCAATTCCAAATCATGGACTGGGTAGTTGTCCTCGTGAAGTTTCAGCTGTCTAGAAGCGTATGCGATCACATGCCCATTCTGAGTCAGGACACAACCTAACCCCTGAAGAGAAGCATCCGTGTAAACTACATACCCTCCAGATCCTGACGGTAATGCTAACACCGGCGCAGAAGTCAACCGCCGTCGAAGCTCACGGAAATTCTCCTCACACTCGGAGGACCACTCAAAATCCACACCCTTGCGGGTAAGCTGCGTCAACGGTCGAGCTAATTGAGAGAAGTTCAGAATGAAGCGACGATAATACCCTGCTAGACCCAGAAAACTACGGATCTCAGCAACTGTCGTCGGACGCGACCAATTAAGTACCGCTTCAATATTGCTTGGATCAACAGAAATCCCCTCCCTGGATATGATATGGCCAAGAAAAACCACTCTATCCATCCAGAACTCACACTTGCTCAGCTTTGCGTACAATTGCTCATCTCGAAGAGTCTGCAGTACCAACCGCAAGTGAGAAACATGCTCTTCCGTATTACGCGAATAAACCAGGATGTCGTCAATGAAGACCACGACAAACTTGTCCAAATACTCCCTGAAGACACGGTTCATCAGATCCATGAATATAGCCGGCGCATTAGTCAAACCAAATGGCATCACTAGGAACTCGTAATGCCCATAGCGAGTACAGAATGCAGTCTTGGCTACGTCCTGATCACGGACTCTCAACTGATGATACCCAGATCTCAAGTCAATCTTGGAGTAAATTGATGTGCCCTGCAGCTGGTCAAACAAGTCATCAACACTAGGCAACGGATACTTGTTCTTCACAGTCACTCGATTCAGCTGCCGATAGTCAATGCACAGCCGCATCGACCCATCCTTCTTCTTCACGAAGAGAACAGGAGCTCCCCAAGGAGATACACTAGGACGAATGTACCCCTTGTCCAAAAGATCCTGTAGCTGATTCTTTAACTCACGCATCTCTGACGGAGCCAGACGATACGGTGCTCTAGAAATAGGCAAAGTACCCGGCATCAACTCTATGCCAAACTCGACTTCCCTAGCAGGAGGAAAACCCGGAATCTCATCAGGAAACACATCTGGAAATTCATCCACAACAGGAATGCTCTTTATCCCAATACTCTCAGCGGACAAATCAACTGCATAGATAAGGTAGCCTTCCCCGCCAGACTCCAGAGCACAGGCTCTCAAAGCTGATACCAAAGGCATCGGGGGTCGCGCTCCCTCACCATAGAAAAACCAACTCTCACTCCCTTCCGGATGAAAGCGTACTAATCTCTGATAGCAATCCACTGAAGCTCGATAGGTAGTCAGCACATCTATTCCCAGAATGAAATCAAAGTCGTCCATCGCCAGGACCATGAGATTCGCCAACAGAACGTTCCCTTCGAACTCTAAAGGGAAACCCATCACTAGACGCTTAGCCAAAGAAGATTGGCCCGTCGGAGTAAAAACAGACATCACTACGTCTAGTGCAATGCATGGTAACTTATGCCTCTTAACAAAACGTTCAGAAATGAAGGAATGAGATGCACCAGTGTCAATAAGTACAAGAGCAGGTATACCATAAAGCATAAATGTACCTGCGATGACTTTCTCATTCTCCTCCACAGCCTGATCATGTCTCAGGGCAAACACCTGGCCAGAAGCTCGTGGCCTCAAATGAGAACTCCCAGCAGACTGTCCCTGCGACCTCTGCTGAACGGTGGCCTGAGAACCAGATCCTGAACCAGAACCAGAACCGCCTCCCCCAGACAGTGGACAATCCCTCCGGATATGACCAGTCTCCCCACAACGGAAACAAGCTCCAGAAGCTCTACGGCACTTGTCGGATGGATGGTTCTTCCCACAGTGATCACACTTGTCCTTCTTACCGAAACGTACAACACCCCCAGAACCAGAGGAAGAAGAAGATCCAGACTTCTTGAAAGTTTGGGCACGGGGACCCAAAGAACTAGCAGGCCTCGATTGAGGGAAAGACCTGTTCCGCCGAATGCTGTCCTCCGCCTGGTGACAACGGCTCACCAAACCCTCGTAGGACATGTCATCACCAACCGCCACACGGTCATGGATCTCAGGGTTAAGGCCCTGAAGAAACAGATTATACTTCATCTCTGAGCTATCAGCAATCTCGGGGCAATAGGATAGCAAATCAAAGAACCTCTGCTGATACTCATCGATAGACATGGTTCCCTGTCGCAAACTCAGTAGCTCGCCTGCCTTCGACTGTCGGAGTGCAGGAGGAAAATATCGCTTTTGGAAAGCTGTGCGAAACTCGGCCCAGGTGGCCACTCCTCTCGCCGCAACAAAAGGTGCAGAAGTAAACCTCCACCACCTGCGCGCACGCCCATCCAGAAGATAGCCAAGGGTTTCCACCTTCTGCTCATCGGTGCATTGGAAAGTCTGGAAAGTCGTCT
Organism: Henckelia pumila; assembly: GCF_033568475.1. Classification (NCBI taxonomy): domain Eukaryota; kingdom Viridiplantae; phylum Streptophyta; class Magnoliopsida; order Lamiales; family Gesneriaceae; genus Henckelia; species Henckelia pumila. The sequence goes on along the minus strand of NC_133123.1, from coordinate 131,244,840 downwards.
CCATGCGGTCTAACCAGTTCTCCGCATCCTCCGGAGACTCACCTCCAACTAAGGGCTTAGGACCCATAGCTAAGAATCGACGCACAGTGAAACGCTCGTCGTCATGATGACGATGACGCCGTTCTCGACGAGGCTCCCGGTCGGCATCACCCCAACGCCCACCAACACTGCCATGAGAACTCTGGTCGTCACGATTTGACATCTACAAAAATACCTCAAGATGAGACTAAATCCCAAGAAATCTTTTGCATGCTCTGATACCATAAATGTAGTGACCCTTACCCGGATCACCTACTAAACAGAACTTATGCATGCAATTAACTTAATTAAACAGATATCAGAATAAAAATGCGGAATCCAATAACATTATACAATCCCAAGTAAAGGAATCTGTAATTATCCAATAATATACAACCAAATCGAATAGTTGTATAAACCCAAACAACAGTAATAAAATCTGGACGAAGCTCCAGCTGGCCAACCACTGACTAGCCCCTCCTGGATCCACCCTCCTCGTCCAATCGCAAACCTGCCCCATGGAATAGGGTGTCCAGAAAATACAGAGTACGAGACGTGAGCATAAAACGCTCAGTGCGAGAGTATGAGTATACATGCATGCAAAGTGAACTCCCTATAGACTCGAGGTCAAGGATCAGATAACAGAGACAGACCGGGCCCTGGTATGTAGCACGCTGTGCCGTCGCTTCAGAAGGTGGCTCCCATACCGAGATAATCGTGGATACGCCGGACCCAAATCGATGGAAGTCCATCCACTAACAGGATAGGGTACAACCCTACTACAGACATCTCGAAGGAGATACAGCAAGATGCAAATGAATGCAGCATAATATCATGGCATATAAATCATACAGTCATATAATACATGCATACTCAGTCAGGATATCTCGAACAGTACTTTCGTACCTCAAAACAGTGAAAGCTCTACCAACTCTAGGTCCACGCCTATAGTCTGCTCTACACTGCCAAATGATACTACTATCATTAAAGTGCTCTAAAAGCCTTAACTAAGCTATTGCATACTCCTAAATATTTATAGGAAGCAAAAGCTATACCTTCGTCCGTCGTTAGCCCTTTGATGTCGATGCCTCCAGAACTTGGGCACGACTCCGTTACGACTACCGAACGCCTCTCCGACCTCCGGACCAAGCCTAAGAAGACTAGAACAGCTCCAAAAGGACTAGAATAGAAAGGAGAACTCGGAATTGGCAAATGAAAGTGAAGTCTCGGCCTTCTATTTATAGACAACGATCGGAACTTCCGATCCTTGATCGGAACGTCCGAACCTCGATCGGAACGTCCGATCCTGTCATCGGAGCTTTCGAAGATCCTGATCTGCCACGTGTCAAAATATCACTTGACGACTCCGGATAGGGGTGATCGGAGCTTCCGGTCCTGATCGGAGCTTCCGATCCAACCACACGTCATGCCTGACGTAATAACATCGGTGCCTCCGATCGCTCATCGGAGCTTCCGATCCTGTTCGGAGCTTCCGATCGTGCCTTCGGAGCTTTCGATCCGTCCAATACCTAATTCAATTAATTAGCATTAATCCTTTAATTACTCAATTAGGGCACGGGCTACTATACTATCCATTTTTTAGCATTCAAATCAAGAGTATAAAAATCAAACATGCGATTACTCCCTAAAGGTAGGAAATAGTGTTTAAGCTGCAGGTAGTAGTTGTAGGACCTTGAAATAATGTCGAATGGGGGTTTATCACACGTTTTCATGCATGTCATTCGTTTTCAATTAGGCTCAAAAGAGATACTAGGGACACAATGTATTAAGGATGGCTTGAAAGGCTCAATCTAATTCAGAAAAATTGCCTATCTCATTCCTAAGTCACAGTATACCCGTATTGCGCCTCGAGAGATGTTCAAGCTAGTTCAAGATTAATCTCTCTCCACAATTAACTCACATGAATTCAACCAGTGCAGAAAAAGAAGAATCACCAACAGTAAACGATGATTTTGCACAACAAATACTCAGCAAATGCACCTAATGTGCTCATGTACACGTGAAAGCTCAAAGGGCAACTAAGGATATTGCATGAATTGATCAGTAAAGGCCCAAATGATCCAAACAACGCCTCAATCCTATCTATATCTGTCTGTTTCAAACTCAGGATCAAAAAAAATTCACAGAGTATATAGGAGTTTGAAGTCCACTTGGTCAAAGTTTCAAAAAAAAATTTCGTAGGGAGGCAGATATTCAAGGAGTCAATTTTATTTTATTTTTTTTCAATTAACACAACTAAAAATCATCATCGGCTATATTTCCACTTCTTAATTTTTTTCTCAAAAGTTATGCAACTCTTACAACTCAAGCAAACAAAGTAACTAACTAACTCGACACATAAAAAGAACAACCACACTGACACTCAAATAAACAAGACAAAACACAATAAAATCCAACAACCTACTAAAATCCCCCCAAACTTAGGTACATACATTGTTCTCAATGATATGACAGTATAAAAGAACAGAAACAGGAGATGTACCTTGGGTGATGATCGTCAGTGGTCACCACCATCACCATGAGGATGTGGATCAGTAGGAGGGTTAGTCGGGCCAAACATCGAAGGCCACTGTGGTCGCGGAGGTAGGAAGATGGCACCATCAAGAAAATAGTGCGGAAGAACAGCTGCAGAGAGGTCCATCATATAGTTCATAAAGACGCCAGACGTCTGCTGCATAGCTCGAATCTCCTCTCTCTGCTGTTGCTGCTCCTGTCGTGACAGTCGCACCTCTTCCTCTAGTCTATTCAATCGATCAGTCGCAGAAGGAGCCGACTGATGCTGGGGTGCCTGTGCTCTACGTGCTGCAGCTCTCTCTTCTCTCTGTTTCTGCTGCGCTGGAGTTACCAAGCGGGTGTTGCAGTCAAATGCAATGGCGGCGATGGGCTTCAAAATCTCCTCCGTGGGGCTCCAGTCCACCCCGGCCTCCTCACAAAGGTCAGAAATAATAACAGGCAAGGCAAGACCACCACTCGTCTTTACTTGCACCACGTGCAGAATAGTCTCCTGACAAACTAGTCCCAAATCAATGGAATTCCCCTCCACAATGCAATAGAGCAATAAAGCTCGATCCCATGTAACCTCGTGCTCATGGTCGGTCGGCTTCAGGCGAGCGCAAATAAAGTTATACCACAGATTGTCCTCATATTGCAGTTCAGTCTTCTTTAACTTGGATGGCATACCATCACGCCCATAGCGCCACTCAGCCCCCGGTCGACAGATGCAACGAATAACAGCTTCGTAATCAATGTCACTGTTTTTGAATTCCAGATATTCATCGTGATACACCGGGGGAATCTTGAAAAGAGTATTGATGGAGTGAGAGTCAAATGGGACCATCTTCCCACGCACAAGTCCCTTCAACTGAACATGTTTCACTTTTAGGTTGGCGTAGAACTCTCTAACCAAAGGAACAACTGCATCCTGAGATTGCTTCGCAAACTCCTGCCATTGTCGGGCAACAATTTCCCGACCAATACTCATCGTAAAAGCACTTGGCTCAAAACCAATAGAAGCGTCGAATCCTCGCTCGGCTAGGATGTTCTTCCCAAGCCATTCTTGATAATAAGTAGCAGCCTGGGCGTTCTAGAAATGCCTATTAGCTTCGGTAGGAGCGGGAGCAGAAGAAGAAGAAGCACCAAACTTAGTTTTCTTCTTGGGCGCCATCTATTAAACACTTGGGGTGCACTCTTGTAAACGTATTCAAATAAGCCAATATACCACTCTATTCTTCCCTCTAAACTTCAACAATACACACCAATATAACTTCACCACAATCACCAACCAAAGAATTCACAAATAATATTTCCCCCAAACTTCAACAAAATCCATACTTCACAACTTCACAATATTAATTTCGGATTGAAGAAGAGCTTCAAACCCGGAGATGAAAGCCAACACTTACCCAATAGAAGATAGAACTCGATGTCTGACTTGGAAAAGCTCCAAACAATTCCCACGAACGAGATGAGCAACTCGACCCAAATTCACGCGTCTTCGATGGGTTGAGAGAAATTGGGGAAAGAATTTGGTGATAGGGATGTGGGATGTAGTAGAAAATTTCTCAAAGAATGAACCGATTTGGAGAGGAATATTGAGTGAGATTGGGAGGGTTTTAGGGATTTAGGGCTTTAGAATGTAGGATAGATAAAAAAGTGAAGAGTGTATCGATCCTAGGATTGTTTAAAAACCTGTCGCGCGGGTGCTCAGTGCAGTGGGGCGCACGCGCCTGCGCATCGCAAAAATTTTTATTCCGAGAGGTTGGATCGCGCAGGCGCACAGTGTAGTGGGGCGCGCGTGCTTGCGCATCAAGTTTCTACGAATTGGTGCCCAGGACTCGCACGGGCGCTTGGTTTAATGGCGCGCGCGTGCTTGCTTGACGTCTTTTTAAATTTTTTGGAAATGAGAAATCGCGCGGGCGCGCGGTTTGGTTGGGCGCCCGCTCCTGGCCTTCGCAAAAAATAATTTTTCTGACTCTGAAGCTGCGCGGGCGCCCAGTGGAATGGGGCGCGCGTGCCTGGGCTTCGAATATGCCCAATTTTGTGTGACAAAACCTGTGGAAAAGTAAAACCAAATCAATTCTCAAGTCACGCAAAATTAGTACAGTAAAAACTAAAAAATGACAAAAGAAACGAAAGAAACAGAGGTGCAAAGACGAAAAAAAAAATAAAGATTTGGGTTGCCTCCCAAACAGCGCTTGGTTTATAGTTGTCAGCCCGACTGGATGCTGCGAATTTAATCAATCTGTGGCGGATCATCGAGTGTAAGATCATGCGCATCCTCTTCCGCATTCGCTTGGACCCCGTCAAAATAATGCTTCAATCGTTGGCCATTCACCTTGAATGTTTTCGCAGTGTCCAAGCTTTTTATTTCCAATGCACCATGAGGAAAGACATTAGTGATAACAAATGGGCCAATCCATCTAGAACGCAACTTACATGGGAATAATCGAAGTCGTGAGTGATAGAGCAAAACTTTTTGACCGACTTCAAACACCCTTCTAGAGATCATCTTGTCGTGGAACGCCTTTGTCTTTTCCTTGTAAATCTTTGAGCTCGCATATGCGTCATTGCGTATCTCTTCTATTTCTTGCAACTGCAGCTTTCTATGCGCTCCACTCTCATCAGTCTGCATATTGAAATTTTTAATAGCCCAGTAGGCTTGATGCTCCAATTCGATGGGCAGATGGCATGGTTTCCCAAAAATCAATCGATATGGGGACATCCCAATCGGTATCTTGAACGCGGTTCTGTATGCCCACAGTTCATCATCCAAGCGCAAACTCCAGTCTTTCCTAGTAGGATTCACTGTCTTCTCCAAAATGGATTTGATTTCTCGATTTGAGACCTTTGCTTGGCCATTCGATTGCGGGTGATATGCAGTGGAGAGTTTGTGCGTCACATGATATTTCTTCAATAAACTAGCCACAGTCCGGTTGCAGAAGTGCGTTCCTCTATCACTAATGAGGGCTCTTGGAATTCCAAACCTAGAGAAAATATTATGCTGAATGAAATCTGCAACCACTTTAGAATCGTCAGTACGGGTGGCCTTGGCTTCCACCCATTTCGAGACATAATCCACAGCAAGTAAATAAATCCATATGAACTAGGAAAAGGCCCCATGAAGTCGATGCCCCATACATCAAAGATTTCACATATTAAAATGGGTTGCTGAGGCATCTCATTACGCTGGGATATATTACTTGTCTTTTGGCATTGAGCGCAAGACTTACAAAACATGAAAGCGTCTCGAAATATGGATGGCCAGAAAAATCCACAGTCCAATACCTTCCTAGCTGTTCTTTTTGCTCCAAAATGGCCACCACAAGCATATGAGTGACAAAATATGAGAATTGGGATTACCTCGCTTGCAGATACACATCCTCGTATGACTTGATCAGCGCAGTGCTTCCACAAGTATGGATCATCCCACACATAATATTTAGCATCACTTCGGACCTTATATTTCTGTGCCTTAGAGAATTTAGAAGGGAATCCATTAGTAACTAAATAATTCACAATATTTGCGTACCATGGTAATTCCATGCTGACTAAAAATAACTGCTCATCAGGAAATTCTTCTCGTAACTTCAGCTCTTCTTCAACATGAACTAGTCGACTCAAGTGGTCAGCCACTCGATTTTCGGTCCCTCTTTTGTCCTTAATCTCCACATCAAATTCGCTCAGCAGTAGTATCCATCTTATCAGCTTGGTTTTGCCTCCTTCTTTGCCATCAGAAAACGAAGAGCTGCATGATCAGAATAAACAATAACTTTAGCACCAAGTAAATATGAACGAAATTTCTCTAAAGCAAAAACTACTGCTAAAAGCTCCTTTTCAGTAGTGGAGTAGTTTCGTTGGGCATCGTTCAGAATGCGCGAAGCGTAGTAGATAGCGTGCGATGTCTTCCCAACTTTTTGTCCCAATACCGCTCCTACGGCATAGTCACTGGCGTCACACATGATTTCAAATGGCTTGGTCCAGTCCGGTGGTTGGATGATTGGTGCTGAAGTCAATGAGTCCTTGAGTTTATCAAAAGCATTTTTGCATGGCTCATTGAATTCAAACGACACATCCTTCTGCAGCAGTTTGCACATAGGGGATGCAATCTTGGCAAAATCCTGAATATATCTCCTGTAAAAACCTGCATGGCCAAGAAAAGAGCACACCTCCCACACACTTATGGGGTAAGGTAGAGACTGAATAATATCAATTTTAGCTTTAGATACCTCCATTCCCTTAGATGAGACGACATGACCCAACACTATACCTTGCCCAACCATAAAATGACATTTTTCAGAATTAAGAACCAGGTTGGTTTCGACACACCTCTTAAGAACTAGAGCAAGATTAGACAGACAGTCTTCGAAAAATTCACCATAGACAGTAAAATCATCCATGAAGAGTTCTAATATGTGCTCTACAAAATCAGAAAATATACTAATCATACACCGTTGAAAAGTAGCCGGTGCATTGCATAGACCAAAGGGCATGCGTCGGTATGCAAAAGTTCCAAATGGGCATGTGAATGTCATCTTATCCTGATCTTCCGGTGCAATCACAATCTGAAAATAACCAGAATAACCATCAAGAAAACAATAGTAAGGATGGCATGCTAACCTTTCAATCATTTGATCAATAAAGGGAAGAGGGAAGTGGTCCTTTCGGGTTCCTGCATTCAGCTTCCTATAATCAATACAAACTCTCCACCCATTTTGAATACGGGTGGGAACCAACTCGTCATCCTTATTTTTCACCACAGTAATTCCGCTTTTCTTGGGTACCACTTGAATCGGACTGACCCACTGACTGTCAGAAATTGGGTAGATGACCCCAACTTCAAGTAACTTCAGAATTTCCGCTTTGACCACCTCCATCATTGGTGGATTCAATTTCCTCTGCGGTTGACGTGAGGGATTCGCCCCATCCTCCATCAAAATTCAGTGCATGCATGTAGACGGGCTAATTCCCTTGATATCTGCTATGGTCCACCCAATAGCAGTTTTATTCTCCTTCAGAACCTTGAACAATTGTTCTTCTTGCTCGGCTTCCAAGCTGTTGGAGATGATGACAGGTAATGTTTCTCCTTCTCCAAGGAAAACATACTTAAGGTGGTTTGGAAGCGTCTTTAGCTCGATCACTGGCGCCTGCAAAACAAATGGAAGACGCCTAGTATTAGAAATTGGTAAAGATATGTAAGAGACATTACCTGACTGAGGTAGCTCAGGTGAATTATTCAGAATTTTCTCAATCTCTTCCACTTCTTGACTGCATCGAATCCCATCTTCCGTCTGCATAATGGGTGCTGTAATAGTCACCTCTAATTCATCTTTTCCTGCATGCTCACAAAAATCTTGTGCCAAGAAATCCACAACGTCAACAGAAAACACACAATCATCACTATCAGGAAATTTCATGGCATCATAAATATTAAATTTCACAACCTCGCCATCAAATTCCATAGTGAGTGTGCCACTGTGAACATCAATTTTTGTCATGGAAGTTTTCAAAAAGCCTGCCTAACAAAATAGGACTATTATGATCACCGTTTTCCATGTCTATCACATAAAAATCGGCAGGAAAAACCAACTCATTCACTTGCACTAACACATCTTTGACTACTCCCCTAGGATATGCATTAGACCTATCAGCTAATTGTATGACAATTCCAGTCTTATTCAATGGGCCAAGTTTCAAGGATGCATAAATAGAGTATGGCATGACATTAATTGATGCTCCTAGATCTAACATGGCTTTTTCAAGTCTAATATTTCCTATAGTACATGGGATGGAGAACATACGTGGATCCTTGCATTTGGCGGATAATTTTCTTTGGATCACTGCAGATACATTCTCACCTAATTCCACTTTCTGACAACCCTTCAATGTCTGTTTCCTCTTTGCTGTGCACAACTCCTTCAAAAACTTTGCATATCGAGGTACCTATTTAATAGCATCTAGCAATGGAATATTAACTTCACATCTACGAAAAGTTTCATAGAGCTCCTTAATCCCCTCACCTTTCCTAGAGTCCTTAAGTGCTAAGGGAAAAGGGGCAACAGGCTTATATTCAGATAAAGGAGGGAACTTACCTCTTGGCGCTTCATCCTTGGATGCTTTTTCTTCACTTACCTTTTGCTCTTCTTCTTCTTTTTGCTTCTCTTTGGGCTCAACCTCAACTTCTTTCTCCTTCACCTTCAATTCCTTCCCAGTTCTTAGAGTTATTGCACTTGCGTTCTCTCTTGGGTTCACCACAGTTTGAGATGGCTGACTGCTGGAATTTTGTGCTTCCAGCTTGTTGATTGCTGTAGAGAGCTGTCCCATTTGAGTAGTTAAGTTTTGGATACTTGCCCGGGTGTCCTGTTGGAAATCCAAAGTGTTAGTTGCAAGATCCTTAACTATATTTTCAAGAAACTCACCTGGTGTAGGAATTTTAGGGCGCTGCTGTTGTGGTTGAAAGGGTGGCCTAAAATCTTGATTTTGCGGTGGAGCCTGAGGTTCAGGTTGATTTGCTTGTTGATTCCCGTATCTAAGATTGGGATGATCCTTCCAACCAGGATTGTACGTGTTGGAATACGGATCATACTTCCATTGTGGTGGTCCAGGAAATCCGCCAGTAGCGTTTACCTGTTCAACTGAGTCCTCTTGAAGTGTGGGACACATATCAGTGGCGTGTCCTATTGCAGCGCAGATGCCACATGCCTTCGCAATCTGTCCATTCCCTACAGCCATCTGACGCACAAAAGTCGTTAATTCAATTAATTGCTGCTCAAGGGAAGAGACATTTACCTTGTTGTTTCTCCTGGGTGCATGATCAATTCTGTTGGTGCCAAATTGCTGAGAATTGACAGCCATATTTTCTATTAAGTTCCTTGCTTGCACCGGAGTTTTGTCCACAAAAACTCCTCCACTAGCCACATCCAGCATACTCCTGTCATGAGGTAGCAAACCTTCATAGCAATATTGAATTAAGAGATTTTCACTTATCTGATGTTGCGGGCAACTAGAGCATAGCTTTTTGAACCGCTCCCAATACTCGTGAAGTGATTCCCCCGTTATCTGCTTGATTCCATAGATCTTTTTCCTGATGTTTGCTGCTCTCGACGCTGGAAAATATTTTTCGAGAAAAATTCTTTTCATGTTAGTCCAGGCTGTGATCGATCCAGAGGGCAAGTAGTATAGCCAATCCTTAGCAGCACTTTTCAAAGAGAAAGGAAAGGCTCGAAGTTGGATCTGCTCCTCTGTTACTCCATGTGGCTTTATGCTAGTGCACACTACATGGATCTCCATCAGATGCTTATGAGGATCTTCGCCTGCAAGATCATGAAAAGAAGGCAACAAGTGAATTAATCCAGATTTCAATTTGAATGTAGCATTATTTTCTAAGGGGGGAAAAGTAATGCATAAGGGTTGCTGATTCAAATCTGGAGTGCTCAATTGTCTGAGGCTCAGGTTCGCATTAGCAGCCATCTCTTCTTCTTCTTTTTGTCTTCTACGAGCTTCTCGCCTACGCCAGTGCAAAGTCTTTTCAATTTCCAGGTCGTAGGGGAATTCTTCTTCAGACGAAGAATCACTTGAAAGCATGAACGATGGGAGAGGTACTAGAGATAAAGAAAAGACAGAGAGTGAGATAAACAAAAAAAAAAACTAAAAAGAACACAAAAAAAATTTAACACTGATTCCCGGCAACGGCGTCAAAATTTGGTAGCGCTTATCGTGTATGCCCAAATTACCCGACTCACTCAGGTAAATAAAAACATGCAGTAGTGTGAGTAGCGATCGTTCCCACGAGGAAAGGTAAAATTCCGTGCTCTTTAAAAATACGAAAATAGTAAAAAGGGGGTTTTTGGTTTGAAATTTATCCACTAAAATTTAAAAACAATTATGAATTCAATTCTATCAATTACCAAACACAATTAAATCACAACGGAAAATTCAATAAGAGACAATCCTTGGTTTTGGTCAACTACACCCTTGATATCATTCGTTCGATCATCGATTATCTAAAAATATTTAATCATGTTAAATATTCATCATTGGAAATTAAATTCATGTTTCACCTTAATTGTAGTTAACTAAAAACAAGCGTTCTAAGATAACTCTTACCAATGAATTAACCTAATACAAGCGATTAGATTTAAACCCACGATAGCATGCAAAATAGTAAAACTGATAAATCTAGACAACTCATACACAAGCGGATGAATTTAGCCTAGTCAATTATTATCCCTATAATTCCTAATCTCACAAGCGGACGATTATTAATTGCAGTTTCTTCGCAAATCAGATAATTCAAACAATTACGGATTCAAACTCCAATTTAGCAATAGATTTTATATAAGAATTATCAGGTGATCAAGCTAATAATCAAATATACAATCATGAAATAAATCAGAATAATTATTGATACTCAACAATAATCAAGCTCTGTAAAACATAAATCTCACGAATAAATTAATCAAGGGCTTCTTCTTCCTTAACCAAGTATTAAGAACTAGCCAACACAATTCATGAAGAACAAAATAAAAATAATAATAAAAGGCGGAATTCTAGAATTCTCAGAAAAAACCTAGTCTTTGCAAGAGATAAATCTTCAACTCCAACTCCAAGTCTGCGTTTTTTTTTCTCCTCAAACTTCAATAAAGACTCATATCTTGGCAACAAATCGTCCAAAGATAAGTCTCGGAATTAAAACAAGAGTTTCCAAAACATAAAATTCTTCCAAAAATAAGTCTGCGCACGATGGCGCGGGCGCGCAATGTAGTGGCACGAGCGCACAGCTTCTTCGCATCTCGCATTCTTCAGAGTGGCGCGGGCGCGCCAAATTCCTGCACGGGCGCTCCATTCCCACGCATAAATTCCTTGTTTGCTACAGACCATCGCGCGGACGTTCGGTGTAATGGCGCGCACGCGCCTGATGTACGCTTCTCACAATATTCAGAGCAGCGCGGGCGTGCGATATTGATGCGCGGGCGCGCCTTTGCTTCGTATTTTCTTCTTATCTTCATCTTTCAAGTCTTGATCTTTGATTTTTCTTCCATTCTTTCTAGCTTAAATCCATCAAATCAAATCCAAGGCTCTTCTTGCCTTCATCCAACAAAAACAACATAACATCACATAATACCTACCAATCAAACACAAGATTCAAGCTAAATACTAAGAAATATAAGCGCATAAAATGCACTTATCAGTTATTTTTGATATTTTATTTAACTAAGTTAAATGCATGCTTAAGCTTCTGATTAGTAGGTGATTACGGTGCGGGTCACTACATTTATGGTATCAGAGCATGCATAGTAATCTTGGGATCTAGATTGTTGAAATTGGGATTAACTTTTAATCATCGTGTAGATGGCGGGTCATGGTGACGAGAGTAGTCACGGCAGCATAGGTGGACGCTGGGGTGATTAGGATGATCGAGAGCATCGTCGGGGCCGTCATCACCATCGCCATGATGATCACAGGCGTTTCAGCATGCATAGGTTTATGCATATGGGTCCGAAGCCTTTAGTCGGAGGAGAGTCACCGGAGGATGCGGGAAACTGGCTACGACGTATGAAAGTTTGTTTCCGGGAGTTTCGATGCACTGAGGAGCAACGGATGGAGACTCTTGATTTCCTGGTCGAAGGACGAGCTCGGAAGTGGTAGGATTCTACTTCTGCGCCTTTTATTGTTGCCCGAGGAGTTGCTACTTGGGATGAGTTCCGCACGGCTTTTCATAAGCTGTATTTTCCTCCTGCTCTCCGACAGACAAAGACAAGTGAGTTGCTGGGTTTGCGTCAAGGATCGATGTCGATCGAGGAATACCAGTTGAAGTTCTTTGAGTTACTGCCCTATTGCCCCCAGATTTCTGATAGCATGGAGGGCGAGGTGTTATAATCTGTTCCTACAAGGTCTTAATCCGGAGATTCATGACCGAGTTGCTGTGGGAGATGACATGACTTACGAGGGATTAGTGAGCTGATATCACCAGGCAAAGGATAGCATTTGCTGTAACAGATCCTTCTACTCATCTAGACCCGCGAGTTCCTTGGGTCCCCGTGCTCAGTCATTCAAGAAGTCTAGTTCTACTTCTTCTTCCTTAGGATTCGGGGAGGTGATGAATTTCGGCAGAAAGAATCAAGGTCCTTGCAAGCATTGTGGTGGGAATCATCCTGCCAACAGGTGCCGGAAGGTTTCAGGGGCGTGCTTTCGATGTGGAGAAATTGGCCACCTGAAGAAGGATTGTCCACAAGCCGGGGGAGCTGGTTCTGGCTCGGGTTCTGGTTCTCAGGCTTCAGTGCAGCAGAGGCCACAAGGAAAATCGACAGGGGGTTCTAATTTGAAACCTCGTGCTTCCAGTCAAGTATTCGCCTTGAGACATGATCAGGAGGTGGATGAGAATGAGAAAGTTATAGCGGGTACGTTCTTGTTATTTGATATACCTGTTTTTGCACTCATTGACACTGGTGCATCTCATTCTTTCATATCTGCACGTTTTGTTAAGAAATATAAGTTGCCATACATTTCACTAGACACAGTGGTTGTTGTTTCTACCCCGACGGGTCAGTCTGCATCGGCTAAGCGTCTAGTGATGGGTTGCCTTTTAGAGTTCGAAGGGAATGTCTTGATGGTGAATCTCATGATATTAGCAATGGAGGATTTCGATTGCATTTTGGGAATTGATGTGTTAAATACATACCGAGCTTCAGTGGATTGTTACCAGAGATTGGTAAAATTTCATCCGGTTGGCAATGATAGCTGGTTCTTTTACGGTGAGGGAGCGCGACCTCAGATACCATTGGTATCAGCTTTGAAAGCTTGTCGAGCATTGGAATCTGGCGCGGAAGGCTACCTCATCTATGCAGTTGATACATTCACTGGAAGTATTGGTATAGAAGCTATTCCTGTTGTGAACGAATTCCCAGATGTATTTCCAGAAGAAATTCTAGGATTTCCTCCAGTACGCGAATTTGAGTTCGGTATAGATCTGATGCCAGGGACTTCGCCTATTTCTCGAGCATCGTATCATCTGGCTTTGTCAGAGATACGTGAGTTGAAGCAGCAGCTTCAGGATCTGTTGGACAAGGGTTACTTTTGTCCAAGTGTTTCTCCTTGGGGAGCACCTGTTTTATTCGTGAAGAAAAATGATGGATCTATGCGTTTGTGCATTGATTATCGCCAGTTGAACAGGGTAACGGTCAAGAATAAGTATCCTTTGCCTCGTATAGATGATCTGTTTGATCAATTGCAGGGTACTTCGGTCTACTCGAAGATTGATTTGAGATCTGGATATCATCAGATGCGAGTTCGAGATCAAGATATAGCCAAGACAGCATTCAGGACCAGGTATGGGCATTATGAGTTCCTAGTAATGCCATTTTGGTTGACTAATGCACGGGCTGTATTTATGGATCTAATGAATCGTGTATTCAGAGAATTTCTGGACAAGTTTGTCGTTGTATTTATTGATGATATCTTGGTGTATTCACATGATGTAAATGAACACGCTTACCATTTGAGGCTGGTATTGCAAACTCTGAGGGATAGACAGTTGTACGCCAAATTAAGTAAGTGTGAGTTCTGGCTGTATCGGGTGGTGTTTCTTGGCCACATTATATCCAGAGATGGAGTTTCTGTGGATCCGAGCAAGATTGAGGCTGTAATGAACTGGTCGCGTCCGACGACGGTAGCTGAGATCCGTAGTTTTCTGGGTCTAGCAGGATATTATCGTCGCTTTATCGCGAATTTCTCGTAGCTCGCTCGACCTTTGACACAACTTACTCGGAAGGGCGTGAATTTTGAGTGGTCCTCAGAATGTGAGGAGAATTTCTGTGAAGTTTGTAGACGGTTGACTTCTGCGCCTGTGTTGGCTTTGCCGTCTGGATCTGGAGGGTATGTAGTGTACACGGATGCTTCTCTTCAGGGACTGGGATGTGTCCTGACTCAGAATGGGCATGTGATTGCATACGCTTCTAGACAGTTAAAAGTTCACGAAAATAACTACCCAGTGCATGATCTTGAGTTAGCAGCTATTGTATTTGCATTGAAGATCTGGCGTCATTATCTTTATGGAGAAAGATTTGAGATCTTCACAGACCACAAAAGTCTCAAGTATTTGTTTACTCAGGCAGAATTGAACATGAGACAGAGACGTTGGATGGATTTGCTTAAGGACTATGACTGTGAAATCAAGTATCATCCAGGAGCTGCTAATCTCACTACTGATGCCTTGAGCCGCAAGGTGCGACTATCCACACTACAGACTTGTTCTGTGGCAAGTGCAATTGAATATTGTTGTTCTTCAGGGTATACCTTCAAGCATAAGAAAGGTATGCAGAGTATCCAGATGTTTGCGATCTTATCTGAGCCTGCTTTGTATTCTCGGATTCGAGATGCTCAGATGGCTGATCCAAAGACCCAGCGTTTGGCTCGTTTAGCCAGGGATGATAGTTCGTCTGGATTCCATTATCAGTCAGATGGTTTTCTTTGTTTATCTGGCCGTATTGTTGTTCCGAAGGATGATACTCTGAGGGAGGAGATTTTATCCCAGGCTCATCGTTCTAAATTGAGTATTCATCCGGGGAGCAACAAGATGTACAAGGATTTGTGTACCAGGTTCTGGTGGAAAGGAATGAAAAAGAGTGTGTATCTATATGTTTCTAGATGTTTGGTGTGTCAACAGGTCAAGGAAGAGCACCGACGACCTGGAGGGTTGCTTCACAGTTTACCTATTCCTGAGTGGAAATGGGAGTTGATCACGATGGACTTCGTGACCCATTTACCGGTAAGCTCGAGGAATTATGATGCTATCTGGGTTGTGGTGGACCGACTCACCAAGTCATCACATTTCATTCCTTATAACCGAGACTTTAGTTTTGATAGGATGGAACGATTGTACATCCAGGATATTGTTCGATTGCACGGAGTGCCTGTGAGCATCGTCAGCGATCGAGATCCCAGGTTTACTTCCAGGTTCTGGGGGAGTCTTCAGCGCACTATGGGTACTACTCTTAGTTTGAGTACAGCATATCACCCAGAGACTGACGGGCAATCAGAGCGCACGATTCGTACTCTTGAAGACATGTTGCGAGCATGTTCTATGGATTTTGTTCCAGCATGGCAAGATCAGTTGTCATTGATTGAGTTCGCGTACAATAACAGTTACCATCGCAGTATTGGGATGGCACCGTTTGAGGCGTTGTACGGGCGACGATGTCGTACTCCACTGTTCTGGGAGGAAGTGGGGGAGCGACAGGTTGAGGGACCAGAGTTAGTCCAGCAGGCTGTTGATATTGTTGGACAGATCAAGAAGAGAATTAAGATTGCGCAGGATCGACAAGCTAGTTATGCGAATGTCAAGCGCAGACCTTTACAGTTTGAGGTGGGTGAGAAAGTATTCCTGAAAGTCTCACCATTTCGCAGGATTTTTAGATTCGGTCACAAAGGTAAGCTATCTCCTAAGTTCATTGGTCCATTTGAAATTCTGGAAAGTGTTGGAGATCTGGCTTACAGGTTGGCGTTACCACCGTATTTGTCAAAAATCCATGACGTGTTCCATGTTTCACTGTTACGACGGTATGTGGCGGATGAGTCTCATATCTTACAGCCGTCTGAGGTACAAGTGGACTCGGATTTGACATACGTGGAGAGACCTTTGCGTATCATAGGTCATAAGGATAAGGTGTTACGCAACAAGAACATTTCTCTTGTTCTAGTTCAGTGGCAGCGTTGAGGCACTGAGGAGGCCAATTGGGAACTTGAGAGTCGTATGCGTACAGATTATCCAGAGTTATTTTGAATTGTTGTATTTTCAGATTGTAACTTGTAAAATGAATCAGTTTGAATAAAAGATGTTTATTCAGTGTTTTACTGCATTCAGTACTTAAGATTGTTCGAGGACGAAATATCTTAAGTAGGGGGAGAATGTAGTAGCCCGGTTCCATTTTACAAGATTAAGTGATTTTAAACATGTTAGAAAATGACATATAATTTTAAAAGTGTCAAAACATGTTTAAGGAGTCCTTATTTGGTAAAAATAAGTGGAAAATCAGATCCGCAACGTCCGAAAATGGTGGGGTAGGTCCCGGGGGTCTTGGGGGCCCAAAACTAGTTCGAAAACATGAGAAACAGTTCGGAGCTTCCGGGCAGATCGGAGCTTCCGATCCGAGATAGGAGCTTCCGATCCAAGATCGGAGCTTCCGATCTCAACCAGAAACAGGTGTCAAGGAGATTTAAACACGTGGCCAGATGCAGGAGATCGGAGCTTCTGATCCTGCGATCGGAGCTTCCGATCTCGGCCGTCCAAAACGTGGCAAACATGCACCGATCGGAGCTTCCGATCCTACGATCGGAGCTTCCGATCGTGGCCTATAAATAGGCCATCCGAGAGCCTCATTTTTCACACCAAATCATATTCTTTCTCTCTCGGTTTTAGAGCATTCTAGGAGCTTTTTGGGGTGTTTCCGGCCTTCCTATGCTTGGTCCGGAGGTTGGCAAGGCGCTCCAGGGTTACGGTGGAGTGGTGCCCAAGTTCTAGGGCAATCGTCATCAGTGGGCTGACGACGGACGCAGGTATAGCTCTGGCTCCTTATAGTAAATAGGGAGTATTCTATAGCGTAGTTAAGGCTTTTAGAATAAAGTGGTAATGCATGAGTACTTTGCATTGTAGTGCGGACTGTAGGCTTGGACATAGTGCTGGCCTAGCTTGCCTAGTGTATGAGGTACGGAAGTATTATTCGAGATATCCAGATTGAGTATGCATGTATTATGTGTTTGCATGGATTATGTGATTGCATGTTTTATATGCCTTTATATATACAGCATGTCATGACTGTATGTTGCATACATGAGCATATTGAGCTTTACCTTAGAGGTATCCTGTAGTAGGGCGCTCACCCTACGAGTTTGTGGATGGTTGGATACGTAAGTCTTGTGTCAGGTCACCTTATGGTTGGACACATGTACTAGTATCAGGTCACCATTATCCACTGGGTATATGAGCCACCTCCTGATACGACGGCGCAGCGTGCTATATACCCTGGGCCCGGTTTCTTGACCTGAGAGTCTTGGTACCCAGTTCACTTGCATACATGCACACATAACACCGTATACTCATACTCTCGTATTGAGCTTATCATGATCACGTCCCGTAATTTGTTGTATCTGGACACCCTATTCCAT
Source organism: Henckelia pumila (assembly GCF_033568475.1). Lineage (NCBI taxonomy): Eukaryota > Viridiplantae > Streptophyta > Magnoliopsida > Lamiales > Gesneriaceae > Henckelia > Henckelia pumila. Next base: position 131,227,143 of record NC_133123.1, on the reverse strand, counting down.
GGGGCAAGTCTGCGGCTGGATGATGCGGGTGGTTCCAGGAGAGCTTAGGCGATGGAGGACCAGCAGGGTTATTGTCTAAACTTTTGTTTTAGTTGTATTTGGGTTAATACACTGGTTTTATTCGATTTGGTTATAAACAATATTTTTATTATTGTTTAAGTTTCCGCTGTTATTTCTGATATTTTATTTAATTAAGTTAAATGCATGCTTAAGCTTCTGATTAGTAGGTGATCACGATGCGGGTCACTACATCTCATGTTCCTGAGCAGTAGATATTGTGAGCACTGATTTGATCATGGAAGAGGTCGCCTCATCAGTGTTTGGGCTAAAAAAGATAGAGGATTTTGCAAAATTTATGAGATGTCCTGTTACGCTAGCTAGTTCGAGGTAGCTGGCCTCCTAAGAAATGAGGAAGAATTTAGAGAAGAACAAAGAATAGAAGGAATGTTTGGAAGAACAAAATATTCATTCTCTTGATTATAAACCATCACCGAGTATTTATACAATATTGACATGCTATATTCTTCTACTATCCTTTTCTTTATTCATTGGCTTTACAAATGTATTATTTGATATTAACACTAAAGTCAGTCAACCGACGTGGTGCACCCCTGATTCTCTTATTATTCTCTTCAGTGTTTGTGTGTACTGTAACATTGCCCACCCCATCAAGAGTCACCTTGTCCTCAAGGTGAAAGTCAGGATAAGCAGAACACACAAAGGAAAAATCCTCCCAAGAAGTTTCCTCCAAAGGAAGCCTATCCCACTTTACAAGCACTTGAGGCACCCAACTGTCACCTCATTTAAGACGCCTCAAATCCAGAATAGCCAAGGGTGTGACCAACAATGAGTTCTCAATAGAAACGGATGGAAGAGCTTGAGATGTAGCCCCATCAGGATTTGGACAAAACCTCAGAACAGAAACATGGAAAACTGGGTGGATCTTACTAGTGGCAGGAAGAGCCAACTTGTAAGCCACCGGCCCAATACGTTTGACAATCTGGAAAGGACCATAATATCGTTTACTAAGTTTAGTAAAGTGGTGCCCAACAACAGAAGTTTGACGATAAGGTTGCAATCGAATAAAGCACCACTGACCCACTTCGAAATTCACCTCTTGTCGATGTTTATCCACCTGTGATTTCATTCTCAATTGTGCCTTTGACATATTATCCTGCAGAAGAGTTAAAATTTGATCTCAATCGGAAAGCCAATGATCAGCAATCTCAACTAGAGAAGACCCAGCAATGTAAGAGGGCAATGAAGGTGGAGGTTTACCAAAGACAGCCTCAAAAGGAGTCATCATTATAGCCGAATGAAAACTTGTATTGTAACAAAGTTTAGCCCATAGCAAATATTTAGACCATGTATTCGGTTTATCCAAAACAAACCCCCTAAGATATTGTTCCAAGCAACGATTTAAAACCTCCGTTTGTCCATTCGATTGAGGATGATAGGCACTAGATGTGCACAGAGATGTTCCACTTTGACGAAAAAGCTCCTGCCAGAATCTGCTAAAAAATAAAGTATCACGGTCGAAAACGATGGACTTCGGAAAAGAGTGATGTTTCACAACCATTTCTGCAAATAGAGTAGCAACCAAAGTAGCGGTAAAGCCAGATTTCAGAGGTACAAAATGACCATACTTAGATAAGCGATCCACAACAACAAAAATAGCAGCAAAACCATTCGAAAGTGGAAGACCAGTCACAAAATCCATGGAGATATCTTCCCAAATATTGGCAGGAATTGGTAGGGGCTGAAGAAGCCCAGAAGGTTTGCTGGTGCTACACTTAATCTGCTGGCAAACATGGCATTCAGCAACATAAGTCTTGACATCCCGAGATATGCCCTTCCAATAGAAACTCTTATCCAAACGAGACAGAGTTTTCTGAACTCCCCCATGACCTGCTAAGGGTGTATCATGGAACTCAGAAATCACTTTAGGTTTGAGTGGCGAGTTTGGATTGAGGCATAAATGATTGTGTTTATACAGCAAGCCATCTTTGAAGGAGAAAACAGGTGGAATTGTAGAAGAAGATGTAGCATTGGAAAAAAGAGACTGATAAAAGGGATCCAATAAAACCTCGTATTTAAGTTCAGAAATCAACTAAAATAGGGGAATGGAAAGAGCAAGACACTCAGAAGAAGGGGGCTGGAATTCGTCATCAGAAAACTGACGTGACAAAGCATCCGCGACAACATTGGATTTTCCAGGTTTATATTGGATATCAAAATCATACCCTAACAGCTTTACAATATATTTTTGTTGGTCAAGGGTATGAATAACTTGAGTGAGAATGTCACGAAGGCTTTGGTGATCAGAAACAATTGAAAAATGGTGATCAAGAAGGTATTGTCGCCGCTTAGCCACAGCCTGTGTAATGGCTAGAAGTTCACGCATATAAGTGGATGATTTAGCCAGACGAGGGCAAAGTTTCTTACTAAAATATGCAATCAGATGACCCTCTTGCAATAGAACAGCACCTATTCCTGAACCTGAAGCATCAGTCTGAATCTGAAATGGAATGGAAAATTTGGAAGAGCCAAAATAGGAGGTTGACTTAAGGCTGATTTGAGGGAAGTAAAAGAAGACTGAGCAGCTTCAGACCATAAGAATTGATCTTTTTTTAAGAGATCAGTAAGAGGGGTGGCCAAAGTAGCATAGCCTTGAACAAACTTCCGGTAAAAACCTGTCAAGCCTAAGAAACCCCGCAAAGCTTTGAGATTTCGAGGAATTGGCCACTCTTGAATTGTCTGAATCTTTCCAGGATCTGGGGCTACCCCCTCCCTAGAAATAATATGACCCAGATAATCAATTGAAGTTTTGCCAAATGAGCATTTAGAACGCTTAGCATAAAACTGATGGGAATGTAAACAAGAAAGTGTAAGATCAAGATGGTGAAGATGGTCATCCCAAGACTTGCTAAAGACCAAGATGTCATCAAAAAATACCAATATAAATTTGCGCAAATACTCTCGAAAGATCGAATTCATAGAGGCTTGAAATGTGGCAGGGGCATTTGTAAGCCCAAATGGCATAACAATGAATTCAAAATGACCATCATGAGTGCGAAAGGCTGTTTTTGGGATATCATGAGGGTGAAGGCGAATTTGATGATAACCTGCACGAAGGTCTAATTTTAAAAAATATTTGGCCCCATGCAGCTCATCAAAAAGCTCATCAATAGTAGGAATAGGAAATTTATCTTTGATTGTGATTAGTTGAGGGCCCTATAATCAACACAAAAATGCCAAGTTGCATCTTTCTTTTTGACCAAGAGAACAGGTGACGAAAAAGGGACCTGGCTTGGACGAATGACACCAGAATCGAGCATCTCAGCCACAAGCCTTTCAATCTCAGATTTTTGAGAATGTGGATATCGATAAGTTTTAACATTGACGGGATTTGTACCAGGAATAAGATGGATTTTATGGTCAATAAGGCGATGAGGAGGTATGTACTTGGGATCAGAAAATACATCCTTATACAAGTCAAGAAGAGCAGAAAGTCCATCTGAAGCAAAGTGTTCTAGAGGAGAAGCAAAGTCTGCAGAAAGCGAGAACAACTGGAAGCACTCGGATATTGCATCTGTCTTAGCCATACGCTTTAGTTGATGCAATTGAACTGGTTGAACCCGTAATAATGGTTCACCCTGCAACGTACTAGTCGACCATCCCATGTAAATTCCATATACATTTGAGAATAATCGATAGCAATACGACACAAAAGCGCAAGCCACTGTACACCCAAGACCACATCGGCCCCTTGAAGGCTAAGAACATAAAAATCAATATAGAAAGTTTCAGATCCCAACATAATACACACCTGAGAACAGAACCCTTCACAAAATAGAGTCTGGCCATTGCCCACCAAAACACTAAAATGAGGCGAGGGCTGAATAGAAAGGTCCAAAAATTTAGCAACTCGTTCCTGTATAAAATTGTGTGTACTCCCACTATCGATCAAAGTCTGCAACGGCATCCCCAAAATAAGAGATTGAATGCGTAAAGTTCTAGGAGATACTTGCCCTGCCATCGCATGTAAACTGATTTCTGGAACATCAACTGATTGTTCTTCTGTTTCAAGCACCGGAATAAACTCATCCTGAAGATCGACCTCATCGTCAACCAGAAAAAAAGATAATCGACCCTTACACTTATGACCAAAAGCATACTTTTCATCACAATTATAACACAATCCTTTCTCACGCCGAGCAGCCATTTCGGATGGTGAAAGTTTCTTGAGAATTACAGTATGTTTGTCGTGTACCATCCAAGAAGATGAATTCGGAGCTGGTGTCGGCAATAACGGAGGTAAGGAAGAATTTTTTGATTTCCACAACTGCTTATCACTCTTGAATGAACTCCCCAGGCACTCGAAGTATACTTTGAATCAAGTGAACGGTCAACAAATAATCGTGCAAGCCCCATCGCTTGAACCAAGGACTGCGGCCGATACACCTGCACCTCTTTGCGTAAATTAGAACGCAAACCAGATACGAAGCAACTAATCAAAGCATGCTCAGGAACCCCAGGGATCTTATTAGCCAAATTTTCAAACTGATGTTGAAATTCCGCCAAACTACTCAATTGCACCAATTTACACAACTTGCCGAAGTGATCCTCATATTCAGACGGTCCGAATCATTTCTCAATGGCCTCCAAAAACGCTGTCCAACTAGAGAACAACTGATTTTTTCTCATCCAATCAAACCAGTCCAAGGCGTCACCGTCTAAGTGAAAAGATGCAATGAGTAACCGTTGTGGATCTGGTGTGTGATAATAATCGAAGTAACGTTGGATCCGAGAAATCCAAGCCAACACATTATCCCCACCAAATCAAGGAACATCCAGACGCATCAATTTCAATGGAGACAGCTGATCGACACCACCACTATGCGACGCATGGAGAGAATTAGGGTTACCGGAAGGATATGGAGAATGCTCCTGCATCGGATGTTGTTGCTTCCTAACACATTGCTCCACATTAGCATCCAGTGTTTGAAGACCAATTGCAAGATCTTTGAACGAATTTGTGAGAAATTCAATGCTAGAGTTCTGCTTCTCAATCAACGCGGCGTTAGTATCCTGAATTCCCAAAAATTTATTGAACATTTCTTCCCATTGTGCGAGGCGAGTCCCGTCGGCCATGGAAGAAGAATCGAGAACAAGCAACGAGAGCACCAATTGTTACGCTAGCTAGTTCGAGGTAGCTGGCCTCCTAAGAAATGAGGAAGAATTTAGAGAAGAACAGAGAATAGAAGGAAGGGTTAGAAGAACAAAATATCCATTCTCTTGATTATAAACCATCACCGAGTATTTATACAATATTGACATGCTATATTCTTCTACTATCCTTTTCTTTATTCATTGGCTTTACAAATGTATTATTTGATATTAACACTAAAGTCAGTCAACCGACGTGGTGCACCCCCGATTCTCTTATTATTCTCTTCAGTGTTTGTGTGTACTGTAACATGTCCCGACGACTTTTTATACAATTTCAAGCAATTATTGATTCCATGACAATCCGCTATATGGGCGTTAAAGAAAATAAGACTATCATCTGCAAAAAAAACAAATGAGAAATTGGAGGGCAAGATGTAGCAATCCAGATCCCTGTAATCAATTTCCTGGCTTCAAAGGAACTCAATATAGATGACAAGCCTTGAGCACACAAGACAAATAAAAAGGGAGAAAGCGGGTCACCTTGACGCAACCCTCGACTAGGAACCACATTTCCAACAATCTCACCATTTAGTGCAAAAGAGTAAGAAACGAAACGAACGAACACATCGCATAACTTTATCAATCCAAGATTGAGCAAAACCTAGTTTCCCCATAATAAGTTCCAAAAAGCTCCATTCAATTCGATCAAAAGCCTTACTCATGTCAAGCTTCAAAGCTGCATATCCAATCTTTCCTTTTTTCCTATTGCAGATCCAATGCAATACCTCGAAACCCAGCAATATGTTATCAGTAATCAAGCGTTTTATATATGTATGTTAAATTCAATTCAATGACAAAATATGATGTTTATAGATTCTAAAATTATTTTGATTTAATTATTTTATTAATAAAACAATTTTAAATTTATTTATTTAATATATTTAATAGAGTTTTTTTTATGATTTAAAAAAATAGAGTATTTTTTATAAATATTGAATCATTTACAACATATAACTAGGGATGACAATTTTCTCCGAACCCGATGGAGAATCAAATATCTGACCCGAATGGAGGAGGGTATGGAAGAGTTTTTTGGACCCGATTAAATAAATGGGTAAATGGGTATGGGGATCTCGTATATGGGTATGGAGGCGGATGTAGTGATATATTCCTACCCATACCCGACCCGATACCCGATTAAATATAATATAAATATAAATTTATATATATTTACATATTAATTTATATTAAAAAAATGCTGATTTAATTTTTTTTGTTGAATTATGTTAGTTGGATTTAACAATAAAAATTATTAATATAAATCTAACGCTATTATGTAGGATAATAATGTTGAGATAAATTATTTACAATATTTTGTTATTTCTTATAATTCTTAGGTTATGGTTATTGATTTCTTTTATCTTTCATTTTTTTTCTTATTTTTCTCTTACAAATTTCATATAAAATCTGATAAATAAGCATATTTTTATCAAAATAATTTAAATTTGAACAAATGTATTTGTATGAGGTAGATAGATAAATGGGGGATGGGTAGGTTATGTATATCCGATACTTCGACGGGTATAGAGATGAGGATGAAATGGAATAACCGACGGGTATGGGTATGGGTATGAGGATGAATTTAATAAATGGATATGAGGATGGATACGTGATATCCTACTCATATCCAACCCATTGTCATTCCTACATATAACTTATCACACGTATACTTTAATAATTATATGTATCATTTATTTTTTTATTTTTTTAGAAGACTGTATCTTTTATTTTATTATATTATATCTCTTATTGCACATTTTTCACACACAATTTATGTGTGGGACCTGGCCCCTATATATGGGGCCCAGGCTATGAACGGCCCAGATCCACCGGGTGAAATTCACCCGGTGAATCACCCGTGCATATGCGGTTGCCTCTTTACACGTAAATATTTCACTTGTCTCGTCCAAGGAACCATTATCTGTAATTTTTATATCATGTACTACAAATATTGTCTCATCCAATCAAAGGGAATTCGCATGGATTAACCTGTATTAATCCAGCTTTCATCTCAACTCTATTATTTGATAGTTTCACTGTCCATTCATACATCTTTACTATTATTTTACAATAAACAAACACCTTTTAAATTTATTTTCATATTTAAAAATAAATATAATTATTTTTTTAATTAACATAATTTCATTTTTGATTAAAATAGTTTTAAATTTTTTTATTTTAACAATTTTTGTATACTACCCCACCCCCACCCCAAGGCCCGTGGTTCTGGAAAAAAAAAAAAAAAATTTAACGTGATTAATGTAATTAATTTCCAATATTTGGGTTTATTCTGATTCCTTGGAGGCTATTAAATTATTCGTCAGTTCGATTGGGTCCGAAGGGAGTCTTGGTGTCTGAAGATGTTTTTTTGGACTTTAAGCACGTGCGTAGAAATGCTAATGTCTCGGCTCATAAATTGGCCAAGTTTGCTTTGTTTAATCTTAGATATTATTCGTGGTGTTTTGTTGATTTTTCTCTTTGGATAAAAGAGGTTGTTTATAATGACATTTCTAAGTAATATATGTTCTTGAGTCTAAAAAAAAATTAATAAATTTCTCGGCTGATATGTCAAACCAGATTATTAATATTTACACTCACATTGGTGCAATAACATTAATTGATGTTAATAATCACCAATTAACCCACCAATGTAGACGTTCTTATTACACATCTTTCACTTGTTTCGTTCAAGGAACCAATCGACGAGTAATCCAACTTTATTTCATAAACATTTAAAAACTTGAAAACACTTGCAATAAACCCTTGCAAATCCTGCCTTTGTTTTGCAAATTTGTAAAAATGAATAAATAAAATCCATAATCGTTTTTCTTCCGGCATTTACAAACACTGCCTATAATTTGTTGGTTCTAGATCGTTTAAAACTTGTAATAGACTTTTAGATTTTGGTTCACATGACAGAACTGGAATCAAGAAAATTATTGCACGACAAAATAATAATAATAATAATAATAATAATAATAATAATAATAATAATAATAATAATAATAATAATAATAATAATAATAATAATAATAATAATAATAATAATAATAATAATAATAATAATAATAATAATAATAATAAAATAATTCATACATCAGCCTGCCACCGAGTCTCACCGCTGATAAAAATAAATTCAAAGCTCTCAATCAAATTGTTTCTAGATTGGCATCACAAAAGTTAATAAAATGAGATTAAAAAAAACAAGTACAGTTTGTATGTAACATCTATAAGACCTACTTATCATTTTTTTATTTTTTATTTTTTTATCAAAACGATTCTTTCTTTCTAGCTGCTACCAGGAAATTTAGCGTCATAATCATGGGGAGCCTGCATGGATTTCGATAAAAATATTAGCTATCTTTTGTATGAGTTAACGAAATGGAAACTACAACACGTACCATGAATGAGGCGGTGATCATCTTTCCTGCAAACCATCTACCATGGAGTGCGCGTTGTGCAGCAGTTGAAGATTGAGTATTTTCAAACCTCAGGTATACACACCCAGCAGAATTCCTACCAGCCAACAAAAAATGGAAATAAAAAAGAACCCACACGGAGTAAATTTTCCAGCCAAATCTGAGGGAATGTAAAGTGTCTTAAAGTTTCAGCATTGTAAGTTGTAACGAATGTGTCGGAACAAGGGTTATAATTTGTGTATATGGAAAGTTACCAATATCGGGCGTGAACTTTACAAAGTAATCATAGTTTTGAAATCAAGAAATTCCGCACACCAGAAACATTAAAAGTCTAAAATGAAAGAACTATAAATGCACAAATTTTACAGGAATGACAACCGGAAATCCAAGAGCTTGAGGCAATAACTTACTTGTCTACGTAAATATGCTTTAATTTTCCAAACTTTGAACATTCATCCTGCACGTCTTCATTTACATCCAGATCAAAGTCTGTCTCGACCTGCAATCAAGAAACAATCGAGATGTTTCTTGATCCCAACCATCAATAAGAAAACGCAATGCAGAATAAGATTAGCTCAACAAACCTCAGCGTTTGGGTCAAACATGTTCTTCAGCAACAGACATTCACTGGGAACACCAACAGCATCTATAGATGGACCTGTAACAGCATGAATAGAAAGAACTGCAGCAGCCAAACCAGGAGGCCCCTGAGCAGAAGATGATCCGAGTGGTGCTGACGGCAAGGAAAGGCCAGGGCTATCAACAACAGGAGAGCCAAATGAACCAATTATACTGGGAAAGCGTAAACAAATTGCTGTGTCAAACCCTACAAGTAAATCGCAAATAGAATGGTATTAAACCTTGATGCAGTTCCGGTGCGGTCCAATTTCTGCATGAGAAGCGCTCGAGACTGTGCATTCAAGGACTGCCAACCAAAGAGAAAAAGGCAGCATTTCGAGAATTGAAATATAAATAAATTAATCCTATGCAATGAGATAGTTAATTTTAACGGAGAAATGATTCGCAGGATAAGCAGACACAAGTTCACAGATTTCAAAAAAAACTACTAATGTTGATGAATTATGGAATCTAATAGGTGTTAGAAATTTTTAAAAAAAAAAACAAATTATTGTAATCAATCTGTGACAAGTCAAAAGAATTATCACAATATAAAGGGCAGAAGAGCCACAAGTTAGAAATCACAAGCAAATATAGCAACAAACAAGCAAAATATGAATGTGCTCAAACAAACTTACCAAGCCACTGCCATCGTCATCATCAAGATCAGTAATATTTGCCCCAGTAATTTGGATACCGGATTGGTCCGTGACAGCAGAAACCTACAAACAGAGAAAAACCCAAAAGCATTTCTAGTACAGTGTATAAACCATCTACTAACACTAAAATCATGTAAAAGTGATAAGAAAGTACAATTACAAATATCACATTAAATATTTAAGACCACCGCATTGGCGATACCAATCGATGACAGTAAAAAAAGGACTTGTGATACCAAAGCTTCACGTGCTTCAGTGAACAACAATATATAACTTGAAAGAAAAATAGATTAAGATGAAACACTCATGGTCATAAGTTTCATTGAGATGCTGTTCGACACACTTCTCAGCAACTGCAAAACGAACACAACTTTGTACAAATTCAAAAAATTACTAAATACAAGAAACTGCACAAGATTAATAGGCAAGAAGGATCACATCCAGAATCGTGATACAAACATGAAGATCAACGTTCTAAAATTCGCTAGGCGCTAGTCGGGTGCCCGACCAGCACCTAGCGCCTAGGCGCCGCTAGGCAGATTCCACGGTATCAACCAAAAAAATCACATTATATAACTCCAACACAAAAAAACATCAAATTTAAAAATGATTTTAAGTATATAGCTTCTTTTATGTGTTCAGAAATCAGAAGTACAACAAATGAAGATGAAGATTGGCCTTGGCAGAAACCTTTTCTATTTTCTCTGACTCTGCCCCCTTCGTTCGATGCCTCTCAAACGAAGATGAAGATGGTTAGGGCATGCCAACAAGTGGCTTTGCTTGTTGGACTTTAGTTTAAGGCCACTAAAAAAATATTGGCTTTCATTTTTTATTGGGCTTTTAATTAAAAGCCCAATAAAAAACCTAAAAGCCCAAAAAAAATTTTAAAAGCCCAATAAATAAAAAACCTAAAAGCCCAAAAAAAACCAAAATGTACATCTTCCCTTCCGCAGCGCCTAGGACGCACAGCCCGATTAGGCGCCGCCTACTGCCGCCGACGCCTAGGGCGGCCGATTATCACTTTTCCGGTGCGGCCAGGGGCCGCCTAGGCCGCATTTTCGAACACTGATGAAGATTAAGACAAAAGATTCCCAATCTAATAACTAGAATCATCCAGACACAACATTTCATATAAATATGGATGCTCCAACGATTAATTAAGCTAAAGAAACCATTCAATTTTCTAGTAAACGAATTTACCAGCACTTGGCCAGACGTAATTGAGCTATATACCCCCTTTTAATACCATGACAATAAAAGGTTACATAACTTCCAACCTAAAACTATGTATAAAGGGTTACATGCTTTCCAACTTCAGTCATTACATGCACACATTTTATTTACTTTTTGGATTAGAAACACTCATCAACCAACTCTTCAGTATCTTCAAAAATTCTTCTATTACGTTCCAACCAAACTGACCAACAAATACAATGAACTGCAACTGTCCGTAAAATTATCTCCCTCTTTCCCAAAAGAGGTCCAACTGTCCAAGGTCCAAGGCAAGAAGATCTTGCGTCGATCTTGGAACTACCCACACTAATCCCATCTCCCCCAAAGCCCTGGCCCACAAAAAACTCGTGTAAGGACAATAAAGTAGCAACTAGCATGTGATTCTGAGTTTCCATCTCTTTCCAGCAAAAAACACACCAGTTCGGGCAAAGAGCACAAGGGGGCCACCTATATTGCTTTGAGTCATCACAAGTCGGCAACTTGCCCAATACCGCAGTCCAATAGAATACTTGAATCTTAGGTGGAATCGGAACTTTCCAAATGGAGTGGAGAGAAAACAAAGGAAGTCTACTAATCGGGAAGATAGATTCGTAAAAAGATTTAACTGAGACATGCACATTCAATACATGGAAAAGAAAAAGAACCAGTAGTTTGTACCTACTCTACTTAGATATATAACAAATGAGATGGGAAAGAAATTTATGTGTCAAAGTTTCCTATAGTGGTGGAAGCCTATGCTAAACAAATACCGATCACCAGTAATATTCACAATCATTAGAAATGAGACCAATAATACCCAAAATATGCGCAAAAGACACTGGGCATTATCTTGTCACGAAAATCTAAATTCCAAATGACACTAAAGCCTTTCCAATATATGTTTACTACTCAAAAGAGTGAAATTATTTACATGTGATCATCCTTCAAGATAGAACAGAACAGAGAAAACACCAAGACATCTCTCTGGGATCGAAAATTATCATGTAGAGGAATATAGGAAGTTTCATTACCTTGATTGCTCGACCAGCAATTTCCAGTTGCCCATTTAGATTTTGAGCAGCATTTGCATCTTCTAGACGTGCAAACTGCAGGGAACCAATGTTAGATAGGTATTTGCTGTGAGCTTGAGACAATTTTCTTCATTATGACAACTTAATGTTGCACCTGCAACAGCATACTAGAAGTATAAATGTCCTCAGGCTGGCACTATCAAAGTAGCGTAGGCAAACCAAAATCACCTGTATAAATGCATAACCCTTGCAATTCCCAGTCCCTAGGTCAGTTGGCATCTGCAACAGTTCGACAGCTCCAAAAGGTTCAAACACCTAAAATTCATGCCCAAATCGTGAACCATAGATAAATTAAATTCATAAAATAGAATAGGCTAAGTTCAACAATTTAAATCACAACCGAAAAATACATACCTGGCGAAGCTGATCTTCTTTGATAGTGACTGGCAGATTGCCAACATACAGCCTTCTAGCTCCCCCTGAATATGGACCAAGACCACCTTCACCAGAAGCAACAGGAGTAGATTGAACAAGATTCTTTTCAGCCTCTGATGGTTTAACCATCACTGGCTGGCCAAGAAGAGGCTGGCCGCAGAGAGCTATAGCCATGGGAACTGACATGGCATCATAAAATTCAATGTATCTGCAAAATATACATAATAAATGGTAGAATATTAGAGTACAGTTAACTATGACTCGGCACATTTTCTGCAACGTCTAGATGGAAATACATAAAATTTATCACATTTAAAATGACAGTTGTGATAATCATCTACAACAAAATCAATTGGCTCGAAATGTATACTGGATGTTTATGAGTTTCAGAAATATTGGGAAAAATGATGCACATTCTCCTGTTAACCAGTTTAATCTCAATAGTCAGTCCAGAGGGACTTTACCAAACTTATAGTAGAAATTAGACATTCTCAGCTGTACCTGTACTTCTAAATTACAAAGTGAAACCTCAAACCCAAGCAACATACATCAGACTAATTTTAAGTAAACTGCCAAACAATCAGCCATAAACATGAGAAATAATTCTACTATCTTAATCAAATGCAATAGGACATGATGTTAACTTTCCAGGCTTCATAACTAAAAGGCCATGATTACCCAAATCCTTTGGAGCGTCTGGAATTGCGATCCATTATTAGCTGTACATCTCTGACCTAGAAACATCAAATCAAAACTGTTGTTTTAGCAAAAAAAATTTATAAAAAAAACAGTTGCTTAGCTGTACATATCCGACCTCACAACCTCATGTGGAAATAAGTTACTTTAAATAGTAAAAAGTAGAGAGCATGAAGGTATGCTGAAGTTTCATATCGAAAAGAAGTAAAAACAAAATTAAAACTCTCCAAACGAAAAATAAAAACAAAACAAAAAAAGATAAACTCTCCAAGGAACCAGTCACGTGCATTTTCTTAGCCCAACAAGGGCGTTAAGATCTAAATCTCCTAACACACTTTACAAGAAGAGTGCATTCAATCTCCTTGCCCCTAGCGTAAGCTAGTAAAAACCCTAGCACAAGCTAGTAAGAACCGAATACAATAAACGTGAATGAATCCAACTAACTATCTCCTCTCTATTTATTCCTCCTGATGAATCTTAATATAAGGGCTTGGTCATCTTTTGGGCCTGCTTGGTCTATTGGGCCTAACAAAGGGCTCAATAATTCATACTTCAAGGACAAACGAAATAAAAATCTAGCTCGCATGGTAAGCTTCATTTGCTTTGATATATAGTGTTTCTATAGACAGATACCTTAGAGAGAGCAACGAGATGTTAACCCAAGATTAGTTCAACATAACTATTTTGCTACTTAGGTGGTAATGACGCAACAGTATAATGCATTACAAAACCAAAAACAATTGTAAGTCAACCTTTTAACTAGAAAGATCACATAAAATGACTCATCAAATAAGGACAACCTTGCCAGCCCTAGAGAAGAAATCATAGACGTCTCTTTCACTTGCCTTCAAAGAGATCTACGGAAATTGTAACAGGCTGAGTTAGAGAGCATCCAGATATAAGCAAACAACATAGAAATGCTTATTTTGTGGTTTAACTACCTGATAAGCAAAAACTGTCCTTTGATCTCGTTCAGGATCAGCTACTGCCGCTTCCTCTTTTTTCTCTTTGTATCTTCTGTAGAACAAGAAAAAACATGAAAGTTAAGATATACACTTCCACATTAATAAAAAAAGATCTTGTAGTTAACCCATAATCAGCACCCAGGACAAACGGCATAGCCAAGTATGAGTTAATGCTTTCCTCCTTACAAAGTAATCAATCAAGTGGAAGGTTCCACATTTATTAAAGAGAGTAATTCCAAAATGTGAGTAAAATTTTCTCCAGTATGCTTAAAAGAGGCCAAAGCCAAGATCATAATCCTGCAGGCAACTCCAGAGAGTCAATATGCTGTACAGCTATTGTACATTGGGTCAAACAAGAAACTTCTGGATGATTAAGCAATAACACCAACCTGGGATTAAAGTGCCAATTAAGAGAAATGTGAACACGGAATAACTTCAGGCATTGAACTAACAACGGGCCTGTCCCTCTATGGCAAACCTAATGTTACATTTGGCACCACCATATTAAAGAACAATATTTTATTTGAAAGTGCAAAATATGTAAATCATATGCATAGCTAAATTAGAAAGAAAAAAAAGGGTACAGCAGCACTGACAAGCAGTGACATTTTTAGGTACACAAAACTAAGCACGCAAACATAAAAGTCAAGCATCAATCATCACGATTTAAATGCTGCTTTCAACCAATAAATGGGAAATATCATGCGTGACAAGTCTTCAAAGGGGAGGGAGAGGAAAAAGAGGAAAGAGGAAGAGAAATAGAAACTTCCTAATGAAACATTGATTAGTAGGAAGATGCAGCGGTTTCAATTTATAGCTAAAAACTTAATGGAAAAGTTAGGTACTTCATAAAGGCAAAACAACACGCATCCAAGGCATCAAAACTTAACAAAACTAGTGCATTACATAAGGAATGCATTTGTATAGTATAGATGTCACAATATGCTAAATCTATCAAATTTTTTAGTGCAAAAACAAGATCTCCAAAGCGAGATGAAAGACGAGAAGAAAGTAAAACTACTACTAAATGGACAGTTCCAAGGTAAATTTGGTTAACATGTAGGATCTCAAACTACAGAAGAGTATAGATAAGAACAGAAACTCGACTTTTCGAGTAAAGAGTGCATCTGGTGCTGATATGAAACCAACAGAAACCATATGGTTTTCTGTTGAAAAGACTTGAGTACTTAACTTTTCAAGTCAATGAGCACATCTAGTGACCAATACAAAAGCAGGAAATAAGTTAATCATTTTCATCCGAAAAGACCGAAGTAGCATATCTATAGCCCATCAAGTGTCCCCCATTTCCATCCATGTCAGTATTTTGGTGTGTCAATCCCACTGAGAGCCCAACCAAGTACATGAGTACATGACATCTATTCTCAACAAACAATGACCAATTACATGCTTTCATACTGTTCAGACACCAGTTTCTGTCAACAACGCAGGCAATTGTTCTCCAAGTGTCGGACTCCTCACTGTTGCACCTTACTGCTTCACCATTGTTGGTGCCGATTTTCAGCTAAACGCTGCTGCCTTAAAATTCCCCCACTCTTCGTCACCACACCATCAGTTAAGACTTAAGAAGGCTCAAAATTTTAGATCTTCTGCAAAAAAATATTGCCTTGGCGTTTGACATTGCTGTGGATCAAAGCTGTAGGCATTTGGACCATGTCGTTCAAATATGTTGGAGTCTCATTCTTAGTTTTTTCGTTCGACAGGTTTGGGGTATCAACTTCAATAAACCTCAAGTTTGTTGCAATGGGACTTCGGGTGTGGCCCTGTTGGTGGCAGTATGTTGAGCACTTTATAGGTTGTTAAGGGTTTTTTAATTCAATATTATAAAATTTAAAATGATTTAACAAAATATCGACGGGTTTCACCAAAATAAGGCGAACCTTCATTCTAAAATGGTAGAATCAGTTCGTCCATCAAGAATGGCAGAATTCAATGCACAGTTATTACGTCATTCACAATGGCTAAATCACAATAGCTAAATTAAAAAAATAAAAAGAAGTCGTGTGCTGCCTGCTGTAGGTTTTATATTTTTTATTAAAAAAATCAATAATTAACCTACATACACTTCAAAGGTTGCCCGTGCACAGGCATTTGCATGAGGCAGCCGTATTCTAAAGGTCCGGACAACTTTATCTGGAATTCACCGAAGCACCTTTGATAATCAAAACATTTTTTCAAGAGGCTTTTAAAAGACATATTGACAGTTACTCTCTCAATATTTTATTCAAGATTTCAACATACATTTCTTGGATCTTTTTATTCAAATTTTATATAAACTTTCTGAAAATTTTTCACTAAGAATACAAATTAAAGACACAAGTAACTCTCTTTAGGAATTTAACCTCATCTTACCATGTAAAATGCACATTTATGAGTTTTAAATTCTTTTTAAATTGTTGAATGATGTACCTAATTCGTATTTTCATTTAATTTGTGAAGCAGCTGGCAATAAATGGGAATCTTTAAAAAATTTACTTCTAACTTTTCATCAGGTATCCATTATTTTTCATTTTCGATAATCTTTTTCTACTAAAGAAAGTGGATTGTTGCAACTTTTTATTCCTAATGTATATTTGTTAGTAGATGTAAATGTGGACAAAAAATAACAATATTTAGATATCAAATATAAATTAATCAATGCATTCGTTTCTAGCATGATATCAATTTCCAGTTTGTTCATCGAAATTAAACTATAGTCATACCCTTGATGTATAAAAGATCACTATTTTCACCTAAATTTATTATTTCTACATGTTTATTTTTTGACTTATGACTACTAGTTATTTATCTGTTATTGAGCTTAGGATGACATCAAACACCGATCTCATGGACCTCAAAATACTATATTTACTGGCAACCCGGTCCCATATACTCCGGCTTGAAGCCTGCACAGGCTTCATCTGTTCATTTTAAAATTTAAAAAAAAAACTAGGGAAAACACATTTCACTTTAGGATAAAACAGGTAGTAAAAAATGTTACATACAGCTGCTTTAAATTAACCGAATATTAGAATTAGCACACGCTTTGAGCCTTTGACATTTATAAAAAAAATAGAACCTCATAAATCTGCTGATAAAAACTTACACACACACACATACAAATTTTAAGAAAAAGAACGACAAAGCCTGCTCATGCAATTGACAATAGGCTATTCAACAGACAGAGCACAACGTCAAGTTTTTTACTTAGCTGCAGTAATTTCGCCATTGTCAACGGTGGAATCACAGTGCATTGAATTCTGCAGTTCTAAATGACAAAACTGATTTAGCCATTTAGTACAGATGTTTACCTTAATAAGGTAAGGCCCCTCCTTTCACATTAATTTGTTAAATCATTTTAAAAACGAAAATATTAAATTAGAAACCATTGCTAATTCTTTTTATTTACTTTATGATATCCATTTTATAATCTGGCATCCGTTATACATGTAAATCAGCAAGGCCGATCTAGCAATATATTCCATATAAAGCAGCTTAATGCAACAAAGATACATGTAAAAAATCTATAGGTTCATAATGCATATCAAGTTAAACAGTTCATATTATAATTTTATACCAAAGAACTAGGAACATAAGTTTACCTGCTGTCACGATCTCGATCTGCAAATTCCCTATTGACACGTCTTCCGTTATTATCCTTATCCACATTATGTCGCCTATCTCTACCCTCCCTTTCCTGTTCATCTTGATGCCTCTCTAAAAATCTGTTGCTCTGCCTCAACCTATCTCGCTCCCCTTCCCTTTTAGTTCCCCCTTCATAGCCTCGGATATGTTCTCTTTTGTTCCTGTTCCGATCATTTTCTTTGTCTCTCTCCCTCTCTCTTTCTCTTTCATGGTGCCTGTTCCTGCTTCTCTCTTTCCCACTCCCTTCCTCCTTGTCTCTATTTCTGAGATTCAGATTATTCTTGTCTTTCTCACCCTCTTCATCTCTTGAAGATGAACCATGATGAGAGAACCTATTTTTCTCACGATTAGAAGCATCATCTTTCCCTGCCCTAGGACGCTTAGATGAGTGACTATAATCATCACGATCATAGTCATCATTTCTTTGCTTTTGCTTCCGACTCAGATCTTCCTCTTCAAACTCGACCATATCATCACTGCCATTTACCTTAAGATCCAACCGTTCCTTCTCTGGATTTTCAACAGTACTTTCCAAATACTCGTATTCATCAAAATCCATTCTAGATCAACCAATAAATAGAGTAACACTTCACACAACCAATTATCTGCAGTGCGAACCAAAAAAATATTAAAATCTAACACACAAACAAGTATTTTCATCAACTTTCTAATGAAGGTTTAGCTACCAACTTTGCTTAGCTAATTTAAATAGGTCATAGGAGTATAGAAATTAAACTATTATCGGAGAATTAAAACTTCTGAAGTAGAAAATGCCTTAAGAGGGATGAGAAATGAAAAAATAAAAAATATATATATAAAAATAAAAATTGGACAGGAATAGGATGATATTCCCATGAAGGTATGGAAGTGCCTAAGGAAACAGGGTGTTTTATGGCTTACAGGTTACAAAGTCATTAAACGTGATTGAAAACGAAGAAAATGTCTTATCAGTGGAAAGTAGCTATTCTAATTCCTCTACAAAAAAACAAAGGAGACAAACAAAATTGTGCAACTCATAGGGGCATTAAACTAATAAGCCATCCCATGAGACTTTCAAAAAAAAAGAATGACAGAAAGAAGACTAAGGAAGGAACCAAGTTAACCGAAAATCGATTTGGATCATGCCTGAAAGGTTGATGATAAAAGCTATACATCTTCTCAGGCAACAGACAACTAACTGAAAAGTATCGAGAAAAGAAGCAAAACTTACACATGATATTCATCACCCTAGGAAAAGATTATGATAGAGTCCCAAGGGAAACAATGCTGAGAATTTTGGAAAAGAAAGGTGTTATGGTAGCGTGTATTGAAGCAATTAAAGATATATACGAGGATGAAATGATAAGAGTGAAGACTCCAAGGAGAGAAGAGTTTCCTAATTCGTATAAAGATAGATCAGCTCTAAATCACTATGTTTTATACTGGGCTTGGATGAACTCACTTGACACATCCAAGACACATTACCATGGTACATATTGCTTACACACGGCATTGTCTTGGACTTGGTAGATGAGACACGTGAAGGAGTAAACACCAATCTCGAATTTGGTGGAAAACATTAGAAGTAAAAGGCTTTAAGCTCAGTGGAATAAGAACATAATATATGGAACTTAAGTTTAAAACTATTAGACGTAGTAATTAGTATACAATGGTTAAGATAGGAGATGACGAGTTATTTGTAAGTGAGAACCTTAATTATTTAGGAACCTTTTGCAAAAGGATGGAGGGGTCGTGAGAAGTATTACTAACATATAAATAATACAAGCATCATGGTTGAGATGGAGGAGTGTGTCAGGTGTTCTTTGTGATCGTAAGGTATCTCTTAAACTTAAGGGAAGTTTTACGAAACAAAGGTTATACGTGCTATGTTTTATGGTGTTAAATGTTAAGCACTTAAGCTATGAATTGAATTCACGAGCAGAAGACGAGAGACGCTGAGATGATGATGTTAAGGTGGATGTGTGGACAGGGATAGACAAGATAAGAAATGAAAACATTAGAGACAAAGTAAGGGTTGTCTATTGAGGAAAAACTTGGAAATATGCGATTAAGATGACGACCAATAAATGGCCCAGTTAGGCGATTTGATAACATGGCAAATAACTAATTATTCGAGGTCTAAAACAAGATAAAATTCATTTAAATATAAATGAGGATATGATAGGGGATTAGCACCATAACATAGGAGGAATCAAATAGCTTACCCCAATAAAAGCTTAATTCTTGTTGTTGTATAGAAATAAGTAGAATTATACCATCATTCATGTCAACTATGACGTGCTTTCTTTCAGAATTTGGTTCCAAGATTCAAAACATTGATAACATGAATGTAATTATAATGCTGCCAGTATGCACAGCTAAAAACGAAAAAATTTCAATATGCTGCAGATTGACAGAAGACATCACCACCAAACAAATAAATAAATAAACAGCAAAGCTCCCAAGTTTCTTACAAGTATGGAAAAGTTGGATATAAAAGATTTATAAAAAAAACATACTTATCAACGTGGGAATACCAGACAAAACGAAAAAGAACTCAGAAAATGGGAACCTTCTCCCACAATGACAAAATCGAATAGAGAGACAGAAGAACACAAATCCGGGAAAATTTCGCATGAATATACATTTGAAAAACCCACGAATAAAACAATCAAGCGAAATTTCTTCACCTATATATATATTTGAAGTTTGAAGTTTGGCGACAAGAAGCGAGGAGGACTCCACGAGGGTTTAACTAAGAACTGCCGATGGCTTCAGCAAACTATGTTTGAGTGAGACCGTCTCTCTGTGGGCTTCATCATTTTATTGAGCCCATCAGAAAATTAATTATATTTATATTTAGTAAATTTTAATTTAAATTTTCAAATCATTTCCTTTCAATTTAATTGTACTTACTAATTATTTGAAAAAATAAATATATCATCATTTTAATATATAATATCCATCAAAAAAAATTTAAAACTTTTTTATAATTAACCTTCCAGCAATAAAGATAGTTTTCTTAAACAAATATTGCATTTCAATATTGTATGTGTGACTCTATAGTCTCTATTAGACTTAGATTGTATTTGGATCGATATATTATTAAGATTTCAAATGTAGAGTAGGTTTTTTGTGAGATTATCTTAAATATGTAAAACTAATCAACTCAATTCATATTTACAGTGGAAAAATGATAGTTTAAACATAAAATAAATTTTTTTCATAAATTAGATAGTAAATTATCTTCCAAAATTTTTGTAACCCGATGAGAGTTTTTTTTTTCGTTCAAATGTATTACGAGTAATTTCGAATACTTGGAGGAATTGCAATGTAATTTTATCAATAGATTTGAAACGTGAAAGTCATCCAAATAATTTGAATTAATTTGTGGGAAAGATTTGAAATCCAAATCCAAGAAATCCTTCCATCTCCCTTCGTTCCAAATTGAGCCTTATAATATTGGTGCAATCGCAAAGTAAAAGGGTTAAATCTTATTTTACTTTTGAGGAAGTTTAAATTTTAATTAGATTGCATGAATACGTAGAAATTAGTTTCTCAAGCACTATTCGGCTCAATTGTAGCTTTCTTGGCACAAGGTCAGTTATACACCTCAAAGTACCAAAATTAATGAAGAAACAAAACAACCAGCTTTGAGACTGACATTCAATTCTTATTGGACTAGCAGTTTCATCCTTAAATAACTATGATTCATGAAATACAAATCGCAAAAAGCACAAGTATAAATAACTTTGCCGTATTAAGCTGATTCCTTCGGGTGGCCTCAAGACGAAAAATGAATACCTTCCGAAGTTACGGCAGCCGCGAGTTAAGAAGCTAAGCGTGAGAATCACCGTCTCTGAGTTTCTGCCTGGCTCTCGTCCTTGTTCGGAATCAAAGTCGAGCTACTATCTGTACTGAATCTTCCCCATCTCCCTTCTGGAGCAGGAGGGCTTTTGTAAGGAGAGACTACTGTTGTGCTTCGACTTCTTGCAGGATCAGAAGGATTTCTTTTACTATATCTATTACTTTCTGCTGGTGTACCTTCTGGCGAGGGATCTACTTGCTGTGAGCTAAAAATACCGTAACTTTTTGTTGATGAAGTGGGAAAACTTGATCGAGACGAATCTTGCCCGGAAAATTCATTACCAGGAACCTCAACTTGCACCGGTGTTCTAAATTGGGGTGATACATCCAAATCAACTTGTGGCTGTTTTCCTCGGTGTGGAACCTTAAAGGGTCCATTCAATGGGTTCTGCGCAGCGATGTCGTCCGAATTGAATGGAGAACACCGAATGCGGCTGCTTGGATGTTTCTTGAGAAGGGACTTCAAGTCGCTGAGGTAGTCTCATTTGACGTGATGCGTTCACACTGAATTGAGGTTGCTTTCCTTGAGCTGGAATCCGAGGAACATTATTTGCGGAGCTCCTTGTATCACACTCACTCGTAGACATCCCAGATCTTGGATCTCTTGAGTATCTGTTAACCATGCCTTGCTTTGGAACCTCCGTGGACGTGGAAGAGGTTGCATGGGCTCGTGCAGACTCATCTATAGGTCTAGAGCTAGCACCTGAAGAAGAGGCTGATGTTGCAATTTCTGACTGATCGTTTCTGGGCAGGTCATGAGATTCATCCTCAATATCAAAAACTGTGTCGACATCTTCAGCATCATGAAAAACAGTCCATTCAGATTTGTTGGTCTGAGCATTTTTATCCAACAATTCTTCAGAATCTGGTACCTCCCCAGTTTCCAAGCAAGCTTCCTCCATATCCCCATTTTCTTCCAAAGGAGATCTTGCAGTCGGCGCAGAGCCACTATATACTTTGATGAAGAGTTTCTTGTTGATTCAGAAGCCTGAGTAGGTTTCTTTCCAGAGCCTTTTTTAGGACCAAATTTGATGTGCCTCACAACCACAAATGCCTGCTTCTTTTCAACTTTTGGTTCACATTCGACGTCTTTTATCTGTGCAAAATAACAACTATGACTTCACGCAGTGATCAGTGAGGAAACACGATATGAAATAATAAGAGCTCTGCATGAGAAGATTAGAAGTGAAATCTTACCAAAGCAGAAAAACGAGATAGTAATGTTTCCAAGTCAACATCCCCGGTAGGCTCAATTGCAGTGCACTATCAAACAACCAGAAAATTAAATAAATTACTTCTGTCTCTCTGTTTTGAATTTTTATTCAGCAATTCTAAAACACGGAGTTCAAAATTGGCTTCCGAGGACCATATGATATTATCTCTCAAGTACTTGCCCTTGCTTAGACAAATGATAAAACAATATGAAACTCAACTCAAAATTTTCATCAATCTAAGAAACTTTAACAAAACAAGATTTTAAACTAAATGGTTTTGTAAAGTTTGATAGGTTCTAATTTTGTTCTTTTATCTGAAATTCTAATCAATGGTGAATGGTCCTGACCCTATCAGAAAATTTAAGTATACCAAGATATCCACCAGGAGAAAAAATGAAGAAAGAGAATGCCTTGACTCGATGACCACTGTCCATGAGTCTCGTGACCATATCTGCTTTCATCTGCAGGTCTTTTTGTTTCTTGAACCAGCAAAGCAATCGGTCCAAAAAGGTAAACATGGTATTAGACGGTGAGATAAGTTACTAACATGTTATGGTTAATCATAAGCATTCCTGCTTTCATTAAATCCCTATCCACGCTCAATGTCATATAGTCTCCCCATGAAAGAGAAAATACATTTTATATTCTTCGGCAACAGAATAAATAGCCGCCAAGAAGATTAACCAAGGACTAAACAAGACACCATCAGACGTATACACACCATCCTTAACAGAATTCTTGTGCAACTCCCCGAACAATGCTGGAGATGTGTAAAGTGGAAAGTTAAGAGGAAAAATCTAAAAACTTACAATTTTAGCAGCAAATCGAACTTCTTTAAATGCTCCCCTCTTAAGCTCAGTCTACAAAAAGCAGTGATAGTCAAGAAACAACTTGAATTCAAAATTCCTAATGATGGCAATCTTTTCAAACATCCACAAAATAAGTTGGGATGACTTCAACCACAGACTAGGAGTTTGTCTCACCAGGTCATGATTAAACATGAACTGTGGTTGATGAGAGAAAATTTGAGTTTTACAACGTTGATACAGGAAAACTTTTTTCACTTGAATATGAAGTCCTACGGGTAAAAAATAAGAATTCTGTAGAAGCCAATTACTCTAGGTTCCACAAAAGAGCACACCCTAGGGTTAAATTGAAACACCAAGAAAAAGTTCTAAATCTTTTGAAGACATTTTAGGTAATTCAATCCCTCATGCTTTTATTGTCTAAGAATATATATGAATAAAGAGATACTATGTAAACAAGATGTCTCTTTCTTACCTTGCTCTTGGCACGTTCTTTGTCCTTCATCTGTCGAAGGTACTTTTCTTTGTTGAAGTCAAAAATTTTGCAAACTGGTGGTTTGGCTAATCTATCAACCTTCATCATGTAAAGCAATAATCTAATTCAGATCCATAAACAGTATAGGAAACAAAATAATCGATAAGAATAGAGAAATTGCATTAATTTGAGGTATCAGACTAGGAGGATTAGGGCCACTTTCTATTTTTAAAAAAAATATTTGGTCAGCCGGTCCTGATGAACGGATGAACGGCAGACCAAGAAAAGCGGTCAGCGGAAGGTTGCAGTTTCTTTAAAAAAATTAAACAGTGGGTGCCGACCACTATTTTAACATTAAAAGATATTTTTTAATTAAAAACCATCCCCATTTACTATTATTTTAAAGTTTATTAAATATAAACAGTACCACTACAAAAAGAATTTCTAATAAATACACACTTCTATTTCTATTTATAAATACGTTTTAAAATATACTACTTTATTTAAATTCTTATGTCCTATATTTACTACAAATACTACCTCCTATTTTCCTTGCATTATTCCTAAATTTACACACTACCACCACCACTAATCTTTTTTCCCAAATCATTTTACTTACATTATTCTTAAATAATTGTAATTATAATAAAAAAACTACAAGTAGATTTTAAATTTAGTAAGATAATTATAAGGAAAAAGAAGTACGTAATACTAAAAAAAATACTAACGGCACAGAGTTTCCTATAGATTTCAACGAATGCTAGTGCATCAATTAAAAAATGTTAATTACAGAATGTAAATGTTAGTTGCGAAAAATAAATAAGTGTTAGTTGTAGAAAAATAAATAAATGGGGTAAATTGCATATATCACCCTTGTGAAATCCCGTGTTAGCTAATAACCCCCTGTGAAAAATTTTTAAGCTAATAACCCCCTGTGATTCTAGATTTGTAGCATACACACCCCTTCTGGCTAAAAAATGACAAAAATGCCCTTGACTTTTATGAACTATTTAATTTATCATTTATTTTATGTAGGGGTATTTTCGTCATTTTTTAGCTGAAAAGAGTGTGTATGCTACAAATCTAGAATCACAGGGGGTTATTAGCTTAAAAAATTTTCACAGGGGGTTATTAGCTAACACGGGATTTCACAATGGTGATATATGCAATTTTCCCTAAATAAATGTTTCTCTCAAAAAAAAAAAAAAGAAAAGAAAAATAAATAAATAAATGTTAAGTGCGATAAATAAGTTGGTGTCAGTTGCATTAAATAAATAACTATAAAACACAATAATACATAAATATAAAGTGCAAAAATAAAAATTTGACCAACAAAATTTACATCATTACTGACTAATGACGTCTTAATTAACTCCTCACTCCGAGTCATGCATTAGTACTTTTGTTCGGATAGTTAAATGAAGAAGTTTGCGCCTTACGGTATAATATGTTATATTTTAAAAAATCACTAAATCGGTAAAATTTTAAAGTATGTTTAAACTGAGTTAAATAATTTTATGTTTTAAGAATTAAAATAGTGTTGGCAGCCACTTTTATTATTATGTTTTTAAGAGCTTCCTTCTGCCGACCTGCGGTTATCTTGGTCGGCCGGTCCCAATGAAAAGGCACCCGAAGAATAATTATTTTTTTAATAAAAAAACACCTTCAGTCATTGCGGAGGGGGCTTTTCCATAAATATAAATAGATATATATATTGTCCTTCCGCCAAACTTCCTTTTATTTTAAAAATGCTCCTAGTTTTGCCATTTTTTGGCATAAGTAAAACCCTTTTTTTAACAATATTTAATTAAAAAGACCAACTACATTTTCAACCATACTCTTCCAAGTCTCAACTCTACCGATCTCAAGACAATCATCCAACATCCCTGTTTGCTTTTTTTTCACATCAAAATGGAGTTGATTTTATTTTATTTTATCCATCACCTACCCTGCACAAAACTCCACAGAATCTCAAACACACAGATAAACATGTTTTTTCCTTATTCAATCAATATGCAAAAGAGTTAATTTATTTCCCAATTTATAGTGAAGGAATGAAATTCATACGAATTCATAAATAGCTGACTTCTAAGCGACAATGCTCATCCATCTCCTCTATTTTCACAAACAGGTCAAAGAAGATGAAAAGGAAAACTTTTATGGTTTGTAGAAGGATCAAACAAATATTGCAAAGGTTTTATGATTTCTATCTTCTTTTATTAAAAAGGCGAATATTTTAGGTGGTATTTGTTTATACTTAAACTGGTAGAATTGATGAATTTCGTTAATTTTGATTCTTATTTGAGAACATGGTAGGCATACTATTAGGAGAGGGAATGACGACTTGAGGCAAAAATCCTTCTATTAGAGCATTAATAGACCGGGCCATCAATTTCAAACACAAGCTTTCTCACCATATGTGCCTTAGAAGATCCCTATTCTGCTCTTTAACATGTCTGACCTACAGCAAGTTCAGATCCAAATAACCACCCAAAGAGTGAGAGGGGGAGAGAGAATCTAACAACAAATGTTCTTAGCAAACTTTACCGATAGGATATTTCAACTACTACAAGCTTCTTTCCTTTTTAGGCCTGTCTCTCATCAATTTTACTGTTTGTTGCAGAATTCTATTCTTAGTTCGACTGTATGTATTAAACAGTCTGACAAGTTCACCTTCAGGTGGAAGAATGTGGTGGAAAAATATTATTTGAAAAATTTATGAAAATGTATTGGATCTTGAATTCTTGATTTTTATATGAAAGGTCTTTTTCTTAAGAAAATAAAAACATTACCCCAACTAAATCCAGCTTCAGGTTTTTAGCTAGTCCAAGTGCGTCGAACCTTGAAATTACTTTTTGGTCTGCAAAACACATAAAAGCAAGCATTTCCAATTCAAAACCAATTCCACAACGTACTGAATGATATTCATCCAAGTGTTTTAAGTATTTTCTTAATTTGACTCAATGTTGTAAATGGCGGGGAGGCGGTGGCGGCCTACCGTCTCGGCTTCCTAGGCGGTTGAATTTTTTAGCAATTTTTTAGGTAATAATATATAATCATGCAATGCAATTACAAATAGTCATAATTTTTTATGTAATATAAGTAATTAAATAATGTTTATGCATAAAGAAGTTTCATGAAATATAAACAAAGTGCAAATAAATATATAAATGCAAACTAACAAGATAATTAAGGTGGTGGATGATGGCGACAGCGACGACGGGCGGCTGGAGGCGATTTGAAGCAGGTGGTGGACACTTGAAACCAAAAGTAAATACAAAAGAGAGTGTGAGATATTTTTATTATATCTAGGGTTTTTTTAAATTGATTGACTTTGACTGGTTTTTAAAATTGATTGGCTTTGACTGGTAGACTAGGATTTTAAAATCATTCACCGTCTCGGCCGTCTGCTCGCCCGCCGAATGGCCTCGGACCGCCTACAGAGATCACCTTAGACAAAGACGGGCGGTCGAGGGCTGCCTACCGCCTAGGCGGCCGCCTCGACTGCCATTTAGAACACTAATTGTCACCAAACATAAAACCAAAAGTTCACCTTTTCTCATCGGCGTGACATATTTAGTTCATAAACCACACAATAACCTTCTCCACAAGCAATCCTTTAAATTCAATAATTCCCCTCGTTCGAGTATATTTTATATGTTAAGTTTGACTAAAAAAAAGTCATATTCAAAGTTCTAACAATATATGGCCCATCATCAGGCCCCTGAATTTCATAACATCAAGAGTTTAGACAAGATCAAGTATCACATACCCATAGCAAAATGCACCCTAAAGGGGGTTCAACTCGA
The DNA here is from genome assembly GCF_033568475.1 of Henckelia pumila. Taxonomy (NCBI): domain Eukaryota; kingdom Viridiplantae; phylum Streptophyta; class Magnoliopsida; order Lamiales; family Gesneriaceae; genus Henckelia; species Henckelia pumila. Next base: position 131,199,084 of record NC_133123.1, on the reverse strand, counting down.
TCATCTAATAAAAGAGAGTTTTCAAGATTACCCGGTAAAATATTCTATTCATGCAAATAATAGTGCGAACAAAGAAATATCTGGGCGATGAAGTTGTATGGGGTCTCGGAATTCCGGACCAGATTCCCAAAATCTCACAGAAGTACAAATATAGTCTCAAAACTCTTGCATGATTAAGTGATGCCGTAACAACAAACAGCAGAATTGCAAGGTCTTGAAAAAGAATTAAAAAAAAAAACAAGGTAAAAGCCTCATATCCCAGACTAAAGTGACATAAGGAACATAAAAGCTCTGTCCCTAGTCCAACAGTCCCAGATTCCACAACCCCATAACCCTGAGTCCTCCACTACAATACTTTCAAGTATCAACACACTCAAATGTAGTATAAACTCTGCATCACAATAACTCTAACCAGTAAAAGAAAAAACCACCTTCACCGGAAACAAGCCTAATAAACTGACTTGTGATTTGCTCATTCAACCTAGGCCCGCTTGTGACTTCTTCCTTCTTCTGATTAGCCTGAAATACATAACCAGGAAACGAACATACAAACATTAATGCGTGATCGTTCAGTGACACAGCCATAAATATGAGCGAGGTGAAAGATTACCTGAGCAGGCACCGCAAAGAATCTGACACTATAGAAAAGCTCCAATTGACTATTCCGGAAGATGAAATCGGGGCTATTCAACCCCGGAATTAAGGTTCTCGAAGAAATGCGTCGGTTGACGATGCCTGATGGAGCTTGATTTAAGGTATAACATCTCTTTAACTCTTTCTGGAGAAGATGAAATTTTGGTTTTGATTGCTTCGCGGTTGTCCAAAACGCCATGCTCATCCGTAAGAATGAAGCAGTAGAACCCTAATGGCACATTGAATTAGTGGAGGATTGTAGTTGGAATCTAACGTTTGTCTCGTTTTTTGTACAACTTTGGATGACTACCAAGCCCGTGATTGTGTACTGTATAAGCGTGAAAATGAGGGAGATCAATCCAGCTTGCAGAGAAGGTATTGTGAATCCTCAGTTCTACAGTGCCAAGGAGAAGACATTCAATTACCCAAAATACCCTCCCCCTACTTACCTTTTCTCCAATCTACTCGAACGTTTTTGGAAAAATCAAAATGGTTGACACTGTAAAGAAATGAAATTTGTTACCGTGTTCGTGTTAAAGCTCTCAGATCTGGACAATTTCTTTACAAAAGTAAATGTGGATCATGGGGGTCTAGAATATTGTTGGATCTTTCCCTTCCTCTGGTGTGACTAATTTCTTGGAAAATTTGCTTCCGTCTCTCTTCCAGGTCCAGGCCCGAATCTTTCTTCCTATTTTTCTTGGGCGAATCCACGTCGACGGGCTTGTGATTTCGGTCGTAGTGAAATCTTGGAGGAAGCTACAAAGGCTTGATGTTTCCTCCGTCAAAAAGCTCATCCGCCGACAAAGAAAGCCTCTCCAGATTCCCACTGAGGATAGATAGAAATTGGGAATGGGATTGGGATTTAGGGAAGATGGTGAGCGACTGTGGACTCCATTGATCTTGGTATGTCCTATATTTCAAAGTTACTTTCGGCCCAATTTTCCCAATAGCAAAGCCCACCCAGTGGTGTTGCTTTTTTTACTTGTATAAATTGTAGAGCAACAAAAGTAATCATTCTTAATATATATCAGTACTCGAAAGCACGCGTTGCATGCTTATGCAATACGTTTTTTTTAAATAAAAAAAATAGAGAACAATTTTGAAAAGTGTTTTTTCATAAATAAATAAATTAAGTTTATGAACGTGATATTTTCGTAAATAAGTAGTTATCAATGGACAAAATAAAATGACATTTTGATAATTTTGTTTGAATCATAATTTTGGTAATTAAATATTTACTAAAAGATAAAATAAAAAAAGTTGGTTATACCGACATTCCAACCCCTCAACTTTAATAAAATAAGAATAGATAGAATATATATATATATATATATATATATATTTGATATGTTGTCCACCTTCGTGTCTATCATTGAGGTATCACTCACATATTGGATGTACAATTTATCACATCCAATTAAAGTATTTTTTTTTTAAATTATATGAATATTTGATAAATTTCACTCAATAATTTAAAGTTTTAAACGCATTTCATTTTAAAATTTTTTTTTAGCATGATGTACCCTCAAAAATCAAATTAAACTCATCAATTATTTTTTTCATTTTTTAAAATTATTTTCAAATAAAATATTTCCCCAAGTATTAAAACTAAAGGGCAATTTTGTCAAGAGGAAAAAACGAGTTATTGAACATAATTAATTAATTTTTGTATATATCAACTTTAGATGTCTACAATTGAATATTTATCACTTGCAACTTGTTTGAAAGGTTATTTTTTGGAGGAGAAACTGAAATTGAAAGAAGATATTTGGTACCACTTGGATAATTTTAAAATGGAACTAAAATCATATTGATTGTTGTAAAATGTAATTTATTTGTGATTTTTTTTCGAGAAAAACTAAATATATTAAACCAAATCACTTAGATTAATTACATCATAAACAACAGAAGGCAGAGGAATCACTCTGCCCTCTCGAACAAACAAAGAACCAGCGTTTCTTAATTATATTTGTGATTAATTATGTTAAAGAAATTTAAAAAATAAATATTTAATTTGGATAAAATATAAAAACAATGTATATATATTTTTTATTTAAAAATATAAAAAGGTTCAAACTGATGATTTTAATTTCATATTCTCTTCTAATATCCAAGTGGTTCATAATATCATCTCTCAATTTCAAATTCTCTTTTAAAAGACCAAATCATTTTAAAAAAATGTTATGTAAAAAATTTAATTAAGTTAATAAATCCTTTTTTCATTTGACAAAATTGTCCCTTTAGTTTTAATATTTAGAGAAATATTTTAATTAATTAAAAAAGAATACAAAATGATGGTTTTAATTTAATTTGACAGTGCATTATACCAAAAGTACATTTTAATTGTGAAGTGTGCTAAGAAGCCATGCATGTTGCCAAATATCCCAAACATATTTTAAAGAATAGATTTAAAATGACTTACTAATTGAGAACTCTTGTTTGGTTAAAAGAATACCTTTAAATTGAGGACGATAAAATTTTAAATACATGGATATAAAAATTACGCAAATGAGTGGCGTATTCAAAAGTTGTTTGTTTGTGCAATTAGTCTTTTATAGATCATTGTTTTTGGAGATTAGTCGATTTTCATGTAAAAATATGATCGATCATATTGAAAATATTATTTGGATAACGTGTGATTTTTTAAAAGGATAAATCTAGATGGCTAGAATCTGGCCACACAGAAAAATTAATTAAAAATAATTAATGATATTTATATGTAGAAAATGACTAATTAGACCTTATTTATTGAGAGCTTAATCTTCTCCCATCAAATGACATGTGTCATTTTTATAATGGGAGTTGATATTTACACTCCATTTTGTATTATTTGCACTTCACTTGTGAGTAAATTGACACATATTTTACACATGAAGTGGAGTGTAAATATCAACTCCCTTTTATAATTTATTGTTCTTGTTTTTTTTTTCCAACACATTGGAACTCTAAATTTTTTTTCACCCATCATTTTTGGTGTTTTAGAGGAAAAAAACTCTTATTCTACTTCTTATTTATTTATTTCATTTTGTTTTTTTGTTTTCTCTTCTTTCTTTTTTTTGTTTTCTTATATATTATTTATTATTCACTCTTTTTTATACATGTTTATTACCACAAATTATAGAACTAACAAATATATTATTTATTAATTTATTATAAATAATGTAATAAATAGTTGATTATATATTAAAAATAAAAAAAACACAATTATTTCATAATTTACAATTATAAATTATATATATTAAAAATTATTATAATAAATTTTCAATTTCATATATTAAAAATTATTATAATATACTAATGACTAAAAAATGTTATGATAAATTAAAAAAAATGACTCAATGAATTCATAAGTTAGGAAAACTCAAAGTTAAATTCGATATTATTTTTTAACAATCACATATCTACATCCAGCTAAACTTAAAATATCAGATAACATTTTAAGAATTAAACAAATGAACAGGTAACATTACATGTTACATGTCATATTTAGGGATGGCAACGTCCGACCCCGTGTCAAACCCGCCCCGCTCGGGACAGGTTCACACCCGGTCAAACGGATTTTGAGGCAGGACGGGTCCGAGTCAATGAGTCTGCGGCGGGTCGCGAGTTTGGATGGACCCGTACCGCATATATATGTATATAATATATTATAAATGTATACTATATATATGTATATATATATATATATATTTGTATATATATTATATACACAATATGTACACTGGACAATATATATATATGATAAATTTATATAATATATATTGTACATATTATATATTTATATGTGCACTATATATATAAATATAATATGATATACCTACTATATGTACATAAATAATATGTGTATACATATATTGCAGTAATATTTAAAAATATTATATGTACATTGATAAGTGCATTTTGTGTGTATTATTTCGTGATAGGTTATTATCTATTTTGTGTGCATTCATATTATTTTTATGTATTTTTATTTGTTTTAGTGCATGTGTGTGTATTTCACTCATCGGGTTAATTTTGTAGGAAAATGAATTTTTGAAGAGTGAATTACAGAGCAGCTTTGGTCGAAAAATCAAATTTAATTTTAGAGAGATCCAAATTCGATCTGCACCGTTCAGAATAAAGTTCAAGATTTTTGAAGCTGCTGTCCAAATTTCAGCTCGATCCGACGGCTAGAACTTGAGATATTAATTTTTCAAAATCGTCGCTCGCAGCAGAATTTTTGTACTGCGCGCGCGCGAATCGGAGTTACAGACCTCTGTTTTTTTGTTCTGCGCGCGCGCGAGACCTATTCCGCGCGCGCGTGTTCTGGCGTCAGATTTGTTCCGAAAATTCCTTGTTTTGAAAGGAAATTAATTGGTAGGCGTTCCGGACCATATATATAGAAGATATAACATATTTTTGGGGGTTCGGAAGTTCCAGAAGGCAGACAACACAGAGGAGGCGGCTACAAGGCTTGGGAGAGAAGATTTCTTCTTTCTTTTCTTCTTCTTATTTTTATTTTTGAATTATTGTTTTTAATTATTGAGTAGTTTATTTTCAACCAAGACGGCGTGATTGGACCGAACAAATTTATGTAGAAAACTTGGATGTTTATTTGGGATTTTTCAGAGTTTATTTTATTTTATTGATTGTCAGATTTATATTTGTCTTGTGAATAGTCTGATCAACTGTTTGCTTGCATATTAATCGATTCCAAGTCGACAGATGAGGTATTGATTTCGATCACTCTGATAATTAACATATTGTAAAACCAACTAGAAATAGAATTTGGTTTCAGTGTGCGGTTTGGGTGTAAACTGAATTTTCATAAATATTTAATGCATTCAAATTTGATTAAAATTACGAAAGATTAGTTTATCAATATTTGAATAGGTTTGATTGTTCTAGAAATAGTCCTTTGAATAAATTAAGAGAATTCCCGTGAATTAAGATTAAATCTGAGTCCTGAATCGACTACATGTTACATGATTTGTTCGGTACCTACGTGTGTCTTGGTTGTCTTTGTTTTAATTATTTTTATCTTTAGTTATTTTTTTAATTCTTATTTCTTAAGCAGTTTTTATTATAAATTCTTATTTTATTTAAATCAAATTGATATTTATGATTTTTTCTAGATTAAGCTAAATAATTAATTCTTGAGAATTGACTGCAGTCCCTGTGAGATCGATACTTGGACTCTCAGTCCACTTTACTATAACTTGACCTGGTACGCTTGCCAGTAGATTCATATCACACCGATTTAGCCGGTCAAGTTTTTGGCGCCGTTGCCGGAGACTGTTTAGTTAATATTAGGATAGATTATTTGCTTGATACTAGACCTTTTTTTTCTAGCATTTTTTATTTTTAATTATTAATTATATTTATTTTTCTTACTTGTGAGGTACTTGAAGATGGATCATCGACAGGTGTTCACAAGGTTTGGCCAACAATACTCAGAGCCATTCTTTGCTTCTTGGGGAAGATTCAATTATTTGGCAGACAAATTTTGGTGCCATGATTTTTCAAACTACACTGTAGTTCAGATTTTGTATGGTGGTTTGGATGCGACAACAAAGAGTTGGGTTGATTATGGAGCTTTGGCTACTGGCAGTCATTTGTTCAACGGATATTACGACAGTGCGATGCACTTGTTAAATGATATGGCAGATTTTTACTACCATTGGCATTGTGATCCTTCACTGCAGGGTTGGAGTCACCAATATCCTCCACAATTCAACTCCACAAATCAAGAAGAGTGTATAGGGCGTTCTTAGGATCATGTGGCTCAGTTGGAGAATATTGTGCGACAACAGACAGAGATAAATCAGTTCTTGGAAAGCCAGATCAACTCTTTGAGTCTTCTGGATGAGCAGATTGCGCTTCTTAGAGAACCAATTTTTGAGATCTGCCAAGAGAATGAAATAATTGAGTCAGATCATGAGAACATAATTTTTGAGGAATCTTCTTGTGAAGATGAGCCAGAAGTGACAGTGGAGGAGGAGGAGGAGGAGGAAGTATTCAAGGTGAAAGATTTGACCTCGTTAATGGACTTTACATGCACACCACTTGAAGATCCATTCTTGCCATTGACGCCACCTCCAGCATATTCCATCCTCTATGAGCTTCAGCCTAGATTCGGAGTCTCCTTCCAAAAGAAAAATTTTAGACCAAGTGTTGTTGGACCGACGAGCTTACAAAGTATATATCACGCCAAGCTTGAGGGCGAAGAAAATCAAGACCCATGCGTAGAGTCGTATGATTCTTACTATGGGCGGCAGCCGCTCTTTGATGGTTTCTTCTGCATAGTCGGGTTGTAGACTATAAACTTAGTGCTGACTGGGAGGCAACCCGGTGTTCTCTTTTCATTATTTTTTTTTTATTTTTATTATCTTTTGCTAATCCAATGCCTTACCTGTCGCCTTTATATGTGCAGTATATTGCCCCGCCACCAGAAGTTGTCGTTGGACTTTTACAAAGGAGGAAAGGACGAATATAAAACCGAGGGAGTGTTATTTTTTTTTTTCATTATGTGTTTGTTTCCCATTCTGTTCATTGTTCTGAAGCATTGAGGGCAATGCTTTGGATAAGTATGGGGGGAGGGGGGTAGATTAGTTTTGTTTGTTTTGTTGTTTTGCATTCATATGGTTTAGTTTATTGCATATAGTTTGTATTCATGCATATCATTATGTTTTGTGTTTATGTTGTGTGAATAAGTAGAATGATGACTATTGGCCGATGATGATAGAGTTGTCGAGACAAATTTTTTTTTTAGAAAATGTTGCTTTTGATTGAACATGAGAAGCTGCTGGTTGAATCGTGAATCTTTTTAAGCACGCATGTTAGACTGGTGTAGTGTAGCGAAGTAATTGATGAAGTTCGTGTTTGTTTGACCATTGCACGACAATAGGTGTTTGTTGTTCATGATAGTGCTTTAGATTCTTGATAGTTAGACATTGCATGTATGATCTTGGGCGTACCTATAAAATTTTTGAAAAACTTTTTGTTGAAAATTAAGTTAACTCCATCCGGGTTACGAGCAGAGATTGAAATCCTAATCTCTTGTTCTTGACTAAGTATGCGGATTCCATGGGGTTGAAAATTTGAAATTTTAAAATAACAATTTCATCCGGGCTTGGGCAATGATTGAAATCCTAATCTTTGTTTCATAGCTAAGTTTGCGGGTTAAATGGAATTTATGCTCCATCCGAGCTATAGACGAGAGGATTGAAATTCGAATCATATCTTAGTTATAGCTAAGTTTGCAGATAATTATTGGAGCTTATTAAAAATATCGGGTGAAAAATTCGGAGGTACGTAATTAATCTCAAGAAAGTACATGTTTTTGTTTGGGATTGTTGGGATGACGGAGTGCTGGATTGTGATACTTACACTGATTTGTCATAGGTCGCTAAGCATTCTTAGGACAAATTCTTTTGAAGTTGCACGAAACTGGAATGACATGACACACACACATGTTTACGTTAAACTGACAGTGTATTGTGAACAATCAGAAGTTTTTATGGTTTTTAGTTGTTGAATTTGAAACTAATCGGAGGATATGTTGTTCATGATTCATTCTTACTTATATTTTTGTGTGCATATTGTTTTTACATGTCTTGCTCGAGGGCGAGCAAGGTTTAAGTATGGGGGTGTTGATAAGTGCATTTTGTGTGCATTATTTTGTGATAGGTTTTTATCTATTTTGTGTGCATTCATATTTTTTTATGTATTTTTATTTTTTTTAGTGCATGTGTGTGTATTTCACTCCTCGGGTTAATTTTGTAGGAAAATGAATTTTTGAAGAGTGAATTACGGAGCAGCTTTGGTTGAAAAATCAAATTTAATTTTAGAAAGATCCAAATCCGATCTACACCGTTCAGAATAAATTTCAAGATGTTTTGAAGCTGCTGTCCAAATATCATCTCGATCCGACGGCTAGAACTCGAGATATAAATTTTTCAAAATCGTCGCTCGCAGCAGAATTTTTGTACTGCGCGCGCGAGAATCAAGCTCTCTCGCGCGCGAATCGGAGTTACAGACCTCTATTTTTTTGTTCTGCGCGCGCGCGTGTTCTGGCGTCAGATTTGTTCCGAAAATTCCTTGTTTTGAAAGAAAATTAATTGGTAGGCGTTCCGGACCATATATATAGAAGATATAACATATTTTTGGGGGTTCGGAAGTTCCAGAAGGCAGACAACACAAAGGAGGCGGCTACAAGGCTTGGGAGAGAAGATTTCTTCTTTCTTTTCTTCTTTTTACTTTTATTTTTGAATTATTATTTTTAATTATTGAGTAGTTTATTTTCAACCAAGACGGCGTGATTGGACCGAACAAATTTATGTAAAAAACTTGGATGTTTATTTGGGATTTTTCAGAGTTTATTTTATTTTATTGATTGTCAGATTTATATTTGTCTTGTGAATAGTCTGATCAACTGTTTGCTTGCATATTAATCGATTCCAAGTCGACAGATGAGGTATTGATTTCGATCACTTTGATAATTAACATATTGTAAAACCAACTAGAAATAGAATTTGGTTTCAGTGTGCGGTTTGGGTGTAAACTGAATTTTCATAAATATTTAATGCATTCAAATTTGATTAAAATTACGAAAGATTAGTTTATCAATATTTGAATAGGTTTGATTGTTCTAGAAATAGTCCTTTGAACAAATTAGGAGAATTCCCGTGAATTAAGATTAAATCTGAGTCCTGAATCGACTACATGTTACATGATTTGTTCGGTACCTACGTGTGTCTTGGTTGTCTTTATTTTAATTATTTTTATCTTTAGTTATTTTTTAATTCTTATTTCTTAAGCAGTTTTTTTATAAATTCTTATTTTATTTAAATCAAATTGATATTTATGATTTTGTCTAGATTAAGCTAAATAATTAATTTTTGAGAACTGACTGCAGTCCCTGTGGGATCGATACTTGGACTCTCAGTTCACTTTACTATAACTTGACCTGGTACGCTTGCCGGTAGATTCATATCACACCGATTTAGCCGGTCATACATGTATATTATTAAATACTAGCGTCTTTGAACACGTAACACGTGTGCATATATTATTTGTATTTTAAAATATTATATTTTGTGAGATGAAAAATTGATTGGAAAAAATTTGATTTTTATTATAATTTTAAAATATAAAATAAATTGACCAAGTTATGAGAAACATAATTGATAATATATAAAATTAATGTTATTTTATAAGGGTAGATTTTTTGGATTAGTGGTAGTTAATAAAAGTAAATATGGAAGTTCACATAAATATACCAAAAGTAGTTATTATACTACCCTCTTGCTTTATTATATAGTAATAGATATGCATGGTATATACACACACACACACAATATATAATGCATGTATATATATATATATATATATATATATATATATCATCTAATATATATACATGTTTATTTAATTATAAATATTATTAATAATATATTAAAGTGTTTAATTAAATATAAAACGGGTCCACGAGTTGGACCCGCCGGGTTTTGATGTGAGGCGGGATCGGTCCGGGTCCGGATTTTCCTTTGCGGGGCTGGTCTCGGGTTCGACCAAACCCGCCCCGTTGTCATCCCTAGTCAGATTCTCTAACACTCACCGCATGTACTGTTATAAAAAAACTATCAGAGCCACGTGGTGTTACAATTTTTTACAATGGTCATCTTGCATATTATTTAGCCGTTCAAAGACAAAATATTCTTATCATTGTAAATAATATATATGAATAGAACGAATAAATTATTGCATACTTGTTAACAAATCAATAAGTTCAACTAATATTTTCATTTTTAACTTTGGTTTCATAATTTAATTATTTAATTATTTTGAAAAATATCAAATATAACTATGAAAATTAAATAACTAATGTACGATATTCTTGGTGCGTTTAATTTAATTTTTTATTGTAATAAAATAATAATTTTTAAAATAATCACGACTCACGACAAAATAATAAATAATAAAATTTATAAATAAATTAAGATTAGATGTCCAATTGAACGTTTTTTTATGTCTGTAAAATTAATTTTCAATTACTATTAGGATTAACTATTAGAAAAGTAATGAAAAGATTAACCATTAGAAAATTACGTAATAAAAAAATAACACTCAAGTTAGTATAGTACACAATTGAGAAGAAGTAGAAGGAAAAACATAAAAGCCTCTTTAAAAAGATATAAGTATAAAAAAATTAAAGTAAATCACATTTGAACTATCTGAAAAGAATTTAAAAAGCTTATAACTTTTTACAAATTTATATAATCCAATATAAATTTTAGTAATAGAATAATAAAAGTATTATAGCTAGTTAACTCTAACAAAATTAAATATTTTTTAAACTTTATTTACTTGACGAGATTGAGTCATATTCGTTTAGTAATCCAACATTAATCAAATCCAATCAAATATTTACTTAATTTTATTTATCCATATAATAGCTTTATTAAAATACTATAGTTTCTTTATAATAGTTATTAATTAAAATTAATAAAAAATAAAATCGGTATTTATAATTTTATATCTAATTTAATTCATCAAAATAAACATAATATTATTTAATTTATCAATCATTATTCCATATACCCTCCCTTTTTTTAATCAATCTAATCCAATTTTTCTCAACCAACAAGTAATAAAAAAATTTTCTAACTCATTTGATTAACTTATAAACAATAATATCAATAAATCGACACGTCCACGTATATCAGCAATTCGTGTCGGTAAATTATATTTAAAATATTTAAAAAAACAAACAAAACAAAATCACACCATATTAAATATTGATTTGTGTTAAAGAGAACCAGTAACTGATGTCAACATATATTACAAGTTATATGTACTAGTAATATTATAAATATACAAGTTGTATAAATTATTTCGAATTAATGTATACCTCGTGATTAATTGAATAACTGATATTAGTGATCTATTAAATATCACCTAACATTATACACGTGTAAATTATTTCAAAAATAAATTGATAAACATGGTTAATTGAGTCACATATAAGAGCAAAATGGATGAATAAAATTATATGCTTTAATAAAAATTAATTCATTTGTTTTTTTTTTTTTTGCTTCAGATAGAATTTTTTTTTCTAAAACGAAGAAAATAAAATACATATAGTGTTTTGTTATTTTGTTAGAATTTAATATGATATTTTAATACTTGCAAAAATACTGAGATTCGATGAAAAAGATTTTTTTTTATTTTTATATTTAAAAATAGATATATTGATATCCATAATTAAATATTTCTATAATAATTTATTTTTTAATAATATTACCCCAAACTGAATTCGAATTAGTTTAACTAAAAAATTGACTATCTTAAATTTTAATCAATATGCATTTACCTTTTTAAATGAAAAATATGAAAATTTACACTTAAAAATATATATTTTTATAATGATATATGTTTTAAATAAAATAAATTTATTTAAATCGATAATTTTTGTTATATATCAATATTTTATAAATACTAGATGCTTTTGGATTATAATAAAAAAAGAAGTGAAAGAGATATTAGTGGTTATTTTGAGTAATAGATAATATAAAATATTTATTTATTAAATTTAAATATGTAAAACAAAATCTAGGAGATGATTGGATGTCTTTTCAACTACTTTCTTGGAAATGCAATCAATTATTGTGGTGAGAGATATAATTTTCAATTTAAATACAATAATAGGTGAAAATGTTATAATTGTCATATAAAATATAATATTACATTAACACCCTTAATAATAAACCTCAAAATTACCAAAAAATCCATTCTAGCTGGCCAGATTCTAGCCATTTAGCACTGTCCTTTTTAAAATTAATATTACAAATATATTTGCAATAATGAATTTGTATACAAACACTTTGTGATTAATAATGTGGTGTAATCATTTATTAGGTAACAACTAATATATATATATTGGAAATTATATATTAAAATTAGATTGAAAATTATTGTGATGGTGATGTGATGATATTTTAATTTTTGATTATGTAATGGATGACATATTTATTTTTGGACATTTCTCAATTGAGGATCTATAAATAGACCTCAACATTTGTGAAGAAAGAACACAAGTTAAGAGATAAGATTTTATTAGTGTTTGATTTGATATATATTTTGAGTTTTAGAGTTTTTAGTTTTTACCATAAATTTTTACTTTTCACAACACGTTATCAGCACGATCGCTCGAAGGTTCTCTATAATTTTCGACGCTCCAAAACACAAAGAGAAGACAAAAATATTTAACAAGTAAGTATATTTATTTTATTGTTTATTTATTTGTTGTGTATATATTTAATATATAATATCATGTTATTATCAGACATGATAAAAAAAATAAGTTTTTTAAAAAAAACTTGTTATAAATCCTGGGAGGATGTTAAGACGACATCCCACACTCCCAGTAAGGGATACGACAAGTATAAAAGCTTCTAAGATTTTTAAATAATAACGTGATATGATTATACATTAGTGCTTATATAATTTTATTGTGTAATTATATTTGTATAATTTTATATTATTATATAAGAGGCTGTCTATGACACCGACCTTATAATAACGTGATATGTTAAGACGACATCCCACACTTCCAATAAGGGATACGACAAGTATAAAAGCTTCTAAGATTTTTAAATAATAACGTGATATGATTATACATTAGTTCTTATATAATTTTATTGTGTAATTATATTTGTATAATTTCATATTATTATATAAGAGGCTGTCTATGACACCGACCTTATAATAACGTGATATGATTATACATTACTGCTTATATAATTTTATTGTCTAATTATATTTATATAATTTCATGTTATTATATAAGAGGCTGTCTATGACACTGACCTTATAATAACGTGATATGATATATATTTTATTGCGTATATTTAATTATGATTATCATTATATGCATCACATGATTATCACAAATTTTTATTCAACACATACTCGATTTTTTCTTACCCCCAACGGTAACAAACGGCTAGTTTTTGCCCTATAAATATGTTCACTCAAACTCATTTTCAATCACACCAAATTCACTCTTTCTCTCAAAATAATTTCTCCTCGATTTTTCGAAGATGAAGATGATGGCATTTATAAGGCTATTTTTCATAACGACTATGATCATCATGCTCACGAGTCTTGTACTCACCAGCGATTTTCCACCACATACTTTTTTTTTATTTATACACGCACTTGTAATCTTCGTTATTCCATTATTTTGTATTGTCGTACTAATAGAAATTAACTAATAAAATGCATTGTTATTTTTTTAGTACCACCATGTCAAATTTGGCAAAGATTGAATTTGTTGCGCTCGATATCACTGGAAAGAATTGTATGCCATGGACTCTCGATGTAGAGATGCATCTTGAGTCATTGGGTATAAGTGATACCATCAAAGAAAATAATATATCATCCTCACAAGAAAAGACAAAGTCTATGATTTTCTTACGTAGACATCTTGATGAAGGATTGAAATGTGAGTATCTCACAGAAAAAGACCCAATGATTATATGGAAAGGGCTGAAAGAAAGATTTGAGCATATAAGGAAAGTTATACTCCCGACCGCCCGTGATGAATGGAATACGTTGAGATTCCAAGACTTTAAAAAAGTCAGTGATTACAATTCTGCGATGTATCGAATAGTCTCGCAATTGAAATTTTGTGGGCATGTTGTTACTGAGATGGAAATGCTTGAAAAAACATTTTCCACATTCCACGCATCAAATATAACTCTACAACAACAGTATAGAGTGCATGGATTTTTGAGATATTCTGAACTCATCGCATGTCTTCTTGTGGCGGAAAAGAACAACGAATTGTTAGTAAGAAATCATCAATCCCGACCCACTGGTTCAACGGCATTTTCAGAAGCAAATGTCGTAATTAAAAATGAAAACCAAAATCAAAGGCATAGACAATATTTTGGTCATGGACGAGGTCGAGGAAGTGGGCGTGGACGTGGACGTGGACGTAAAAATTATCGCGATCGTGGTCGTGGCCGTGGATATAAAAATAATCGAGATAGTTATTTCAATAACTCATCTCAAAAGAACGTCACGAATCACCCACCAAAAAGGCAGCATGAAAATACGAGTGAAAATGAAAATCACTCAAAAAGATCTGAGAGTGTTTGTTATAGATGTGGCACTCCAGGACATTGGTCACATATTTGTCGAACCCCTGAGCACCTATGTAAGCTCTATAAAGAATCGACAAAGGGGAAAGGAAAAGAGACCAATTTTATTGAAAATAGTGACCATTTAATTGGTTCAACTAGTTTCAATGCTGCAGATTTTTTGAATGATTTCGAAGACATTGATTAAAAGATTGGTGGGACTAGATTGTAACAAATTTGTATTTTTCATGCATTCTTGTATTATAAAGCATGTTATATTTTGCATTTGTATTGTACTTAATTTTTCTTTATTGCATTTTAGTGAAGTTTGATATGGAAAATGCTATGAGCAAACATGGAAATAATATCATGGAAATTTGCATACCGGATAGTGGTACAACGCACACTATTCTGCGAGATGAAAAATATTTCATGGAAATAAAACCAACAAAAATAATGGTGAATACCATATCAGGTTCTGTAGACTTGATTGAAGGTTGTGGTAAAGCACAATTTTTGTTACCAAATGGTATAAAATTTCGGATAAATGATGCTTTATATTCACCACAATCGAAAAGAAATTTGTTGAGTTTTAATTACATATATTCTCATGGATATGATACTGAGACGATAACTGATGAAAATCAGAAATATATGTGTCTTACCACATATAAATCAGGAAAGAAATATGTGGTTGAAAAATTATCAATGCTCCCTACTGGATTGCATTATACACATATAAGGTCAATCGAATCAAATATGGTTGTTAATAATTCTTCAATATTAACCAATTGGCATGATCGATTAGGACATCCTGGTTCAATAATGATGCGAAGAATTATTGAAAATACACATGGTCATTCATTGAAAGACCAGAAGATCTTTCAGAATAATAAGTTTCAATGTAAAGCATGTTCTCTTGGAAAATACACATGGTCACTCATATTTCTTGAACGTATTCAGGATGATATTTGTGGGCCAATTCATCCACCATGTGGACCATTTCGATATTTTATGGTATTGATCGATGCCTCCAGCAGATGGTCACATGTATGCTTATTTGTCAACTCAAAATGTGGCATTTGCAAGATTAATGGCTCAAATAATAAAATTGCGGAATCAATTTTCCGATTATACAATCAAGAAAATAAGACTTGATAATGCTTGAGAATTTACTTCCCAAACTTTCAATGAATATTGTATGTCAATGAGAATTACTGTTGAACATCCTGTTGCTCATGTTCATACACAGAATGGATTAGCTGAATCATTGATTAAACGTCTACAACTGATTGCTAGACCAATGATTATGAGAACAAAACTCCCTATTTCTATAAGGGGAAATGCAATTTTACATGTTGCGGCATTAATTCGCATCAGACCAAGTGCATATCATAAATTCTCCCCATTGCAACTTGCATTTGGTAAAGAACCAAATATTTCTCATCTGAGAATTTTTGGATGTATGGTATATGTGCCTATTGCACCACCTCAACGAAAAAAAATGGGTCCTCAAAGAAAAATCGGTATTTATATCGGTTATGATAGCCCATCAATCATTCGATATCTTGAGCCTCAGACAGACGATGTGTTTACAGCACGCTTTGCTGATTGTCATTTTAATGAATAAATCTTCCCAATGTGGGGAGAAAAGAAACACATCGAAAAGGAAATCACATGGTATGTGCCATCATTGTTACATTTGGATCCAAGGACCAAACAACGTGAGAAAGATGTACAACAAATTGTGCACTTGCAAAGAATTGCAAATCAAATTTCAGATGCATTTGCAGACACAAAAGGGGTAACAAAATCATATATACATGCTGTAAATGCCCCTGCTCAAATTAAAATTCCAAAGAAACAAATTGAAGACACTCATGATGTCATAAAACGCTTGAAGCGTGGAAGGCCAGTCGGTTCCAAGGATAAAAATCCTTGGAAAAGAAAAGGCATAGAGAAACACGATGATCATAAAATAGAAAATGGTGTTCCAGAAGAAACACCTTATGATGAAAATATTCTGTCAGAACCACAAACTGACAAGAATCGTGAAATCTCTATCAATTATATTAATACTGGAAAAATATGGAACCGAAAAGATATAGAATATATTGATGAGATATTTTCTTATAATGTGGCATGTGACATCATAAATGAAAATGAGGATCATGAACCAAAATCTTTTGGAGAATGTAAAACTCGTCATGATTGGGCCAAATGGAAAGTTGTCATCCAGGTTGAATTGGATTCGCTAAATAAACGTAATGTTTTTTGACCTATAGTCCTCATACCTAAAGGTGTAAAACCTGTTGGATACAGATGGGTTTTTATTCGAAAGCAAAATGAGAAAAATGAAATAGCAAGATATAAAGCTAGACTTGTTGCACAAGGTTTTTCTCAAAGGCCTGAAATTGATTATGAAGAAACGTATTCTCCTGTTATGGATGCAATTATGTTTCGATATTTGATTAGTTTGGCCGTGTCTGAAAATTTGAAAATGTGTCTTATGGATGTTGTTACAGCTTACTTATACGGATCACTTGATAGTGATATATACATGAAAATCCCTGAAGGATTTAAGATGTCTGAAACACAAAGTTTAAAACCCAGAGAATTTTATTCTGTAAAATTGCAAAGATCATTATATGGGTTGAACCAATCCGGCCGAATGTGGTATAATCGGCTAAGTGAGCACTTGATGAAAAAGAGATATGTAAATGATCCAATATGCCCTTGTGTTTTCATCAAGAAAACAACATCCGGATGTGTAATTATTGTTGTATATGTTGATGATTTAAATATCATTGGAACGAATAAAGAAATTCAAGAAGTTATGATGTACTTGAAAGAAGAATTCGAAATGAATGATCTTGGGAAAACCAAGTATTGCTTGGGTTTGCAAATTGAACAAAAAGAATGTTGAATTTTTGTTCACCAGGAAAAATATACAGAAAAGATCCTTAAACATTTTAATATGGATAAATCAAATCCATTAAGTACTCCAATGGTTGTAAGATCATTAAACATAGAAAAGGATCCATTTCGTCCATGTGAATATGATGAAGTTATTCTTGGTCCAGAAGTACCATATCTAAGTGTCATTAGTGCCCTTATGTATCTTGCAAATTGCACTAGACCTGATATATCTTTTGCTGTAAATTTATTTGCAAGATTCAGTTCATATCCAACAAAAAGGCACTGGAAAGGAATTAAACATATATTCCGTTATCTACGAGGAACGACAGATTTGGGACTTTTGTACTCAAAAGACACCAATCAAAGTATCATTGGTTATGCTGATGCTGGATATTTATCTGATCCACATAAAGCATGTTCCCAAACCGGATATGTATTTACTTGTGGAGGCACAACAATTTCTTGGCGTTCACAGAAACAAGCACTAGTAACAACTTCATCAAATCACGCCGAGATTATTGCGCTACATGAAGCAAGTCGTGAATATGTTTGGCTAAAATCAATGACACAATATATCCAAACTTCTTGTGGATTATCAGTAAACAAGAATCCTGTGACGCTGTATGAAGATAATGCTGCATGTATTGCTCAAATGAAATAAGGATACATCAAAAGTGACCGAACCAAACATATCCCCCCAAAGTTCTTTGTCTACACTCAAGAGCTTGAGAAGAATAAAGATATTGATATCTGTTACATTCAATCAAGTGAGAACTCATCAGATCTCTTCACAAATGCGCTTCCTACGGCAATATTCAGAAAGCATATATATAATATTGGGATGCGAAATCTACAGCGTATGTGAAGAATCGATCGTATTAACATGAGGGAGAGTTTACGTGGCTGCACTCTTTTTTCCTTGCTATGGTTTTTATCCCACTGGGTTTTTTCTAGTAAGGTTTTTAACGAGCCAGTATACAAACACGTAATATCACGATCATCATCACAAGGGGGAGTATTGGAAATTATATATTAAAATTAGATTGAAAATTATTGTGACGGTGATGTGATGATATTTTAATTTTTGATTATGTAATGGATGACATATTTATTTTTGAACATTTTTCAATTGAGGATCTATAAATAGACCTCAACATTTGTGAAAAAAGAACACAAGTTTAAAGAGAAGATTTTATAAGTGTTTGGTTTGATATATATTTTGAGTTTTAAAGTTTTTAGTTTTTACCATAAATTTTTACTTTTCACAACAATATATATATATATATAGGAATTTATATTATGTAATAATTGTCAAAGAATTTGAGGGCACCCCAAAATCAGCATATACATGAATGCCTTTGAAAATTTTCAAAAATTATGAGCATCTCGGTTGTTAAACAAAGTGCAGATACTTATGCCGGTAACTCTTTTTCTAGGCCTTGAAAATCTAATTTGCACTTCCCATCATCATCAAACTTTGACCTTGAATCAAAATAAAAGAACACAGCATAAAATATTTAAATTCTACACATGTATTAAACATTCTTAACCAAGAGAAAAAAAAATCATTTAACTCCTACTTTTAACCAATCTGCATCATCTTGTGTTGCCGAAAAGACGATCAAACAACATTACGACTCAAATTTAGTTGCATCTAAGGGTGAAAATTTATCAATGTATGTGGAGTCCACTAAAAAAATAGTAGATCATACATGTACTATTGATAAATATCCACCTTTAGATTCTTTTTGGATAGTGCTGATACATGTAAGATCTAATTTATCACAAAAATGACTTTACCATAATTATCACCAACTCAAGTTTAACTTCCATATTCACTAAAAAGAGGGGGGAAATCAATCAAAATTTCCGCACCATGGCCAGTAAAGAATTTTTTTTTTTTTTTTGAAAGAACCAGTAAAGAAATTAAAGTAGGAATAAGAAGAGGATATTATACATTTTCTCCTCGAACTACTTACTCACACCCAAACTAGAACAAATGCTTAGTCTCATATCTTTACCTATCAGCAACAATATCGAGTAAGAAAACACATATGATCATAAAAAATAAAAAAAACAAAACAAAAATTAACTCTAAAACGTTATATGTTAGAAGGTCTAGTCTTTGTTATACATACCAAAGGACAGAAATAAGTATCCTTTCTCATTTTGTTTCACGATGTCTGAATATTTGTGTGTCAATCACATTTGATGATTATTCATACCACTTCGATCGTTCCCAATTTAGGGAGTGTTTGATAGAGCTTTTACAAAGTGTTTCTCAGCTTCTAGCTGCATAGAAGTGCTTTTGAGTGTTTGTAAATGTTAAATTCTGCTTTAACTTCTACAACTTTTACCCAAAAACAAAAAGCTAAAATTTGATTATTTTTTTTTGGTTTCTGCTTTTTTGTTTAAGGTATAAAATTACAAGTTGACATATATACCTTTAATAAACTTATCATATTACATATATATGCTTTTATTATTATTTTTAAATATTTTTAAATTTTACATTATTATTACAAGTATTTTTTTTAAAAAATATTTTTTAAATTTTACATTTTTATTACAAACATTTTTTCAAAAAATATTTTTTAAAATTTTACATTATTATTACAAGCATTTATTTAAATATATATATATATATATTGCATTTTCATACATTTTTGTACATATCTTGTATATTTATACAAATTTTTTTATTTTTTATATTTTATTTTTATTAATATTATATATTTTTCAAGTATTCATCTTATAAAAAATAAAATATTTTTGATACAAAATTCATAATATAAAATAATATATAAACTCATTTTTTATAGTGTGAGTATCAAAAATTGAATAATCAAATAAGGGCATGGTTGTCATTTAGTTAAAAAATTAAGCTTGAAATCAATTATTCTTCAAATACTAAACTTTAGCTTGTATTAGTTTTCAACTTCTATTTCCAAACACGCCCTACTTTAGCTTCTCACAAACTTCAAAAAATCTCTACTAGAATCATTTTTAAATAAGTAAAATCTCTCAAAAACTCCCTTAGTCGGATGTCAAAATTCAACAAAAAATTCATCAAATCACATCACAACAAATCCTAAAAAACTGAAATTTATTCCATATTTTTTTTGCACAATGACATTGTTCACGATTAAGATTCGACTATAACACTTCCAATTAAGTTCCAACAATTAAAATCGTGTCGTCAAATCCCTTCTTGTGATTGGTTTTTCCTTTGCACTTGGACGATTATATATTTACCTAGACATAAATTCGTTTTATAATTTCAAATTATGGACAAAATATAATAATATTAATATTAGTTACAAATATTTTATAGATGCGACATACTGTACGTTTTATAGTTGTAAAGCTCTTGAATAAAAAAAAAACATAAAAAAATGGCACAATGATTTTCAACAATTATGTTTATTATATACAAATTATAATTACGATGTTTACCTCTTAGTCAAAATAAGAGTAAGATTATTTCACAAAAATATTTAGGACATTTTCATTGTTTGTAAATCATGTTCTCTTATAAGTTCAACAATAAATTACTCGAGTCTAATGCATTTTTTTCCACGTATCTGAGTTATACTCCCCCGTCCCAATTATATTGTCCACTTTTCCTTTTTTGTTTGTTCCAAATATATAGTCATATATCATATTTAATAATATTTTTTTACATTTCTTTACTAATATACCCCTATTAACTACACTTTGAAAATTGTGCAATCATTTTTTAATACATTGAATAGGGATAAAATAGGAAGTTTATATGAAATTTGCTTTCCCAATACATTTTTCTTAATATGTGTGAAAATTTAAAGAAGACAATATATATGGGACGGAGAGAGTATCATTCATCGTATCTTGAGCCTGAAAATATATATATATATGGTATACAAGTTGTCAAAAATGTTGTTAATATTGAAAGTTGTCAAAAATGTTGTTAATATTGAAAAATCCAATCAGGTATATAATGATGGTGAAAATCTTATATACACCTCAATGCAAAATTGCAAATGGGATAATAGTCAAAATAGTCATAAAAATTTGGTCATTTTGTGTTTTGGTCATGTAAGTATTTAAATTTAGGTTTTGTTCTTGTAAGTTAGGTTATATATATTTTGGTTTTAATCTTTTTTCTTTTGAGCGCTGACGAGGTGACTGACACATCATCATTTCTTAGTGTCACGTAAGAATTTTCAACTATTATATCAGTATTTTTTGATGTCACGTCAACACTCCATGAGAAAATAAATAACATTCAAAACATAATTTAACTTATAAACCAAAACCGGCCAAAAATAAATACTTACATGCACGGACGGACCCATATAGGGTCTAGTGGGGGAATGGCCCCCCCTCAATTTTTAATATAAATTTTTATTATATACTTGTATTATTTATTTAATAAAATAAAATATGATACATGTCAATTCTAACTCATATTGGTGTTATATATTAAAAAATAAAAATATTTAGCGACTTATCAAATAAATATTATGATGTATTATGAATTGATGACAATGTTTTAAATTATTTGCTCGTCTATTAGTGATATAAATTATGCATTCGTGATTTTTTATGAATTGTATACAATAATGAAGTCAGATTTTTATTTTTACCCGAATTAAAATTTTATAATATCTCAATTTTTTTAAATGTGTTTAGTTTGTATCTTTTTATTTTTTTAAATTGTTCACAGAGATATTGACAAAGTGGACTAAATTTAATGTATAAAAAATAGGGAAAAAACTGGTCACCCAAGCTACCATCTGACGGAGCAACATATGGCTTCGCTCTTAATTGCGCCCGCCTGAACAAAATTTTTGGGCCCGCCCTTGCTTACATGACAAAAACACAAAATGGTAAACTTACAGGAATATTTTGGTTATCCTCTCCTATGCAAACTATTGTTGCGACAAATTAAATGGGCATTGCCCCACACTTCTTTTTATTTCTTAATCTTAATATATATATTGGTATAATTAAAAATTGCAATTAATATATATGTCTTCCGGTATTACTAAAATATTTTTCTAAATATGTATATAACATGTCAATAACAAACAAATGACAACAAATGAGTAACACGATATACACATATACATATTTATTATCATGCAACAAAACTATATATACAAACACAAATCAAATGTCAGTATTCGCTTTTAAATAATAAAGTATTATATTACCTATAATGTCCATTACAACAAAAGAGAAAAAAGAAAAGAAAAAAAGAAAGAAAGAAAGAGACTTGGGGTTTTCAAGAGTTCCAAAGATATGTTAAATTAAATGTGTGCGCAAATAATCTATCAACAACAAATAAATTTTTATATAACACACACATATACATGAATGCATATACATACAACAAAACTAAATATAAACACAATCATCAAATATTCTCTCTTACCTTTTAGTATCACTCATGTTTTATCCATTAGTCGATTATATTTTATGCTTACGATAAATTATCACGTATCAATAGAATAAATATCAAACACTTAACAAATACGTGTGTATCAATTGAATTGGTTTTGGAATACAAATAATATATATATATATATATATATATATATATATATATAACAACACACACAGAAATGAAACTACCACATTCTTAGCAGGCAGGCCTAGGGGTGCAATCGGGCCGAGCCGAGCTCGAGTAGCATACTACTCGAGCTCGAGCTCGATCGAGTAGTAAATTTTGTACTCGAGCTCGAGCTTGAAAATGCTCGATCGAGTAGTAAATTTTGTACTCGAGCTCGAGCTTGAAAATTATATATATATAAATAAATAATAAATGAATAAATAAATAAATAAATAAATAAATATAATATTATATATATTTTTTGAAATAATAATATCATATTTATTAATAAACAAATAAATATAATAAATAAATAAATAAATATTTTAAATAAATAAATAAATAAATATTTTAAATAAATAAATATATACATATAATATTGTATATATTATATTTATATATATATATATTTATATTATATTTTTTTTATATACGTGTCTTATCGAGTAGCTCGAGCACATAGATTTAAAGCTCGACTGTATGCTCGAGCTACTCGAGTCGAGCTTGGTCAAATCGAGCTCGAGTCGAGCTTTGACCGAGCTACTCACGAGCTGCTCACGAGTAGCTCGGCTCGTTTGCACCCCTAGGCAGACTTACCACCCTTGCGTATCTCATTGATCACACTTTAATTAGTCACACATATTCATCTACATGAGAAAAAAAAAATCTCACTGTACCACGCACAACATATTAATTAGGCGGGGCAGGGTGAGATGGACCAACCCGACGAGCCTAGCCCATTTTGACACCTATATGAATCATGAAATCTAATTTTCCAATTTAATGAGTGATGGATTCACCCGAATTTAACTCAAAGCCCAATTTATACTCGAGCAACCCATTCTATTATATAATGAGCCGTTAAATTTATATTTAATAATTTTTTGAGAGCCCATTACATAGGCCCATTACATAGGCCCATTACATTAAGCCCAAGTTAAGATTAAAAAACCGGAAAAGATATTTGAATAGGTAATATTTTAGAGCAGTTTTCTTGTGATATAAATTCTTTTTCCCGTGAGACGGTCAATAATGGCATAATGCTCACATTTTTTTTAAAAAATAAAATAACTTTGAAATAAAAAGTAACATTTTTTTATGAGAGACTCAAATAAAAAATCTGTCTCATAAGTTGACTAGTGAAATTGTGTCTCACAAGAATTTTTGTGATAATGTTATTTCTGCTTTTTCAAGCATCA
Source organism: Henckelia pumila (assembly GCF_033568475.1). NCBI lineage: Eukaryota > Viridiplantae > Streptophyta > Magnoliopsida > Lamiales > Gesneriaceae > Henckelia > Henckelia pumila. The sequence goes on along the minus strand of NC_133123.1, from coordinate 131,174,611 downwards.
ATATATGTTGTCCATTTACAATTTTGTTTAGATTTTTTATATTATCATTTTCGCTCTTAAATTTTTGTTTTAGATTTAATCACTTGTACCGACCCTATTATAAGTCGTCGAAATATTTTCAATAAATTATAATATTTGATCCCTCGTACCGACCCTATCAAGGACTTGGCTTCAATCTAAACACAGCCAAACATATTTCTACTACTAGTGACCAACAAAGAATTATATAATATTCTCTACATATTGAATATGATTTTAAGCCTCTATAAGATTTTTTTTCCAAAAAATGCTTCATAACTAAAAGATAATATTTGTGCTATAAATTATCATATAATTGTATAATTATATTGATTTTATGACTCCACGATTTTTTTATTTATTTATTGAATCATGTGTTTCAAAAAATTAATAAAATGATCATTATGTATTTAAAAGAATTGAATGCCATCATATGTTAATTAAAGAATTTCTCATTGATTAAGGAATTTGACTATGGATTTGATTTGTACAAATCATATGATAATCAATACATTAGACTTGGGGGCAAATGTTAATAATAATTATGGGTCTATTTTAGAGATTACGTTGACTGGAGATAACTAATGCGTGTATACAAGTTTAATTCTGAGAATTTGGATGGTCTAACTCATGGCGGGGCGGGCCGGCCCATCAAAAACCCACCTTTTGGCGGGTCGACGGCGGACCGACCCACCATCTTGGCGGGCTCAAAATCCTCAACCCAACCCAACCCAACCCAAGGTGGGTTGCGGGTTAGGCGGGCCGGCCCGCGGGTTGAATCACAATAAATAAAAATAAATAAAAAATATTATAATTAATTATAAAAATCATTTCATAAATAAATATTAATATAAACATATTAATAAAAATTTTAATTATTGATTTCAGGTATGTAAATTTTATATAAAATAATTTTTTCAAAAAAAATTCACAACTTTTATTAAAAAATACATATATAACAATAAAAATTAAATTAAATTATTAATTCTCTAGGCCCGTGGGCCAACCCAGGCCCGCGGCGGGCCAACACGCGCGGGTCGCGGGCCTAGGCGGGTTGGCCCAGCTAGGCCCACCTTTTGTTGGGTTGAAAAAATTTCAACCCAACCCACTTAAATTGTGTGGCGGACCGGGCCAACCCGACGGGCCTAACCCAAATTGACGGCTTTAGGTCTAAGTGAAAAGTTTAAAAGTCATAAAACCTCATAAGAAATATTAATAGCTAGGCTAATGCATTCTTCAATTTTCTAAAATGTAGCACATTTCACCCTTATGTTGTACAAACTCGGACACATTTATACCCTCTCATAGTGATTTTTATGCTAATTTTTTTAAAATATAGGGTTTAACATGGTATTAATTTTACATATGATGTTTTATGTCTTTTAGACTTATCATAAGAGGTGTTGATGCAATTAGCTCGAATTTGGATTCATGTGATGTTCGCTTATTAAGTCAACTTATATATATTGTAACGCCCAGAAATTCGTCACGTAAATCCGCATGCATAACTAGGGGATTTTATAATAATGTGAAAATGTGTTAAATTATTTTTATGAGTGATTATTTAAATTAATTGATTTATTTGCATGTTTTAAATATTATTTCGGCATTTAAATCTGTATGATGTGATTTATGAATTTATTTGAGAAAGTTTATTTTATGATCACGTAGGCGGAACCGTGGACGGACGAGATGTTGTTTTCACCCAAAATATTTTATGAGATTTTTAAGAGCCTTAAAATATTATTTTAAGGTATGATTTGAAGAAAATTATGGTATTTATATATATATTTATTTATGTGCTAGTTTTTACCCAAAATAAGTTATTTTAATTACTTTTATTAACCTTTAAAAATCTCCTATTTTATTATTTCGAGATTATTAAGTTTTTAGCAAATTATCATGTATTTATTTTAAAGTTTAAATTATAGTATTTATCTATCCTAATTATTTATTAACTAATTAACCTAGTTTATCCTAAGATCTTCTACCTTAATCCTCCTACCCATTACCCTACTAAATTCACCCCTAAGCCGCCTCCAAAAGAAACCTTCAGCCTCCATTCTCACTCACCACACACTTTCACGTAAGTTTGAAGAAAAGTTTGGAGATTCGACGTCTCGATCGTCCCGGTGCGCCGATACGTGTTATTATCAATTTTTGGATCAAGCAATCATCGAGGCATGTTTGATTTCCATTCTTGAACACCATTTAGATTATATTAAACTATTTTTTTTAAGATGAATGATGAGATTACGCGCATGTGTTTCAGATTAATTTGAATGACATTCTTCATGGCTCATGCTTGTTTTCACGTTTTATGCATGTCCCGATTTATGCATGTTTATGTCCATGATATGTTCGGGTCTGCTGAACCTGGGTTCGGGGTCCTAACTAGAGTCCTTAGGGTCTGTTTAGTGGGGTGGTTCGTTCATGGATAAGGCTCGAACCCAAGCTAGGCGTGTCCCTTCCTCGGATCGACAGATTTCCCGCAGCGGCTTCATTGTGGGTTGGAGCTTCGGTTGGTTCAGGCAGGGTCTTGGCGTGAGCCAAGCCTGGTCCTAAAGTTGCGCCTGGACCATGAGGTGGTCCAGGTGTTGGAGCTCCGGCCGGTGGTGGCCGGAGCTGGTCAAAAAATCCTTGGTTTGGGGGCTGCGCAGGCTGCGCGGCAAGTAAGGATGAGAGGGGGGTCGGCTGCTCCATGCAAGGCATGGGGCTGGCCCAGGGCTGGTCTGTTGGAACCGGCAGGACCCTGGGGTGGTCCTGCCGGCGGAGCTCCGGCCACCCTGCTTCCGGAAGAAATCGAAGAATTTCTTGGGAATATCTAAGTGAGTATATAGACTAAGTCCACGGACTTATTCATCTTTCTACACGAAAGATACCTATGATAATCAACTTTATTATATTAATAATATTTTTTTCTTAATTTGCGGTAGCAAGGGGAAAGGGGATGCTGCCGTGAGGGTTAAGAAAAGAGGGGCTAGAGGCTTGTCATGTGTTTAAGCGGGCCGGGCTCGAGTTTTTGGGTCCGGGTCGGGTCTAAAATTTAATAGGTCAAATTAATTTTTAGTCCGGGTCTAAATTTTTAATAATTAGGCTTGGGTATTTTATTTTAATTAATTAAGAATTTAAGTAATTAATTAATGGGTTGGACTTGTTTAATTAATTAATTAGACTAATTTAATGGGCTTTAATAATTATGGAAGTGAGGCCATTAATTTGTCATGAGCCGTGTGATCCATGAGAATTATCGGGCCAAGTTGTGATGGGTTTAATAATTTTATCGGTCTAGTTTATAATTAATGGTTAAATAATAAGTTTTATTAATTTAATTTTAAGTTAATTAGATAATGGACTTAAATTATATTTTAAGTGAGCCCATTAGTTTCTCATGGGCTTGGGGGCCCATGAAGCTTAATGGGCCAGGTCAGGTTGGGCTTTTGGGTTTTTGGGGTCAGTCTAAGAATTTTTGAGTTTAAGTCTAGCGGTCAGCAGCTCGAACAAGTCCTTGAAAAAAATAAATGTCCGTAAATATATATTGAATTCATGCATGCATTTTTATTAGACATATAAGTATGATTTTTAAGAAAATAAATTAAATATATATTTACGGGCGAACTTTCATGAAATAAAAAAATAATGAGAATTTTTAAGTTCATGCATCATGTAAGAATTTTTATGATAAGTTTAAATGTATGTTAAGAAAAAAATATATTTTTATGGAAGTTGAAGTGAAGGTGGAAAGTGATGTGGTTGGAGGCCAGGATGCCTGGGCCCGGTGACCTTCCTAATGATGTATAAGTATGATGAGCTTATGGATCCAGCTGAGAGGCTGGTGAAGTGGCAGCACAGAGGTGGAAACCCCACCGCCGCGTACGTTGGTTTATAGATTGATCAATCGCTTAGTATGATGCCACCGACATGGATACGACCTATTGAGAACTAAGAAATCATGATAAGTTATTTTATGAGATTTATTAAGTATGATGATATATGTTTAGCATTATGATAAACCAGTATAATTATTTTATTTCAAGTTTATATGCATATAATTTTAAGATCATGCACGTATAATTATTATTCACGTATTTTATATAATGTGTGCTTGTGTGTGGTTTCATTTTGTTATATAAGGATAGAACGTGCTGAGCCTCTAGGCTCACTAGATTTAAATGGTGCAGGTGAGCAAAATGTCAATAAGGATAATGTGTTCCCGACTGGCGGCGAGGGCGTATGAGTTTCCAGGCGGCTAGAACCCGTGACCATTGCTCTATCACGATATTTTTGTTGAGATATAAAATATGTATTTTCCGCACATGTTTTATTATTTTGGATTGTTAGTATATGCATGGATTTTAGATTTAAGTATTTATTTTCTAAGTTTTCATGGATTTTTGTGAAAGAGATATTATTTAGGAATTTTATTATGGAAATTTTTATAAATGATTATTTAGTAATTAATGTTAGGTATTTAGTTGCATGCTTGTACTTTTATTATTATTTATGTTTATCGTGTAGATGCATATTAAATTAAGAAAAGTTATTTTTAAGTATGATGTATATATATATATATGTATTGCATATATATTTTTATATTCATTATTTTATAATTAGAGATAGAGAAAAAAAAAATTCAGTAGTAGTTTTAGGATGTTTCATTTGGTATCAAAGTCATGGTCCTTGGAGGGTGACTAGTCTGCTTCTCGGAGCTCAGAAGCCGCACTGCCAGTCTGTAAGTTTTAAGTGTTTAAAATTATGATTTATGCATGGGACACAGGAGTTATATTTTTAATGATTTATGAAAATGAGAATTTAAAGTTACGACAGTCTTAAAGTCAAAAATATTAGTTATGCATTGCGATTTACGTGGGGAAATATGTGGTGGTGCAGTATGCCTCCTAGACAGATGAACCGACGCGGGAATCCTCCAACTCCTCCTCAGCAAAATTCGCTCACAGCACTGAAGCAGGCCAGTGCTAATATGATGACAGGGATCACCGCACTGTTGGAGCAACATGCAGCACGACCCCGACTTTCACACGACGAAGACGTTGCGGAACGGTTCCAGAAAAAGGGACCGAAGGAGTTTTCTGGTGCCACTGACCCACTCGTGGCTGAGGGGTGGATCCGTTCCTTGGAGACCATATTTGCTTATATGGGACTCACTGATGCCGATAAAGTAAAGTGCGCGGTGTACATGATGAAAGACGATGCAGCCCTTTGGTGGGAGGGCGCAGTTCGAGGTGTGAACCCACAAACTTTGACATGGGAGGAGTTCAAGCGGATGTTCTTCGCCAAATATTTTACTGAGGATGTGCGCAGCCGAATGATTCGAGAGTTCATGAGTCTCCGGCAGGGGGACAAAACGGTGGTTGAGTATATCAAGCAGTTCGAGAGGGGGTGTCATTCTGTGCCCCTGATTGCTGATAGTGCCGAGGAGAAGATGAGACAGTTCATCGATGGGCTTAGGGCGGAGATCAAGCATGATGTACGAATGATGGACGTCACCACTTATGAGGCAGCGGTGAGTAGGGCACTACGATCCGAGGATGGTAGGAAGGAGATCTTGAGGGAGCAGCAGAGGAAAAGGCAGTTCCAACCATCGTACCACGAGTCGTATCCACAACAGGATGCAAAGAAGCAGTCCATTGGGCCGTTGAAGGGCCCTAATCCACCGAGACAGCAGGGAGCTATCGTTCCTCGTGCAGAAGCACTACCCCTCTGCCAGAAATGCCAGAAGCCCCATCCAGGACCGTGCATGAAGGGATCAGGCATGTGCTACCATTGCAAGGAACCGGGACACATTATGCTGCACTGTCCCAAGAAGAATGCTGCCGGACGAGTCTATGTGATGCAGGCGGAGGAAGCAGTACCGGATACTTTGCGCATCATGGGTAATTTTATTTAACGCATTAAATTTGTTGCATTTGGATTGCTCGATTCGGAACTACACGAAGAAACTTGTTATTGCCTGGAGTTCGTTTCAATTTCGAGGACGAAATTCCATTTAAGGGGGAGAGAATTGTAACGCCCAAAAATTCGTCACGTAAATCCGCATGCATAACTAGGGGATTTTATAATTTTATAATAATGTGAAAATGTGTTAAATTGTTTTTATGAGTGATTATTTAAATTAATTGATTTATTTGCATGTTTTAAATATTATTTCGGCATTTAAATCTGTATGATGTGATTTATGAATTTATTTGAGAAAGTTTATTTTTGATCGCGTAGGCGGGACCGTGGACGGACGAGATGTTGTTTTCACCCAAAATATTTTATGAGATTTTTAAGAGCCTTAAAATATTATTTTAAGGTATAATTTGAAGAAAATTATGGTATTTATATATATATTTATTTATGTGCTAATTTTTACCCAAAATAAGTTATTTTAATTACTTTTATTAACCTTTAAAAATCTCCTATTTTATTTTTTCGAGATTATTAAGTTTTTAGCAAATTATCATGTATTTATTTTAAAGTTTAAATTATAGTATTTATCTATCCTAATTATTTATTAACTAATTAACCTAGTTTATCCTAAGATCTTCTACCTTAATCCTCCTACCCATTACCCTACGTAAATTCACCCCTAAGCCGCCTCCAAAAGAAACCTTCAGCCTCCATTCTCACTCACCACACACTTTCACGTAAGTTTGAAGAAAAGTTTGGAGATTCGACGTCTCGATCGTCCCGGTGCGCCGATACGTGTTATTATCAATTTTTGGATCAAGCAATCATCGAGGCATGTTTGATTTCCATTCTTGAACACCATTTAGATTATATTAAACTATTTTTTTTAAGATGAATGATGAGATTACGCGCATGTGTTTCAGATTAATTTGAATGACATTCTTCATGGCTCATGCTTGTTTTCACGTTTTATGCATGTCCCGATTTATGCATGTTTATGTCCATGATATGTTCGGGTCTGTTGCACCTAGGTTCGGGGTCCTAACTAGAGTCCTTAGGGTCTGTTTAGTGGGGTGGTTCGTTCATGGATAAGGCTCGAACCCAAGCTAGGCATGTCCCTTCCTCGGATCGGCAGATTTCCCGCAGCGGCTTCATTGTGGGTTGGAGCTTCGGTTGGTTCAGGCAAGGTCTTGGCGTGAGCCAAGCCTGGTCCTAAAGTTGCGCCTGGACCATGAGGTGGTCCAGGTGTTGGAGCTCCGGCCGGTGGTGGCCGGAGCTGGTCAGAAAATCCTTGGTTTGGGGGCTGCGCAGGCTGCGCGGCAAGTAAGGATGAGAGGGGGGTCGGCTGCTCCATGCAAGGCATGGGGTTGGCCCAGGGCTGGTCTGTTGGAACCGGCAGGACCCTGGGGTGGTCCTGCCGGCGGAGCTCCGGCCAGGGTGGCCGGAGCTGGGCGGTAGCAAGGGGAAAGGGGATGCTGCCGTGAGGGTTAAGAAAAGAGGGGCTAGAGGCTTGTCATGTGTTTAAGCGGGTCGGGCTCGAGTTTTTGGATCCGGGTCGGGTCTAAAATTTAATGGGTCAAATTAATTTTTAGTCCGGGTCTAAATTTTTAATAATTAGGCTTGGGTATTTTATTTTAATTAATTAAGAATTTAAGTAATTAATTAATGGGTTGGACTTGTTTAATTAATTAATTAGACTAATATATGGGCTTTAATAATTATGGAAGTGAGGCCATTAATTTGTCATGGGCCGTGTGATCCATGAGAATTATCGGGCCAAGTTGTGATGGGTTTAATAATTTTATCGGTCTAGTTTATAATTAATGGTTAAATAATAAGTTTTATTAATTTAATTTTAAGTTAATTAGATAATGGACTTAAATTATATTTTAAGTGAGCCCATTAGTTTCTCATGGGCTTGGGGGCCCATGAAGCTTAATGGGCCAGGTCAGGTTGGGCTTTTGGGTTTTTGGGGTCAGTCTAAGAATTTTTGAGTTTAAGTCTAGCGGTCAGCAGCTCGAACAAGTCATTGGAAAAAATAAATGTCCGTAAATATATATTGAATTCATGCATGCATTTTTAGTAGACATATAAGTATGATTTTTAAGAAAATAAATTAAATATATATTTACGGGCGAACTTTCATGAAATAAAAAAATAATGAGAATTTTTAAGTTCATGCATCATGTAAGAATTTTTATGATAAGTTTAAATGTATGCTAAGAAAAAAATATATTTTTATGGAAGTTAAAGTGAAGGTGGAAAGTGATGTGGTTGGAGGCCGGGATACCTGGGCCCGGTGACCTTCCTAATGATGTATAAGTATGATGAGCTTATGGATCCAGCTGAGAGGGCTGGTGAAGTGGCAGCACAGAGGTGGAAACCCCACCGCCGCGTACGTTGGTTTATAGATTGATCAATCGCTTAGTATGATGCCACCGACATGGATACGACCTATTGAGAACTAAGAAATCATGATAAGTTATTTTATGAGATTTATTAAGTATGATGATATATGTTTAGCATTATGATAAACTAGTATAATTATTTTATTTCAAGTTTATATGCACATAATTTTAAGATCATGCACGTATAATTATTATTTACGTATTTTATATAATGTGTGCTTGTGTGTGGTTTCATTTTGTTATATAAGGATAGAACGTGCTGAGCCTCTAGGCTTACTAGATTTAAATGGTGCAGGTGAGCAAAATGTCAATAAGGATAATGTGTTCCCGACTGGCGGCGAGGGCGTATGAGTTTCCAGGCGGCTAGAACCCGTGACCATTGCTCTATCACGATATTTATGTTGAGATATAAAATATGTATTTTCCGCACATGTTTTATTATTTTGGATTGTTAGTATATGCATGGATTTTAGATTTAAGTATTTATTTTCTAAGTTTTCATGGATTTTTGTGAAAGAGATATTATTTAGGAATTTTATTATGGAAATTTTTATAAATAATTATTTAGTAATTAATGTTAGGTATTTAGTTGCATGCTTGTACTTTTATTATTATTTATGTTTATCGTGTAGATGTATATTAAATTAAGAAAAGTTATTTTTAAGTATGATGTATATATATATATGTATTGCATATATATTTTTATATTCATTATTTTATAATTAGAGATAGAGAAAAAAAAAAAATTCAGTAGTAGTTTTAGGATGTTTCATATTTATATATATATATATATATATATATATATATATATATATATATATTCATTTACATCGAAGCTACTGTGGTATTTTTATGGTAGTTTATAATCATAATTTGGATAATATATGATGATCTTTCATGAAAATAATAGTTTGAATATATTGAACATGTTTATAATTTGTATAGATAAGGTGTAATCATTTGGAAGCTTATCCAGAGAAGGATCCAAAAATTTTATTAAGGGAGGCAAAAAGACAAAAAATACACAAAAATATATGTATGTATGTATATATATATATATATAAGCATCGATAACAAAAGTTAAAATATAATAACTGTTGTGAAAAAGTAAAAATTTATGGTAAAAAGTAAAAACTCCAAAACTCAAAATATATCAAACTCTACACTTCACAAATATTTTTCTCTCAATTCAATTGTATTTTTCATCACAAATAAAGACCTATTTATAGATCCACATTTGAGATTAGTCCAAAAATAAATACATCATCATCTACATCATCACACACTAATTTTCCACATTTTACAACTCAATATTCAACATTCAACATTCAATATTCAACATAATATTAATAATAATAATATTTTTCAACACTCCCCCTTGTGATGATGATCGTGATATGATGATTGTCTTCATTACGTGTTTTATACTGCCTCGTTAAAAACCTTACTAGGAAAAACCCAGTGGGATAAAAACCATAGTAAGGGAAAAAGAGTGCAGCCACGTAAACTCCCCCTCATGTTAACATGAGTGATTCTTCACATATTCCGCAGATTGCGCATCCCAATGTTGTATATATGCTTTTTGAATATCGTCGTGGGAAGTGCCTTTGTGAAGAGATCTGATGAGTTCTCACTTGATTGAATATAACAGATATCAATATCTTTATTCTTCTCAAGCTCTTGAGTGTAGGCAAAGAACTTTGGGGGTATATGTTTTGTTCTGTCACTTTTGATGTATCCTTCTTTCATTTGAGCAATACATGCAGCATTGTCTTCATACAACGTCACAGGCTTCTTGTCTACTGATAATCCACAAGAAGTTTGGATATGTTGTGTCATTGATTTTAGCCAAACACATTCACGGCTTGCTTCATGTAGCGCAATAATCTCAGTGTGATTTGATGAAGTTGTTACGAGTGTTTGTTTCTGTGAACGCCAAGAAATTGCGGTGCCTCCACGAGTAAATACATATCCGGTTTGATAACGTGCCTTATGTGGATCAGATAAATATCCAGCATCAGCATAACCAATGATACTTTGATTGGTGTTTTTTGAGTACAAAATTCTCAAATCTGTTGTTCTTTGTAGATAACAAAATATATGTTTAATTCCGTTCCAGTGCCTCTTTGTTGGATATGAACTGAATCTTGCCAATAAATTTACAGCAAAAGATATATCAGGTCTAGTGCAATTTGCAAGATACATAAGGGCACCAATGACACTTAGATATGGTACTTCTGGACCAAGAATAACTTCATCATCTCCACATGGACGGAATGGATCCTGTTCTATGTTTAATGATCTTACAACCATTGGAGTACTTAATGGATTTGATTTATCTATATTAAAATGTTTAAGTATATTTTCTGTATAATTTGCCTGGTGAACAAAAATTCCACATTCTTTTTGTTCGATTTGCAAACCCAGACAATACTTGGTTTTTTCAAGATCCTTCATTTCAAATTCTTCCTTCAAGTACATCATAACTTCTTCAATTTCTTTATTCGTTCCAATGATGTTTAAATCATCAACATATACAGCAATTATTACAAATCCGGATGTTGTTTTCTTGATGAAAACACAAGGGCATATTGGATCATTTACATATCTCTTTTTAATCAAGTGATCACTTAGCCGATTATACCACATTCGGCCGGATTGCTTCAACCCATATAATGATCTTTGCAATTTTACAGAATAAAATTTTCTGGTTTTTAACTTTGTTCTTCATGCATTTTAAATCCTTCAGGGATTTTCATATATATATCACTATCAAGTGATCCATATAAATAAGCCGTAACAACATCCATCAGACACATTTTCAAATTTTCAGAGACTGCCAAACTAATCAAATATCGAAACGTAATTGCATCCATAACAGGAGAATACGTTTCTTCATAATCAATTCCAGGCCTTTGAGAAAAACCTTGTGCAACAAGTCTAGCTTTATATCTGACTATTTCATTTTTCTCATTTCGCTTTCGAATAAAAACCCATTTATATCCAACAGGTTTTACACCTTCAGGTGTGAGGACTATAGGTCCAAAAACATTGCGTTTATTTAGCGAATCCAATTCAACCTGGATGACATCTTTCCATTTTGCCCAATCATGATGGTTTTACATTCACCAAAGGATTTTGGTTCATGATCCTCGTTTTCATTTATGATGTCACATGCCACATTATAAGAAAATATCTCATCAATATCTTCTATATCTTTTCGGTTCCATATTTTTCCAGTATTAATATAATTGATAGAGATTTCACGATTCTCGTCAGTTTGTGGTTCTGACAGAACATTTTCATCATCTGGTGTTTCTTCTGGAACACCATTTTCTATTTTATGATCATCGTATTTCTCTATTCCTTTTCTTTTCCGAGGATTTTTATCCTTGGAACCGACTGGCCTTCCACGCTTCAAGCGTTTCATGACATCATGAGTGTCTTCAATTTGTTTCTTTGGAATTTCAATTCGAGCAGGGGCATTTACAGCGTGTATATATGATTTTTTACCCTTTTTGTGTCTGCAAATGCATCTGGCATTTGATTTGCAATTCTTTGCAAGTGTACAATTTGTTGTACATCTTTCTCACATTGTTTGGTCCTTGGATCCAAATGTAACAACGATGGTACATACCATGTGATTTCTTTTTTGATGTGTTTCTTTTCTCCCCCTAACATTGGGAAGATTTCTTCATTAAAATGACAATCAGCAAAACATGCTGTAAACACATCGCCTTTTTGAGGCTCAAGATATCGAATGATTGATGGGCTATCATAACCGATATAAATACCGATTTTTCTTTGAGGACCCATTTTTGATCGTTGAGGTGGTGCAATAGGCACATACACCGTAAATCCAAAAATTCTCAAATGAGAAATATTTGGTTCTTTACCAAATGCAAGCTGCAACGGGGAGAATTTATGATATGCACTTGGTCTGATGCGAATTAATGCTGCAGCATGTAAAATTGCATGTCCCCATATAGAAATAGGGAGTTTTGTTCTCATAATCATTGGTCTAGCAATCAGTTGTAGACGTTTAATCAATGATTCAGCTAATCCATTCTGTGTATGAACATGAGAAACAGGATGTTCAACAGTAATTCCCATTGACATACAATAGTCATTGAAAGTTTGGGAAGTAAATTCTCCAGCATTATCAAGTCTTATTTTCTTGATTGTATAATCGGGAAATTGATTCCGCAATTTTATTATTTGAGTCATTAGTCTTGCAAATGCCACATTTCGAGTTGACAATAAGCATACATGTGACCATCTGCTGGAGGCATCGATCAATACCATAAAATATCGAAATGGTCCACATGGTAGATGAATTGGCCCACAAATATCATCCTGAATACGTTCAAGAAATATGAGTGATTCTGTTTGGATTTTAGCTGGCGATGGTCTTATAATAAGTTTTTCAAGAGAACATGCTTTACATTGAAACTTATTATTCTGAAAGATCTTCTGGTCTTTCAATGGATGACCATGCGTATTTTCAATAATTCTTCGCATCATTATTGAACCAGAATGTCCCAATCGATCATGCCAATTGGTTAATATTGAAGAACCATTAACCATCATATTTGATTCGATTGGCCTTATATGTGTATAATGCAATCCATAGGGAGCATTGATAATTTTTCAACCACATATTTCTTTCCTGATTTATATGTGGTAAGACACATATATTTCTGATTTCCATCAGTTATCGTCTCAGTATCATATCCATGAGAATATATGTCATTAAAACTCAACAAATTTCTTTTCGATTATGGTGAATATAAAGCATCATTTATCAAAAATTTTGTACCATTTGGTAACAAAAATTGTGCTTTACCACAACCTTCAATCAAGTCTACAGGACCTGATATGGTATTCACCATTGCTTTTGTTGGTTTTATTTCCAGGAAATATCTTTTATCTCGCAGAATAATGTGCGTTGTACCACTATCTGGTATGCAAATTTCCATGATATTATTTTCATGTTTGCTCATAGCATTTTCATATCAAACTTCACAAAAATATAATAAAGAAAAATCAAGGATAATATATATATGCAAAATATATCATGTTTCATAAAAATGCATGAAAAATATAGCATGTTACATTCTAGTCCCACCAATATATTAATCAATGTTCTCGAAATCATTTGAAAAAATCGGCAGCATTGAAATAAGTTGAACCACTTAAATGGTTACTGATTTCAACAAAATTGGTCTCTTTTTCTTTCCCCTTTATCGATACTTTAAAGAGCTTACATAAGTGCTCAGGGGTACATGACCAATTTCTTGGAGTGCCACATTTATAATAAGCACTCTCATATCTTTTTGAATGATTTTTATTTTCACTCATATTTTCACTCATAGTAACTATCTCGATTATTTTCATATCCACGGCCGTAACCACGACCGCGATCATTTTTACATCCACGTTCATGACCACATCCTCGACCTCAACCAAAATCTAGTTTATGCCTTTGATTTTGGTTTTCATTTTTACTTACGACATTTGCTTCTGGAAATGCCGTAGATACATTGAGTCGGGATTGATGATTTTTCATTAACATTTCTTTGCTCTTTTCTAGTGATATCGAGAGCAACGAATTTAAACTTTGCCAAATTTGACATGGTGGTACTAGAAAAATAACAATGTATTTTATAAGTTAATTTTCATTAATATGACAATACAAAATAATGGATAAACGATAAGTACAAGTACGTGTACAAATAGAAAAAAAACATGTGGTGGAAAATCGCTGGTGAGTACAAAACTCGTGAGCATGATGATCATAATCGTTATGAAAAATATCCTTAGAAAAACCAAAAACTCCATCTTCTTCTTTTTCGAAAAAAACCGAGAAGAAAATGTTTTGAGATGAAGAATGAATTTTGGTGTGATTGAAAATGAGTTTGAGTGAAAATATTTATAGGGCAAAAATTTAGCCGTTTGTTACCGTTTGTGACCGTTGAGGGTAAGAAAAAATGATTATGTGTTGAATAAAAATTCGTGATAATGATGCAATGCATATAATGATAATCATAATTAAATAATTATGTATATCATATCACATTATTATAAGGTCGGTGTCGTAGACAACCTTTTATATAATAACATGAGATTATACAAATATGGTTAGTATATAAATACATAATAATATATATCATATCACGTTATTATAAGGTCAGTGTCATAGACAACCTTTTATATAATAACATGAAATTATATATTAATATAGTTAATATATATACATAATAAATATATATCATGTTATTGTTTAAAAACCTTAGAGGTTTTTATACTTGTCGTATCCCTTACCGGGAGTGTGGGATGTCGTCTTAACATCCTCCCAGGATTTATAACAAGTTTTGAAAAAAAAAACTTATTTTTTTCATAACATGATATTATATATTAATATATACACAATAAATAAATAAACAATAAAATAAATATTCTTACTTGTTGAATATTTTTGACTTCTTCTTGTATTTTGAAGCGTCGGAAAATATAGAGAACCTTCGAGCGATCGTGCTGATAACGTGTTGTGAAAAAGTAAAAATTTATGGTAAAAAGTAAAAACTCCAAAACTCAAAATATATCAAACTCTACACTTCACAAATATTTTTCTCTCAATTAAATTGTATTTTTCATCACAAATGAAGACCTATTTATAGATCCACATTTGAGATTAGTCCAAAAATAAATACATCATTATCTACATCATCACACACTAATTTTCCACATTTTACAACTCAATATTCAACATTCAATATTCAACATAATATTAATAATAATAATATTTTTCAACAATAACAAAATATAAATAATATTTTTTAATTTCAAATTTAAGATACAATATTTTTTACGATTTGAAATTTTTTGAAAATAATTAATAATAACTATATTAGACAAAATACGAAATAAATATCCCTTTTAATATAAATAATTAAACTATCATTCAAATATATATTTTTCCTTCGATTAATTGATGTTGACTTTGGAATACATACAAAGAGCAATAAAAATTGAATGATATTCTATTATTTTAATAATAATAATAATAATTTATGTGTACAATTTTTAAAAAACTAAAGGAATTTTTTTCACATAATAATTTAAGGGGCAGATGCCCTCCTTACCCCTACATAGAGTCACCCTTGGTCTTACCAAAAAATTTTGTGAAACAGATATCTAATACAACATGAATCATGAAAAAATATTATTTTTTATGTAAAAATATTATTTTTCATTACATACACGGGTCTAATCGATCTATGTCACAATTATAGTTCCATGAGATCGTTTCACTGGGAAACCTACTACATATAAATTAATATTCTCCCCTAAAATGAGGGCGAAAACTGAAAAGGAAATGAAAAAGAGGGAAAATATTTCATGGCCATTTGTATTTTGTGATAATTGTCAATGAAATTGAGGGCACCCGATCCAATGGGAACTAATATTTGTTAAATAAATAAATTTTGATGGGTGTTAATTAGTGGTGGGGTTTTTGTGCTCCGGGGGACCTGCTGACGCACACTTTTTAGGTTTGGGTATACATCAAATTTGCGTTCTTCTACTCCTTGTTTATTAATTATTTGTATCAACATACGTACGAAAAATTTGAAGCACATATTAAAATCACCTTTACATGATAAACTTCATAAAGAAAATTCTAAACTTCACTCATAAAAAATCATATATTATGATAATCGAGGACAGCCCGAGATCGACTCAAATTAAACAAAATCATTTTTTTAATTTATTTTTTATGAAACTATATGTTTAAGGGTTACATGTACTCCACGATATATGTTAGTAAATTCTATACATCACATATTGGACGAGTAACAAAAATTGAGATGTAAATTTCTTATACAATAATTGTTCTTTGAAGAAAACAAATTTAATGTAGTGTTTGCAGCCTCTAAAAAAAGTGATTATGGAGATTCTCTTCACAAATTTGTGAAGAGAATCTCCATAATCACTTATTTTTAGAAGTTGCAAACACTACCTAAATATTCAAATTCGTGGCTAAAACATAAATTGACCTATAAATGGATATAGTGAATCAGTATATAAATATTTAAAGCAGAATTGCACATATTATTATTACTAGTCGCATCCGCACACGATTGCGTGTATTGTTAAAACATGGATATTTATTATTGTTGTTGTTGTTGTTGTTTTTATTATATTTTTATTTCTAAATATTTAATTTTAAAATTAAAATAGAGACATGAAAAATCGAGAAAAATATAGATACATGAAGTTTAAAATAGATATAAAGATTTTTGTTCTTTTTTTTTTTCCTTCTAAAAAACAGTTTAGATATTTCTCTTTTATCTTAATCAAATAAATTTAATCAATTTTAATTTGGTTATTAAACAGTATTCCCTTTTAATAAGTCAACATATAAGAATCTCATTCAAATGAAATTACTAACAAAATCGAAATAACAAGATTAATCATCAATTACATGACATGTACGATATTTGAATTAGTTTACCTAAAAATAAAAGTGCATTAATGGCATAAGAAAGAAACATCCAAATGTAATTAAAAGTCGGCCGAATTTTAAAATGCGCCAACATGACGAAGAAGTTGGTTTCGTTTAATTAAAAAATTGGACCACACTTTTCACCTATAAAGTGCCACCCCAATAATTCCCAGCTTTATCATAATTCAATTAATTAATGTTCTATTAATCCATACATGGATTTAATGGAAGAAATATCAAGTTAGATTTAGGATAGGACTTTAAGATGCATGTAAGAGTGAATATTTAATAGAATAATGCTAAAAGTACAACAAATATCATGTACAACGATAGTTACAATAATTATATCGTGAGATTTTGCTATTTTATTGCGAAATTTTGAATTTAATGTATTGATTTTAATAAATAAATTTTTTGTATTGATTTTTTTTTGTGTTGTAAAATTTTGTATACAAATTTCGTTGTACATGTAACATTACTCTATTTATTTTAATAATAAATGCCTTTACTGAAAAATCGATGGACCCACATATCTATACTATTAATTAAGGGAGAGAGGTGAATAGTAACTATGATGAGACTATTTTTAATATGCCAATAATACCCTTAAATCCTTAATTAGTTTTTTTTTGTTTTCTAAATTTTTATTTATCTTTTTTTTTTTACAAATCTTTTTATTTTATAATTTAATTACAAATATTTAGAAATAAAATAAATTAAAAAATAAAATTATAATTGTACGAGCACAACGCGTGTTCCAAGACGCTAATATTGATAAATGTTCATGTAGTCTTAGAGCACTTATAATATCTCATTATATAATAATTTGAACATTAATAGCGTATTAATTAGATCAACATCAGAAGCTAAGAAGTCCAAGGGAATTTTTCTTGTTTTCTTTTCTTTCTTTTTTTTGAAAAAAGTCCAAGTGAAATTTAATTATACGAGTTGAGTCCATGCACGTGATTTAAATGAGTCAGGAATTCTTTTTTTTTTTTTTTTAAAAAAAGAAAAGAAAAGAAAAGAAAATGAGTTAGAAACTAAAACAAGCAATTGCGAGAGTTAAATTACATTTGGTTGAAGTCTAGCACTAGGATAATTAATAGTTTATGGACTTGATTTATTAATTAATTATGTCTAAATTAATTGTCTTAGATTATTTGTAATTTTTACGATCATGGGTTTTTAGGATATCTAGTACTTATTACCAAAAAATATATATAATTAAATAAGGACGACAGGCTTTTGATTTTATGAAAGAGGATATATATAACCACAACATCTTCTGTTACGACGGTTTTAGGCCATAATTTGGGGAAATAGATATCCTCTTTAACTCGACTCATAAAATAATATTATTTTTTATGTAAAAATTATTATTTTTCATTTTAAATAATAAATATAAACCGAGTCGACTTATCTCACCAATATAAATCCATGATACCGCCTCACAAAATATATGCTTAATTATATTTAATAGGTATTTTTGAAATGAGTAAGAAAACGTAGACTTTCTTTATTTTTCTAAAGCAAAGGTGACATGGAAACAATTGATTTTTTTGTGCAGTTGGGATTATATAATTGCCACGCACAACACGATGTTACTGGATTCTGATAAATTATTTCAAACTTTCACGTGTTCAAAGTTTAATACTAGGAAAAAGTTAGTTTAATAAATATAAATTTTTATTGCAAAAAAAGGGAAAAAAATCCTTGACAATTATAGGACACAAATTTACCAAAGATTGAGGAGCATAATTATTTTCATGCTAATATGTCTGAATTTGGATTTAGATCGTATCCTGCATAATTTTCTGCATTAAAATTGTTTAAAGATAATAATAAATTGATCCCCACCAGAATTCATCTACCTCTTATCCAAGTAAGTTCTTTGACTCCTTTTCCAAATTTCATTTATTTAGTGTATATTTTCCTCTTTATTTAGTGCTGGAGCCCAAAGCTTTGCTGGCCTTGTTAGTTTAGTTTTAATGGAGCTTTCTCTGCCCTGAAAGCCTAAACAAAATCATGTATAAATCGAGTAATAATACCACTTTCTCTCTCTACACCATTTTTGGTCTTCTTTTTCTTTCTTTTCATTGCTTTTTGTTGTGTTGTGTCTCTGCTTCAATCACTGTTGCATCATCATCATCATCTTGTTGCAGTGAAATAACACTCTTCACGGCTACTTTTTGTTCCTTTGATGCATGGTGAATCCACAGATCTTGGATCCTTGCCTTCTTAATCGGCTCCAAAGGTATGATTGGCATATTTCACACTATCCCATGTTTGTGAATATGTTTTTGTTATATATTTGGAATTGCTCCTTTCCGCTGGACGTGGGTTTTTTTATAATTATGAAATTGTGTGTGTTTTTTTCTTGATTTGTTTCTTCCCCCATTTTTGTATTTTTCGGGGGGCTTGGAGTGCCTTCATCTGGTTGACCAAGTAGCTGTATTAATGAAACGTGATTTTTTGTTGATCAAAGCCTGCCTGCTGCCATTTCCCGTAGTGTAGATTTTGTTCAATCGTTATACTTTTTTTGTGGCTGTTGTGTTCTTGGGTTCCTCTGTTTCTATTCTATAGCAGTCGATTCTCTGCTAGCTTCTGTTCACTTTGTAAGATTCTTGTTATCCCAACTCTATAATCTGATTTGTTGTGAATTGTGCTACTAGATTTACTACACATATAGCTGTTTAGTTGGGAAGAAATAGTTACAACATCGCCGAGGTTACGTCAAGTGTTCCTCAGATGTGGAGTATTTGGATGGTGTTTTGGATGAGATGAGGGATGTTATCAGGTTTAATGAAGTTATTTCGAGCCTGCTTCCTGCCAAGTGCGGATCGAAATATTCACGACGGCGGTGGTTGTCGAGATGGGCTGTTATGGTATAAGGACTCTGGATCACATTTCAATGGAGAGTTTTCTATGGCCGTTGTTCAAGCTAATAATTTGCTAGAGGATCAGAGCCAACTTGAATCTGGTTGTCTGAGCTTGAATAATTCGGGGCCGTATGGAACTTTTGTTGGGGTTTATGATGGACATGGCGGTCCTGAGACGTCTCGGTTCATCAACGATCAGCTCTTCCACCATATAAAGAGTACGTCCTATGAGAATTTAGATTTGTTTTCATCTTCAGATGGTTTAACTATGTAATTCTACTTGATTGTGATGATGGGAGATGTTTCTCCACTCAAATCTAATCTTTTGTAAGTGTCTTTTTCTGGATATCATTGATTGTGTCCTTGTGAAACACATCGTGATCGGGTATACGTGCTAGTTCAAGTTCTTGGTTGCAAATTTTTATTTTAGACATTTAGGTAGTGTTTAGGAGAGCTTTTTAGAAGCACTTCTCAGCTCTTCGTTAACAAAAATTAACGAAAAGCTGAGAAATGCTTCTAAAATGCTCTTCCTTAATCTGCTTAACTTTATATTCTGATTGTTGATTTAAGTTTTGGCATCTTTTTTTTTTTTTTTTTTTTCTGATTTTGCAGGATTTGCTGCGGAGCACCAATCTATGTCTGTGGAGGTTATCAAGAAAGCAATTCAAGCAACAGAAGATGGGTTTTTCTCGGTTGTCAGCAGACAGTGGCCTATGAAACCACAGATTGCAGCAGTTGGCTCATGCTGCCTTGTCGGAATAATCTGCAGTGGAACTCTTTATGTTGCCAATCTTGGCGATTCTCGTGCTGTTTTAGGGAGGCTCGTCAAGTCTACCGGTGAAGTACTCGCTGTTCAACTCTCGGCAGAGCATAACGCGAGTATCGATTCTGTGAGGCAGGAGCTAAAATATCAGCACCCCGAGGACTCGCAAATTGTAGTCCTAAAGCATAATGTGTGGCGTGTAAAGGGTCTTATACAGGTTTGTAATCTTTTCTCCAAATAAAGATGCTCGGATCAATGCTTGTTTCAGGTTTATTTTTCATGTTTGTTCAGTTGACATTTCTGGTGTTGTTTCACAGATCACGAGATCAATCGGAGACGTGTATCTGAAAAATGCTGAGTTCAACAGGGAGCCTCTGTATCAAAAATTTCGACTACGCGAACCTTTCGGAAAACCAATTTTGAGCTCAGAACCATCAATTTCCGTGCACCAGTTGCTGCCACACGATCAATTCATTATATTTGCATCTGATGGCCTTTGGGAGCATCTTACCAACCAAGAAGCAGTTGATCTAGTCCAAAATAATCCACGCAATGTAAGTGTTTTAGCAGTTAAATACATTTTCCTTTTTATGATTTGGACTCTATTTCCAATGGTTACTTGCCCTTACCTGCATCAGTTATAGGGTCGATTCGAGTACGTTGTAGTTGTAAAATTTATCCTTCAGGATGGAAGGCCCGTGATGATTCCGATAACTTTTGGATTTGAGATGGTACAGAGTTTGAGACGGCATTTGATATTCCAGTTCAACAAAGAGCATCTAATGTACTAACAAAAAGAAAAGAATTTAACAGTTTCTCTCTCCTTTGGCAAATAAAGCCCAAACCAAAGAACTTATTCCTTTGAAGAAGAGGAAGGTAACATAATGTTCATATTCTAAACGCCTCGAATGATGCAGGGGATTGCTAGGAGATTAGTGAAAACAGCATTACTAGAGGCAGCAAAGAAGAGGGAGATGAGGTACTCAGACTTGAAGAGAATCGACCGTGGAATTCGTCGCCACTTCCACGATGATATCACTGTCGTGGTGGTGTTCATCGAGTCACATCTTGTGAGCAGGGCAAGCTCGGGTCAGAGTTCCAGCATATCTGTGAAAGGTGGTGGCGTTACTCTCCCCACCAGTAGCCTGGCTCCTTTCTCCACGCCCTCTGAAACTGTAGCCACTTGACACCCTTCTGCCTCTGATGTTATATTACATGTTAGCGCACTTTTGATGTGAATACAGTTAGAGATGAGAACTCCTCGTGGATTCTTTGATGTAAGCGTAACTGTTGAACCAAAGACCACACTTGGCTCTTGGGAAAAAGCAAGTTTTAAGATGACAACTAATGTAGTTATGTTTTCTGAGCAGATTCGTTAAGTGAACTTGCAGCTAAATGACTCTTTTGATAACGTTTTCGAGATATGGTTATGGCCCAAGCACCTGAAAGTTGATGAATGGGTGTTTATGTTGTCGTACAAACTAAGCTTCTGCTCAGTAGTTATCAGTGGTAACTAATAACAAGCATCAAATCTTACAAATGATGTCTCAAAAGCTAGGTTGCCATACAGATGATTCTCAGTTTCAGTATCCAGATGTTTTTTGATTTTCTTTGGTTTTAAAAAAACTTTATCATCAAAATTCTAAATATATTTTTCCAAACAAAAAAACTCTAAGCTTGGGTGTCCTAATCACACAGAATCCCCTGTTCTTATAATTTCGCAATCCTCCCTAGCTAGCTGAGGGGAACACGATGCGTGGATTATCTTGGACTAGATCAACTGCTTCTTGGTTGGTAAGATGCTCCCAAAAGTCATCTGTCACACCTCGAAACTGGGTCTAGTTGATCACCTTGTGTTGCATATTTTTGCTCATAACCGGCCGGTCCACATTTCCACAGAGGCATGTGCAGACCATACACATGGCATTTTCGAGCTTGGGCGCCCTCTTCCTCGGCATATTGTTGTCCTAGGGCTTGTTAGATCTCATCGACTTTCTTGTCTTATTGTGGCCTCTTCTAGGTGATCTTTGGCCTTTGCGATACTCAGAACTCAGAATATATGAGCAGATAAAAAAAAATGCAGCAAAGCCCCTCACCACTGACTTGATGGTTGTATGAACCCAAACACCACATCTGCCTTTTACAGTGGCAAAATATATCACGTAACAATGATGTAACAATTGCAACATTAGTAAGAATTGTTCTATTCTATCATTAAAACAAATAGTAAAATTCATTTTCCTACATCAACTATTGATAAATGTCAAATTTGTGCGTGAATTATTTAAAATAACTTAATTAGTAAATGATCAAACTAAAAAAAAAGTCAATTTATCCTAAAATAATTATTAGTTTGTTTCAACAGTCTAAAAACAAGATCAACAAAATCCGATAATTTATATTTATTTTATTATATTTTCTTTAATATATTACAATATTTTTTGTTGTACAATTTGATAATTATTTATCATAATATAATTTTTTAAAAATTAATGAATAAAAATAACATTGAAAATAAAATTATGTACCTAATCAAATTTTAATAATAAGAATAGACTCCATAGCAATTTAGGTTAAGGGTAAACTAAATTTTTTAATTTGATCGGGTACCAATTAACAAGGTTACAATAATTCATATACCAATTTGACATTTTATCGTACCAAAATGAATATTACTCTGAAAACAAATCACTATCATGTGAGTTATACTGGAAGAAAGCTTCTAATTGCATACAAGGGAGCGAAATAAATGTGGCCACTCCTGTCCTGCTAGGCTAGAACCGAAAGTGCAAGCTGTGCAACCTGCATGCTATATCACAAGCATAGCTAGCATTAAGAAGGAAATAATGTTACTAAGATATTCATATACTCTTCTGTTTTAGTAGCTACCTCCCTTGCCAAACTGAGAACACCTTGTGCAACCATTCAGCCCTCCTTCTCAAGTGTCCTAGGATATCATTTTGGCCTTTGAGCAGCCTGTCACCACAGAAACAACTTAATCAGAATGACTATATATGATATTGTCCACAACAAAGCAACAATTACTTTTGACACAAGTGTAATGAGAAACAAAGAAATAAAGAACCTAAATTCAGTAAAAATATAATGTCCCTTCAAATTGACAACCCACTTACGAGAATACTTATATTTCTTCTATTTAAGACCTTTGAAGTGCGAAGAACTTGAAAAAGTTTGAACAGATAATATAACAATTTATACAGAGCAGGCAAGCGAAAAATTGAAGCTCCACCAACCTTTTTCATCAATTTATCCAGCACCGATTCTTCAAACGCCTGATATCCAGCACCAACAAGATTGCTCAATTTTGGACTACCGGGCTCGTTTCTCTCGGCACTGAAACCAGATGGCGTTGAAGCTGTTTGAAGAGGTAAAACCAGTAGAGGGTTGGAAAGATCACCCAATACATTTCCAGTTGCAGCAACCTGACAAGAGCAACGTCCCCCTGAGAAACACAATAAGAACAAAATCGAATAACACTGAAAACCTGAAAATATACTCACAGCGCAATCCTTAGAGGCCATTACAACAAGCGCTGATCCTTTCTTCTTTGAACTCTTAATGACTACATCTTCAACAACACCGAACTTCTCAAAAATTTCGCGAAGTCTTTGCGATGTATATTCTTCACCAATCCTCTCCCATGAAACTTTAAGCACTTTATCTTTATCCAATCCATCGCTTCCACCTTCCTTGCTATCCTCCTTTCCCCCTGATGGTGCATCTTTCTTGAAAGGTGATGTACCAGATGCCATTTTTTTTTTTGAATGCATACTACGAATTCTATTGATCTCTTCCTTCAGTTTTTGAGAAATTCTCTGTTCCTCTTTTTGAGCTTCTAAGCTGGGGTCAGCAGCGAAAAAAGATCTCTCTCTCTCTTCAAGATCAGACATCATCTTTTGGCGCTTAGAATCATGTTGTCTCTGGCGATGAAGCTTCTCTCGCTTCACTCGAAGTAGATCATCAAATAACTTCCTAGCCTTTTCATCCTTCAGAACCTCGTAAGAGGTTTGAAGCTTTAGGAAATTAGCATGTGCGTTGGGATCATCACGCCTCTTGTCTGGGTGCAACTCCCTGGCCTTCGATCGATAAGCCTTGTTAATTTCTTGCTCTGAAAGTCTGGCACCTTCTTCACCAGATGGTAGGCTCAAAACAACATAATGGTCAACTTCAACATCCATTTATCCCAATCTCACCTGCAAAAATAAAAAATACACATTTGATTACACTGAGGAAAAATGTAAGAAAATCCTTGGTGAGGCCGTAATTGGCTAATTGCTACAAGTGTAGCAGACAACCTTAGTGACCACATTAATTCACAGAATATCACCTATATAAGACTAGGTCGAGGAAACTCTATCAACAACATTAACGTGGAAAATCCATTCATGTGAAACATTAACATGGAAAATCCACCCATATAATTTTTGCATAAACACACATATACACTGTACCTCGCAAAAAAATTGTAGTAATTGCATGAGAAATCAAACTTCTGTAAAATATCATGGTAAACAATATGAAATAAACAAGGAGAAGGTAATAATGCAATATGTAAAGAAGTCGTAGACAATATACATATATTGTTTGCAATAAACATATAACAATCACATACACAACCAAATTCAATATCACGGATCCTCTTTGAAACGTGTCTGATTAGAAGAAATGCCAGCACCTTAAGTTCTTAGCTTATTTGAATGCACAACTTAGGCATAAGTTTTGAAATCTCAGAATCTATAATTGAACGTTATCAATAGGTTCCTCCGCCGGCGGAATTCGCCGGGAGTTGGCTAAGTCGGCCGGTGGGAGTTGGCATCGGTGAGTTTGTAGGCTAGGGATTTATGTGGCAGACATTAGGAGGTAAAGGGGAGCTGAGAGTGAAAAATTAAAAGGAAATAAAGTATATTTCAGTTATATTTTAAGATTTTCCAATTATATTAATTATTATAGAAAATTCCTCAATGTACAGCTTGCTAATATACCAGCACGAGACATATGCCAGTGAGAAAATAATTGTGTTGGATTGGTGTCTGCAAAGTTGCTGCTTGGGCCATGATCATCGGAGGCTGAAGGCTGTGGAAGATTGTTGGTCAGTGCCCAAGGGTTAAGTTAGACCAAGGCCCAGACTAAAGAATACATTACAAAAAAACCCAATTGTTTTATAGTCTTTGGGGGAAGATTCCAGCTTCAGTTATAAGCTTTGATGGATTTGGTCAAAGGAATAACAGAACATACAAAACACCTACCAAGATTCAAGGGCTGTGAGCTGCGATCAAGGACTGACGAGGCGATCGCAAAAAAGAACATAGAGGAATTTTGGAAAGATCTGTAAATTTTCTTGTATTTTGTAATCTGTGAATCTTGGGATATTGATTGTATACTTGGACGTGAATTTCCAGAAATGAAGAGATTGGTTTCCCTCCCCGTGGACGTAGGCCAATTTGTGCTGAACCACGTAAATTTATCTTGATAATTTCTGCATTGCTTTGATTATTATTCAATTGATTGGTTTTATTAGCTACTTGATTGATTCTCGGGAAATAGTTTGCATTAGATTCTGGTGTTCATAAGTAAAGTTTGTATCTGCATAGTTGGGTAAGTTTCTTGAGTCTTCTAGGTCGATTTCATAACAGTGGCGCCCTACGTGGGAATTATAGACATTATGGGATCGATGAAATTTGACATAGAAATTTATGGGCAAGAATGACTTTGCTCTATGGATAATTAAGATGCGGGAAATCCTTGCACAGCAAGGTTGGGCTGAGGCATTGATAAAAAGGGGAGAAATGTCAAGTTCTTTGAAGGATAAAGGAAAAAGATGAAATCTTGGACAAGGCTCAGTGTGCTATTATTCTCTGTTTAGCTTCTACAACTTTTACCCAAAAACAAGAAGCTAAAATTTGATGTTTTTTTTAGCTTATGCTTTTTTGTTTAAGGTATAAAATTACAAGTTGACATATATATCCTTAATAAATTTATCATATTACATATGCTTTTATTATTTTTTTAATTTTACATTATTATTACAAGAATTTTTTTAAAAAAAATATTTTTTTAATTTTACATTATTATTACAAGCCTTTTTTAAAAAAAATATTTTTAAAAATTTTACATTATTATTACAAGCATTTATTTAAATATATATATATATATATATATATATATATTGCATTTTCATACATTTTTGTACATATCTCGTATATTTATACAATTTTTTTCATGTTTTTCATTTTTATTTTTATTAATCTTATATATTTTTTCAAGTATTCATCTTATAAAAAGTAAAATATTTTTGGTACAAAATTCATAATGTAAAATAATATAAAAATTCATTTTTTATAGTGTGAGTATAAAAAATTAAATAATCAAATAAGAGTATGTTTGTCATTTATTTAAAAAATTAAGCTTGGAAGGAATTATTCTCCAAACACTAAACTTTAGCTTGTATTATCTTTCAACTTCTATTTCCAAACACTCCCTACTTTAGCTTCTCACCAACTTCAAAATAATCTCTACTAGAATCACTTTTAAATAAGTAAAAGCTCTCCAAAACACTCCCTAGTCCTTAGCCAATCGATTGTACCTAAAACAAATATTGTATTCCTTCAAGATACAAGTAGGGATGTAAATGAGCCGAGCCGAGCAGAGCCGAACAGTATCAATCTCGGGCTCGGCTCGTTTGATATATATAAGGGCTCGGGCTCGGGCTCGGGCTCGGCTTGAGCTCGATCTGAGTTTTTAACATAAGGCTCGGGCTTGGCTCGTTTAGTAATATAAAGGAGCTCGAGCTCGGCTCGTTTATCATATTGAACGAGTCTGGCTCGAGTTCGGCTCGTTTTCAGGCTCATTAAGCGAGCTCGTCAAGTAGGCTTGTTAGCAAGCTCGTCAAGTAGGCTCGTTAGCGAGCTCGTTTTACATCTCTATAAATTAATTATAAACTAAAATTGAATTTTTCGAACATAAAAAATGGCAAACCTAATAACAAAAAAAACATACTAAAATATTATATCAACTTCCAAATACCATATAAAATAACATCAACATAAATTTTGTACATACAAATCAATGGATGCTTATGCTTCTAGCTCTGACTTCTGATGGTAACTCGTACAAAGAAGATGCGATTTCATTGGCTCCATGCGTAATAGTACTGAGAAATCCGCAAGATGTACTGTGATTCAATTGCTTAACATACAGAGGTGATAGGATAAATAAGTCTTCTGAAAGGACCCAGGTCACAAAAATCACCAGTTTTGTTAAACATACTACCATGGCACACAACTATTCAAATTAGATTATTTTCTGAAATAAATAATCGCTACTATAATTCAATAAATATCTAGCAATCATAACTTCTCCAAAATATCACAATCATAACTTCTCCAAAATATCACTCTAAACTAATCCAACCTAAGTTATCAGTCGATAAAAATATACCTCAAACTTCTTCAAATGTCGAACCTACAACATTATCACATTTATATATCAATAATGGTGCGATATAATCAACAAATTCGAATTTAAATCGAAGGGTTAAAATCTCACTTTCCGGGCAGCCTACTACAGTTGCGATCAAGGCTGGAAACTGTCCAAATTTGAGTCTATCCTAAGGTGGAACTCGAACAGCAGCTTTATCGCGGTGCAGGCACGGCGGCAGCGCGCCGGAGAATCCCAAATCACGTCTGAAATAGCTGCGAGTTTTGGGCTTGGCTCAAATACTGCTTTAATCTTCTAACCCAACCTGGAAAACCAAGAAACGACCAGAAATAGCTCAAAATCGCGAAGAACAAGAACCCACGCAGCTCCAGTCGCGAACGGGCGGCGCTACAGTTTGAAATTTGGGCCGAGATTCCTCAATATTTTGATATTACATTGAAGCCAAGCACGAGCTGACCTTTTCTAGCTTCAATCGGTAGCTTTCCGGCGACTAAGGCGGCGAATCGGCGGCATCGAGAGGCTGCTAGGGTTTGGGGAGAAAGGGGAATATTTGAACGGGCTTTTGGGAAGAGAGAGGACAGTAATTATACGTGTATGTATCTATGTATATATCTATGTATAGATATCCATAAAGCAAGCGTATTATTTTAGCATTAATATGTATTTTATATGCTTCAAATCTCGATATTTTAAAATATATATTTTTAACATACTTTTGTAATTTATTTGGTATAAATAAATATTTTAATCTAGCATCTCAATAATTATTTTAATTATATCAAATTATCGGATAATTATCTACAGGGATCATACGATAACATACATGGTTTAGTATATGTCGCCCGCAGGGCATTACCCTGCGGGTGACGTGTAACTTCATGATTGATCAAAAATAGTGGGTCCCATGTGGAGCCCACTAAATTTACCCAATAATAAGCCGCCACGTCACCCGCAAATCACTATCCTGCGGGTAGCGTCGACTCAACCAACATACATATATACCAACTCACAATAATCCAAACAATCAACTTGAATTCCCAAAGTTTTGGCCTATAATACATTTAAATATTCCAAAACCTAATAAATTGACAATCCACCGAAAATTCTTAAATAAATCCAACAAGTATTCTAAAATCTTCAAAGTCGAATATTTTATATACAATTCTCAATATTAAACTTTGACGATTTTCTTAACTCAATAATCTTTAGATTAATCCCGACGATAACGAACAACAATAATATGTTTATTCAACATAATTTAGAGGCTCGTCAAAATATACAGCGACGACTTCCAACTGTCGAACTTACAGCATAAACCTGAAAAATACATCAATATATATATATATATATATATATATATATATTCATAACATATAAATTACAATACGCATAATTAAAAATAATGAAAGAAATATGATGCATGCATAAAATAAAATATTAAAATAGTTGTTTGCTATATATAATAATTTCCTGTCAAAAAATAATTACCAAGAAAAGAAATAATGGTAATCAAAGCTATGAAGATTTTCGGTTCAAAATTTGGAAATTTGATATGATATTGTCGCTATTTTTTAATTTTAATTAGTATTTTGTGTGCAAAACTATCCACAAACGATATAGATGATAGTGTACCTATTTTTCGTTCAAAATTTTAAATTTTATTGAATTTTATCATTATTTTTTAATTACACTTAATTTTTGTGTATCGATACATACCTAAAAATATCCATAAATTCTATCTGGAGTTATGTTCTGAACTTCAGTTCACAATTTAAAATTTGATCGAATGTTATAACTGATTTTTTATTTTCAGTTAAATTTTTTTGTCTGCGTATCGTGAATATTTCTATAAATGCTATATATGATAATATAAAACTTTTCGGTTCTATATTTGATTGGATGTTATCAATATTTTTTTTTTAGAGAGAATCAATATTTTTTTATGTATTATAATATACTATTTTTCGTTTTAAAATTGAAAATTTGATAGGATGCTATCGCAACTTTATAATTTCAAATAATTTTTTTGGTGAGCATATATATGTGAAAATTTTCACTAATGATATATATAATAATGTTTTATTTTTTTAATTTCAGTTAATATTTTGTGTCCAGTTATATATTTGAAAATTTCATAAAATTTATATTTGATAGTATATGTAAGGCCCTGAAATTAGTTTTCGTGATTATTGAAATTGATTATTAATTATTTTGGAGATTTTTTGAGCCGGGATTGAATCGAATTAATTGGGAGTTTCAGGGACCAAAATGCAAAAGTTGGATTATATTATTATTACCTTGCAACTTGACCATCACATCACCTTTACTCCTTCCTCCTCCCTTCTCCATTTCGTACGTAATGAATCTGGAAGCCATGAGAGTCGATTTCACAAGCTTTTCTTTCGTCCGATTCGCACGATCCGACCGTCAGATTTTGATTCCGAGTTGAGTTTCACGATCACCGCAACGAGGGCTTCATTCTGACGTAAGTTTTGCTACGATCCTCGAACTTTGATTTTTGTCGGGTTGTTAGAATTTAATAATCTTGGAGTATGTTGTTCTTGAGCTAGCATAGACTGTGTATTCAAAGTCGGTTCGAAAAAAGAACGAAGTTTGGATTTTATATTATTTTTGAGGCATATTTCGAAAATGGGGGGTTTGGATTTTGGTTGATTTTGATTGCTTTTGATGGATTGAAAGAGGTTATGGATGGTATAGAATTGTTTGTTGTTGTTGGAGATTTTTGGTTTGACTGATTATAGACGTTATGCGTCGAAATCGAGTTTTGGTTTATCGGTTGTTTGTTTGGTTCAATTTCGGATTTTTTTGAGTTGTTGGATTGACACCGAATCCGTATAATCTTCATTTTCAGATTTGGATTGGAGTTTCGGATTTGGATCGAACTTGGGAGTTGATCGAATTGAGAATCGAAGACGGTATATTGATTGAGTTTATTTGTTTCGATTTGTTGTGATTCGATTGATTATTTATTTGAGTTCGTTGTTATTTTCAGATTTGAATCCTCGACGGACTTGAAAGGTAAAAGACGACATTGATTCGAATAGGGCTGAATACTCGAGTTCGGTTGATTCTCGAGCCCCGAAAATCAAATACTACATATTTATTTGCTTGTGTGAATTTGATTGATCAATTTATTTACACTTGAATCCATATTGAGCCGATTTCTCGATTCGTTTTGAAATTAGACGATTTAGGGAGCTATATTGAAGTGGTCTTGGATTTCGAGTTTTTCCAAGTGCCAGAATACTTCTTATAGTTGCTCTGAAGTCTAGGGGTTGAGTTGAACGACATCCACCCCGAATGGGTGTGTCGGTGAGTTGTTGTGAAGACTTGGCCCCGAAATCCCAACCGAATACCGATTGATATTTCGATTATCTGATTTGATAGTCCCGAGTTTTGAAGTCATGCATACATTCATTCTCATTTTGATTTGTTATTGATTATTGCATTTCAATATGAGGTGTTTATCCGATATTGCATGCCTGTCTCTTTTACTTAGAAATTATATTTCTAACCGGTTTATCCGACTGTTGTTTTTGTTTGTATGTGTACTTGGCAACAGGAGGATCAGGAGCAGGACCAAGTCGTTTGGGTTAGCCCGGGGTGAGATGATAGAAGTGAGACACCGTGTCTTAGGGTTGTGTCATTGAACTTGTGTTGTTTTGATTAGTCGATCGTATTATATCGTCGAACTTGTTTTGTTAATCGTGTTTTTGTTGGTGTTTCGAATTCTTTATTTGTTGTAGGAGCTATGGATTGAACTTTTGTTGCTTGGATTATTGATTTGAGTTTGTAAAGATTTTTCGTGCCCTGGATTTCTGCAGCTCGAGAGGGGGGCGCGGGCACGCCGTTGTTCCGCGAGGCTTGGGCGCGGGCGCGCTGGTTTTTGCGAGGTCCCGGCGCGGGCGCGTGACTTTTAAAAAAAAAATTTTTGATTCGCTTTTCCGCGGCTCCTCGTTTTCGATTGTGTTTAATTAATCGAGTATAGAAGATTAGAAATGGGGTCCCACATTAAGTGGTATCAGAGAGATAAGATTCTTGGATTTGAACTAGAGTGAGCGGGGTAGATCGAGTCCGCATGAATTGAATTATCGCATGTGATTGATTTATTTAATTGATTATCTTGAATATATGCGAGCATGCTTTATTGATTATTGAATTAATTGAATTACATGAGTTGTGATTTAATTTATAAAGCATGAATTACGTGATATATATCTGTACATGTGCTATTATCTGTCATTGGATATCATTGAGATTCATGAGTACTCAGAGCAGAGTTTGGACACCGAGGTTTTGAGATTGAGTTTGAAATATTGTGTCCTAACCTTTGATATCAGATGACACCTCGACGATCTGTGAGAAGGAATCCACCACCTTTGACTCCTCCTTCTACTGAGAATCCGCCGCCAGTAATAACTCCTCCGAATGATCAGGGTAGTACTGGAGTGGATCAGTTTGATGCAACAGAAACCCCAATGGAGACTCTATTGAAGAGATTTCGATCTTTCCGACCGCCTACCTTGACTGGTACCGAGAACTCCATTGACTGTGAGAGTTGGCTAGAGGACATCGATCAGCTCTTTGATTCCCTTGACTATACCGATGACCACAGAATCAGGTTAGTCATTCACCAGTTTCAGGGTGTTGCCAAGAATTGGTGGACCACAACCAAAAGGGCAAATGAGAATCGAGGTACCGTTGTTACTTGGGATTTATTCAAGACTGAGTTATACAAGCGGTTCTTTCCTATCTCGTATCGTAAGGAAAATGGTGCCGAATTTGCGAATTTGAGGCAAGGGAATTTGAGTGTCGAAGAGTATGTGAGCAAGTTTGACAGTCTCTTGAGGTTTGCGCCTCACGTCGCAGACCACGAAGAAGCTAAAGCCGATCATTTCATCAATGGCCTGAATCCTGAGATCTTTACCTTGGTCAATACCGGGAGACCCAACAACTTTGCAGATGCTATGGATCAGGCAAAGGGAGCCGAAGCGGGACTTTTGATGCAACGAGGAAATCAGGTAACTCCTCAGCAGCAGCAGAGATCTTTTCAGAACTAGCCTGTTCAGTTTCAGCCTCAGCAGTCCCAGTATCAGTACCAACCTTCTCAGCAGTCGAATCAGTCTCAGAGGGTTGAGGGAGGCAGCAGTGGCAGAAACAGGCGAGATCAGTATAGACCGAAGGGGAAACAGTTCAAGAAATTTGGGAGCAGTTCATCGAGCTCCAGTGGCTCTAGGCAGTTCAGTTTCGGACAGAATTCTGGGTTTTTAGGAGCATCGTGTAGCAAGTGTGGAGGACGCCACCCAAGTGATCAGTGTCGAGGCGTGTTTGGTAGTTGCAATATCTGCCAGCAGCCGGGTCACTTTGCTAGAGTCTGTCCTCAGTGAGGATCTGATAGAGCTCAGAGCGGCAGTTCTTCTCGACCGCCAGCTCAGCCCGAGAGATCAGCTTCCGCAGTTCATTCCTTTCAGCCCCAGCAGCAGACTCATCAGGGAGGTAATCAGAATCAGAACCAACCTCCTCGACAACAGGCAAGGGTGTTTGCCCTGACAGAGGATCAAGCCAATGCAGCCCCGAATGACGTGATAACAGGTAACTGTTCGATTTTTTGTTATCCTGCATATATGTTGATTGATACGGGTGCTTCTCACTGTTTTATTTCTGAAAGATTTGTCGTGATGCATGATTTATTTGCTGAGTCATTATCTGTTGTTGTTTCGATTACTTCACCTTTGGGTGTGGAGACTGTTTCGGTGAGATTGGTCCGTAACTGTGTATTAGAATTTGAGGGGAATTCGATTGAGATTGACTGCATTGTACTTGGATTATCCGATTTTGACTGTATTGTCGGGATTGATGCTCTGGTCAAGTATAGGGCGACAGTAGATTGCTTTCAGAAAGTGGTTCGTTTCAGACTTGAGATGGCAGATGATTGGAAGTTTTTCGGTAAGGGTTCTCGATCCAAGATTCCTTTGATTTCTGTATTGTCCATGTCTCGTTTGCTGAAAGAAAGGAGCAGAGGGATTCCTGATTTATGCAGTAGATGTTCAGAGGTCTAGTTCTGAGTTGACAGAGATACTGGTGGTTAGCGAGTTTCCTGATGTTTTTTCGGACGAGATTCCTGGTTTACCGCCGATTCGGGAGATCGAGTTCAACATCGAACTTGCACCAGGTACTCAACCCATCTCGAAAGAACCTTATCGAATGGCTCCGTTAGAATTTAAGGAGTTGAAGGAGCAGTTAGAAGATTGATTACCAAGGGATACATCCGACCTAGCGTATCGCCTTGGGGTGCTCCAGTGCTCTTTGTGAGAAAGAAAAACGGTTCTATGCGACTCTGCATCGACTATCGCCAGTTGAATCAAGCGAAGGTCAAGAACAAGTATCCTTTACCTAGGATCGACGATCTTTTTGATCAACTGCAGGGTTCTTCAGTGTATTCAAAGATAGATCTGAGATCATGGTATCATCAGCTAAGAGTTCGTGACGAGGATGTGCCTAAGATAGCTTTCAGAACCAGATATGGGCATTTTGAGTTCGTAGTCATGCCGTTTGGTTTGACAAATGCTCCAGCAGTTTTTATGGATCTGATGAATCGTATCTTTCAGCGGTATTTGGATGAGTTTGTCATTATCTTTATTGACGATATTTTGATCTATTCGAAGAACCGTTCAGATCATGCAGAGCATTTGAGGATTGTATTGCAGATCTTGCGAGCCGAACAGTTGTATGCTAAGCTATCGAAATGCGAGTTCTGGTTGGACCGAGTGGTTTTCTTATGCCACATTGTATCAGGAGATGGAATTTCTGTTGACCCCAGTAAGATCGAGACAGTTATGAATTGGCCGAGACCGACATCAGTGCCAGAAATCCGAAGCTTCATGGGTTTGGCGGGGTATTATCGTCGATTTATCTAGGGATTCTCTTCCATTGCAAATCCGATTACCCAGTTGACCCAAAAGAATGCACCGTTTGTTTGGTCCGAGGAGTGCGAGGTCAATTTCATTGAACTGAAGAAGAGATTGACCAGCGCTCCGATCTTGTCTATTCCATCAGGTTCGGGAGGTTTTTCCGTTTACTGTGATGCTTCTCACCGTGGTCTTGGATGCATTCTTATGCAGAGGAATCACGTCATAGATTATGCTTCGAGTCAGCTGAAGCCGCATGAGACTCGTTATCCAATCCATGATCTTGAGCTTGCTGCGATTGTGTTTGCTTTGAAGAATTGGCGCCATTATCTTTATGGTGAGTCGTTTGAGATATTTTCTGATCATAAAAGCCTGAAATAATTGTTTTCCTAGTCCGAGCTTAACATGAGACAAGGAGATGGATGGATTTGCTTAAGGACTTCGACTGTGAGATCAAGTATTATCCTGGAAAGTCGAATGCAGCTGCAGATGCTCTTAGTCGGAAGCTTTGTTCATTATCTCTTTCTACGAGGGGTGTTTCTCAGATGATTAAAGACTGTTGTACTTCTGGTTTGGAGTTCGAGATCGATAGGAGATCCATCAGAGTTTTTGCAATTCAGGCAGAGCCAGAGTTGTTTCAGTCGATCAGAGAGGCTCAGAGATCTGATCCGAGCATTCAGAGTTCGATAGAGAAGGTCAGATCGGGTCATCAGTCAGAGTTTCAGGTAAGGGATGATGTGCTATTTCTGAATAACCGTATTGTTGTGCCCGATGTTTCTGAGTTGAGACAGCGTATTCTTCGAGAGGCGCATTGCAGTCGGTTCAGTGTTCATCCTGGAGGCCGGAAGATGTATAAGGACTTGAAGACTCGGTTTTGGTGAAAGCAGTTGAAAGGAGATGTCACGAGGTTTGTGTCCCGTTGTTTGAATTGTCAACAAGTGAAAGCCGAGAGGAAGAAACCAGGTGGATTATTGCACAGTTTGCCAATCCCGGAATGGAAGTGGGATCATATCTCTATGGACTTTGTCACAAAGCTACCACGTTCAATTAGAGGTTGTGATGCGATTGGGTAGTGATTGACCGATTGACGAAATCTGCTTGTTTCATTCCATATCGTATGACATACCGTCACGATCAGATGGCCGAGTTGTATGTCAGAGAGGTTGTGAGATTGCACGGTGTGCCGAACTCGATATTATCAGACAGAGATCCGAGATTCACTTCTCACTTCTGGCACAGTCTACAGGAGGCATTGGGTACTCGTTTGCACTTGAGCACAGCGTATCACCCGCAGACCGACGGTCAGTCAGAGCGTACGATCCAGACTTTGGAGGATATGCTTCGAGCAGTAGTGCTTGACTTTGGCTCAGGTTAGCAGGAGTCTTTTGTTGGAACACGCGTTCTCTGATCACACGAATGTGATACCCGGAGCAGCGAAAGTTTAAAAAATTTTATTTTTTCGATATGGAACGATTCCATATCATGAGTATCAAATCTTAACGATTAAAATTGTTGCAAGTAAAATAATAAACATAGTTAAATATTTTACCTATTCAAGCAAAGGCTTGATAATGGACTCCAACAGAATTTAATCTGCTCTTCTTATATATCCCGGGAACCGATGTCTCCCACGATCAATCACCGGAATAAGGTTCACGAACAGAAAACAGAAACCCTCTGATTGATTGCACTAGAAATCAATCAGATGTTTATCGAGGAGAATAAACAGATTTGATCTGTTAATTCAGAATGTAATTTTTCGTAAAAATCACAAACCGAATTTTCTCAAAAAGGAGCAGAGAATTTTCGAAAATCCCCTTGAATTATTTTATGTGAATTTCGAAAATTGCTAGAATGAATTGTGTCAATTTTTGAACACTACACATGTATTTATAGATAATAATTTCTAGACTAGATTAAGTTATAATTGTATTAGGACTCTAACTCCTTAGGGCCCACAATCCATAACTTAAGCCCAACAAGCCAAGCCCGTTGTTATAGAAATTAATATAAAATTCATCATGACTCCGATTGATAAACCGATTTTACCAATGTGCACAGAAACCATTTCTGCACCTTTTAAAGTCAAGATAATTTTTCTGAATCCGAATTCAGTGATTTCCAAAAATGCCCATCCCTATGTCATTTTAGGAAATTTCACTCCCTTTAATTAAGAAGTCCAACTTCTCTTTCATTAAATTTAACTCTTTAAATTTAACTATCTCAACGGGGTTTAGTAATCCATTACTTGTGTGACCCTCAATGGTTCAGGGATACAGCTAGCCGTGGGCTCACAACTCCTTGTGACTCGGAATAACAATTTACGACTTACCCAACGAATCATGGTAAGAGCGCCTAGAAACATCGTCCCATGATTCCCTAGGTATCACTGATAGTGCCTGCAAGAACCAGTAGATTTTGGTTAGCGTACAGTACGGTCCCTTCATCCATATATCCCGATCGAATCAACAACCATTGGTACATCGAGAGTCGTTCGAGATTCGATAACTATGCAATGCATCTTGAAGATCAAATAGTGACATCACATGTGTTACTAGGAAACCATTTCTTAAAGCACATCATGTACTCTGGCCAGAGATTTGTCACACTAATATCTCCTCAGATCGCATAGGATATCCACACTCGCAAGTATGTGGTGAATTCTTGACAACAAAGCATCGACTCCTATATGTGTCATAACTGTACCCAATCCCGACACCTGATGACCCCAATAGAATCGGTAAACGAGTCAAAGTACAGTACTAGCATATAGAGTCTCAATGATGTTTCAAGTAGTAAGGACTAATGGTGTACAACCAAAACCGCGAACTTATCCACTCAAATAATAATAACCACTTGGAAAGTCCGAATAGGGTAGTTCGATCATTCATCATATGAATATCCATTTGCATGCTTTGAACATCTCCATGTCCATTACCAATGAAACGTGGTACTTGGCATCACAAATGCTAGTCTCAATCTCGAGCGATCCTTATCCTTATTAGCGGACGGCTCAATTGACTAGGAACTGTTTAGAATATACAGTGACTATAAGATGCGTTTCATAATAGTGATCTCTCTTTATTCACTATCTCATCTTACTTACACTATAGTATATTCAAGGTCTTTATCAAAACAACAATAGTATATCACAATATAACAATATGAAGAAAGACAAAGAAAATGCCATTAATGAATGTAAATTATATTAAACAAAGATTGTTTATACATAGAGTCATAAAAGCCCTTAGCCACAAGTTGGCTAACCGGGCACCCACTCTTTCAATCTCCCACTTGCCCTAAAGCCAACTAGTCATACTACGTAATCCCATTGCTTCGCGATGTTTGTCAAACAATGGTCCTGGCAAGGGCTTAGTAAGTGGATCAGCGATATTGTCTGTAGAGGCCACTCTCTCGACAGTGATGTCTCCTCTTTCCACAATCTCCCGGATGATGTGGTATTTCCTCAGTACGTGTTTGGATCTTTGATGAGACCTTGGTTCCTTTGCCTGAGCAACGGCACCAGTGTTGTCGCAGTACACCGGAACTGGACCAACAACTTCAGGAATTACGCCCAACTCTTGGACGAAATTCCTCATCCAAACGGCCTCTTTAGCAGCAGCTGATGCTGCAATGTATTCTGCCTCAGTGGTGGAATCCGCTGTGGTGTCTTACTTGAAACTCTTCCAAGAGACAGCACCGCCATTGAGCATGAATACAAATCCAGAGGTTGACTTTGAGTCATCCACGTCGCTTTGGAAGCTAGAGTCGTTATAGCCTTCCAATTTCAATTCTCTTCCTCCATAAACCATGAATATATTCTTAGTCCTTCTCAAGTACTTAAGAATATCCTTTACGGCTTTTCAATGCATTTGACCGGGGTTGGCCTGATATCTGCTCGTGACACTCAGAGCAAAGGCTACATCCGGTCTGGTAGATATCATCTCATACATAATACTACCTATGGCTGACGCATATGGTATGTGTGTCATTTTCTCTATCTCTTCATCAGTCTTGGGACACATAGGCTTGGATAGAGAAACTCCATGACACATAGGTAGATGTCATCTCTTGGACTCATCCATAGAAAACCTTTTCAATATGGTGTCGATGTAGGTTGCTTGAGTGAGTCCTATCATTCTCTTAGATCTATCTCTATAGATCTGTATCCCTAGAATATAGGAGGCCTCACCCAAATCCTTCATCGAGAATCTACCTGATAACCATATCTTTGTTGACTGCAACATCCCTACGTCATTCCCAATGAGTAGGATGTCATCAACATAAAGCACTAAGAACGTCACCGCATCCTTAACTACTTTCTTGTACACGCACGGTTCCTCCAGGTTTTTGATGAAACCAAAGTCCTTTATTGTTTCATCAAATATATGGTTCCAACTTCTTGATGCTTGTTTGAGACCATAAATTGATCTCTGAAGCTTGCATACCTTATGCTCGCTTCCCATGGATGTGAATCCCTCGGGCTGCATCATATAGATTTCTTCCTTAATGTTTTCATTAAGAAATGCAGTCTTCACATCCATTTGCCATATCTCATAGTCATACCATGCTGCTATGGCAATAAGGATTCTTATGGACTTGAACATTGCGACTGGTGAAAAGGTTTCATCATAGTCAACTCCTTGTCTTTGAGTATAACCTTTTGCTACCAATCGTGCCTTGTAGGTTAGTACCTTGCCATCAGGCCCAAGTTTTCTTTTGTAGATCCATTTACACCCTATTGGAACAATTCCATCGGGAGGATCTACTAAAGGCCAAACTTGGTTTGTATGCATCGAGTCTATTTCCGACTGCATAGCATCAAGCCATAAATTCGAATCCGCATCAGAAATTGCTTCCTTGAAGTTTCTTGGATCACATCCAATGTCGGGTTCACTTTGATCCCCTTCAAGAAGAAGACCATATCGAATAGGAGGTCTAGAAGTCCTCTCGGATCTCCCAGATGTAGGCGTGTCCACTGAAGGTTCTTGAGGTGTGGGATCGTTATTTTGTATCTCAGGTTCTTCTCGAATTTCTTCGAGTTCCATCATCTTGCCTTTCTTATCTAATAAAAACTCCTTCTCCATGAAGATGACATTCCTCGAAACAAACAATTTTGTTTAAGTAGGATGATAGAAATAATATCCGATTGAATTCTTCGGATATTCTACAAAATAACATAAGGTGGATTGACTATCCAACTTATCTCCCACTGTCTGCTTCACGTAAGCAGGACATCCCCAAATCCTCAAGTACGAATACTTGGGAGCTTTGCCATTCCATAACTCGTATGGAGTTTTATTCACTGCTTTGGTGTGAACATTTTTCAACAACAACACCGCCGTTTCAAGTGCATAGCCCCAAAACGAAGGAGGGAGCTCAGTGAAGCTCATCATAGATCGAACCATGTCCAACAAAGTTCGATTGCGACGCTCCGAGATACCATTTAGCTGAGGTGTCATAGGAGGAGTCCACTGAGAGAGAATCTCATTCTCTTTTAGATAGCTCAAAAACTTGGTACTTAAATATTCTCCACCTCGATCCGATCGAAGTGCTTTAATACTTCTACCTTGTTTGTTTTCTACTTCAGCCTTGAATTCTTTGAACTTTTCAAATGATTCAGACTTATATTTCATTAAATATAAATACCCATACCTAGAATAATCATCAGTAAAGGTAATGAAGTAGGTGTGACCAAATTTAGTACCGATACTAAATGGTCCGCAAACATCTGTATGGATCAAATCCAACATATTTTGACTACGCTCAGACTTTTCTTTGAAAGGAGATTTAGTCATTTTTCCTTTTAGGTAGGACTCATAAGTAGGTAGAGAGTTAATATCAGACATATCAAACATGCCCTCTCCCACTAGCTTGTTCATCCTCCTTGAGGAAATATGACCTAGCCTAGCATGTCAAAGGTTTGCCGGGTTTTGACTATCGATTTTTCTTTTGTTTGTTGTTACCGGTTTATCAACATAATAAACTGGAACGTTTTTTAATTTTAAGTTATATAGATCGTTTTTAAATTGTCCATTTCAAATCAAACATTCATTCTTGTAAATATTGCAAATCTCATTCGCAAATTTTCAAGAAATATCTTCTCTATCAAGAATAGAAAAAGAAATAATGTTTTAATAAAATCTTGGTACAAATAAAAACATCTCTCTCAAAATATAGCTTAAAATTGTTTTTGCAAAATTAAACAAATGTTTCCCATAGCTTTTGGATTCAACTCTGGAACCATTCCCGAGCCATAACTGGGTCTCACCCATCCTAAGCTTACGACTTCTTGTCATCATCTGCAACTCATTGCAAATGTGAGATCTACATCTGATATCCAATACCCAAGAAATATTATTAAGTGAAACATTTATAAAATATATCCTTTGTAGTTCGTAACTACTCGATATACATTCTTTGCAATTGCGCTTCCAGTAACCGGGTTTCTTGCAGTGATGACAAATTTATTTAGACTTGTCCATCTTTGCATGTAACATTTGGCCTTGAGATCATGGTCCTACCATTTCTCTAGTTCGGCCAACCTTTCCGAAGTTACATCAGCCGGGGCTGTTTTCGAAGGAGCCTTTTCTAACACTTAGAAAATCTTTTCCGAGCTCAGGACAATCTTAACTTATGGAACCATTCCGTATAGTTTGCGTCAGAAAGTTTGTTTTGTTCGAGAATTGAAACATGTGGATTACGAAGATTCATCATAATGATATACTGAGATGAAACAGACAATAATCGATGATTGCTTAATTAATTTACTAAGACATAAAATATGGCGAAATTTATTTTATGAATTTCACTCCCACTATTTTAACGATTTCACTACCCTCTAGTGAAAACGGGAAACTTGTTTCCTTAGTGAGAACATGGAGTCCAATTGACAAACTATAGTCCCGAATAATATCAGCCAACCATAATTTTCAAAAGGTAGAGCCCAATTGCTTCCAAAACAATCCCCATGTTTTTACCTCATGTCCAATAAGGGCCCAATAATATGACGCCGTTTATTGTGACATGTCAAGATAACCCATCAATATTATGTTGTGATGGATGGTCGCCATGTGGAAACGGCCATAAACCAGGCCCACTTTTTATTACAAATGACAATTCAAATTGGGCCATAAATCAAGCCCATTAATAAAAACCAACAACAATAAAAACAAATGTAAATATCCTAACATACACCTACAAAATTGGTCATGACAATCGATCATCTTTTTATCCAATAATTAATTCAATAATTAAATAATTTGATAACATGCAATGACATCATATTTAAAAAGATAAAATCAAAATTTTATCTTATCCTTTCATAAGATCATATCTTATCATCATATTTAAAAAGATAAAATCAAATCTTATCTTATCCTTTCATAAGATCATATCTTATCATCAATTGTACCAAAATAATTAATTTTATAAAATCTAATTTAACGGATAAAATTTTTAAATTTTCAAAAAATTCAAATTTATCCAAAAATCAATTTTAAAAATTTCGGACTCAAACAATTTGATCCGATGCCTCGTGGACCAATCAAAAACAATTTTCGATCAGACCAAAAACTAAAATTTCAAAAATTTAAAATTCTGGAAAAAAAAAAATTTAATTTTTCGGGCTGCCCGGGACGTTCCCGGGCAGCCCCCGCCCCCACGTGGGGCAGGGCAGCCCCCACGTTGGGTGTAGGGCAGCGATCTCGCTGCCCTTGGGCAGCAATGATTGCTGCCCTTGGGCAGCGATCTCGCGGCCCTGGGCAGCAACAATTGCTGCCCTTTTGGGCAGCGACGATCGCTGCCCCGTTGCCCTGTTCAAATTTAATTATCGTTTAAAATTTTTGTTTTGTTTTCCAAAAATCGAGGCTAAAAATTTTGTGCAATCGATTAATTTTAATCGTTTGATCAAAGATTACGACCTGTCTCTGATACCACTGTTGGAACACGCGTTCTCTGATCACACGAATGTGATACCCGGAGC
Source organism: Henckelia pumila (assembly GCF_033568475.1). Classification (NCBI taxonomy): domain Eukaryota; kingdom Viridiplantae; phylum Streptophyta; class Magnoliopsida; order Lamiales; family Gesneriaceae; genus Henckelia; species Henckelia pumila. Next base: position 131,131,753 of record NC_133123.1, on the reverse strand, counting down.
AGCGGAAGTTTAAAAAATTTTATTTTTTTGATATGGAACGATTTCATATCGTGGGTATCAAATCTTAACGATTAAAATTGTTGCAAGTAAAATAATAAACACAGTTAAATATTTTACCTATTCAAGCAAAGGCTTGATAATGGACTTCAACAGAATTTAATCTGCTCTTCTTGTATATCCCGGGAACCGATGTCTCCCACGATCAATCACCGGAATAAGGTCCACGAATATAAAACAGAAACCCTCTGATTGATTGCACTAGAAATCAATCAGATGTTTATCGAAGAGAATAAACAGATTTGATCTGTTAATTCAGAATGTAATTTTTCGTAAAAATCACAAACCGAATTTTCTCAAAAAGGAGCAGAGAATTTTCGAAAATCCCCTTGAATTATTTTATGTGAATTTCGAAAATTGCTAGAATGAATTGTGTCAATTTTTTAACACTACACATGTATTTATAGATAATAATTTCTAGACTAGATTAAGTTATAATTGTATTAGGACTCTAACTCCTTAGGGCCCACAATCCATAACTTAAGCCCAACAAGCCAAGCCCGTTGTTATAGAAATTAATATAAAATTCATCATGACTCCGATTGATAAACCAATTTCACCAATGTGCACAGAAACCATTTCTGCACCTTTTAAAGTCAAGATAATTTTTCTGAATCCGAATTCAGTGATTTCCAAAAATGTCCATCCCTATGTCATTTTAGGAAATTCCACTCCCTTTAATTAAGAAGTCCAACTTCTCTTTCATTAAATTTAACTCTTTAAATTTAACTATCTCAACGGGGTTTAGTAATCCATTACTTGTGTGACCCTCAATGGTTCAGGGATACAGCTATCCGTGGGCTCACAACACCTTGTGACTCGGAACAACAATTTCCGACTTACCCAACGAATCATGGTAAGAGCGCCTAGCAACATCGCCCCATGATTCCCTAGGTATCACTGATAGTGCCTGCAAGAACCAGTAGATTTTGGTTAGCGTACAGTACGGTCCCTTCATCCATATATCCCGATCGAATCAACAACCATTGGTACATCGAGAGTCATTCGAGATTCGATAACTATGCAATGCATCTTGAAGATCAAATAGTGACATCGCATGTGCTACTAGGAAACCATTTCTTAAAGCACATAATGTACTCTGGCCAGAGATTTGTCACACTAATATCTCCTCAGATCGCATAGGATATCCACACTCGCAAGTATGTGGTGAATCCTTGACAACAAAGCATCGACTCCTATATGTGTCATAACTGTACCCAATCCCGACACCTGATGATCCCAATAGAGTCGGTAAACGAGTCAAAGTACAGTACTAGCATATAGAGTCTCAATGATGTTTCAAGTAGTAAGGACTAATGGTGTACAACCAAAACCGCGGACTTATCCACTCAAATAATAATAACCACTTGAAAAGTTCGAATAGGGTAGTTCGATCATTCATCATATGAATATCCATTTGCATGCTTTGAACATCTCCATGTCCATTACCAATGAAACGTGGTACTTGACATCACAAATGCTAGTCTCAATCTCGAGCGATCCTTATCCTTATTAGCGGACGACTCAATTGACTAGGAACTATTTAGAATATACAGTGACTATAAGATGTGTTTCATAATAGTGATCTCTCTTTATTCACTATCTCATCTTACTTACACTATAGTATATTCAAAGTCTTTATCAAAACAACAATAGTATATCACAATATAACAATATGAAGAAAGACAAAGAAAATGCCATTAATGAATGTAAATTATATTAAACAAAGATTGTTTATACATAGAGTCATAAAAGCCCTTAGCCACAAGTTGGCTAACCGGGCACCCACTCTTTCATCTTTACCTCTAGTGGAGTTTTCGTACAATAACAGCTTCCAGGTGAGTATTGGAATGACACCTTTCGAAGACTTGTACGGGAAGAAGTGCAGATCTCCATTATTTTGGGATGAGATTTCAGAATCACCTGAATTGGGTCCAGATATGATTCGCGATATGGCCGAGCAAGTGAAGTTGATTCGAATCAGGATGAAGACAGCCCAAGATCGACAGGCCAAGTATGCGAATGTCAGACGCAGACCACTATGTTTTGATCAGGGAGACCATGTGTTTCTGAAGATTTCTCCGTTCAGAGGCACTGTCAGATTCGGGAAAAGAGGAAAGTTGTCGCCGAGATTCATTGGTCCGTATGAGATTCTGGAGAAGATAGGCGATCTTGCCTATAGGATTGCTCTTCCTCCGTCTCTTTCAGGCATCCACGATGTGTTTCACGTCTCGATGTTGCGGAAATATCATCCGGATCCGTCCCATGTTCTTCAGCCAGATGAGGCCGAACTTGATGAGACTCTGAGTTACTTCGAGCGACCGATTCAGATTCTCGACAGAAAAGAGAAGCAGCTCAGAAACAAGTCGATTCCGTTGGTAAAGATTCAGTGGAGTCGTCACGGAGTCGAAGAAGCGACTTGGGAGACCGAATCTGATATGAGGCAGCGATTTCCAGAATTGTTCGATTGAGGTGAGTTCTTTTTCAGTATGGTTCTATCTTGTTTCAGTCTGTGATCTGTCAGATTTCGAGGACGAAATCGAATCTTAGAGGGGGAGAATTGTAAGGCCCTGAAATTAGTTTTCGTGATTATTGGAATTGATTATGAATTATTTTGGAGATTTTTTGAGCCGGGATTGAATCGAATTAATTGGGAGTTTCAGGGACCGAAATGCAAAAGTTGGATTATATTATTATTACCTTGCAACTTGACCATCACATCACCTTCACTCCTTCCTCCTCCCTTCTCCATTTCATACGTACTGAATCTCGAAGCCATGAGAGGCGATTTCCCAAACTTTTCTTTCGTCCGATTCGCACGATCCGACCTTCAGATTTTGATTCCGAGTTGAGTTTCACGATCACCGCAACGAGGGCTTCATTATGACGTAAGTTTTTCTACGATCCTCGAAGTTTGATTTTTTTCGGGTTGTTATAATTTAATAATCTTGGAGTATGTTGTTCTTGAGCTAGCATGGACTGTGTATTCGAAGTCGGTTCGGAAAAAGAACGAAGTTTGGATTTTATATGATTTTTGAGGCATATTTCGAAAATGGGGGGTTTGGATTTTGGTTGATTTTGGTTTCTTTTGATGGATTGGAAGAGGTTATGGATGGCATAGAATTGTTTGTTGTTGTTGGAGATTTTTGGTTTGACCGATTATAGCCATCATGCCGTCGAAATCGAGTTTTGGTTTATTGGTTGTTTGTTTGGTTCAATTCCGGGTTTGTTTGAGTTGTTGGATTGACACCGAATCCATATAATCTTCATTTTCAGATTTGGATTGGAGTTTCGGATTTGGATCAAACTTGGGAGTTGATCGAATTGAGAATCGAAAACGGTATATTGATTGAGTTTATTTGTTTCGATTTGTTGTGATTCGATTGATTATTTATTTGAGTTCGTTGTTATTTTCAGATTTGAATCCTCGATGGACTTGAAAGGTAAAATACGACATTTATTTGAATAGGGTTGAATACTCGAGTTCGATTGATTCTCGAGCCCCGAAAATCACATACTACATATTTATTTGCTTGTGTGAATTTGATTGATCATTTTATTTACACTTGCATCCATATTGAGCCGATTTCTCGATTCGTTTTGAAATTAGACGATTTAGGGAGCTATATTGAAGTGGTTTTGGATTTCGAGTTTTTCCAAGTGCTAGAATACTTCTTATAGTTGTTCTGAAGTCTAGTGGTTGAGTTGAACGATATCCACCTCGAATGAGTATGTCGGTGAGTTGTTGTGAAGACTTGGTCCCGGGATCCCAACCAAATACCGATTGATATTTCGATTATCTGATTTGATAGTCCCGAGTTTTGAAGTCACGCATACATTCATTCTCATTTTGATTTGTTATTGATTATTGCATTTTAATCTGAGGTGTTTATCCGATATTGCATGCCTGTCTCTTTTACTTAGAAATTATATTTCTAACCGGTTTATCCGGCTGTTGTTTTTGTTTGTATGTGTACTTGGCAACAGGAGGATCAGGAGCAGGACCAAGTCGTTTGGGTTAGCCCAGGGTGAGATGATAGAAGTGAGACACCGTGTCTTAGGGTTCTGTCATTGAACTTGTGTTGTTTTGATTAGTCGGTCGTATTATATCGTCGAACTTGTTTTGTTAATCGTGTTTTTGTTGGTGTTTCGAATCCCTTATTTGTTGTAGGAGCTATGGATTGAACTTTGGTTGCTTGGATTATTGATTTGAGTTTGTAAAGATTTTTCGTGCAATGGATTTCTGCAGCTCGAGAGGGGGGCGCGGGCACGCCGTTGTTCCGCGAGGCTTGGGCGCGGGCGCGCTGGTTTTTGCGAGGTCCCGGCGCGGGCGCGCGACTTTAAAAAAAAAAATTGATTCGCTTTTTCGCGGCTCCTCGTGTTCGATTGTGTTTAATTATCGAGTATAGAAGATTAGAAATGGGGTCTCACAGTATACAAATTTTGGGTTCAAAATTTACAAAGATGTTATTACTAATTTTAAATTTCAGTTAATATTTTTGTCCATATATATCTGAACATTTTCATAAATGTTATATATGATAATGTACCAATATTTTATTCAAAATTTGAAATTTGATAGGATGATATCAATATTTTTTTTATGTCCATAGATATATGTTAAAATTTTCATAAATGATATTAATGACGCATCAATTTTTTATTTAAAATTTGAAATTTGATCAAATGGTATTACTATTTTTTAATTTGCGTTAATTTTTTGTATCCATATGTACGTGAAATTTTTTATAAATTACACACATATATACACCAATTTTCAAATAAAATTTTGAAATTTGATCGGATATTTTCACTTTTTTATAATTTGTTAGGATCGAAAGCGTGTGTAGAGGGGGTGAATACACACTTAAAAATATTTTGGTAACTTGAGCTGATCTAACAGCTTGTTTAGACAAATAATTTGCTTAAATACGATTTTACTCGAAAGAACTGATCTGATCAGGCGGAAGTTTATTCCTCGCAAAATTGAACTGGAAAGATTAATGCAGATCAAATAATTTAGTGCAGTAAGTAAAGATAAGAGACAAGAGATTTTTACGAAAGTTCGAAGCTTTAAGATTCTACGACTCTCCTTCTTCTGTTTCCAGAAAGATTTCACTAGAAGAGTTTGATTTACACAACAACTTGTACAAATCCGATTCGATCAACCCTTGAAAGGAACTTTTAGTATCAACTTCTCAATACATATCACTATCTGTCTGAATTACAAGTTTAAATTCTAAATGTAAGATGCTTTGACAAGCTGATCTGGATATCACGAAGTGATCTAAATCAATGGATCTGATGTAAGCAGTAGGCTTGAACTCTGTATATATAACTTTGATCTGCTGCTTGTCTGACTGCGTGAATTTTCAAATGAAGGCTTGATAATATTTTAAACTAGGAATCACGAGAGCAAAATTTGGCAAAAAAGTTATTGATCTCTGAGTAGCATCAAGTATTTATAGTATCTCCTTCTGCAACGTTCAAAAAAGTAGCCGATAGAATGTTTTTCTCTGTTTCATCCGACATTGAAGCAGAAGATGACACGTGTCCTCGTACCTTTCCAAATATAGTGGAGAATTTGAATCAGTGTCGAGTACGGAGGCTAACTTTTATATCCCAATTAATAACTATCTTTGTATTTTTGTTAGTTTTACTGTGTAGCTTTGATTTGGTCTGATCATTCGATCTGTTCTGATCTTTTCTTCTTATCTGTTTCTTGACGAAGTGTTTTTATGAGATAACTTTTGTTCTCGTCTTTATGTATCCAGATCGATACATTGATTTGTCTTGACATATGATCGATTTTGCGCTAATGTACTTTGTTCTTGGTTTTGTTCTGATTGATTTGCTCGTTCATCAATTGATCTGCTCGTTCATCACCAAAATTATGAAGTTATCTTTATCAATTTCTCCCTTTTTGGTGATGACAAAACCAAGAAACACATACTAATAGATCAAATATCTTTTTTATAGATCAGATAAGTTTGAATTAGCAAAGATCAATGTCTAATGACTAAAATCAATGAACCGTAGAATCTAATAAAAATTTCTCATTTCTTGGCCTTTCCTTTAGAAGAGGAGGCTCCTTTTCCCCTCTTTTTGGCATCACCAGCATGTTGGAGAAAATCCATGATTTTTGTGAGCTAGGTACCAAAGGTAGATCTCATCTCTTGAAATTGATCTTGCATTGATGTTTGAACACTGCTGATGTGGCAGAGAATATTTGCATTTTCTCGCATCTGAAGATTATGCATGTGCTGAATAGAGGAGACGATTCTTCAATATGTGTCAAGACAATGTGCTTGAAGTTAACAAAATCTTTGGGAGTAAGAAATTTGTCCATCTGAATTGAAGATATAGCCTCAGAAAGTTTGCCTAAGGCATCAATGACTAAGTCTGGCTTTTCAGGGATCAGAGGAGTATGCTGCAATATGGAAGATGCCGGATCAATAGAAGGTTCACTGATGCATTGAATGGCTATTGGAGAAGGAGTAGTCATGACTTCAGTTGTCTCAATTTGACTAGAAGATGAAGGAGAGAGAGTAGCAGCTCAAGTTTTAAACACAAATTAAACATGCTGGAATAGATAATATATTATCAAGTTAAAACAAAAAGCTCACTTACCATAAATTTGCTAAAATATATTTTGTGGTTACTGTTGGATTGCTTCTCAACTGATTTCTCGAGCTGCTCAATTAACTCCTCGAAATTTTCACTCGAAATCTGCTTCCTTTCACTCGCATTTCTAGGTGTTTATGCTAAGAATTTGTGTAGTTTTATCTCAGAAATCCGAGTGTTATTTATAGAGAGAAATATGATTATTAGACTATCATTTATTTTCATTATTCAACATGATTTCGAATTTAATGCGTCAGTTATAACTTTGAAGCAACAGTTGCTCTGGGTCTGTTGGAATTTCATTCTAGTTGAACTCATCATTCTAGTTGAACTGAACCAAACTGGTCTACTGAACTGAATTCAACTAAACAAGTCTGCAAAACTGAAACTAACTGAACTGAACTGAATTTGTCTAACTGAAATTTCACGAATGCAAAGTAAGGAAAATGACATCTAGACATTGAAATAAACATTTTGGCATGCAAAAGAGACAAAGCCTCCCTACAAAAAAAATACACTCTTATATGTGCATTTTACTTGTCATATTATCATATATGTTCATGTATATGTTGCATTGCAGATCATGTTGAGCCTATGTATCTTTGAGATAGCTTTGTTGAGTATAATCACTCAATCTTGTTTTTGTGGATGTTGGTACCGATAGTCATAGTGTCCGATGGGAAGAGCGGGCTATGGTAACCCATGACCTCCCAGGTCCACGTCTTGATATGAGTGTGTTGGTGACGATCATGTAGCGACTACATATACACTATGACGTTTCTAGACTAAGCATGAGATTCCAAATTTGATCTCTGATCACCAGTTCACAATATATGCATTGCATATAGATTTGTATTCTCGTGCATTACATATAGGGAGATTTGTCTTCCACATCTTTGTTTTCATTTTGGACACTCCATTCCACGAGGAAGGTCTATAGTTGGACGAGCCATATAAACAGAGCAGTGGCTAGACGACACACAAGAGGTAATTAAGGGTGCTACAATTCCATCCCTTACATGGTATAGAAATCTAATCGTGATGGAATGACATTTGTGACATAGCGAAAATACGTAAGTCACACGTACGTATATATTAATTTTTGGCGAGCATGACCGTTATAAAAATGTCCACGTGCGCATGCTCGGATTACATATCGTTTCCGTATTTTGTCGTTTTGATATTAAAAGTTGATCGTCCCATTATTCGACAACACTTTCAAGATAAGATCGATCCGAAAATAGACATCGATCATCAACGAGAATTTGTCGTTTCGAAATTATTAATTAACTTTAAAACCCAACTCAATGAGTAGTGAAATTAATTCCCAAGCCACACTCGCAACCTTTTCACATTAAGCCCATATACTGGATTAATGAAATTTCAATTTTTTTTTTTTTTTTTTGTGTTAAAAAAGTAAAATAACGTATGTAAAGTAAGAATAATGAGGACCTAGGCATTGAAAGAAAACATTTTGGCATGCAAAAGAGACAAAGGCCTCCGCAACAAGAAAAATGCTAACCCACACAACCCACGCAACCGGGCCCACCCATCCAAAGCACTACGCACACGTGTCATTCGTGGACCCCACCTCCCCCCACTCCTTATATACACACACTCACTCACACACACACACACACTCACTCACTCACAATGAATTAGAAATCATTGTAATCCGACTCGATCGGCCTCTCTGTGTGTAACACCACAAAATGGTTCAAACTCGGAACCATATTCTCAAATCCCAGAGTCTTCCGCCGTTTCCGGCCAATGGCGGCTGCGGCGGCGGCGTGGGCCTCATCGATCTGCGGAGCATGAGCTACACCAGCTTGAAGGATTTGCTGCCGAGTTCTCCGCCGCCCACGCCGAAGATCAGGTGGAACGACATTCGTATCAGGGATCCTTTGGTTCAGTGCGCCGCCTGGGCGTACCTGCAGCCCATGGCGGAGACGAGGGACGACGGCGGCGGAGTGTTCTCCCTCAAGAGGCTGAAGAAGACGTGCTGCGACCTGTTCGGCTGCTTCAGCGACGTCGTGTTGGTGGTGGGCCGGCGTCTCTTTGAATGACAGCGGTGACAAAGTTGGCGGAACACCCTCGTCTCATCCCCTTTTAATTCATGAAATTTACTTTAATCTCTTATAATGTGTGTATCCACCTAGCAAGGAAATAAATTAATAAAATATACAATCTTTATTAATCTTAAACCATAAATTTTCTATTTAAATTATACATATTAAATCGCGCGCGCGCACACACATATATATATATATACATATATCACAAAAACTCCTATATTTGAGTTCATCCAGTTCATTCGATTTATGAAAAATTATTCATTTTCATTGTATGGATCAGATCGACACGTCTCACGAATATAGATTCTTGTAATCGTTATACTAGGGATCTACAGTAAATATTTATACATACAAATATTGAATTTGAAGATCTCATGTACATTTCTCGGCAGTCCTCGTGAGCAAGGATTCATGCATGCCAGCCAGCGTTTTGTAATGTTGATTTCCATTTCGTATCAAGTTTTTAAAAAAACCCAAGTGCCATTAATTATTCATTTTCATTGATTTGTTATTCACGAAGTCAGACATTTTAATTTGTTTAAGATTAATTTTGTTCTAAAACTTCTTTAATTACACAATAAAAAAATTCAATAACAAAAAAATTCCTGAGATGAGAAAATAAAGTTAAAGTAGATTAATAAATTTTTTTTCTAAGATTTTTTCACCGTTACCAATTCCTAGGCCTACTTTTTTAAAACCAGCAATGTTAGATTTTCTTCGATTAATTTTTTCACTAATTCGGAGGGCTCGTTAATTAATTACTCCTGTCCCATTCTCTCCCACACAAATCAACGTATAAAAGTTCTAGTTGTCAAATGCTTGAACATATTTCCTTTTTTTTCTTGCACCATTATTTTATCATTAAATGATATTGTGTGTGTCATATTATATAATTATAATTACTCGTTCCAATTTATGGATTTTTTTGTGTGGAAAATTTATATCTATTTCGAATATAACATTCAAAGATCTCCAAATTCTGATAATATGATATGAATTTAAGTACAGAAGCGGTAACTTTAAAAAACTCTCAAATAATTCTAACATTTTTTATTTTAAAAAATTAAAAGCGATTTCGGCGTTTGAATAATTAATGTTGAAAATTGATATTTATTTTAAACAAAAGTGTAAGTAGAAACCAAAAAACCATAATTTTATCTTATAAAAGAGTATTTTTAAGTGATTTTTTTAAAAAACTTTTGTAATCGAACAAGATTAAACATCCTTTTTTTAAAAGAAAAATAGTCTCTTGGCTTTTTCTACCAAATGCACTCCTAATTGGAGAAGCCAATGGACTAAAAAAAACGTATTTTCCTTGAAAAATATAGTGTTTGGTTACAAAAGATGTTTTGAAAGGACAATTTGAAAATGCTTTTGTATAAGTTGTTTTTATGCTTTTTGGATTCTGCTTATACTTCTATTTAAAAATAAAAATAAAAACACTTTCTAACATTTATCTAAATGTCAAAACTGAAAGGTTTAACATGTAAAATATAAACTAAAATATCAAAGATGCCCCAAGGAGGTGCCCAAATTGGTGGAGTAGGTGAACTCTTGGCCAGAAGTTAGAAGTTCGATTCTCCCTAACAACATTTTTTTGGTCAAGAGTTTGACTTATTTAAGTGTTCGTTTAAGTGATAACTTCTGTATGTGATAGCTTCTGTATCCAAACTCATATTATATCAAATGCTTCACATGAAGGCAATTTTATTTCGTTTTGCCTAGCACATCTGCTGGACTCAAGCCATGCATGTCATGAACATACCTGATATTTTTCCAGTCTAAGACGAATTTTTAAAAAAAAATGTGATTCTCAACGAATAAACAAAGTAATTTTTTATGAGAATTTTTCTCTGAAATAAAACATGTAAAATATAAAATAAAATATCGAAGATCAAATAACATATATATAATTTTCTAAATAAGTAAATATATACAGTATGGTCAAATAATTAAGATAACAAAATGTTAGAAATAATCACATAAATATCACACGTCTTGTATTTTTTGATATAAAAAAATATTGACTAAATTTTCATAATCAAAATATTTGATTATTTTTTTGTTAATAATTGAACACATATATTATTGAATTGTTGTGCGAACAATTATATCAAACACTTTATATCTAGTAACTAATAATAACTACAGAAACATATCACACACATATATCATGCGAACTATTGCAACGAAAGATCATATAAATTAAAAAAATTGGAATATATTGTTGGGGAAAATTGCAAATTTAGTCATGTATGTTTGTCACTTTGCGATTTTGGTCCTCTATATTTTCACATTTCAGTTTTAGTCCTGCATATTCTGATTTTTGGCAATTTCAGTCATTTTTATTCGAAAATGCTTACGTGGAACTGTACACGTCAGCTCCACATCAGCACTGAATTGGTACCACGTCAGCGCCACGTCGAAAAAAGGACTAAAATTGTCAAAAAATAAAGATAGCGGACTAAAACTGAAATATGAAAATATAAAAGACTAAAATCGCAAAATGACAAATATATAAGACCAAAAAAGCAATTTTTCCTATATTGTTGCGATAAAAAATACTAATATTTCTCAAATCAATTAAGCAAGTGGTCTCAACCGCAGAGAGATTTTTTTTCCCTTTATATGCTAGATGATTCAAGTTATATAAAAGGCTTTAAAAAATTTAAATAAAGGCCCAAAATTTTTTTTCAAGCCCTTTATATTCTGGTTAAATAATTTAGGCTTAAAAAATTAAAATAATGGTGACCAAGATTTTTTTTAGCCTTTATATGTTGGATAATTAAATTATCTAATCTTAAAAAATTAAAGATATTTTTTTCTGATTCCATAACCAAAATACAATATATTCTTTTGGAGCTATCTAGCTGCTCTCTTGCGTGCATGCACACATGAAAATAAGTACATATTATCATGCAAATGATCAATAAATAGTTGCAACACTGAATATAGATGCAGCAACAATATTAAACATCAAAATAATTTGTATCTGTTAATAAAATATTATTTACCAACATTGTTATAAAAATATTCGTACGTGATATAATAAGGCACCGTTTGAAGTTCCGATCCACATTATTAATCAATTGATAATTTATCTTATCTAATCTCATGTTTAATTGATCATATTAATAATTATTTATCTTACATCAATCAAATCATTAATTATTTATCTTATATCAATCAAATCATTGAATTTAAATTACAATATTACTCTTAATAAATAATATTATTTATGTTTTATTAATTATTAAAAAGGCAAAATGATAATTTATTATCTTATTTAAAATTTAATCAATAAAATCAAATAAACTATTATTTATCAATCAAACTAAATACTACACAGTAATTATCATTTTTACTTTTTATTATTATTATTATTATATTAGATTATTTATCTCTATATTATTAACATATGTTTGACTTCAAACAGTGCCCAAAAATATTCAATATAAAACTCTCAAGGATTGGACCGAATATATTATTCTCATAATAGATGGGGGAAACTGGTGGCCCGTCATGCACAATTATTTTCATTATTATGGGCTTTTGTTTTATATGAACCATTTTTGTAAAAATCTTTCTTACCCATAATTTGTCATGGCCTTGTTCTTTGGGCTTTCAAGAAGTTTGTGACTCGCCATTTATGAGGTAAATCGGTTACCTCAAACAGCTGCTCGTTCGGAAATTCATCATTGATGATCTGACCTGTAGTGTCGTGACTCGCTAGACGAGACAAGTGATCTGCCACTTGGTTTTCCGTACCTTTTCCACGATCTCCATATCAAACTCCTGTAGCAGCAACACCCAACGAATCAACATCGGCTTTGCGTCCTTTTTGCTCATCAGATACTTCAGTGCTGAATGGTCTGCATGTACGATGACCTTGCTCCCCACCAAATATGATCTAAACTTATCCACCGCAAACACTAGTGCAAGGAGCTCTTTTTCTGTCGTGGCGTAGTTTAGATGGGCGGCAGAGTGTAGTGACCTGCGCCGTGATCACCAACTAATCAGAACTTAAGCATGCAATTAGTCAATAAAATAATCTTAATCAGAGTAACTGCAGAATTAAAGTAAGTCAAATACCAGGTAAGCTGTAACGCCCCGTTTTTATCTTAAATAAATTTATTTGAGTTAATCGGAGATTACAGAGTTCAAGAGCCGACTCGATTTTGATCAGGGTCTATTTTGCAAATTTTGGAATTTCAGGGACTAAAACGCAATTATTGGATTTTATATATTATCTTGACTTGGAATGACTTCTATCATTCTTCATCTCCTCCCTTACACGCCTCCTCCTCCATTTTCACGCCTCCAAGCTTTTTCAAGCTTTGGGATTTCAGTCCAAGCTCGATCCGGCCGTTGGAATTTATTTCTGAAGGCAGATTAGCGATCACTGTAGCGAGAGCTCCGTTATATCGTAAGTTTTTCTATGATCCGATACATTCTATTTTTCGGATGTTATTAGAATCGTTTGAGATTCGAGTATGTTGTTCTTGGCGGAGTTCTTATCGTTTATTATCTGTTGGTTTTGAGTTTGAGTGTCGTTCAAAATTGTTATGATTTTTGGAAGCAATTTTCGAAAAATGAGGTTTTGAGATTTGTTGGAATTGCCTTGTTATTGTTATATTAGTATCGAGTTGGGTTGATATCAATATTGAACTGCGGTCTATGTTTCCGGTTGGTTTAGTTATAGCCGTTATGCCGCCGGTTTGAGTTTTTAGAGATTTGAACCGTTTTGAGTTGTTGATCTTTGGCTTGTGTATTGATCGTCGTTGTTGATCTTCTATTTGTATCTGAACAGATTTGTTTGGAGTTTGTCAAGCCCGGTGTTAACAGCATTTGATCGTCAAGAGATTGGACGAAGAACGGTAAAGAGATTTTCCTTGAACCGTAGTTGTTGTTTAGATTGTGTAGTCTTTGATACAATCTTTTGTTGTAGCTTATCCAGAGTTGGAACTACTTGCATTGAAAGGTAAAAGCAGTCATCGTAGCGGGATAGCATACTCGGGACAGTTGGTTCTCGAGTTTCCCTTAAAATCACATATTGCATTAATACTTGTCTAGCATGTGGAACTCGTATTTTGTTGATTAATTGAGTTTGGTTATATGACTCATGTGTTATGTTTTATTATGCATTCATCTTGAGCCAACTTTGATTTCAGCGGGCAGAACAACCCTTTTTGTTTAGACGTTTTGGGGGCTATGTTGCGAGTGGCCTGGGTTGTAGAAGTTCACCTAGTGTCAGCATACTCCTCATAGTCGCACCAAAGTCTAGGGGTTTGGGATACGTGACACCACCTCGATTGGGAGAGTCGGTGAGTCGTTACGTGGTCTCATCCTCGGGATCCCAAAAATCACAGTAGCAATCCCTCTTTTATCAGAATTGATATCCCGATTTAAAGACATGCATTTCATTACGTTGATATTGGTTACGTTGTTACCTTGAATGCATGTTTGTTGTTGTATTACTTGTTATGTTGCTTTTACTGGGATTATCATTCTCACCGGTTTATCCGGCTGTTGCTTTGTTTTGTGTGTGTACTTGGCAACAAGTGGGGCAGGATCGAGTCAGCGAAGACCTGGTTAACAGCAAGAGGGAGAGTTAGTAGTGGGACTCGGTTTAGAAGTCGAATCAACATGTTTATCTAGTTTAAGATTGAAGCATGTTAGAACTCGAACTTGTTATGTTTGTTATTCGAATTTGTTTTGTATTCGGATTGTAATCTAGAATCGAAGCATGTTGGCGTTGTATCGATTTAGATCCTTGTTGATCTTAGGCTTTATGAAAGCATGTTTGATTTTGAGTATTTCTTTACACCCTGTTTTAGTGTATGTAATTGAATGCACGTCAGAAGCAAGCGCGGGATCTTTTTATTCAGCATGAGCATTTTCTGCCCAAGCCTTCCGCGCGCGAGCGAGGTGGTACCTCGCGCGCGCGCGAGGCAGTCCAGGGGGCTCGGGTTTGTTGGCCCGCGCACGCGCGAGCATTACACCTCGCGCGGGCGCGAGCCCTTGGTTGGGCTCGGGTTGAAAGGCCTGCGCGCGCGCGAGATGGCTATCTCACGCGGGCGCAAGGCATTTATTTTTAAAAAAAAACTTTTGATTGCTTTTAATCTTGGGTCCTGGTTTGATTATTTGTTGTTTATTCCGAGATTAGTTGTTTAGAACCGAGGTTTCAAATTAAGTGGTATCAGAGAGTAAAGATTCTTGGTTGAACTAGAGTGAGCGGGGTAGTTTGAGTCCGCATGTATTGGCTCCTTGCATGTGTTTGAATTATTAAATTGTTTATTTAATTCCATGCGAGCATGATTTATTATTTGAGAATTAATTGAATTACATGATTTTTTGATTTAATTTATAAAGCATGAACTACTTGAGATATAACTGTTTTTGTTATCGACGGGTATCCGGCATTCCATGCGGTTGTAAGGGCACCGAATCGTAGCGATTGAGTATCTTGTGTCCTAAAATTTGATTATCAGATGGGTCCTCGTCAAGTGATTAACAGAAATACACCGCCAGTCATTCCTACGACTGAACAAGCTAGAACTGAAGTTGATCAGTTGGATGCTACAGCGACGCCGATGGAAACCCTGCTGAAGAGGTTTTAGTCGTTTAATCCGTCGTTGTTGATGGGTACAGAAAATCCAGTTGACTGTGAGAGTTGGTTGGATGACATTGATCAGTTGTTCGATTCCATTGATTATACTGATGACCGCCGAACCAGGTTAGTCATTCATCAGCTTCGTGGTGTGGCCAAGAGCTGGTGGATCACAACCAAGAGATCCTTGGAGAACAGAGTAACAGTTGTCGATTGGTCTCTGTTCAAAACTGAGTTTTATAAGCGATTTTTACCTATTTTGTACCGAAAGGACAAAGGAGCAGAGTTTTTCAATCTGAGGCAAGGGAATCTGAACATTGAGGAGTACGTAGCCAAGTTTGATAGTCTGTTGCATTTTGCACCGCACATTGCCGACAGTGAAGAAGCCAAAGCCGATCAGTTCATCAATGGCTGGAATCCCGACATCTTCACATTGGTGAACACTGCTAGGCCAGATAACTTTGCGGATGCCATGAATCACGCAAAGGGAGCTGAAGTAGGCTTGTGGAGGCAGAGAGGTAATCAGATGGTGTCTCAGCAGCAGAGGCAGTCTCAGAACCAACCATCTCAGCATCAGAATCATCCACCTCAGTATCAGAACCAGCAGCAGAGGTATGAAGGTGGAAACAGTTCAAGAGGCAGGGGAACAATTCTTCTAGTTCCAGTGGTTCCAAACAATTCGGTTCAGGACGGAGTTCTGGATCTTCATCCATGAACACCAGCAAGTGTGGGGGAAGACACTCACCGGATCAGTGTGTGGGAGTCTTCGGGAACTGCAACACCTGTCAGCAACCGGGACACTTTTCCAAGGTGTGCCCTCAGCGTAGTAGAGATCGAGCTCAGAGTGGGAGTTCATCTACACCTACAGCTCAGCCTGAGAGACAGTCTTCTGCAGTTCACTCTTTCCAGCCTCAGCAGCAGAACAGACAGGGAGGTAACCCTAGTGCGAACCAGCCTCCGAGACAGCAAACACGAGTCTTTGCTCTGACAGAGGATCAGGCTCAGGCAGCACCTGACGATGTTATAGCTGGTAACTGTTCGATTTTCGGTTGTTCTGCTCATGTTTTGATAGATACAGGTGCTTCCCATTCCTTTATCTATGAGAAATTTGTGTTATTGCATGCTTTGCCTACTGAGTTGTTGCCTACTGTAGTAACTGTTACTTCACCTTTGGGTGGAGAAATTGTTTTTGTGCGATTAGTCAGGAACTGTGAACTCTGTTTTGAGGGAAATTTGTTAGAATTCGACTGTATTATACTTGGGTTTTCAGATTTTGACTGTATTGTTGGTATAGATGCTTTAACCCAGTACATGACAACAGTCGATTGTTTTCTGAAAATTGTCAGGTTCAGACCTGAAATGGCAGACGAGTGAAAATTCTTTGGTAAGGGTTCTCGATCTAGAATTCCTTTGATTTCAGTGTTATCTATGACTCGTTTGTTACAGAGAGGTGCAGAGGGATTTTTGGTCTATGCAGTTGATGTACTGAAATCTAGCCCTGAATTGGTTGATATACCAGTGGTTAGAGATTTTGCTGATGTGTTTCAGGAAGATGTTCCTGGATTACTGCCTATTCGAGAGATCGAATTCAGCATCGATTTGGTGTCAGGTACCCAACCTATTTCCAAAGCTCCTTATCGTATGGCACCTATTGAATTGAGAGAGTTGAAGGAACAGCTTGAGGATTTGATTGCCAAGGGATACATCAGATCTTGTGTATCGCCTTGGGGTGCTCCTGTTCTGTTTGTTCGGAAGAAGGATGGTTCTATGCGGCTCTGTATCGACTATCATCAACTGAATCAGGCTACAGTCAAGAACATGTATCCTTTACCCCGAATAGATGACCTTTTTGATCAGCTGCAGGGTTTTTCTGTCTATTCAAAGATTGATCTGAGGTCAGTTTATCACCAGCTGAGAGTGCGAGAGGAAGATGTTCCTAAGACCGCATTCAGAACAAGGTATGGTCATTTCGAGTTTATAGTCATGCCGTTCGGTTTGACTAACGCTCCAGCGGTTTTTATGGGTTTGATGAACCGTATCTTTCAGCGTTATTTAGATGAGTTTGTTATTATCTTCATCGATGATATTCTTATCTATTCAAAGAACCGTACTGACCATGCAGAGCACTTGAGGATCGTCTTGCAGATTTTGCGAGTTGAGCAGTTGTTTGCCAAACTGTCTAAATGTGAATTCTGGTTGGATCGAGTCGTCTTTCTTGGTCATATTATTTCTGGAGATGGGATTTCTGTCGATCCCAGCAAGATTGAAGCGGTTATGAATTGGCCTAGACCGACATCAGTACCTGAGATCCAAAGCTTTATGGGTTTAGCTGGTTATTACCGCCGATTCATCGAGGGTTTCTCGTCTATTGCCAAGCCGATTACCCAGCCGACACAGAAGAATGCGCCTTTTATCTGGACTGCAGATTGCGAGGCTAGCTTTGTTGATCTGAAGAGGAGACTGACCAGTGCTCTGATTCTGTCTATCCCGAAAGGTACTGGAGGTTTTACCGTGTATTGCGATGCTTCTAACCGTGGCTTGGGATGTGTTCTTATGCAGCATAAGCATGTGATAGCGTATGCATCGAGGCAGCTGAAGCTGCACGGACTCGTTATCCGGTTCATGATCTTGAACTAGCTGCAATTGTTTTTTCTATGAAGATCTGGCGTCACTATTTTTACGGTGAGTCATTTGAGATCTCTTCTGATCATAAGAGTCTCAAGTACTTGTTTTCACAGGCAGAACTGAATATGAGACAGAGAAGATGGTTAGATCTGTTGAAGGATTTCGACTGTGAAATCAAGTATTATCCGGGAAATTCAAATGCAGTTGCAGATGCCTTGAGACGAAAGCTTTGTTCTTTATCTCTTTCTACTATTGGTGTTTCCCAGTTGATCGATGATTGTTGCACTTCTGGTTTAGAGTTTGAAACAGATAGGAAGACTATCAGAGTGTTTGCTATTCAAGCCGAGCCGGAGTTGTTTATTGCGATCAAAGAAGCACAGAAGACTGATCTGAGCATTCAGGTTTCAGTGGAGAAAGTCAGATCTAGGCATCAGTTTGAATTCAAGGTTAGAGATGACGTTTTGTTTGTGAATAACCGTATTCTTGTGCCTGATATTTCGGAGTTGAGACAGCGTATTCTCCGAGAGGCTCATTGCAGTCGGTTCAGTGTTCATCCTGGAGGTCGTAAGATGTACAACGATCTGAAAAACCAGTTCTGGTGGAAGAGAATGAAGAGCGATGTTGCGAGGTTTGTATCTCGGCGTTTGAACTGTCAGCAAGTGAAAGTAGAAAGGAAGCGACCTGGTGGTCTGTTGCACAGTTTATCTGTTCCTGAATGGAAATGGGATCACATTTCTATGGATTTCGTCACGAAACTACCGCGATCTGTTCGAGGATGCGATGCTATTTGGGTAGTGATCGAACGATTGACGAAGTCTGCATGTTTTATTCCGTACAGGATGACGTATCGTCGCGATCAGATGGCTGAGTTGTATGTTAGCAATGTTGTGAGATTGCATGGGGTGCCGAAGTCGATCGTTTCAGACAGAGACCCTAGATTCACGTCGCACTTTTGGCACAGTCTTCAGGAGGAATTTGGTACTCGATTGTATATGAGTACAGCTTATCATCCTCAGACCGATGGACAGTCAGAGCGGACTATCCAGACGTTAGAGGATATGATTCGAGCAGTAGTGCTAGGCTTTGGCACTAGTTGGCAAGATTCCTTGCCTCTTGTCGAGTTCTCTTACAACAACAGCTTCCAAGAGAGTATCGGTATGACGCCTTTTGAGGCTTTGTATGGCAAGAAGTGCCGATCTCCTTTGTTTTGGGATGATTTGTCCGAGTCACCTGATTTGGGACCAGATATGCTTCGAGATATGGCAGAACAAGTTAAGATCATTCAGTCTAGAATGAAGTCAGCTCAGGATAGACATGCGAAGTATGCTAATGTCAAACGCAGACCTCTGAGTTTCGATCAGGGAGACCGAGTCTTTCTGAAGATTTCACCTTTCAGAGGCACCGTTAGATTTGGGAAGAGAGGAAAGTTATCTTCGAGATTCATCGGGCCGTACGAGATTCTCAAGGAGATAGGCGATCTTGCCTACAGACTTGCACTTCCTCCGTCTTTATCTGGTATTCACGACGTTTTTCACGTCTCTATGATGCGGAAGTATCATCCAGACCTTTCTCATATTCTTCAGCCTGATGAAGCCGAGTTAGATGAGAATCTGAGCTACTTTGAGCGACCGATTCAGATCCTTGATTGGAAGGAGAAGCAACTCAGAACCAAGTTGATTCCGTTGGTGAAAGTACAGTGGAGCCGTCACGAGGTCGAGGAAGCGACTTGGGAGACAGAATCTGACATAAGACAGCGATTTTCGGAGTTATTCGGATGACGTGAGTTCTTCTTACTGTCTTTAGTTCTTTATTCTATCTCATGAGTTGTGATTTGTATTGATTTCGAGGACGAAATCTCTTCTTAGAGGGGAAGAATTGTAACGCCCCGTTTTTATCTTAAATAAGTTTATTTGAGTTAATCGGAGATTATAGAGTTCAAGAGCCGACTCGATTTTGATCAGGGTCTATTTTGCAAATTTTGGAAATTTCAGGGACTAAAACGCAATTATTGGATTTTATATATTATCTTGACTTGGAATGACTTCTATCATTCTTCATCTCCTCCCTTACATGCCTCCTCCTCCCTTTTCACGCCTCCAAGATTTTTCAAGCTTTGGGATTTCAGTCCAAGCTCGATCCGGCCGTTGGAATTTATTTCTGAAGGCAGATTAGCGATCACTGCAGCGAGAGCTCCGTTATATCGTAAGTTTTTCTACGATCCGATACATTCTATTTTTTGGATGTTGTTAGAATCATTTGAGATTCGAGTATGTTGTTCTTGGCGGAGTTCTGATCGTTTATTATTTGTCGGTTTTGAGTTTGAGCGTCGTTCGGAATTGTAATGATTTTTGGAAGCCATTTTCGAAAAATGAGGTTTTGAGATTTGTTGGAATTGCTTTGTTATTATTATATTAGTATTGAGTTGGGTTGATATCAATATTGAACTGCGGTCTGCGTTTCCGGTTGGTTCAGTTATAGCCGTTATGCCGCCGGTTTGAGTTTTTGGAGATTTGAACCATTTTGAGTTGTTGATCTTTGGCTTGTGTATTGATCGTCCTTGTTGATCTTCTATTTGTATCTGAACAGATTCGTTTGGAGTTTGTCAAGCCCGGTGTTAACAGCATTTGATCGTCAAGAGATTGGACGAAGAACGGTAAAGAGATTTTCCTTGAACCGTAGTTGTTGTTTAGATTGTGTAGTCTTTGATACAATCTTTTGTTGTAGCTTATCCAGAGTTGGAACTACTTGCATTAAAAGGTAAAAGCAGTCATCGTAGCGGGATAGCATACTCGGGACAGTTGGTTCTCGAGTTTCCCTTAAAATCACATATTGCATTAATACTTGTTCTAGCATGTAGAACTCGTATTTTGTTGATTAATTGAGTTTCGTTATATGGCTTATGTGTTATGTTTTGTTATGCATTAATCTTGAGCGAAATTTGATTTCAGCGGGCAGAACAACACTTTTTGTTTAGACATTTTGGGGGCTATGTTGCGAGTGGCCTGGGTTGTAGAAGTTTCACTTAGTGTCAGCATACTTCTCATAGTCGCACCAAAGTTTAGGGGTTTTGGATACGTGACACCACCTCGATTGGGAGAGTCGGTGAGTCATTACGTGGTCTCATCCTCGGGATCCCAAAAACACAGCAGCAATCCCTCTTTTATCAGAATTGATATCCTGATTTAAGGACATGCATTTCATTACATTGATATTGGTTACGTTGTTACCTTGAAAGCATGTTTGTTGTTGTATTACTTGTTATGTTGCTTTACCTGGGATTATCATTCTCACCGGTTTATCCGGCTGTTGTTTTGTTTTGTATGTGTAATTGGCAATAGGTGGGGCAGGATCGAGTCAGCGAAGACCTGGTTAACAGCAAGAGGAAGAGTTAGTAGTGGGACTCAGTTTAGAAGTCGAATCAATATGTTTATCTAGTTTAAGATTGAAGCATGTTAGAACTCGACCTTGTTATGTTTGTTATTCGAATTTGTTGTATTCGGATTGTAATCTAGAATCAAAGCATGTTGGCGTTGTATCGATTTAGATCCTTGTTGATCTTAGACTTTATGAAAGCATGTTTGATTTTGAATATTTCTCTACACCCTGTTTTAGTGTATGTAATTGAATGCACGTCAGAAGCAAGCGCGGGATCTTTTTATTTAGCCTGAGCATTTTCTGCCCAGGCCTTCCGCGCGCGAGCAATTTGGTACCTCGCGCACGCGCGAGGCAGTCCAAGGGGCTCGGGTTTGTTGGCCCGCGCGCGCGCGAGCATTGCACCTCGCGCGGGCGCAAGCCCTTGGTTGGGCTCGGGTTGAAAGGCCTGCGCGCGCGCGAGATGGCTATCTCGCGCAGGCGCGAGGCATTTCTTTAAAAAAAAAAACTTTTCATTGATTTTAATCTTGGGTTCTGGTTTGATTATTTGTTGTTTAATCCGAGATTAGTTGTTTAGAACCGATGTCTCACATAAGCAAAACCTAGTGGTCAACCCTGCTATCCAGCCTTGGTCACCACCTAACCTCCCTATCTCCGGGAGAACTACCTGCAACTGCCCCATGGAATAGGACATCCAGCCAACAGAAAATAACCGGAAGTGAGCCTAACATGCTCAGTACGAGAGTATGAGTATACAGTGTTATGTGTGCATGTATGCAAGTGAACTTGATACCAAGACTCTCAGGTCAAGAAACATGCTCAAAGACCGGGCCCAGGGTATATAGCACGCCGCGCCGTCGCATCAGGAGGTGGCTCATATACCCAGTGGATAATGGTGACCTGATACTAGTACATGTGTCCAACCATAAAGGTGACCTAACACAAGACTTACGTATTCAACCATCCACAAACTCGTAGGGTGAGCGCCCTACTATAGGATACCTCTAAGGTAAAGACTCAATATGCTCATGTATGCAACATACAGTCATGACATGCTGCATATAAAGGCATATAAAATATGCAATCACATAATCCATGCAAACACATAATACATGCATACTCAATCTGGATATCTCGAATAATACTACCGTACCTTACTATGGCAGATCCTAGAAGCTCCCATCTAGGTCCAAGCCTACCATGCAACACTACAACATAAATAACCATGCATTACCTAGCATGCCAAACATCACCTACAAGGCTCTAAAAGCCTTAATTAAACTATAGTCCACTCTCTATTTTCTATAGGGAACCAAAGCCATACCTTCGTCTGTCGTCAGCCCGCTGATGTCGCATGCCCTAGAGCCTGGGCATAGTCTAGCTATGACCCCTAAACGCCTTGCCAGAGTTCCGCCGCCTGGCTGCTACTGCGGACATTGTCCGCTATAAAAAATACTATTTCCAACTCCAACTCTTAAAGAAAGAGTCCCGAAGCCCTTAAAATAGAGCCATTACCGGGAGAGGAGAGGAATTTTGGCATTCAAAATGAGAGCCTCGGACCCTTTTTTATAGGTCTGGGTTTGGACGGTCCGAACTGGGTTCGGAGGCTCCGAACCGGGCATGATTCCCACGTGTAGAGTGCATTTTTGACACCTCAATCTGGCGGGAGTTCGGACGGTCCGAACTGGGTTCGGAGGGTCCGAACTGCCACTTGTTCGAGCCATTTTTGACACATGGACTGTGCTGAGTTCGGAGGGTCCGAACTCGGGTTCGGAGGGCCCGAACTTGTCCGTGTGCTCCGAACTGTTATGGTCCTTCCAAAGTCATTTTTGGACCCCCGGTGTAAGGCCCGAAAATATTAAATTATTAATTATGGGATTTGAGAATTAAATTCCATAGTTGGGGCAAATATTGATTTTAGAAGTGATGGAAATTATAGATTTAATTTTCGAGCCGAAAATATTTAATTTGAGAATTTACGGATTTTGAGAATTAAATTCCGGGAATTCTTAAAATTAAAAGAATAAATATTCGATTTGAATATTTATGGAATTTAAGATTAAATTCCAAGTTTTGAGAATTGTTATGATTTAATTTGAAAATGAAACCGGATCAGGGGTTGATTTGAGAATATCAAAGTTGCAAGGGCTAAAGTGCAAAAGGCCGGAATTATTTAATTTAATCCGAATTTATTTCATTTTAATCCGAGTATATTTAATTTGGGAATATTTAGAGTTTCGATTTAAATTCTATTATTTTTAAATTATTTAGGATTGAAATTGAATTAAAAAAAGGCCGAGGACTGAATTGCAATTTATGAAGTTTCAGGGACTAAATTGCAATTATGCAACACATATCCGATTGTAATCAGATTTATCAACAAGTATACTTGTAATTATCATATTCCATTTAGCAATCATGAAGCAGAGGCCGAAACCTTCCTTGTTTTTATTTGATTTTTGATTTTCAAATTGTCGTAACTTTTGATCCGATCGTCCGATTTCAATTCTGAAAAGTGTTCTGGAATCCTTGCAACGAGCACTTTGATTTGATGCAAGTATTTTGATGTTTCTCATAGGTTTAGAAATCAGTATGTGGCCAGAGATCAGATTCTTATGGTTGATCGTGTTCTTGACATGTTATCGCTTATATATTCGAAACTAGATCGAAGATTGATTATGGGATAAATTTGTTATGATTCCAGCATGTATATCAAGAGTTATAGTAGATTATTGTGTTGGATATGCTGGTTTATTAGATTATAGTGCTGATATATCACACGTTCATGAAGTTAAATAAGTTAGATTCGAATTTGATATTTCGTCGGTTATCAATTTTTTATCGCTACGCCATCGATTAATGATTTGAAGCCATTTTGATAGCCTATGACTGAGATGAGATGTTCTTTTAGATCTTATCGATGATATATCAATTTTATTTCTCAGTTTCAGACTGGTTTTGAAGGCTACTGAATCAAGACGCCAAATTTGACCCGAAGAAGAAGAGGAGAGGCTTGAAATGATTTTGATTGAAGATATATTGATGATTTTGACTCGATTCTGAAATGATTGAATATAATGAAGTTTGATATGAATGTTTTGATGCTATGTTTCAGATTTGAAGCGTTCAAAACCGAATAAATACGAAGGTATAATGACGACATCGCAAGTCAGGGATTTTGAAACTCAATAACGATTATTCTTGAGTTGTCTCGCAAAAACCACATACTTGTTTATGTTTTGATTTGTTTTTGATGTTGTCGATCCATCCCAGGTAGTGGATCTTTGATTTGAGTCGATATGATTATGATACGAGATGATATTGAATTGATTCTATGCCGAGGTCGGAGGGTGACCTTATTTTCGAATCCGGAATGATTTTGATAGATGGATATCCATATCAAGATCGGTTACGAATCTTGATGGCAACGAAGATATATGAATCAATTCCCGATCGATCGATAGAAGCGTTAATTACTTTATTTGTTGAGTTGATTTGAATAAAATCTTTATGATTTATTTAACGCTTTATATGTTGCTTATACTGAGAATGTTTTCTCACCGGAGTTTATCCGGTTGTTGCTTTGTTTTGTATGTGTGCATTGCAACAGATGAGACAGGAGCTGGTCTGAGACGACATTGACAGCTTGGGAGCGAGACTTAGCAAGTGTGGACTCGGGTTTAAGCTGAAGAATGGTAGTTATATAGCATTGAATTTGACATGAAACTTGTGATTTAGAAGCTCACTTTTAGGAATTAGTGTAGCTTATCGTTTCATGCTTTTACGCTATTCGATTGATGTATTAAATGCATGATTTGATACTTGAAACTTTATACATGTATATATGCATGAGCTAGAAATGATAAACCAGGATTTGAGTTGATATTGAACTGATTTGGATTGAATGATCTGGTTTGGACAGCAACAGAACAAGAGTTGGTTTGCTGATTTTTCGAATAGAGCATGCCCGCTCGATCGGTAGGATTTGACTGATCGAGCAAGGCCTGTTTTGGTTGGAACCCGAGAATAGCAAATTTTTGCCCGCTCGATCGGTAGGATTTTACCGATCGAGCGAGGTGCTGAATTTTTTTTAAAAAAAAAAACTTTGCTCTTGTTTTAGTTTATTCTTTAATTGTTTTATTAATCGTTAATTGCCCTTAAAACGAGATTAGCAACCCGAGATCCCCACAACAGGTGGTATCAGAGCGTAAGTTTCTTGGACTGAGATAGAAGTTGAGCGGGGTAGATTGAGTCGCATGCATTTATAGTATTGCATTATTATGTTTTACTTGATTTGATAAATTGCTTGCGAATATGATCTACTATTGAAACTAAACTGCGTTATTTACTGATTTGTAATTTTTTGAATTTTTTACTGATTTGTTATAATATTTCCTCGGGTGATGTAAGCACCCAGAATTGAATAGAACGGTGTTATTTGGGTGACGTAAGCACCCCAGACTGAACAGAATTGTATGGTCAAACTGAACAGAATTGTATTGCTCAGCTAAAAGAAGTATCTCTAATTGAACATAACAGTATATTAGCAAATGAATAGATGATATTGCAGGTAGAAGTTGGCTTGAAGAACTTGATCAGTTGTTCAACTACTTGAAATATACAGATGAATGTCGTATCAGATTGGTTGTATACCAACTCCGAGACCTAGCAACTAGCTGACAGATTATGACGAAGAAATGCTGAAAGAAAAGAGGTATATTGTTTTGCTGTTAAGTGTTTAGAACAGAGTTTGATTAACGGTTCTTTGCCATAGCAGATAGAAAAGCCGAGAAGGCAGGTTATGCAAAGAAAGAAGAATAGCCAGAAAATAGAATATATTAATGTATTGCTAGATGTTCAAGCCTACTACGATTCTTTGAATTGGGAATGATGAGGAATGGCTTGAATGTGAAGATTATGTCTGAATAAATGGTGACGACTGAAACATTTGATGAAAGACATAGACATGACTAAGAGAACTGAAACTGAATGATGAGGCAGAAGGAATGTAATTGTAGATATGCCACAGTGTTGTGAGATAATCACCACTTCAACTATAATTTCCTTTCGGAACGGATATGAAGTGAACGATATGAAAGTAGCTCTCTAACTCTAGCGAACCGAGACAGATTGGTCTGGGTCTAAATGCAGAGTATGTTAGAGCTTATTGCACTTATTGTGGAGGAGGATATCTTAGCAATCAATGCAAAGACATTTCAAGCAAATGTGCTAGAGTATGTTCGAAGCAAATCACATTCTTAGATGATTCAAATAAAGAACAGTTTCAGAAAAATACAGAGGATCAGAATGAAAATGCATCTGGAAATGAGATTGCAGGTAACAGATTTATTTTGTTTTAACCTGTTTATGTTATTGGTGCAAGAGATATATGATAACTGAAAGTTTATTATATTTCTACCTCTGTCTTAGAAAAGAGAATTGTGAATTGAACTGAAGAATGGCACTACTGCTTCGATGAAATGAAACTGAACATGATTTTGTTCATACTTGAGATATTTGGTTACGTTGCATGATAGATGATGATGCTATAACCAAGTGCTAATTAGTGATGTTTCAGATTATTGAATCACTTGATTTTGTGATTTAAATAATCAGCATGCTTTATGCTTTACCAAGTACATGTTTACCTGAATATCTGAGTTGAGTGGAAGCATGTATTACGTGACACTAAAGAAGAACTAGTTCTTGATCAGAACACGAGTTATTGAGAATGTATGAATAGTCTGATCAAAGGAGGACTGAAATAGAATTGATGAATAGCAGAAGATTGATGATAAGAAACGATTGAATTAGATCAACAAGAACATAATGTGAATATGAATATGATGATATAGTATGGAATCTAGAATTAAGATTATTTGATTTCGGATCAGTGTATATTGTGTTGATTACAAATATATTCCGAAATAAGTATATTCTATGCACTAAATATGTTCAAGATCTAAACAAGCATTGGTAGATATACCAATGAATAGAGATTGCAGATATGTTCCAGTAAGAGTTCAACTTTAGTTTAAGTTGTGAACTGGAATTCAATAGTGAATTGATGAATTTATGAATTGAATACTGCTTTTGAGGTAAATAGATGATGAGATGAAAATCAGTTACAGTTGAATATTTTCTTTAATTATGCTGAATCGATTACATCAATTGGAGATATAATTCTTGAAATGTTTGATATTGAGTGGATCTCCTTGTTTTGTTCATAGAGCCTGCGTTGATTTACTCATTCTGAGTTATGAAATGCAAGTGAATTGTTTTCACTTAGCAGAGTTTGTTATCCAGAACATTTGATTTTGGATGACCTTGATTGAGAGATTTTCTCAATCTTGATTTATTCTTTTGATTTTGAGAATTATTGATCCATTGATGGATATTTCGGCATATTTTAAGATTTTTGGCTCGTAACTGATAGAAAGATTTGATTACTATCCAGATTTTGGAGTGATTGTATGATTTGTCAGCAGTTTGGAAATAGAAATGAGAAATGAAATAGGCATTTGATCGATTAATTTCAGATTTCTGTGTATTCTGGTTTGAATATATTCAGACGAATGCATAACCAATCAGAATAATTTTCGATTAGAAATGAACCAGATTTGTTCATAAGATGAAAGAAACACAGAAAGTAAATCAAAGTGATTAGAATTTTGTAAAGAATGTCAGATTGAGATATCGCAGATTAGAATGGATGAATTACATTATGATTGATTATATGATTATGCTTGATATTTCCGAAAAGAGATATCAGATTCTGAAAGAAATGCACAACCATGAATTCAATATTCATCCAATAATTGTTTTATCCTCGGATAAAGCAAACAGATTTAACAAAATTTGTACGTTTTAGAAGCTAAACGTATAGAGAGAGTTTCAATTGAAGTTGAAAAGCATTGACCAGATGGGTTCAGTGACAGTTTGGAGACTCCAGAATTGGAGTGAAGCCATGATTTGATAGATTACGTTACTAAACTACCAAGATGAAGCAGTATGCATGATGTAAACTGTGGTAGTGATGATGGAATTGATTTGAATTACTGAAGAATATGATATGACTTATGAACAGATTGATTGAAATTACTGGATACGATGATCTATAATCATGATCAGATCACTGATTTGTGACCAGAATTGTTGTGAGATTACATAGTAAGCCAAGGATTATTGTTTCATATTGAGACAGTAGGTTACTATTGAATTATGATTCAGAGTATCTGAAATTCTGAGTACTCTTTGATGTGAAAGTACAACATATTACCCTTGAATTGAAGGGTAGGCAGGGCAGATGAATCGGATTTCAAGAAAAAACTATATCGGATAGGATATATATTATCAAAAGCTCTGAGTACTTTGAAATCTGTAAATACATCATATTATTCTCTGATTAATGAATAGTCCAAACAGACTAATCAGATGCTTTAGAAATGAGAGGTGATACAGATATGAATAGATAGCTGTTAAGAGTTAATGATATGATGAGATTACAGGAATGATTGAAATCTATAGTCAAGATAGAGACTTTAGATTTCTTTGATAGATTGTGACATTGATTGATTGATGTTCTGAGTGTTTGGTTATATGTGATTACATTATACCATTCTCTGATCGATGGATTATCTGAGTTGATTTTTCAAATTTTGAGAATATTCTCAGAACTTTAATACCTGATTCGGTATTAATTGAATTGATGTATTGCCACTTGATTATGATGATTCCTGTAACAGCTATCGAGTTGATATTGAGATAATGCAGTGATAATACGATGAGAAGGAAATAAGATTTCTTTGTGTTGAAATGATATCCCAGAAATATCCGACATCAGATCAGACCTGATTTGAGAAACACAGAGAACGCGAATATGAATCTGTACGAAATGAGAACAGAGAAGAAGAAACAGAGTTAGCAATTGAATGATAGATATAACTTTTAAAAGATGGAACTGATTGTTCAGCGAAAAAGTTATTCTTGAAACATCATTCGATTCAGAATAGAGAAAGAGCAGTATATGAAATACAGATTCATAATATAAATGTTGGATACTGATCGTGAAACGATGAACAGAATGATAGTGTAGACTTGATATATCTTCTATGCAAAGCATAAAATGATATAGAGAAAGAAAAAGTTGTCACTGAAGCTGAATTTCACTGACTGAGATGTCAGACAGAATTGATGATTTGATTGAATGATTTATTCTTTTCACTTTGATATGATGGATCCGATTCATTCCATCTAAGATAAGGAAATATCAGTTCGATTTTTTTCTATGTACTTTAATTAGAGATATTGACGAGATTCTGAGTTAAATCGAATATTTGACAGATCCTTGATTGAGGAAAGAAACAACTCAGAAAGAATTATTTTCAGTTAATTAAAGTACAAGAAAATAGAAGCAGATTCGAAGAAATAGTTTGATAAGAAATGAAGGGATGAGATATGAAGATCAGAGTTGGATGATTGAAGTGAGAATTACTTCAGATAATCATTCAGTCTATCAGATTGAATAGTTCGATTGAATACGATTTCGAGGACGAAATCATTCCTTAGAGGGGAGTAATTGTAAGGCCCGAAAATATTAAATTATTAATTACGGGATTTGAGAATTAAATTCCATAGTTTGGGTAAATATTGATTTGAGAAGTGATGGAAATTATAGATTCAATTTTCGAGCCGAAAATATTTAATTTGAGAATTTACGGATTTTGAGAATTAAATTCCGAGAATTCTTAAAATTAAAAGAATAAATATTTGATTTGAATATTTATGGAATTTAAGATTAAATTCCAATTTTTGAGAATTGTTATGATTTAATTTGAAAATGAAACCGGATCAGGGGTTGATTTGAGAATATCGAAGTTGCAAGGGCTAAAGTGAAAAAGGCCGTGATTATTTAATTTAATCCAAATTTATTTCATTTTAATCCGATTATATTTAATTTGGGAATATTTAGAGTTTCGATTTAAATTCTAATATTCTTAAATTATTTAGGATTGAAATTGAATTAAAAGAAGGCCGAGGACTGAATTGCAATTTATGAAGTTTCAGGGACTAAATTGCAATTATGAAACACATATCCGATTGTAATCAGATTTATCAACAAGTATACGTGTAATTATCATATTCCATTCAGCAATCATGAAGCAGAGGCCGAAACCTTCCTCGTTTTTATTTGATTTTCGATTTTCAAATTGCCGTAACTTTTGATCCGATCGTCCGATTTCAATTCTGAAAAGTGTTCTGGAATCCTTGAGACAAGACTTCGATTTGATGTAAGTATTTTGATGTTTCTCATAGGTTTCAAAATCAGTATGTGGCCAGAGATCAGATTCTTATGGTTGATCGTGTTCTTGACATGTTATCGCTTATATATTCGAAACCAGATCAAAGATTTCTTATGGGATAAATTTGTTATGATTTTCAGCATGTATATCAAGAGTTATAGCAGCTGATTGTGTTGGATATGCTGGTTTATGAGATTATAGTGCTGATATATCACACGTTCATGAAGTTAAATAAGTTAGATTCGAATTCGATATTTCGTCGGTTATCGATTTTTAATCGCTACGCCGTCGATTAATGATTTGAAGCTATTTTGATAGCCTATGACTGAGATGAGATGTTCTTTTAGATCTTATCGATGATATAGCAATTTTATTTCTCAGTTTCAGACTGGTTTTGAAGGCTACAAACTCAAGACGCCAAATTTGACCCGAATAAGAAGAAGTGAGGTTTGAAATGATTTTGATTGAAGATATATTGATGATTTTGACTCGATTCTGAAACGATTGAATAGAATGAAGAAGAAGTGAGGTTTAAAATGATTTTGATTGAAGATATATTGATGATTTTGACCCGAATAAGAAGAAGTGAGGTTTGAAATAATTTTGATTGAAGATATATTGATGATTTTGACTCGATTCTGAAATGATTGAATAGAATGAAGTTTGATATGAATGTTTTGATGCTATTTTTCAGATTTGAAGCGTTCAAAACTGAATAAATACGAAGTTATAATGACGACATCGCAAGTCAGGGATTTTGAAACTCAAGAATGATTATTCTTAAGTTGTCCCGCAAAAACCACATACTTGTTTATGTTTTGATTTGTTTTTGATGTTGTCGATCCATCCCAGGTAGTGGATATTTGATTTGAGTCGATATGATTATGATACGAGATGATATTGAATTGATTCTATGCCGAGGTCGGAGGGTGACCTTATTTTCGAATCCGGAATGATTTTGATAGATGGATATCCATATCAAAATCGGTTACGAATCTTGATGGCAACGAAGATATATGAATCAATTCCCGATCGATCGATAGAAGCGTTAATTACTCTATTTGTTGAGTTGATTTGAATAAAATCTTTATGATTTATTTAACGCTTTATATGTTGCTTATACTGAGAATGTTTTCTCACCGGAGTTTATCCGGCTGTTGCTTTGTTTTGTATGTGTGCATTAAAATAGATGGGACGGGAGCTGGTCTGAGACGACATTGACAGCTTGGGAGCAAGACTAAGCAAGTGTGGACTCGGGTTTAAGCTGAAGAATGGTAGTTATATAGCATTGAATTTGACATGAAACTTGTGAATTAGAAGCTCAATTTTAGGAATTAGTGTAGCTTATCATTTCATGCTTTTACGCTATTCGATTGATGTATTAAATGCATGATTTGATACCTGAAACTTTATACATGTATATATGCATGAGCTAGAAATGACAAACCAGGATTTGAGTTGATATTGAACTGATTTGGATTGAATGATCTGGTTTGGACAACAACAGAACAAGAGTTGGTTTGCTGATTTTTCGAACAGAGCATGCCCGCTCGATCGGTAGGATTTGACCGATCGAGCGAGGCCTGTTTTGGTTGGAACCCGAGAATAGCAAATTTTTGCCCGCTCGATCGGTAGGATTTTACCGATCGAGCGAGGTGCTGATTTTTTTTTTTTAAAAAAAAAAACTTTGCTCTTGTTTTAGTTTATTCTTTAATTGTTTGATTAATTGTTTTATTAATCGTTAATTGCCCTTAAAATGAGATTAGCAACCCGAGGTCCCCACACCCGGGACCTACCCCACCATTTTCGGACGTTTCGGATTTTATTTTCACCAAATAAGGACTCCTTAAATATGTTTTGACACTTTTAAAATTATATGTCATTTTATAAATGTTTAAAATCACTTAATCTTGTAAAATGGAACCGGGCTACTACATTCTCCCCCTAATTAAGATATTTCGTCCTCGAACAATCTTAAGTACTGAATGCAGTAAAATATTGAATAAACATCTTTTATTCAAACTGATTCATTTTAGAAGTTACAATATGAAAATACAAAAATTCAAAATAGCTCTGGATAATTTGTACGCATACGACTCTCAAGTTCTCAAGTGGCCTCCTCAGTGCCAATATATATTGATATCTATCTCATAACTTGAGAATACACCTGAAATGAGAATACTGATTATCCTGCCATGGATAATAACTCCTTCGCTGAATTCTGACTTGCGCTACTAGTTGAACAAAACTGTTTCATCCTTCTTTGGAAAGTCCTAAAACCAATACAACCTAGCAAATCCCTTGAATCGATCTCATCGAATCTAACATATCAATGATCTAAAACATCCAATAGACATTCCGGAAAATTGGAGACAACAATCCCGCTGGACCAGATAACCTTAGATCTCAGCTGCTATCCTTTTTTCATGTCTAAACACTTGATGCTATCATGTTAGTATCCATTAAAATTCAAACGCTTGCTAGATCAATTTTTGACACTGAATTCCCAGAATTACAGCAAATCATTATTGAGAACTAAATATCTGAGTACTATACTCATCTTATCAGTCTACTAAAAAGTGAACAATTCCAATTCGTTCTTTAAGCAAAAGAATATATAGCTCCCCATCACGGGTTATAACATCTGTATTTACCTCAGACAAATAGTTGCAAATAGTCACTGGGCATCAAACTTGTACCAGTTTAACTGACCATTTCAAAACATACATGAACACCTATGTGCTCATCTTTCCACTATCCAAATTAATTCTTATATTGTCGTATCCATGCTGTAACTTAGCAGACTCATGACATCTGTCAATTACTAACTAGATCAATTATCTTCCAATTATTACAGAGAAACTTACCTAAGTAAACTCATCACTTAGAATTTTCTGTTCATCTCGTAATCAAGATCCTGATCACTAATTATACCTCTGATAGAATTAGACAATACTGGTAAAATCTCATGGTTCTCCCCCAGTATCACGTGCGATAACTACCCGTCTAGAATATTCACTTGTCAAGGAATCCTTTCCAAGACTATTCTGACAAAGGAAACTAAAATCTGTATCTCTGATAAAGTCAGACGACAGCGTTCAAATCTCTTGGCACTAATCCAGTACCAATATCAAATTCATAAAAACATTCCTTTTGATAATTATAACCCTTGCTATAACTGTGCAAAATATCAAGACTCAGGTAGCCTTCCCCAATAGCCTATCTGGAATAAACTTTCCAGAAAACACCGGCGTAGGTCGCGCTTCCTATCCCGTCTTGAACAACCCATCACCTGGTATAATCTATCACTGAATCTATGATGAAAATTCATCATCAATAACCAATGACCCTAACACCGAGTCTCTGAGGAAACAATTCAAATCTGGCACTATATCAAACCAATGACTTTTTGAATCATAGGAAAAATCCTAGAACTGATCATCTGAAAACTAGCACAACTCTAACCCTTGGTTATGCAAATATCTATCATACTAAAACGCCTACGATCATCTTGGCGATGGTGATGACAACCCGACGATGCTCTCGATCGTCCTGATTGCCCTAGCGTCCACCCACGCTACTATGGCTACTTTCGTCACCAAGTCCCGCCATCTATACGATGATCAAAATGTTAAACCCAATTTCAACAATCTAGATCCCAAGATTACTATGCATGCTCTGATACCATAAATGTAGTGACCCGCGCCGTGATCACCTACTAATCAGAACTTAAGCATGCAATTAGTCAATAAAATAATCTTTATTCAGAGTAACTGCGGAATTAAAGTAAGTCAAATACCAGGTAAGCAAAACCTAGTGGTCAACCCTGCTATCCAGCCTTGGTCATAACCTAACCTCCCTGTTTTCGGGAGAACTACCTGCAACTTTCCCATGGAATAGGACATCCAGCCAACAGAAAATAACCGGAAGTGAACCTAACATGCTCAGTACGAGAGTATGAGTATACAGTGTTATGTGTGCATGTATGCAAGTGAACTGGATACCAAGACTCTCAGGTCAAGAAACATGCTCAAAGACCGGGCCTAGGGTATATAGCACGCTGCGCCGTCACATCAGGAGATGGCTCATATACCCAGTGGATAATGGTGACCTGATACTAGTACATGTGTCCAACCATAAAGGTGACCTGACACAAGACTTACGTATTCAACCATCCACAAACTCGTAGGGTGAGCACCCTACTATAGGATACCTCTAAGGTAAAGGCTCAATATGCTCATGTATGCAACATACAGTCATGACATGCTATATATAAAGGCATATAAAACATGCAATCACATAATCCATGCAAACACATAATACATGCATACTCAATCTGGATATCTCGAATAATACTTTCGTACCTTACTAAGGCAGATCCTAGAAGCTCCCATATAGGTCCAAGCCTACCATGCAACACTACAACATAAATAACCATGCATTATCTAGCATGCCAAATATCACCTACTAGGATCTAAAAGCCTTAATTAAACTAGAGTCTACTCCCTATTTATTATAGGGAACCAAAGCCATACCTTCGTCCGTCGTCAACCCGCTGATGTCGCATGCCCCAGAGCCTGGGCATAGCCTAGCTACGACCCCTAAACGCCTCGCCAGAGCTCCGCCGCCTGGATGCTACTGCGGACACTGTCCGCTATAAAAAAAAAAAATACTATTTCCAACTCCAACTCTTAAAGAAAGAGTCCCGAAGCCCTTAAAATAGAGCCATTACCGGGAGAGGAGAGGAATTTTGACATTCAAAATGAGAGCCTCGAACCCCTTTTTATAGGCCTGAGTTCGGACGGTTCGAACTGGGTTCGGAGGCTCCGAATCGGGCATGATTCCCACGTGTAGAGTGCATTTTTGACACCTCAATCTGGCGGGATTTCGGACGGTCCGAACTGGGTTTGGAGGGTCCGAACTGCCACTTGTCCGAGCCACTTTTGACACATGGACTGTGCTGAGTTCGGAGGGTCCGAACTCGGGTTTGGAGGTCCCGAACTGGTCCGTGTGCTCCGAACTGTTATGGTCCTTCTGAAGTCATTTTTGGACCCCCGGGACCTACCCCACAATTTTCGGACGTTCCGGATCTGATTTTCTACTTATTTTCACCAAATAAGGACTCCTTAAACATGTTTTGACACTTTTAAAATTATATGTCATTTTCTAACATGTTTAAAATCATTTAATCTTGTAAAATGGAATCGGGCTACTACACAGACAGAGTGATACTGGCGTAGTAAATCACATGAAGGATTTTGTCTCTCTTTTGCCCTAATACAGCGCCAAACGCCGTGTCACTAGTATCACACATAAATTCTAAGGGTAGACTCCAATATGGGGCTACTATGATAGGTGCAGTGATCAGTTTCTGCTTCAGTATCTAGAATTCCTGCAAACACTTATCAGAAAAATTAAAAGGCACCTCCTTGATCAATAAATTTGTTAAGGGCTTAGCAATAGAAGAATTTTTTTTAATAAAGCGTCTGTAAAAACCAGCATGCCCCAAAAAACTTCTTATGCCTTTCAAATTAATTGGAGGTGGAAGTTTTTCAATAAATTCAATTTTCGCTCTGTCCACCTCTATTCCAGCTCAGATACTTTATGCCCCAAAACCAGTGTTCTAAAAAGCGCGCTTAAATGCCGATTAAGCGCGATTAAGCGTGGAGCGTGGAGAAAAAGCTCCGCTTTGAAGCAAAGCGGAAAAAAAAAACGGTCAAATCATAGTTTGACTGGATTAAGCGTAATTAAGCGAGCTTAAGCGTGATTAAGTGAGCTTTTTTATTTATTTTATTTATTTTAATTTTTTTAATTTTGAAGGTATGTATGTTTTTTTAAATAATAAATTAGTTTTAGAATTTAGATGTTTATTTTTTAAATTTTAATTATGATTAAGCGTATCTGACAATGATTTGGTCAATATTTAACATTTTTTATATGGTCAACAACTAAAGATTGTAATTTTGAGATTTTTATTATTTTATAAAAATGAGAATAAATGCATTAGACTTAAATTTATCATATTTATGAATTATTTTATCTATTTATTGGTTTGAGATAATTAAAATTACACTAAAAATAAAAAATGCTTTTTCTCGCTTAAGCACGTATTAATCCCGCTTAAGCCTGAAAAACTTGGAGCTTGCCATCCACGCTTCGGACCGCTTCGCGCTTTTTAAAACCTTGCCCAAAACTATCCCCACTCTCACCATGAAGTGACACTTCTCCCAGTTTAAAACCAGATTAGATTCTTCACATCTCTTCAAAACTTTAGACAAATTAATTAGACACTCATCAAATGAAGAACCTACCACAGAAAATCATCCATAAATACCTCGATAAATTTCTCAACCATATCATGAAATATTACCATCATGCATCTTAATTTGAAAATTTTCCGGCGCATTACACAACCCAAACGACATTCGTTTATATGCAAATGTACCATAGGGACATGTAAAAGTAGTTTTGTGTTGGTCCTTTAGGTCTTTGAGTATTTGCATATAACCGAAATAACCATTTAAAAAACAATAAAAAGCATGCCCGACCAACCTTTCAACCATTTGATCAATAAAGGGGAGGGGAAATGGTCCTTACGGGTGGCGTCATTAAGTTTTCTATAATCAATGCAAACACGCCACCCTGTAACAGTTCGAGTATGAATGAGTTCATTATTCTTATTTTCTACCACAGTTATCCCACCTTTTTTGGTACCACTTGTAATGGACTAACTCATTCACTATCAGAAATAGGAAAGATAATACCTGCATCGAGCAATTTAATCACCTCTTTCTTTACCACTTCTTGCATTGCAGGGTTAAGGCGTCACTGTGGCTGAATTGACATCTTATGGTCGAGCTCCATGAGAATTTTGTGCATGCACATAGATGGACTGATCCCTTGATGTCAGCTATGCTCCATCCTATTGCTCCAACATGATCACGATTACCCTCAACAGCTTCTCCTCTTCGATGCCTATCAAAGATGATGAACAAATTATTGGAATTTTGTCATTATCCATCAAATATAAATACTTCAAATGCGAAGGAAGTTGTTTAAGTTCGAGAATAGGAGTCTCTTCAGTAGATGGTTTCAATGGCTTTGGGTTGTGTCCAAGCTCTCCTATTTTCGAATTTACCAATTTGGACAGTGGCTTGGTTACATTCAAGTAGTGTGCACACTCCTCCACTTCTTCACTATCGATCTCATCAGTAGCCGTTCTTGTCATGCAGATCTCGAGTGGGTCTCTAGATTACTGTTCCTGCAAATTCCACTCAACTAACTCGTCACTAACATCAATTTTGAAACAATCAAAATTGTCCACATGATATTTAATACTATGAAAAACATTAAAAACCACACTCTCATCATTCATTCTTAAAATCAACTCTCCTTTCTACACATCAATAACAACTTTTCTAGTGGCAAAAAATGGTCTTCCTAAAATAAGGGATATCTCACGATCCTCTTCCATATCAAGTACACCAAAGTCTATTGGAAAAATAAACTTGTCAACCTTTACCAACACATCTTATATAATTCTCCTAGGATATTTAATAGATCTATCAGCCAACTGCGGGAAAATTGTGGTTGTTTTAACTTCACCAATTCCAAGTTTTTGAAAACATGAATAAGACATCAGATTTATGCTAGCTCCTAGATCACACAACGCCTTACTAAAGAAAGAATTCCCAATGGTGCAAGGAATTGAAAAACTACCATGATAAAATTTCTTTTAAAAACTTAGCATAACTGGGCATTTGAGCTAAAACATCTGTAAACGGAATATTTATATGAATCTTTTGGAAAATTTCCAAGAATTTCAAAAATTGATTATCCAATTGCAGTTGTTTTGCTCGCTGGGGAAAAGGAAGTTTACTCAAGTCTATATCCACATTAACATCAGAGTTAGAAGACTAACCTCTCTTACCTGTAGGTGAAGAATTTGCATAGATGTGCTTGTCCTCCTTTTTCTCATCAGTGTTAGGCATCATGGTCTCCTCTCCCTCAACATTCTTTTCAGGTCCTTCAGCTTGTGATCTTGTCATGACCATGATAGCATTCATATCTCTCGGGTTCTTTTCAGTGTTGCTAGGCAACGATCCTGGTGCCCTGGTTGAAAGTTGGGTTGCTATCTGTCTCATATGTGTTTCCAACTTCTGCAACACTGCTTCTTGATTTTGCAGCCTTGTTTCAGTTCCAGCAACATATTTCATCATAATTTCTTCGAAGCTGGGTTTTTTCTCCTCTGTTTTAGACACGTTCGCAATATTTTCCGAAGGCTTCCATGAAAAATTAGGATGATTTTTCCAGCCCGGATTATATGTATTGTTGTATGGGTTATACTGCTGTCTTCTTTGGTTGCCCACAAAATTTGCTGCTTCAGTTCAAAAATCTGCTGTTCCTCTGGCATATTTCCCTGAATTTGATTAACAGGGGCTGACTGCTCTGCGACATTTAATGAGTAAGAGCGTCAATATTAGCCGTCAGTGCTGTTAAATCATCAACCTCCAAAATTCCTGCTTTCTTCTCCTTTTTCAAATCTGTCCACCCAATATTACTCTATGTCATATTCCCTATGATTTCCCATGCGTCTGTTGGAGTTTTTCTGAATAAACTTTCATTTGCTGCAGCATCCAACATAGATCGCACCATGGGTCGGCTCCATTGTAAAAAGTCTGAGTTTGTTGGCTTTGTGTTAGATTATGCTGAGAACACATCCTCAACATCTTCTTGAATCTGATCCAGGCTGCATTCAGAGACTCACCATCTTTCTGCTTGAAGGAGATAATATCAGAAAATAATTGCGCCATCTTAGTAGGCGGAAAGTACTTGTTCAAAATGACTTGAACAAGCTCCGTCCATGTGCTAATAGAGCCAACAGGTAGATCATCAAGCCACTTTAAACTTGAATATGTCACAAATTGACAGAAATCGCTCTAGATGAGCGTAAGGATCTTCCAACGATGCTTCTCCAAATCGAACTTGCAGTTGTATCATCTGGATGATGATAGGTTATAGTTCAAAGTTGTTCGCCTCAATAGCAGGATGGACAATGCTAGATCCATATCCAGCAACCGGCGGTCGAATGAGATCCAAAACTGTGCGATTTTCAATGTTGTTTGCCATCTTTGGTTCAGATATCCTATCACTTTCACGCTCTTCTACCGAATCTGATTCAAGCGCCAGGTTTATCTTCTTCTTAGCTTTCCGTATGCTGCTGAGTGTGCGCTCGATTTTCAAATCAAGTGGTACGAGATCTTCGGAGAGTCGAGCGCGGTGCATACAAGAAAATATAGTACCTGAAAATCAGAAACAAAGAGAAAGGTTCATAATTCAGTAAATAAATACGCAAAATAAAAGTCTAATATCAAGTAAATAATTAATCTTGATATCACTACAGTCCCCGACAACGGCGTCAAAATTTGACCTTCTAATTTGGTTATTAAATTAATCTATCAAGTGAACTATGTCAAGTAGTAGTATACGGACGAAGAGTCCAGATGTCGATCCCACAGGGACTGACTGATGCTTACCAAAATAAATTTATTCTACTTAATCTAGACTAAGCAATAAAAAGTGATTGATTTTACTCAACTAAATAGAAATAATAAATAGATTAATCAGAAAAATAACAAGAAAACAATTATCTCTTAACGAATAAATTCAATATTAAATAAATCTATTAAAGCACACAAAGGTACCGAGCTAATTTATGTTTACGCGTGGCACAATCTAAAACTCAAGATTAATTCAAATCACGACGAATTTTTCTATTCTATTCAACAAACTATTTCTAGATCTTGTTAAAGCTGTTCAAGTTGTACAAATTAATTATTTCTAATTAATTCTAATCAAACTCAAACACATTCAATAATTATGAAAATTCAGTTTTCACCTAAAGCCGCACAATGAAATCGATTACTATTTCTAGTCGATTTAACCTTGTGTTAATTGTTGGAGCAAAGCATAATCAATTCCTAATCTTTCGATGTAGAATCAATCAACAATCAAGCAAATAACTGGCCAAATTATTCACAAGAACAACCTGATAAATCCAACAATCAATAATAGAAATAAATAAAAAATCATAAATCATAATCCATATGTTCAACATAAATCAGTCTCGGCCCTGTCTCGTGGTCTTAATCGAAAAGAAAAGTCTACTCCATAATCATAAACATGATTCAAAATAATGTTTTAGTCATCAAACACAAATTAAGAGAAATAAAGAAGAAAAAGTAGAGAGTTCTTCAATTTTCTCCAAGCCTAGCCGCCTTGCTCTTGATAGAATTCTCCAATATGCTGAATATCTCGAATTCTGCTGCTTTTTCGGTATTATACAGTCCCAAAAGTCCATAAAAAATGTGTTTCAATTCTGAAACAGTCCGAAATATGGAAAACTTCTCCCTCGATCGCGCTCGAGCGCAAGAAGTTGCTGCTTGAGCGCGAACTACTCTGCCTTGCACAAATATTTTTCACGAGACGCGCTCGAAAAAAGAAGTCCCCGCTCGAGCGCGTCCATTTCTGCCCAAATTCTTCAAAAATCATTCTTCATGCGCTCGAGCGAAAAAAGCACCCGCTCGAGCGCGAAGTCTTCTGTCCAAAGACGTCTCAGTTTTTCAAAATTCCTACAATTAACCCAAGGAAAGTGAGGTGGAGACAAAATGCATAAAAAAGAATAAAATCATACTGAAACAAACTAAAATAACATGAATGCATGTAGAAAAAAAACTAAAAATAACCACAAAACATGAATTAAAACAAACCTATCACACAATAACGAAAATACCAACATTTTTTTAGAAAAAAAAAAAACAATAATACAACCGTCCTTTGGATGGTTTTGTTTCAGTTTGGACAACTTTAATATCAGCCATAACATTGCACTTACACCATGGAGTTTGAGGATACCTAACATCAACCTTTGATTCCATCTTCCAAAATATTCCAAGTGAGATTTGACACAAGAGAAAAATAGATGAGACGAAAGAGACGAGAGACAATACATTCTCATATATCAATCATTTAAGGGTATTTTAGACTTTTTTTAATAAAAAAATTGTGAAGCCCCAAGATTTTCGTGCATGCACATAAAGCCTTGTACAACTTTTTTTTGCCTCCTTGTAGCAATTTTCGAAAATAATAGGATGGAAATAAATGAATGATTGTCCAAGATCATGTAGGAAAATTTCAAAATCCATGCAGCCATATTTCCGAAATTTAAAACCCTTCGGCAACATTTTTTTTAAAAATTGAAATGACAAGATAAATGCAACCTTTGACCAAACCACCACAACTTTTTAAATTTCGAAATGATGAGCCTTATAATCCCCATAAAACTACTGAAATACAACAGCCACAAAGCTAATCAAAATCAAAATTTGAAGGAGAAATAAAGAAGTTTTGTAACTCCTTGTAACCTCCATCCTTATCACGATGATTAGTCATCATTAGGCTGATTAAGGATCCTAATT
Source organism: Henckelia pumila (assembly GCF_033568475.1). Taxonomy (NCBI): domain Eukaryota; kingdom Viridiplantae; phylum Streptophyta; class Magnoliopsida; order Lamiales; family Gesneriaceae; genus Henckelia; species Henckelia pumila. Next base: position 131,089,611 of record NC_133123.1, on the reverse strand, counting down.
AACACATTTTATGACCCAATTTAAGAGGCAAAAATGTCTGCCATTCAGCTGCAAGATTTCCCTATAAATACCCCCTCAATTGTGAAGGAAAGCACACCACAAAGCTCTCCAAACTTCCAAGCCATTATAGGCTGCAATTTCGAGTTCTATCAGCTGATTAATAGTGATACTCTGCCCCAATTTTTGAGCCAAAGGTTTTCCACTCCAGCAAGAATTCGAGCTAGGAGAAGCTGTCCGAAATACTTCCGAAGTGCTGCCCGAGTAGGTTTCCTAAACTTTTTCGTTTGATTCTAATGTAAGTGGGCTTATTATTTTACAATTATCTATGTTTTTAACGCGATTTTTCATCCTATGTTTCTCTTGTTAACCGCTTTTTTTGTTCTATTTCGTATCGTTAAGTTTTACTCAAATTTTGAATTTAAAGAACTGTCTAAAAATTTTCTGTAAGTGGACTTATGTATATATGTGTTTAAAATGATCATGTTCACGTTCTGAAAACTCAATCGTACATTATCCATTTCATGCTACTTTGATTTCGTACATGTTTTGTTCTGCATGATTTCTTGTTATGCCATGAATTTTGAAAATGCACTATTAGAATTTGAATTAAGAAGTGATAAGGAAATTTCCGAAAACATGGTAAGATATGATAAGACCCTAATGCGGTGGGTTATAATAACCGATATTAGGCCTCGTTCTCTTAGAGGAGTAACAATTAAGGACTGATCAGTATACCATGATTAAAGAGATGAATAAAATTGACATGTATAAGTTTATGCTTTAGCTTTGATATGTCTTGATGCCTTATTTCGAATTCTATTTGTCTCTTGTCTTGACTCCTGTCGCGACATGTTCTAGAACATGTCCTCTTTTGATCTCATATTATTTATATTTTGATATTCGTGTGTACGATTGGCCTCCACTTACGAAGTGTTTTCCAAAACACTCACTCTCTTACTTTCCTCCCCAGATACGGGTGAATATCATTTGGAAGATGATGAACAACATGCGTTTTGGGGTTGGTGATCAAGTTCAAGATATGAAAATTCAAGTAGCTTTTCAGTTTTATTCTTTATTACGTTATCGCTTCCGCACTTGTGTTTTTCACTGTAAAAACAATTATAGTTTATATAAAAGATTGGTTTTTGGCTATTTTATGTACTACGTGACTTGTTGTTTCATGATTTTGAATTGATAAACAATGCCGATGACGTGTCTCGCTTCCGGGACATGATAAAAACTTCAATATTTGCATCTCATAGCACGTGAACCACAAACCATAGCGGCGGCGCGTATTCTACCGATCCAGAAACACAGGGGATTATTAGCTCAAAAATATTTCACAAGGAGTTATCAGCGAACCCAGGATTTCACATGAGTGACATATGCAATTTTTCCTAAACAAATACGCTATCAATTTGCTTGGATTGTGTGTGTCTATATATATATATATATTGTAGAGCTCTGTGTTGTTAGCTATTTTTTAACAATGAAAATTCAGTTTGTTGTTGTTGTTGTTTTTATTTATTTATTTATTTATTATTATTATATCAATTTGTAAACCTAGAACAAAGTTTTATCATGAAGATTTTGTAGATCAAGACATAGTTGCTCTGGAGCATGAATTGGTACATTGTAAACTTGTATGAAGGCATCTATACTTGTTGAGTTGTTCAGCAGTTGACAGAAACTGGACGATCAAATGTTTAAGTTATGTTGAACTAGATTGATTCATTTTGTATTGGCGTTACTTATTTCTACTACCACTACTAAGCAAGTCATTTCAGTAATGAATTATGTGAAGATGACACTTCCCAAAATGGAGGACGACTTTCTAGCTTGCGATCGTTTGACACGGTAAATTAGATTCTATCAGGCACTGCTCCAAGAAACATCTAAAGGTGGAGATTTATCGATACATGTGGAGTCCACAATTTTTTTCAGTTGATCACACATATATTGATAAATCTCCATCCTTAGATGCACTATTAAGGCAGTGTTTGTACCGATAAGGTGATTTTTGACTAAATATATAGATATAAATTCTATTATTAATAAACTATGTATCAAGATATCATAGAGTTCAACTACGTTCAAAAAATAATGCAATGATTTTTTTTATTTTTTATATTATAAAATTCAAACCTCCTCCAATTCTAATTTTTAAATCCTTCTCAGTGTGCAACATATATGAAGTGCAACATATATAGTCTTTGCCTTCATTGATTGTTCTTTTCATATTAATTCCAATCCATAGCTAGCTAATCACTCTAGGGTTAATCTAGTCTCATAATTTGCATTTGGACTCGGAAAGAAATATCAAAGGAAGATTTCAAACGATTCAATTTTATAAATAGAAATCGGAGAATATTACATTAATTATTAATATAAAATTTAAGAATATATTCCTCCGTCCCGATTATATAGACCACATATTTTTTTGTCCCAAATATATATATGCATACACAATCGTTTAGTAATATAGTTTGACAAAAACTCTTTTTAGACGGTTTCGCGTGTAATTATGAGACGGGTCTCCTATTTGGGTTATCAATGAAAGAGTATTACTTTTTATTCCAAAATTGTCGCTTTTTATTGTAAATATGAGTAGGGTAATCCCGTCTGATAAAGATCATGAGACGACCGTCTCACAAGAGACCTATACATATATTTTTTATACTTTTTTTTACTAATATACTTCTACTAACTAAATTTTGAAAATCGTAGCAATTATTTTTTGAATGTACTAAATATTGATAAAATAAAAAGTGTGTAATTAGGGAGAGAGAGAGAGGAACGCAATAATAAATGGAGGACGGAGTTCGATAACAATGGATAATATGAATTAATGGTTTTTTGAAAGCCTTTGATTGAAAATTCTGCTGTCCAAATGGTGTGAAAGGCCTATGAATTCAATTAACTTTTCGGAACCTCAACCACTTGTATAAAATATCAATTTTAGGCGGCTTTGTCTTTCTTTTTTCTTTTCTTTTTTTTTAAAAAAATTATATCATCTAATTTTAAACGTGATGAACATTATTATCCTATGAAAAAATTGTTAGAAAGGCAACTAAAAAAATGTTCATATCTAAAATAATCATAAAAGTTTGGATTTATTAATTGGTCGAATATTTTCACATGTTATTTTTGATAAATATATATTATAATGACTTTGTTAGAAATTAAATATATATATATATATATATATATATATATATATATATATAGATATATATATAGATTTGATATTATGAGCACCCATGATGTGCACTTTTGTGTGCACCGCTGACGTGACATCCTTTACAGCCAATAGGTAAACGCCACATCAGCAGGTGCACACATAAGTGCTCATGATCGGTGCTCACCATATCAAAACTCTATATATATAATACTAAATTTAGATTATGACATGGGTTATGTGTATTAGATCTGGAGGCTTCTTTTTTTTTCATGAGAGATTTTATTTCGCGTGCAAAAAAAATTAACCGTTGAATCTTCGTTTAGAAACTATCATAATAAAATAACGGCAGGTTCTATGCTACACCGGGTGCTCTTCACCCGATGCAGCATCTGCCCTTGATTGGGCATGGGGTAAATGTGTGGGCTCCATGTCCAATCAAGGGCCAAGATCCACCGGGTGAAAGAGCACCCGATGGAGCATAGAACATCCCTAAAATAGCATGACAGATCCTGTGATATGATCCAGAAATAGAGCTAAATGGAGTTGTAATTGTGAAGTATGGTGTTAGGTGGGGCTATATATGCATAGAAGAGCACGTGCATGCATTTGTGTGGGGCCCATGTCCAATCAAGGATCAAGATCCACCGGGTGAAAGAGCACCCGGTGGAGCATAAAACATTTCTAAAATAGCATGACAGATCATGTGATATGATCCAGAAATAGAGCTAAATGGAGTTGTAATTGTGAAGTATGGTGTTAGGTGGGGCTATATATGCATAGAAGAGCACGTGCATGCATGTCTTTATCTTCCTCATATCATATCAGTCTCGTTGATATTGACAAATCTTGGAAACAAAATTATGATACGTAACTTTTTCAATGGGTACAGATAAAAAACACAAAACAACGATCAATGTCTTGATACGATCTTTAAATTGGTTCATCATATCTTAAATTGTATTTAAATCATGCATTTGATGATTCATATTTTTACTATATATATGAATATAATTAATGATATATATTGATGTAACAAATAATAAGATATTAAATTTATGTTTATATTAATATTTTTTTTGTGACTTGGAAACACGCATGCAGTTACTATGTTTAGGTGCGTTCTGGTTAAACCTTCGAACTAAGGCAATATCATGCAAATTATGCTAATCAGCCACACTGGACAAGACAAATCCTATACAGGCTAATCCAAGAAAGCAATGGTATATATATATATATATATATTATATATATATATATATATATATATACATATATGATTGAAGTTGAATTGAGTGAGCTCAAAACATGGAGAACTGGCGGAGGCTGAGCCACCTCTTTGTGACCATGTTTCTGTCGAATTTCGCCGATTTGATTGGAAGTCCGGCGATCCCCGACGTCTCCATTGCCGCGCTTTGCCCCGGAAAAGATGAATGCTCTTTAGCCATTTACCTCACCGGCTTCCAGCAGGCGGTAATTCAACTAACCCATTTGTTGTTTTTGGAAGTTCTCATCAGATTCTCATCAAATTTCTGTTACAATTACTAGGTTTCAGGATTAGGATCTGTGATCGTGACTCCATTGCTTGGGAATTTCTCTGATGCTTATGGTAGGAAAGCTTTGCTCGCAATCCCTCTTTTCCTTGCTATTATTCCCAACGGTATGTATGTGACAGCACAAGTGTTCTTTGTTTTTTTTTTTGTTTCACCGATAATGCGTATCTTGGGTTATGTTTGGCCATTTTTGTGCAGTTGTGTTGGCTTGGAAGAGGGAAAAAAGCTTCCTCTACGCGTACTATGTCATTAAGACTATAACTGCCATGTTTACCCAAAGTGGCGTGTGCCTTGCTATTGCTTATGCGGTAACTTCCTTCTTGGTTTCGTAATAATTCTCTAGTTTGGCGTTATGAATTCCACGATATGCAATTTGACCATTTTCCCATTTGATTTACTTGCCAAGAAAAAGAAATGTTACAGCCTTCAATCCATTTGCTAAGTATCCTGGCAAAATACATGGGTCAAAGTACGTAGTGGGGCTCCTTAAAATTTAGCTAAATGGTGGCAGGCAGACCATGCCCAAAGCATCATCTTGTTATTTGTCGGCTAGAGATGTGCATAATTTTTTACTGGAAGAAAAATCCTCTATCAATCTCTGATTGTTATGAATTTTGTGAGATTGGAAAATGCTGGAAAGTGGAAAGAGAAGCAGTGATATAAATGGTGCAAAGTGAGAGCTTGATAGCTGAAATATCGGCAGTAATTTCTTTTACTAGAGTGCATGTTGGATTATCACTCGACTTAGTGTAATTTGATTCAAGAGAAACTAATGTTAGTTGGGAAGATATTCAAATTCTAAGTTTAGCCGTATGGGGTATGTTCTCAGGCAGACAATGTATCAGCAGGGAATCGTGTCTCTGCATTTGGACTTCTCTCTGGTGTGATGTTCTCAGCATATGTTGGTGGTACTTTAGCTGCTCGCCTGCTCTCCACAATTCAGATATTTCAGGTCTTTCCTTGATCAATGCAGAAACCATTAATTTTTCTTTGATTAGCCCCCAGGGTCTCTGTTACTTCTCAGCAAAAGTCAATCTCAACAACTTTTTATCCTTTACAAATCATTGATCTGTGATTCAATCCATTCAGGTTGCAGCAGCTGCAGCTATTGCTGCAGCAATTTACATGACAATTTTTCTGAAGGATACAAAACTCCCTTCTGATGCTTTGGAGCAGCCAATTTTGAAGGAAATAGAAAGCAATGAAGACAGTGTCGAAGCATTGGAGAAGATGGACTTCAGTAAGAAAATTCCATCACCGAAGGATATATATTTTTTGCTAAAGAGCAGGTATAATCGTTGAATTCTCTTGAATTTTTTGGAAATTCGTTGTATTTTTCTATCTTCTGGTCCTGATGATCCTAGGAATTTCTTCCAGAATAAATTAACTCAATGCCTGCAAGCACAATAAGAAGATAATAGCTCTTTAAAAATTGTTTTGTTGCTAGTATATTTGGAACAGATAAATAGAGGTTTTGGGAATGAAAAACAGTAGCTCACAAATTCCAAAACTTTCTTGATGCCTGAGTAAATCAAGGGCATTGGTGTCTCTGATCATATTGGTTTGCTTTGCAACCTACTACGTTGAAGAAATGTCTGATCTCATGTGGAAATGAAACTTTAATGGATCATTATGTTGACGTGACATGTTATTATGAAAATTCTACCGTGCTAGACTAAATATTATCCATAGGTGAACGGTAACACAACTTCCAGCTCTGATTTCCCAGCAGTTTCTTGATATGACATGCCCTTAAAAAGCTTTTAAGCTTACATATTTTTAAAAAATTGCTCGGGCCCCCATTCTTCTCCCTTTGCTGAATGACACAATCCTCTTGCTGCAGCTTTGCTTTTTCATTAGCAGCATTTGTTGCTTTCTTCAATAGCCTTGCTGAGGGTGGACTTCAAACTTGCTTACTGGTATCCTACATTCCTTTTTCCGTTTGATTGGCTGGTGTTTAGCGAGCAAGTTTCTCAATGTGCTCACTTTATGATTTATCCATCATCCGCAGTATTTCTTAAAGGCACGGTTCCACTTCGGGAAAGATCAATTTGCAGACCTTTTACTTATTGCATACATTGGAGCGGCCCTATCAAATGTATTTTACATCCCATCACCTATCGTGCTTCTTCTAATGCTATTTGTATCTTCTTTTTTTAATTTTATTTTGGCCTCTGCTGGATATTAAAATGAAAACTTGTGCAGATGATCTTCATGCCTCTATTTGGTCCTGCTATTGGAGAGGAGACGTTGCTATCTATAGCACTTTTTGCCGGATTCTTAAATGTGTTTTTCTCAAGTCACCTTTCATACATAAAACCTCTGCGTATACATGAATATATTGATGTATCACGTAACATTATTAAAAATTGGTTCTGGTTTGCTGCAGATGTTCTTTGACAGCATCGCATGGGCAACTTGGGTATGCTCTTTCATATTCCATGAATATCATGCACTTGAAACTCCCTATACTTGTTCAAGAAGTTTACTTTGGGAGTGCAAATGAAAATCCTTGAATCTTGTTCTGCTCGAGTAAGTACCAATATATTGAAGGAATACATACTTTAAAAAATCTTTTTTCCCCCAAATTTTGTCCATTAGGTACCCTATGCTGCTGCCGCGATGGGTCTATTCCTCTTTTTGTCGAGCCCAAATGTGAGTTCACCACAGCCAATATTAACTTATGTTCGGTTTTGATTACTATTTGTTGATATGTGGTTACCTTCTGAACTATGCAGATAAGAAGCATAGTTTCAAAACAAGTTGGACCCAACCAACAGGTATATTGTAGTTGAAACCATGAGAAACGAAAATCAACTTAATGACTTGTTGGCTGTGATTATGTAACGGCCATCCCAATCTTAATTTTTTTGGTGCTGATCACGATCAGAACTGCAAGGAAACGTAGTATTATACCATCATTTTATGGAATCATTTTATCATAAACTACTCGCTTATGTTGCCTCTTCGGTTTGCCAGGGACTTGCACAAGGATGCATTTTGGGCATCACCTCGTTGGCAAATCTCATCTCCCCCTTGATTTACAGCCCTTTGTCAGGTGCTACAAAATTTTGTTCTCTTGCATGCTTACAGGACACCACACGAGACAACACGTTAAGTGTGATCATATTTCATACTCATCGCTCAACCTTTAAACCATATCCTTGTTACAGCTTTATTTTTGTCTGAGAAGGCTCCGTTCGACTTCCAAGGTTTCAGTATCCTTTGTGTTGGACTTGCTTGGGTAAGAAACAACTTGTCACACACAACATATGCCCCAAATGACTAATGTTGGCTAATCTGATCTAAGTTTAATCTTGTGCAGCTGGTAGGTTTCTTTCTGAGTATACTAATCAAGGTATATCCCTTATTATCAAGAAACAGAGATAGCAGCAGAGTGTTAGCCTAAGTCTATCTGATTTCTAAAAATTACTGGAAAAAATGTCATAATTCCAGTATGCAATCAATATGGAATGCATAAATCAAACATCATTCTAAAATTGGTTATTTAGAACGAACTCAACGCACGTTGAACACTGGAAAGGCTCTTCATTTCTTAGTAGTAATTTGTAAAACACAATTTACCAAGCTCCATTATTTAACAAGTAATCACATGATAATTAATAAGCAATACACATTTGCTTCCATTTACCGAACAAGTTCTCTCTAATTTGAGAGAACCTTGATTTGCAATTGCTATATTTCAAAATAAAATATGCTTTGAGCACGAATTCGATTTAGGCTACCACACAATGCTGGTTGCTAACTCGTTCTTTCGAGGAACTCGGAACGAGTTTTATGATCATGCTCAGAATGAAAGCCATCAGCTGCCAATGGTTGATATAAATAGTGATTGGCATATATTGTTCTTGCATTAGTGTGTGTGTGTGTGTTTTCCCCCAAAAAGAAATCATGAAAAGGATGAAATGAACCTTACATAACAAAGTCCAATGCACAGCACACAGAACCCAGAGAAATGAAAGGGTGCTTCCTCAGACAGAAATAAAGCTGCCAACAGAAAATAAAATGTTAATTTGGGAGAGTGTACATCACCTTCTTTTTTGCATTTTTTTGAACGATCCTATTTTGCATTTTAATATATCAATTTTTTTAAAAAGAAATTAATATATATTTTTAAAAGAATATAAAGAAATTAATATCATTGAAGAAACAAAATAATTGATTTATGATTTAAATTCTTGAAATTACCAGACAAAGGACTAAAGATCAAGGGAGAAGTCACGTTGGCCAATGATGTTATGGCCATCATGCATCCTTGTGCGATGCCCTGAGACATTCACAATCAATATGTTGTGATTAATTTAGAGAATCAAAATACATTGATTCATGAATTTCAAATTTTTGTTATTTTTGTAGGAATGAATTTTATGTAGTTCAATTTTGAATTTACTCTTTATCTACTTAAGCATTTCTTAGTCTAATATTAGTGTGATTCGAAACATATATATATAAGATTGAAATTATAATTATTTTTTTTCAAATTAAATCTCTCATTTTAAAATCAAATTCATCTAAATGTACATGAATAAAGTCATGCTGCAGATACAACGAGATTTGTAAAACAATTACAACACAAAAAATTCGATTTATCAAAATCTCAAGATAAATTCAATATAAAATTTTATAATATAATTATTGTAAATATTATTGTACGATATATAGTTGTACATTTAGTATTATTCGGTAATCTATCCTAGATTAATGACATGTTTTTTTACACGTACAAATTAAGGACATATTGTTAAGTCTTTGTGTGTGTGTATATATATATAAACGACCACTTTAACAATTATAAGAATTTTAATAATATACACGAAAAATTTTTATTAGACTATCTCACTGGTTAATTTTATGGATGAATCTCCGACCTGACCCGACTCATAAAAAAATATTACCTTTTATGTTAAAGGTATTATTTTTTATACAAATATGGATCAGATCGATATTTTTCATAGATGTAAATCTGTGAGACTATCTCACAAGAAACCTAGTCTCTTGTATAATAACCTCATAACTTCATTACACAAAACTCATTAACTTCATTACACAAAATATAATATTGGTTATCCAGGAGTACATATTGTTTATAAATACGATGTACACTATCTGTAAAAAAAATAATAATAATAAAAATACGATGTACACAAAATTTAAACACACCTGTTCACTACACCCAACTTGTTTTGAAGCAATGCTCCTAACCTGTTGTATTTGCCATTAATTAATATTCTTTTGATCAAACATATGTGTGTGTGTATTTGTATGTATAACTTGGGTGAATTTTTTTTTTTTAAGGAAACTTGAGTGAATTAATATTCCAAAGAAATGGCAACTCACACATGAGGACCACATAGTAAAGACTATCCCGAGGGATGCAGCAGTATAAGGTACCTGCATAATCAACTGAAACTCAATATATTTTTTGTTTTTGTTTTTGTTTTAAAATGTAAAGTAGCAAGTATATTGCATTTGGGGCTTGATAAGCACCAGTCCTATAACATATTTAGAACCATATTTTGTCGTATTCGTGTTTATTTGACGTTTTTGTCCCTAGTTTTGAGCATAAATCGTCATACTTTCATTATTGGTAGGTTTGAATGAAATTGAAAAAAACTTGAATATTGAATAGCAAGTCAAACACTACAATGTCAAGTTGGAATTTGGCCGGAAGACAAGAAAAAATTACAAGAAGCCAAGAAAATTCAAGAAGATTTAATACACAGACCTTGTAGATGGTCTGGAAAAGGGTCTGTGCATCATCGAAAAGAAAATTTGAAAAAAAAAAAAATACACGGACCCATGCCCGGACCTTGCACGGACCACCTTTAGAGGGTTGTCCGGGTCCTTGCATGTCGCAGCAAAAAAATTACTCCTTCGCGAAGAATTTTGGAATTTAAAGAAACTTTGTATTTTACTCGGTTTTGGACATTATTGAGCTTTAATTAAGGAGAAAAATAGGGCTTTTTTTAGAGGAAAATATAAAAGAAGACCACGGCCCAAATTTAGAGGGCTTTTGAAAATTTTTTAAGACGACGACTAGGACTTGGAGCGAGGAGAGAAGAAGACGCACTTCACGCGACAATGACATCACTCATATATATTCTTTCTGATATTTTGCTATTTCTAATTTAATTCTCATGGATTCAAAACATAAGATTTTTTCCCTAGTTTTGTTAATTTGATGGAGTAGATCACGTTTTTTGACTGAGGCTACAACATGACCATACTATTGATTTTTGCTAGGGGTATCAAAACTCAACCCAATCCGTCAACCCGAAAAATATCGGGTTAGGTTTGAGGGTTTTTAAGTTCGGGTTGAATCGGGTTGACCCGAAAGCGAACCCAAAAAAATTAATCGGGTTCGGGTTGGGTTCGGATCAACCCAAAACTTTTAATTATTATTATTTATATAAAATTAAGAAAGATTTGCTACATTTTTATACGTTGTATTGCTTGAAAAAATATATTGTATATTGATATAATAAATTTTCGTCATTTAATGTTTATTTTGTACAATTTTTATTTTTTAAAATAATTTTTATTTTTTGTAATAAGTATACTTTAAATTTTTTACAACTAAACTTTCAAATTTAAATTATATATAAGCTTAGATTTTATTATTATGTGATTAAATTAAATATTACTATTATTATTGTGTGTTTTGAATTTTTATTTAATTATTTTGTTAAAAAAATTAGTTGGTTTGTGTTGATCGGGTTAGTCGGATTAGCCGGGTTGGGGTTCGGGTTGAGAAATTTTTAAAGACTATTTTCGTCAACCCGACCCGAACCCACCCGACCCACCCGAATTAACACCCCTAATTTTTGCTCATGTATTGAATTGATTATTGCTTGGATTTATTTTAAGTTATTGATTGATGTTTGCATAAATCTCTTGCTTTTAATCTGGTCAATTAGCTTCATGTTTGTCGTTTGATCTTGATTCGAAAGATAATGGATAAGAAATTAGCTTGAAAAATATCTATCAACACATAGTTAAACCGACTAAAAATAGTATTCGATTTCAGTGTGCGATTTTAGGTGAAAGCCGAACTTCCATAGTTGTGAATGTGTTTTTGTTTAATTAAATTCAATTAGAAATAATTGAACTGTTGAATAAAAATATATTTATTAATTCTAGAAATAGATTAACAATTAAGATAAATAATTTCATCGTGATTTTAGATAATTATTGCTTGATTAAATCAAATACGTGACAATAATTGATGTTTGGTACCGTTGTGTGCTCCCGGTCATTTTAATTTGAATTTCGCATTCTCCTGAGTTTAATTCATCGTTTAATTTAATTGTGCTCTTTGCTTTTGAGTAATTTAGTTTAGTTTAATCATTCACAAAAATCACTTCTCTTATTTAGCCTAGATTAATTAAATAATTTATATCTTAATAAATATTAGTCACGTCTTTGTGGGATCGATACTTGGAATCATCATCATTCGCTATTACTTGACTTAGTACACTTGTTAGAATTTCCAATCGATATTTTCGATCAGGGCTAGATCATAATATATATATAGACACACACACAAAGAGAGATTAAAAACCTCACCCAAGGTGCCCATGATAGGCTATTGAGCAACATCTGCAAAAAATATAAAGACCACCATGTGTTGGTTGGTGCTTAAAGAATATAATATAGTATAATATATATATATAAAAGTTTTCAGCTTTTCAACAATTCCTCTCAACTTCATGTCCGATCACTAAAAATCGTTGATGGATTTTAGTGGTGTAAAAAATCAAAAACAATAACAACTAAAACCCACCACCGTGTTTTAGTGGTTGGGGATGAAGTGAGAAAGAATTTTTTGGGCAGCTGAAAAATTCTATATATATATATATGTGTGTGTTTTTATTTTGAAGGAATGTAACATAACATACATTTAAAAACGCAACGAAGAATGCGAAAGAAAGCAATGTCATTTCTCCAAAACGATGTCCCAACTTAGGCACGAAAACCACCTGCAAAGGAATGATTTGAAATCCACAGATTTAAATATATTTTATTGTTTAGATATCTTGCATAAAAAAAATTCAAATAAATTTTTATATTTATTTACACTATAATTGAGCTAATCACACTTCAAATCCTTAAAATGTTGAAATGATAATCCATTATGGTTAGTATAAATAGAGTGTAAATAAGTATGAGATTGATTTGATTTCTCATTGTTGAAATTATTTAACAATGAAAATGAATTCAAAATTCATATATGGATTTCAAATTATTCAATCCAAACGGAGCCAATTATTAATTCATAATATATATATAGATACATACATTTGATAGCGCTGCCCCGACGTTGATAATGAGGAAGATGATTGCAAACTGGTTTTTGTTGAATCCGAACCGGAATTTCAAGAAATACTGCATATATAAATTAAATCAAAATAAGAATTAGAAAAAAATAAATGATGATGATAGAAAATATAATAATTAAATATCTTCAAAGTTAACTTTAATTTGGCTAATATCCTTAAATTAAAATGAAGAAAATTTTAGATATGCATGAAAATAGTTCATTGAAACCCAAAATATAGCTTTAATTTTCTAAACATTAATTTGTTTTAGGGAATAATAAATTAAATATTTTTCAGTATATAAAATATATTTTATGCGTGTCTGATTCAAGTTAGGGTGGACCTCCTCAATTCATCCTATTGCGTGGATCAATGGGTGAACCTACAAAATATGAGAAAGAGACTGGGAAAACTTTGTCGGGGATTTAATATCCTCACGTGAACCAATTAATTTATAAACAGGGAAAATAGTTTTTTCTGGCAAATTAATTTGTTTATTTTTTTTTATTTTGGTCCATTAACTTCTCAAAAATTGATTTTGGTACACTGACTTTTAATTTTTGACTATTTTAGTTCAATGGATAACGTGACACCAGAAAATACTGACATGACATCGAAAAATGCTAGCATGACACCGGAAAATAATGACCTGTCAAGCTGTCACGCAAGCAATTGGACCAAAGTAACTGAAAAATAAAAGTTAGTGTACGTATACCAAAACCAAATTTTGAAAAGCTAGCTAATAGAGCAAAAACAAAAAAATACACAAGTTAATGGATCAAAAAATCATTCTCTCTTATAAAAATTTTGTAGTGCGATCAAGAAAGGAAAACAGGTCGATATATTCCAAAATTAATAAGTACGATGATCTTGATCATTTTCGATACCATGTTTAATTATAAGATCGAACTATATATGCATGTTTTTATATGATCGATGATCTTCTGTTTCAAACATCATCACCGAGCCGTCTTATTGGGAATAACAAGAGCATACATGTCTAAATACTAAGTTTCATATCTGAAGCGAGTTTTCAAAACACTGCTGGAGTTATATTAGCAAAAGTAGATGGTTTAATTGAAATGATAATGGAAATTAATCCAAATAAGTTGATGATTTAGAGAAATGGGGGTTATAAATTTGTAAACTCATGTAAAAGAGATGGTATATATGGGGTACCGGTAAGAAAGTTTGAGCTCCAGCATCAGCCAGGCCGCCCAACAATGTAATAGATGCAGCAAGTGCAAATGTAGTGCTGTAAAATTTCATTATTATATTTATAGCTACAATATTATATAACTTATAATAATTAAATTAGTGGCAGTGCACGTAATATATATAATTATAAACCTGGTGTTGATCAAACGAAATATATCCTTTGGCGATGGAATTCCATGAAACCTAAGATTATTACAACTTTCTGTTCTCTCCTCTAATGCCAAAGGAGTACTATGATCAATATGATCATCACGACTACTGCTGCTGCTACTCCAATCCTTGACGAATATTCTCATGTAAACCAACGTGAGAATGGATACAAACGCCCCCACCTGCGTGCTATAATTTCATTGTATAATATATATTCTGGACGACAAATGAAACTAATAAATACTACTATATATAATTGAATTCGAGCAGGACCTGAAATATTTGAGAAGTGGAGAGGAAGCGAGCACCTAAGTTACCAAGAACATTTGCAAAGGACACAACTCCATACAGAACTGAAAACGCTGCAACGCGTTTCCCTTCCGACACACTCTCTGCCTGCAGTCATGCACAGGTAGTTATCTAACAACGACTGTATATATATCATTGTTTAATTTAGGTTGAACTTGGACATAAGGATTTCAATTAAATCCATAGATTCCGATTATAGTTTTATTGTTAACAATGAAACAATATATAGATCATATCTTAAATTTTGTACATTACTTATTTTAAAAAGCTAGATTAATGGATCGATTTCAACCCGTGAACCTGTATCCATCCTAATTAACATCAAATATTGTATAAACATGAAATGGGTTAATTTGAAGTTTATGATCTTATTTGATTATTTCTCTAGTATATTTGAAATTCATTGATTCGAAATCGATCCTGTAACCTTAGATTTTGAAGTTACCAAATAACCAAAAGAAAGGCATAGAACACCCCCATCCGCAACCATGGCAGTCAAAGTCTTGAATGCATAGTATGCATAAACCCAGTTTTTCGTCCTCTTCAGTGCCAAGATTGCTGTTTATATGAATGCCATTAATAACGTACGGGATTTTTAAAAAAGTTCAAAGCCAGCAAAATTAAACAACATAGTAGTATACGTCATATATACCTAGCGGCACAATGGCAAGAGTCGTGGGAATTGTGAGTAAAATTTTCCTACCATAGGAATTCGAAAGATTACCCAGAAGTGGCATCATTATCACAGAACCTAACCCTGAAATCTGCCAAAGAAGAAAAAAAAAAAACAAGAAAAAAGCAAAGTATAAATAGATATGAATCATATATATATATATGGACTAATTAATATAATTATATGATAATGAGTACGTACAGCCTGCTGGAAACCGGTGAGGTAAATGGCGAGAGAGCAGGCATCTCTACCGCCACACAGTGCGGCGACGGTGACATCGGCGATGGTGGGAAGGACAATATATGAGTGGAAACTGAAGAGGAACACCGTCACAAAGAGGTGGCTCAGTCTTCCGCACTCCTCCATTATCTGTTTAATCTGCTAACAGTACTCATGCAAAATAATAAATTCTCAAAAGTTTCAAGAATTTAACTAAAAGCCGAGAATGCTACATGGGTTCGCTTGATCTAAAGGTGGTGTGGGCACGATTTTAAATCCAAAACCTATAATCAAAACTGTATTAAATACGAGTGACTTAAATGTTGTGTAAACTAACTTCATGTCACGGTCGTCTTTATTTAATATCGGAAAAACCCTTATCTTTATCTAATATATAAATGATTGGGAATTCATTTGCACATAAATATTTCTGTAATTGGAAACTGATTTCATAATAGGATTAATTCACCAACTTCAGTCAATAATTTAAGTAAATTTCTTCAACTGTAGGTATGTATTCTGTAAGACGATCTTATGGATCTATATATATTTGTTATATGGGTCGATTCAATCTATATTTGTAGTGACAACTAATACGTTTGAGGTAAAAATGTAGGACCGAACGCTTGTCGTTTTACCAAAAGCTATAGTGATAATTATGCAACTCAAATTTTTTTAAACCGCACAACAGCCCAAGCGTCATGGATCGATCGATCTACTCAGCAGGGATAATTATTGCACCATAAACAAAAATGCTAGATGTACACCTTGTAGTGTACACCTTGGTTTACACTCTTACTTATTAATTACAAAATTTTCCTTGACCTATTAGATATTTATTTCTTATCATGAGTAGTTTTATATTTAAATTGGGAAAAATGATTGATTATTTTTATAAAAAAATCATAATTATAAATTTTGTTAGTTGACAGATTAAATTTTATAGATTTTCTTGTAACCATACATTTATTTTTTCTTGAATATAATTTAACATTATTATTATGGTGGTTGTTTTTGTTGAAGATAACAATATTAAAACTTCCAAAATTATTAAAATAACGTATTGATGCATGTGTTGCGTGCTTCTATAATATTTTGTAATTAATTTGATTTATATTCAAATAAGTTATAATATCATAGTTGTAAAAATTATCGAAGAATAAACTGCAATTTGAAATATCGAAATTAAAGAAAAAAAAACAAAAGAAAACAAAAACCTAATATTTATATCACATAAGGGTAATTTTAGTAATAAAAAAAAAATGATGTCTAAGGAAAAATTCTTTATATATAGGAGAAGATATAGGTGATAATCATTTTAGTTTATAAATTATCAGCTCGTGTGTAATATTTTTGTATCTAATAAAATTTTTTCATGCTAAAACAGCTTTCCCTAAAAATTAGCTTATGACTTCTAATTTTCTAGAGATAGTCATGACTCATGTGTCAATGTAACAACAAAGTTTGTTTATAACTTTACCTTTCATAATATTTTTTAAAATTTTTTCTAGTATAAGTTTATTAATAATTTTTGTACATCTCTCAATCTTTAATTTTTTTTTGATTTTCTCCACTCTATCTCAAAGTTCAAAAGGCCAATGAAATCGTATTTAATCTATAAATATAATATCTTAATAAAATAATAAATGTTTTATATAAAAAATATCAAACAAAATGTTTTTATAATATGTATACACGTATTGTGTGTCACGAAACACTAATATTATTAAAACTAAAAACCGTGGCACGTGATTTTCACGTATTTGATAATTCAATTATTTGGGAAAAAACGTAAAAATTTACAATAGAGAAAAAACATGTGAATTTTTAAAAAGTAAAGAAAATTTGTAAAAATGTATTTGGATAATTTAATAAAAACGGATAATGAAATTTAAAAAATAAGATAAAGAGAAAATAATAAGATAATGATGTTGCCTTCAAGGGGGTGTCCAAGTTGGTGGAGTAGGTGAACTCTTGACTAGAGGTCAGTAGTTCAATTCCCCAACGTAGTTTGCAGGCTATTGCATTAATCCGAGAGTCTACCCAGTGCGCACCGAAAGGTAGCGGCTGCAGGTTTCCACATCATAAAAAAAAGATAATGATGTTAGAAAGAAATGAGAATACATTTATAGTCATTTGAGATATAAATTAAAGAAGATATGCGTTAAATTAGAGATAAAATGGGAATAAAATTTGGTGTGATTTGACACACCAAAACCGGTTAGTAGAAGACCCTCGTCTATTATAATATAGTATAGTATCGATTATGATATTAGAGTTTGATTTTTTTAAATAACATAGTAAAGATTATTATAAAATAAAAGCTATTGTTATATTTTAATTTTATATACAAATTCAAAAGAATAATTTTTGATAAATTTTTTTTAAAAAAGCACATTTTCAGGATTAATATTTTTAAGGTATGCGTTATTTTATTCTCTGCAACACATAACTATGTATATTACGGATTATTTTATGCTACACCTAAAGTACTTTTCCCCCCATGATGTGGTCAAATATTAACCATTGGATCATTAACAAATATATCAATTTTCATAAAAATATAAAGGTCTCATGTGATCTAATGGTATTGAAATAGGGGAATAAACACTCCCGATGTAGCATAAACTAACACGTATATTACATAATGACTGATTATTACACATACAATGCACGTGTTCCACAGAAAAAATAAATATCGAAATAGTTTTTTTAATTTTAAAATAAAGTTATTATTTTCATAATCGAAATGGTAGGAGAAAAAAAATTAAAAAAAGTTTTTAAAAAAGTGTATATATATATCACTACAACAAAAGTGAGTTTTCGCAACGTGTAAATTAGCTATCCGCAGCGCACATCGCGCACTGCATAGTAGTAAGCTGTTGAAACTCATGGGGTATCCGCAGCATGCAACGAGCGCTGCAAAAACTTACATCCGCAGCGCGTTGCCGAAACTTATATCCACGCTGCGGAAATTTTCATCAACAACGAACGTTGCATGCTACGGAAAGTTACATCGACAGCGTGCAAAATACGCCGTGGATATATTATTGACAGCATACAATATACGCTGCGGAAATAATTCAACCAAATAAAAAAAAGAAAATGAATGAAAAACTAAAAAGAATATTCCAATTTTATTCATGAAAACAAGAAAAATAAGATATTTACAACAAAATGATTGATCGCAAGTTTTTAACTCTAATCATATACAGATAGATAATAAAAGTCACTTTTTCGTTCATCGTACCAACACAAAAGTCGCAACACCAAAAACAATATACAAATCTCTCATAAACTAACTACACTCTCATAAACTAACTACACTATACACATGACAATTATCAAACTTCCAATCCACGCAACTCCAAAGCCCTTTCCGTGCATTCTGCATTGAAATTTTTCACAAATTTAGATTTCTTACTTTTTTTTCTTTTGACCTTCTGCATATAAAAAAGAGTATATATATATTAAAGATTAAAAGTATCAAAGAATCAAATGAATAGAACTCGTACCTGGAATGAATAAAAAAACTATCAAAGAATCAAATGAATAAGATATATATATATATAAAATTATTCTGCAGATTAAAATTAAACTATGATATTCTACAGATTAAAAACTATCAAAGAATCAAATGAATAAGATCTACAAAGGGTATGAGAGTAAGCTAAAAAGAGAGAAAAAAAGGATAAGTCAAAATATGATGTTCATATCTAGTACGACATAAATTTCACATTTGAAAAGCACATACCTTTGGTTACATACCCACCAACTCCTACCCACGATGCATAGAACTCTTAATTAGCAAGGCATACACCTCGAACTTAGTAAAAGCCTCAAAATTAACATTAATAGAAGATCACTTTGCACAAACTTTCCTTATCGAACATCAGAACCAGTACTCCAGCTATGTTTTGCACCACTAGAATCTTCCTTGGAGTTATGCCCAATACCGTGTTTACTGCATTCACTCGCATAACGAATAAATACCGACAAGAAAAATTATTCGCAAGCATGAAGCAACTCTCAACAGAAAAACATTTCACATTTGAAAAAAAAAAAAGACTTAACAAATCATAACACCGAGCATAAAACAAGATATAAACTATAAGTGTAATTTTTTCCCCATAAATTTCATGTGGTTTTCAAAGATTCAATGCTATTTACATCATAACACATAGCATAACTTAGATCTGCTACCACATTAGCAGGATCCATTGTGATCATTGAATGAATTTAAACGGATCTATTTCTTAACGATATTAATGGATCTATCTATAAAGTACCTCTAAAAGAAGTCTCATCTACTTCAACCTCAAGCAACATTATTAAATTCCAAAAATCATCAAATACTAAAGATCACACAACAAATGGAATATGGCCATGAAAACATGAAAGTGCAAAAGGAAGCAATATAAACTAACCACCACCTCGATTCAACTAGTTGGACCATAAATAAATCATGCTTGAAGTTAAAAAAAAAAAAACTCAAGCTTTAAGTTAGCCAAAATGATTAGTCAAAATTCAAGGACAAAAATAGAAGTGCTTTCCAAATCCTGAACATGGTTACTGCAGCCTACTATCTAAGCAGCTGAATAAAGAAAATTATTAACAAAATCATAAACGCAAGCACTAAAATAGAGGCAAACACAAAAAAAAATTTTATTCTCATATGCAACATATATATACTTTGAATCTTCAGCCCATATTTTCAAATTTCAGCGAGCTAGCGAGAAAAAAATAAAATAAATCAAAGTTTGCATCCTTCAAGTTTTTGTTAGTTTATAAACATTAAAATACCAAATATCTATAACTTCAAGGAAAAATAATATAATCGACATGAAGAAATTATTGAAGGACACCAAACTGTCAAAAAACACGAACACGCCACGTAGAATCGACACTCTTTGGAAATCTTATATATATATATATATATATATATATATATATATATATATATAGTTATATATTATCATATTGTGTTATATCATAATGTATTAATTAACATATTATTAATTTTACATAAGATATATCGTGATCTTTCAACTTTTCACAAAGATCGTTAATGCATTTTTTTTGTAAAACATTTATTGAGACCAAACAATGACTACTTTAAAATAAATTCAAAATAAAATATAACAATTTTGTTAAAAAATGGTATGAAATAAGTTTCACATGTTCTTACATGCATAGATGATTAATGAAAACTCAACCTTATCCTTGTCTTTCTGCACCATCTTCTCTTCCAGCCACAATCTATTCTCCATCCCACTTCTTGTCCTGAACATGAACACCGCGAATTATATAACTAGTCGCGATTGAGGGTACTGCAACAAAAAGAGCGTATCCAGCCGGCACATAACCTGCAATAGAACAGTTCTACAGGAATTTGAGGAAGAAATATTTCTTTATAAACTTACATATAAAAACAAACAAATGTTTATTCTTGAATTTCAAAGATTTGACTATCCAAAAGCTGACAAAAAAGATCCAGAATTGCTCTACGCAATGCCTTCTGGTTGTGATTCGTAAATGCTTTAGAATAGATTCATTTATCAAACAAGTAGGCGTAATTTTGTTTGCTTCAGCAACTGACCATTGCAACTAAAAACCACAGTATTATTTAATGCAAAAGGATCATTAAAATTGTACAAAAAAGATCAAAATCTTGGTTTGGTGGATTGAGTTGGTCAAAACACCAAAAATCAATGAAAAAAATAAAATAGTACCTAAGACTCAAATTTCAAACTACAACTATCAACCAAAGATTTTCCAATAAAACCAACATATTCAGATCCTAGTTTGCATCTTTTTTTTGGTCACCATAGATGCCAATTTGTAGAACAGAATTAGCCCAAGCAGTGACATGAACAACTTGTTCAGCTAAGTTTATAAGCCAATTAAAACAACTTATGAAATATTCAAGTTAAATTCAAACAATCTCAATGTTATTCCTATACTCTAAGTTATTTACAAATCCATTTTTCTTCTCTATTCTCTTTTAATCTTTAGATGAATTTGTTTTTTTCCTCTACCCTCTAGTTTGTATTTCACTATAACTGAATTTATCTTATTTGACAACTTTAAAAGCTCAGTTTTAGGATATCATACAAGCTTCAAACAATATCAATTTCACTATATTTAGCCATAGTTTGTTTCCAAACTGAACATTAACCAAATTCAATGGAGACAACAGGATTGAATTTGGTTGCAGTGTATCCCACTGCAATGGTCAAATATGCAATGCTTAGGGGTTGAGGATCTTCAAGTGATTTTTACAAACCAGTAGCCTGCAATTCAATGTAGGGGTGAGCAATCAGCAGAAAAACCAAAATTAACAAAACCGAACAGACTGATTTTCTTTAGACCAATCAAAACCAAACTTTCTAGGGCATAATTCGGTCAACAATAGTAATCTAGCACATCTAACTTTCCCAATATTGATTTTAGTAGAAACTCAAAAATTAAAATTTCCAAATAATTAGCAGAAACTCCAAGTGAATCAACCAGTTTATATATCCATTTTTGCAAATAAACAAAAGAAAAAAACGTGAAACAAAATAAAAAAGATTTACCTGAATCGAGTTCTCGTCCGTTTGTGCCAAAGTTACGCGGAAAGGGAAATCAGAACGATGACAGACGCAAGATGATAAGATGATGTTGGAAATTTTTTTCTTGTAAAAGGAAATTAAAGTATCCCACAGCCCTAAATCCACTGACCACACCCACAAGCAGGATCCCTGCCAAGATGCAACAAATTACTTGAAAAAACATTTACGAGGGATGGGTATAAAGGCACCTCTACAAGGAAGAGGGAAGGATTGAGGGAGAAGGAGAACAAACTTACGAGGCTGAGATGGGATCGAGGCGTCCAAATTTGAGAACACAACGAAGAGAAACGAGACGAGAGGCGCCGCTGTCGGGAAATTATGAATTATTTTTAGGGATTTGGGGCGGAAGATAAAAGAGAGAAATTATTTATCTTCACCTATTAATAGCGTGCAGATTACACGCTGCAGATACATGTTTTAACGGTGTTCTTTAAAAGAATGTCGTTGAAAATATTATTAACAGCGTGCAATAAATGCACGCTGTTATTGTTATAATATATCAATATATTAATAGCGTACAAAAATGTGCGTGCTGTTAAAAATAATATCAACAGCTTACTTTTAATGCATGCTGTTGATGTTGCGCTGCGAAAAGTCATATTTGTTGTAGTGTATAGTAAGATAAGATAGCAAGGCGATGTTTTGAAAATTATAAATAATATTCATCAACGTACCAAAGTTAGTTTGTAAAGGGAATTCACATTTGATTACTCTTGAGAAAAATAAGACCGTACCTATTTATACAATCACAAAATCTCTTGTGAGATGGATATCTTAATTAGATCACCCATGATATATAATGTACTATACTTTTAATGCTAAAAGTAATAAATATGAACATAACTGATTCATCTCACAATAGAGCTGCTCTTATACAATTAGGTAGATTTGCTATCAGATCCAGTTAGTTGGTATCAAATATATTAAATATTTTTTTATAATTTTATTTAGGAAATTATTAGAAGACCCATCAAGAAATGTGCATATTAATTTCTATGATGTTTTGATGTTGAAAACGCATTCGACTATTTTTTTAATGTAAAACCCCAAAATAAAAAGTAAATATTTATTTTTTAAAAATAAAAACTATAATAAATTTTTATTTACATATATTAAAAATATAAAAAAATAAGTATATTTATATCGGGTCAGTTTCGGGGCAGGGAATGAAGAGAGACCAGAAGAGTGATTCATTTGGATCTTTAAGCGAAGAACATGAAGTAACGGCCATTATCTCTAATTATCTATGGTGTCGAAATTCTGGCAAAAAAATTATACAAACCTGAAACCACGCCCTTGGAGAGTTTTCTGTCATGCTAGTTTCCTGACGGATTAGTCTATGCTACACTGAAAATGTTTTTTTTTCCTATTTCAATACCATTAGATCACGTGAGACCCTTATATTTTTATGAAAATTGACAAGTTTGTTGATGATCCAATGATTGACATTTGACCTTCACTGACGTATCCTTTTTTGCAGATATATATGTAATTAATTACTATCTTTATCTTTTCATAATATTTTTCCAGTTACTAATTTTCAATTCATTTAGGTCCCTAGAATTTAATAAATATAAAATATTAATCCATGAAATTATATTTAACCATGTAAAATTAAAAGTGAGAACTAAATTTGATGTATTTTTAAAAAAAATTGAAGGAATAAGGGTGCCAAGCGGGTCAAGTTATTCGTGAATAGCTCGTGAGTGGTTCGATCAAAACTCGACTTAAATTTTGATTTGACGAAGTCGAGTCGAGTTTGAGTATCCCGATTCTTCATTTGATTCGAGTCCGAGTTTCAATTTTTTTTGCTCGAGTAGCTCTATATGATTTATTTATTTTTGTTTAAAAAGAACATAATTTAAGGATATTTTGTCCATATAAATATAAAATTTAAACCTTAAAACGACGCTACTAACACTTTCGATCCCATCGAGCTCGGGTCAAGTAAATTGATCTTGTCACGAGTTGAAATCAAACTTGAAATTTAATACTTAGTCGAGTTCAAGTGGAGCTCGAGTCGGCTTGTGGGCACCCTTACTTACGACATGGAGCCAATTAATGTACTCTTTATAGTGTACACCTTGACTTACATTAACTTACATTTTTCCTTATCAAATACAAAACTAAATCATGAAAATAAATAAATATCTTGTCAATCAACGACGACTTTGTAATTGATAGAAAAAATGAAAGTTAAGATGACAAAGTATATATACATCTAGCATTACTCTAACCCCACATATCAGGGTAAATATATATGATTAGATACACATGCACCTTTAACTATTGCCTAATGATATGATGATATTTTCTGGCATTCATCATATCCATTTCGCACTCCATATCAATGAAAATCGTGACAGTACTCTCTCAATGAATCATAATATAGTTGCAGCATTTTCAGATCAAATTAAATAAAATATAAAAATCATTTGGTAATCTATATTTGACTATCATATTTATTTTTGAAAATATACAAATAAATTATTTCAGAAAAGATTGGCTATTAAAAGTAATAAATGATGGGAAGTTGGCTAATTATTATTTCCAAACAAGAATTGAATTACATTTAATTCAATTTCTGACTTTAACATAGAAATGAGAAAGATGGGTTTCAGTGTAATTATAACTCTCTCAATCCCACTATTTAAAATTGTGTATGTTTTCACACAGATTAAGAAAGTGTTTAGAAATATAATTTTGTAAAACTATTTCTCATTTTGTTTTTATTGAATAAATATTTTAATAATATAAAAATGTTGTATATATATAATTAAGTAGTTGATGGTATTAATTGAATAGAGATAAATTGATAAAATAGTTGAAAAAAGAACAATAAAAATGAAAAGTAGATTACATAATTGAGACCGAAGAAAAATAAAATGCAATCTAATTAAATAGGACAAAAGGAGTATATTACTTTCCAATTTTAGTTAAGCTGGAAATTAACTGACCGACTATTGATCAGAACATGCCGGGTAACATTGTGTATTAATTGTTAGTTGGTGTATGGTTGCAAAAAATTGAACTGACCTGTCTCCCATGGATAACATGAAAACAAAAGAAATACAAAACTCATGTGACATCATTCATTGATCAAATTTGTGACTTGTGAGATAAATTTTGAAAAAATATAATTTTTTATGTCAAAAGTATTATTTTTTTACTACAATTATGGACGTGGACACATCTTAAAGATATAAATGTCATTTCACAAATTAAAAGACCTACTCTATGAGACATTATTGAGATGACATGTACCTACAAAAATATGAAAAGCTAACGACGACGACTTGGATTTACCAGCTTGCATCATGTATTAATAATTATAGGTATGATTTGAGTTAGTCTATATTACACTGAGAGTGTTTATCCTCTCGAAGATGGATTTGAAGTTTAGGGAAACCTGAAGAACAAAAAAAGAGATTAATTTTTAGATGTCCCACCCTACTCCTTAATGATAGCTATAAGTTAATGAGTTAATGTAGCTGTCCTTTTATGACTCTTATTGGTCTTTTATTGGCTTAATAGGGCTTTATAAAGAGCTGTAAGAAGCTACTCAAGGATCTATCTATATAGATACAGTATTTAGAAGACTCCCATTTTGGATGTATAGGATCATCATTAGATCGTGTGAGTCTCTCACATTTTTATGAAATTTGAAATATGTGTTGATGATCCAAAAACTGACATTTGATCATATCATAAAAACAGAAGTAATCCAGGTATAACATAGAATAATCCGTATGGTTTTATGGAATTACTACTTTTGTTTTGACACTATTTTCCTTAACATATATATTGACTAGATTTTCTTGGAGATTGCATATGTAGCGGCGACTTATTATATAGGATTCACAGGATTATTTTCTATATGTGGAACACTCTAGACGGGGTGATCGAATGCGGATTGGTTTGGTTTTCAGTAAAATAAAAAAAAAAAGTAATCAAATCAAACTAATTAATCTTGAATTTCAGTTGGTTTGGTTCGATTCGGTTCGATTCAGCTTGGTTTGGATGAATAATTTTCAAATTCCGTTTGATTACTTTTAATAATTTAAATTTTGTTAACTAGATATTATATGGCACAAACATCGATATTCGTACACATTAAACCATTTAACAATAATGTACATAACATCATGACAAAATTTGCATAAAAAATATAAATTTTGAAGATACAAATTTTGTAACTCCAATTTAGGTTAAAAGATTAAATGTACGTAGAAGCTAAAACTTGGTATATTGGTTCAATTTGAATTTTCGTAATCCAAATTAAACTTTGAACCAAACCAATTTTTTGAGTTTGTTTGGTTTAAAAACCAATAAATCGTGCGGTCTGATTCGGTTCAGTTTGGTTTCGATTCATCCCGACGTAATACCGATCAAGTGATAGACGAAATGTCGAAATTGTTTTGGTCTACATATCCTTAGGGTTGGGTGAATTGAATACTGAAATGATGTTTATCAGCCATTTAATTATCGCGTTGTGTTTGACAACGTGCTTATGTACCTCTGTTTGGATCGGATTTATACTAGCTAGCTATCCATCCTTTTGTGTTATAGTACTTAGAATTAAATACTTGCAGTACATATATTTATTTTGACATTTTTTGACTAATTAACATCCATCTTTGAAAGATATTTAGCAACAAATTGTCACACAATTTATTATCATTTAACATTGAATTACTGTTGATGAGCATAAAAATTCAAATTGAAAATTAGTTTCGACCACAAGCAATCTGATCCTGTAAACTTGGTTGGTTAATCTAATGATTATTAAATGAAGTGTAACACCCATAAAATAATAGGTGGTTAATTGAAAATTTCAAATTTTCTATTACTAGTGCTACTCTTCCCAAAATGTATAAACAATTAATTACCAAAATAACATACTTTATAAACCCAGAAAGTGTTTTAAGAAGGAGGTTTATAAATCACCAGTCAAATCTGTCCAAGAAATTCGAAACCGTGAAGAACATTAAGTTGCCAAACCCAGGAATATCAGCTTTAATTTGACAGTTTCAAACTTCAACTTCTCTAAGTTCTAGTAATCCGTATCAGGCAAAGATTTGAATGCAAAAGTTGTTTACAATTTTGTCTAATATACATATATTTTCACGCCCCGAGACCTAGATGCGGCACCGGCATTGTTAAACAATTTATATTACAACAATAAGCTTCATACGTAGTTCATCAAAAGACCATAAAGCTAGTATTACATAAACGAAAATTGTCTTTACAATACGAAAATGAGTGCGGAAGCGAAAACTTGAGGAAAACTAAAATAAAAGCAAATTCCAGAAACCTTCATGTCTTGAAATGGTCTTCACTCTTATTTGGGGAGGAAAGTAAGGGGTGAGTGTTTGAGAAACACTCAGCAAGTGAGGGATATTCGTACACCACAATACAAGAACATATATTCACAAAAATAGTTCTGGACGTGACTTGTCTCAGAGCATGTCACAACATGAGTCAAGATAGGACATAAACAATGTTCGAACGGAGCATGGAAAAAATTCAGAAACGATAAAAGAACGTAAATATATGATACTGTAAACCATTTTGCTGTACATAATAGCAATATACATGTAAATATGATTTTATAGATGACATGTTTCAGGACGTGTCACGATATGAGTCAAAACATGACAGAACATAATTCAAATCAAAGAATCAACTCGCATCAGAAACTAAACATATACATATAGATCGAAGCACTGAAATTTTATTTCATTATTCATGGTGAAAGGAATTTTATTCCTTGAATATTTCGGCCCTAATTAATTGGAAATTATAAGATTTTTTTTTTCTAGACAAGATAGGATATTTGGTAAATATTGAGTGTATATTTTCGAATATGTTAATGATATATTTGCCAAAATTTAAATTAGATCTTGATAAGGTGATTATTTGACATAATATAATTCGATATTATCAAGATTTGATTTACAAGATTTGATAGAGTTTATTTCCTACTAAAACTAGTTTTCTTATTTATGTAGGACTCTATCTAAGGCAATCTTCAAGATTTGGATGCTTATCTATAAAAAGAGATTTCCACGCACAAGAAAAGTGAGAGCTTCAGACGAAAAATACTCTGCGCATACTCTGAAGAATTCGAGGAAGATCTTGAAGAATTCTGAAGCAAAGTTTGCAACCATCGTTGTTGCATGTCCCCGTGTCGCCGTTCGTGTTGAAGACATCAGAGACAACACTGTGGGAACTGTGTTGTTGAAGATATTTTCTGTCTCTTCAATTTAGGCTACGAGAGTTGCATCCAATTTCTTTTATACTCTTATTGTATTTTAGGATGCAAGTTTGATTTCTCAACTCGTTGAGAAATTTAGAATTTAATGATTTTTCGTAAAATCACTAGGATTACTTTGTAAGACTATTCTTACGTTTACTAGTGATATTTATCCCTAAGGCACCCGCACAAATTTTATACTCGTGCAAAATTATTTACTTGTGTTTTTATTTACGCTTTAAATTTCCGTTGCACTATGTTGTCTGTCGTGTTACAACACAAACGACAACACTGCCTTATTTTACATAACAACCACGTACACCGTTTCTTTCACGTGGTATCAAAGCCACCACTTGACTTTACTAAGTGAGTACCTGGTTTGTGTTACAGGTTAGTTATGGACACTCTGTACACAAGTGCAATTCGTCCACCTATTTTGGATGGGACAAACTACGGCCCTTGGAAATTGAAGATGAGCATGTATATTCAATCCATTGAGTCCAGGGCTTGGCAGCGTGTTCTTGACGGTTGGACACCACCCATGAGAGATGATGATGTACCAGGACCAAAGCCAAAATCACAATGGACAGCCGATGAGAATACAACGGCTATTTATAATGCTAAAGCTCTTAATGCTATGTTCACTTCAGTTGATATGAACATGTTTAATCTAATTGGTACTTGTACTTGTGCTAGGGATGCTTGGGAGAAACTACAAACCCACTATGAAGGCTCGGCTAGTGTCAAGAAGACAAGTATGCATCTCATAACTTCAAAATTTGAGAAAATGAGAATGGAGGAATCAGAGACCATCATGGAATACAATGGAAGGTTGAAGAGCCTTGCGAATGAAGCATCTATTCTTGGTGATCCTATTTCGAACGAGAGACTTGTATCGAAAGTACTTCGTTATGTTCCCAAAAGATTTCACACCAAGGTTTGTGCTATAGATGAATCAAAAGATACATCTATAATGGGTTTGGATGAGTTAATTAGTTCTCTTCGCACCTATGAGATGGAGTTGGAAGCCGAAGATGACTCGAAAGGTAAGTCTATTGCTTTTCAAGTATCTAATGATGTTTACAATGATTTTGCTGAAGTTCAACAAGAAGTAAAGGATTCTGATCTTGAGGAAAATTCTATTGCCTTGATCTCGAAGAAATTTACTGATTATCTCAAGGTAATGAAAGAAAAGAAGGATGTGAAAAGTGCATAACCCTCAAAGTTTCCTAGACTGCCTACGTCAGAGAAACCTCAAAAACATGCTGCTACTCGAGGACCTCGTCAAAGGTATGAAGGTAAGAATCAGTCCTCAAGTAAAAATTTTGATAATGTTCAATGCAGGGAATGTAAGGGATATGGCCACTATGCTTATGAATGCGCAAATCACCTTCGAAAAGGTATGAATGTTTCTCTGAGTGATGATGATTCTGAAGAAGAACAAGAAAAGGTTGAACAGGCAGATCTCATATCTTTTACTGCTTTACTGGATAGTAAGAAAAATTTTCAGATTAATCCTCTCGGTGTTGGCTCCGGTGTTGCAACACCTGGACACAACACTGTTCAAAAATCTGTTTGTTTTGTTGCTTCTAACCTTGACAATTTCAGCAATCATGAAGAACATGTAGCTGATCCTTATACTCTAGAAGGTATTCAAAAACTCTATGAAGAGTTATACAGTGATTGAAACAAGAGGAATCAGTTGAACACAACTCTTACAAAAGAGAATGTTGAATTGAAAGCTGCTGTGGCTAGACTGGAAATTCTCATGAGTAAGAAAGATCTGGAATTAGGGTTGCTGAATTCTGAACTTGAAAGAGCAAAAACTACACTTGATAAATTTAATTTCAGTTCGAGCAAACTTGATTCCATTTTGATTATGGGTAAGAATGATAAGTTTGGACTTGGTTTTAAAGAAAGTGTTTTTGAAACTGGTGATTGTTCCAAAACACCAGTGTTTGTGAAGGAAGGTAATGATTCCTTGAACCATCCTTCAACTGCTTCGAAAGGTAAGAAACTCATTGTTGAAAAGGATGTTTCTGTTCCTAAGCCAAAACAATGGAAGCGTCCTTTTGTATGTCACTATTGTCTCTAATCTGGTCATATCAGGCCTTTTTGTCGTAAGCTTAAAAATGTCTATGTTTTGTGGGAATCTAAGAAAGTGTTACCCTCCGTGTTGTCCAACACCAAGAGCAACACTGGTAGAAAGAGGCCCACTGTGAAGAAAGTTTGGATACAAAAGCCTAATGTTAGATGTTTTGTTATTTATACTTCCTTGAAAGCTAACACTGCAGGTAATTGGTATTTTGATAGTGGAAGCTCTTGGCACATGACAGGTTTGAAAGATCACCTCACGGACTACATTGAACAAAATGGTGGTAGAGTGACCTACGGAGGTGGTGCAAAGGGAAGAATTGTTGGCAAAGGAACACTCAATGTGGAAGGGTTTCCAAAGCTTCATAACGTCTTACACGTTGAAGGACTTAATGCAAATTTAATTTCAATTAGTCAACTGTGTGATGATGACTTGCATGTGAAGTTTGATAAGAATACTTGTGAAGTTTTTGATAATGCTAATCGTTGTGTTATCACAGGTACAAGATCAGTTGATAACTGCTACCAACTCGGTGAAGAATTGGCATGTAGACACTCAAAGGTTGATGAGTTTAGTCTATGGCACCAAAAACTTGGACATGTGAATTTCAAGAACTTAAAAAATCTGAGTAAGTATGAAGCTGTCAGAGGTCTTCCAAATCTAAAGATTGGTGTTCCATATTGTAAGGCCCGAAAATATTAAGTTCTTAATTACGGGATTTAAGATTTAAATTCCGAAAATGAGAAAAGAGTTATTTGAAGAAGTTAAGAAATTTGAGATTTCAATTTCGGGTCAAAATATTTAATTTGAGTATTTTCGGATTTTAAGATTTTGATATCCAGAATTCTTAAATTAAAAGATTAAAAATATTTGAATTGATATTTATGGAATTTAAGATGTGAATTCCAAGATGATAAATATCAAGGATTTAATTTGAGGATGACAGCCGAGCAAGGACCCATTTACAAATATTGAATAGTTCAAGGACTAAAGTGCGATAAGTTCCGAAATAATTTAATTTGAATTCGAGAATATTTAATTTGAGAATATTTAGAGTTTAGAATTAAATTCTATTATTCTTAAATTATTTAGGATTGAAATTTAATTATATCGCTTGTCTGGGGACTGAATTGCAATTAGGCTAAAGTTCAGGGACTAAACTGCAAATAGGCCAATATATATCTAAATTCACATATTCCTAGCCTTCATTCACGTGGGATTCAGAGGGGAATCAGAAAAGAAACCGTGAGAAAAGAAAAGAGAAGGGTTAAGCCATTTTTGCCTTTTCAAACTCCGATATCTTTTGATCCGTCTGGTAGAATTTCCAATTGAACATATATTTGCGATCACAGCTCCGAGTGCTACGTTTTGATGTAAGTTTTATGAAGTTCTACCATGTTTGAATTTTAAGTTGTTGTTAGAATTAAGATTTGATTGTATAAACATGTTCTAACATATACGACGATAGCATATCTAAAACGGATCGTGAAAAGATCGTCGTTTGAACATGTTTCCGATTTTTGAAGACTTGTTGAAATTCTGAAATTATGGGGCTGCATATTTCGAATTTTAGCTGTAGAATTGGTGATGATATGAGATTGATATGATTATCATATTGATGTTTATGCTTTTGGAAAGACTGAAATCGTATCGTTACGCCGCCGGTTCAAGATTTTGAATTGTTATGCATTCTCAATGTCTAGAGCTCATCTTCAAGTTATTGTGGATGAATTGAATATGTGATTTTGTTGAGAATGAAGATATAATGATATTTGAATCGAAAAGATTTATCGGACTCGAATAGTTGTGACGTCGGTTTGAATTTTGATTGTATTAGCAAGATTTGAACTGTATAAGCTTTGAAGAACCATCGATTCAGATTGGAAATTGATGTTTAGATATGTTATAATCTATTTTAGATTTGAATTAAAGATTATCGAAGTTGAATCGACGAGTTCAAGTTCGAATGACTTGAAGTGTTTGAAGTTGAATCAAAAACACCTTCAAGTAGCACTGATTGAAATGAGCAGATTTTGATGACCGATTTGGCTAGCTTTGAGATACTCAGCATTGGAAACAGATTCAAGATGTTTGAATCGCGATGAAAGGTATGAGTTGACATTATTCTTGCCAGGTAGAACAACTCGAGAACGTGGTGGTTTTCGAGTTATCCTGAAATCACATACTTACTTGTTTAAGTGTTTTTATGTGCTTCTTATTATGCCTTGAATGATGTTTGAATGGTGTGTTCAAGATGTGTTAGCTTATTTAATGCATACAGATTATGTTGCATTCATCTTGAACCCTACCTTGAATAGCACAGAGGGCAGAATGGCCTAGAGTGCAGATGACGTTTGGAGAACTGTAGTGAGTGGCATGGAATGTAGATTTACTTTCAGAGTCAGATGACTCATGGCACGGAATATAGATTTATATCCAGAGCTAGATGACTCACTATAGTTGCACCAAAGTCAGGGAAATTAAGATATTTAACACCACCTCGATTGGGAGAGTCGGTGGTTAGTTAAAGATTTTATTTCCTGGGATCCCAAGAACTAAGCTTATTGGTATCAGATTTGATAGCCTATTCCTTGGCACATGCATTGCATTTATGCATTAACCTAGAGTTTTCTATGGTTTAGAATATGCAGTTATAAATTCTAGCATGTTGTGATATGACATTCTAGATATGAATGTTTTATTATGCTTTATATGCTATTGCTTTAGATGAATCATTATGCGTTAAGAGTTTAAGAGTCGATGATGATTCTATGATCTACATGTTATTACATGTTTTATGATTTTAGAGTTTTATAGCATATAGATTTCATATGCTTTCATGATGTATATGCATGTCTTTCATACTGAGATTTATTCTCACCGGAGTTATCCGGCTGTTTCTTTGTTTGTATGTGTGCATTGCATCAGGTTGGGGCATGATCAAGCTAGAGTTGGCTTGGATAGCTTGAGAAGAGAGATAGCATGTGGTGATTCGGGTTTTAAGCAGATGACATGTATTTATGCCTTGGTAAACATGTTAGAAAGCAAGAACAGTTGTATATGTTGTTTTTGTCAAGTATTGATTTATACTTGAGAGTCCATATATTCTAGATCACTTGATATTAGTATGAATACATGTAAATTATTTAGAAGCATGTTTAGATATATATATGATGTTTGTATGAGATTTGGAATCACTTTGTACAGCAAAGTTGCATTTTTTATTTCCTGGACATAGTGCCCGCTCGATCGGGTAAACTCCACGGATCGAGCGCGGGCTGTGATTTCCAAAGCAGAGAAATGAGCTTTTGGGCTCGCTCGATCGGGTGATTTCCACCGATCGAGCGAGGCCAAAATGAGTGCAGGCCGAGAGTTTGAATATTTAGCTCGCTCGATCGGTAAAGTTTGCCCGATCGAGCGAGGGGCCTTCTTTAAAAAAAAAAAAATTTTGTTTTAGCTCTTGGTCTATTATTCATGTATTGTTTGATTAATTGTTAATTAATCATTTAGTTCCCTAAGATGAGATTAGCAACCCGGGTCCCCACAACAGGTGGTATCAGAGCATAAAGTCTTGGACTAAGCTAGAAGTTGAGCGGGGTAGATTGAGTCGCATGCATTATAGTATTGCATGCGTATGCTTTACTTGTTTTACAGAATTGTATGCGACTCTGATTGTTTGATTGAACACTGCTTGCTTTATCGAGATGCGAATTACATGCTTATATGCTGATATGTATGCATGATTTCTTGAATTCATTAGAATAAGTGAATTCGTTGCAAGCATGTATTATTTGAGAAAGCATGATATTTTGCAAGTATGTGTTCTATTCAGAAGCATGAGATTATATGTATGTTATACTGAAATTGTATTTTATAATCTCTGCCCTATATATTGCTTCTGTTATCGAATAAGACAGCTTATGCAGATAGTATGAGAACCTCAGATAGAACAGAACCGTGTTGAGGTAAGGTTTTGAACCGATTGCACTGAGGAGTATGTTAGATGAACAACTCCAAAGCTATGAATCATCAACTCAGAAAGATACAGAATATGCTATGTCTAGAAAGGAGTTGATTTGAAGAGCTGGATCAGTTGTTCAAGAGAAGCATATTCAGATGAACATAGAACCAGCCTGATTTTATATCAACTCCAGGACTTAGCAAGAAGTTGATGAAGTTGCCAGAAGAAGTACTGAAATTGTTTGGCAGGTAAGTAAACAGAATTGTTTCTACCCATATATGATAAAGAAGATAGAACAGTAGACTTTGCAGAATAGAAGCATAAGTTGATTTCAAGCCAGTAATAGAGACACGAAATCATGAACCGATAGTACGAGGCAGAGTTGAATTTTTATTCACGCCTCTATAATTGTGAAAATCTATGATCATCACCTCCACTACAACTTCCATAGCAATATAGCTATGAAGCAAGAGATAGTGACAACAAGAGCAAAGATCGAGTCAGCCTAAACGCTAGCAGATGAAGACATATAAGCATAACTCCCCCAGCTGAAACAGATCAAGAGAAAATTTGAATGACAGATAATGTCATAAGCAAGAAGCAAGTACAAAAAATGAGGCTCAAGTTGTATCATATAAGAATAGTACAGGTAAGTGAGTTAATTCTAGTTAACCGCTTATATATTGATTTCATAGCATACAGTCATAGATTAGTGATTTGAGATGCTATAATCCGTATCTGATGAGCCTTTATTCAATATATTTGCTAAGATTTTGCTTTTGAGTAGAAGAAATGCATTTGAATGATTAGACAGATAGACAGAGAAGATAAAATGCAGACTTGAGGACATAAGATTGAATATGCTAATATCAGACGTGAGATATTAAGCTAGAATGCATTATAGATATTAATGCAATAACTGAGTACCAGTTACCAGTTGATTGAATCCGTGCACTGATAAAGCAATAGACATGACTAGCAATTTATGATATGAGTTTCAAAAATTAGATTTTTGTTATTTCGGTACTGATTATATCACGATGACCGTGGAAGAATGTCAGTAGAAGTTTAGTCGATATATTGAACTAGTACAGAATTAACCTAGAATTGACAGCTATGTCAGTGGTTAGAATGTACAGAAATAGTTCAATGACATATTTCGACCTTTCTACGACATGAATGCAGTTCTATATAGAGTGGTGTCTAGTACGAAAGTATTATGGCAACTCGTATAGAAGAGCATTACGTGAACTAAAGAACTCCAGAAACAGCTAGAAGATTGAGTAGAAAAGGGTTATTTAGTACCGAAATGATGATTAATTCTATGACAATAAGTTAAGTCGAAAAGAGTATATTCGACTATTGTCAGCTGAGAATTAAGAAAGGAACTCATATCAATAGTGAATAAGACAAATCAGTTACAGTAGAGCTTTTTCTTCAATTTTGCTGAAGCTATTCCATCATAAAAATCATGATTCTTGATTTTCTTGCTATCGATTCTGAGGTTTTTGTATTCGACCTCGATCGATTTTGATTGACTCTTATTCCTTTGCTAGAGTCTGGTTTGATTTACTCGCTTTAAGTTTTGATATGCAAGTGAGTTGTTTTCACTGTGCAGATTTTGTCATTCAGAATGTTTGATTTTGGGTGACCTTGACTTGAGCGAGTTCCTTTGATTTGAAATTTGAGAATTCTTGATTATTTGATGTGAATATTCCGTTTATCTTGAAGAATTTGGCTTGTAACTGATAGAAATTCAGATTCAGACTATTAGCAAGATTTCTGGGTTTTAGCTAATTGCTGGATTTATTGGGTACAGATCTGTACTTTTTGAATATTTATGTTTGGCAGATACTTAAACAATCAGAATTGTTGTGATCCAAGCTAAACTCGAATTAGTTTGGACAGATAAAAGCAATAGATTGATTGAGAACGCTAGATTAAGATAAGAGATAAGACAGCAGAGAAGAAAAAATGAATTTTTGCGGTGAATAATCGTTTGATAATGTCAGATATTCTAGATATGGAATATCAGGTTCTGAAAGAAGCATATGACAACAGATTTAATATCCATTCAGTTGTCTAAACATGTATGACTTATATGTAGTCATTACTTGGAAATCAGTATTAATGAAAGAAATGAAAGCAGATACGACATAATTAACAGTACCAATACGAAAATTCCAGTAAAAGAAGCAGAAAAGAAGAACTCAAGTGGTTTATGTAACAGATTAGTTACATAAGAGTTGAAATCAGATCAACTTTGTGAACGACTTTAGTTTGAATCTACACGAATCGTCATGATTTTGCGGTTTAGAGTGTAGTAAAGTTGGACAGATTCATGAATATGTTGTATTAGATATGATACAAACATAAAGAAATACTGGTTATGCATTTAGCAAGATGATCAGATTACAGGAATTATGGAAATCTATTGTCGATATAGAGACTTTAGATTTGTTTTCTAGATTGTGGCATTGATTGTCAGATGTTCTGAGTGTTTGGTTGTATGAGATTTCATTATACCATCCTCTGATTAGTGGATTATCAGATGTGATTATCCAGATTTCCGAGGATATTCTCAGAACGATAGTACTAGATTCGGTACTAATTGATTGATTATTTGCCACTTGATTACTATGATTCCTGTGACAGCTATTTGATAGATATAAAGACTATTTTGATGATTGATTGATCAGAAACACAGAATTGTCTTTATATTGAAACAATCTTACAGAAATATCAGCTATCAGACCAGATATGAGTCAAGAAACGATAGAGAATGTGAAGATTGCTTCGAACAAAATAAGAATAGAGCAGTATGAACAGAGCTAGTAGATGAGTAACAGATAGAGATTTGAAGTCTGAACAGAATGATCAGTTAAGAATTTATTTTCCCAAGCATCATTAGGTTCAGAAAGAGATTTTAGAAGCTATGAGTATTTGATCTAGCTAGTTGATTAATACTCAATCGTGAATTGTCAGATAGATGAATTGTTATCCATGTGCATTGGCTGAAGAATATCAGCTAGAATATGTATGTGCATTCAATTCAGATACAACAGAAGTCGATAAGATTGTAAGCAAGACAGACTAACTGAGGTAGAATTAGATCACGAGAAAGAGCAACTTAGATCTAAGTTGACTCAGTGAGTATATATTTTACAGAAGCAACCAGAAAGAAGAGTAAGATACAATAGAAGAGAAGATATCAGAATAGATATCGAAAGCTCGAAGAATTTGAGTTAGTATTACTTTAGTCAGCTATACAGTTTACGAGAATCAGCAGTAAGATCGAATGTGATTTCGAGGACGAAATCATTCCTTAGAGGGGAGGAATTGTAAGGCCCAAAAATATTAAGTTCTTAATTACGGGATTTAAGATTTAAATTCCAAAAATGAGAAAAGAGTTATTTGAAGAAGTTAAGAAATTTGAGATTTCAATTTCGGGTCAAAATATTTAATTTGAGTATTTTCGGATTTTAAGATTTTGATATCCGGAATTCTTAAATTAAAAGATTAAAAATATTTGAATTGATATTTATGGAATTTAAGATGTGAATTCCAAGATGATAAATATCAAGGATTTAATTTGAGGATGACAGCCGAGCAAGGACCCATTTACAAATATTGAATAGTTCAAGGACTAAAGTGCGATAAGTTCCGAAATAATTTAATTTGAATTCGAGAATATTTAATTTGAGAATATTTAGAGTTTAGAATTAAATTCTATTATTCTTAAATTATTTAGGATTGAAATTTAATTATATCGCTTGTCTGGGGACTGAATTGCAATTAGGCCAAAGTTCAGGGACTAAACTGCAAATAGGCCAATATATATCTAAATTCACATATTCATAGCCTTAATTCACGTGGGATTCAGAGGGGAATCAGAAAAGAAACCGTGAGAAAAGAAAAGAGAAGGGTTAAGCCATTTTTGCCTTTTCAAACTCCGATATCTTTTGATCCGTCTGGTAGAATTTCCAATTGAACATATATTTGCGATCACAGCTCCGAGTGCTACGTTTTGATGTAAGTTTTATGAAGTTCTACCATGTTTGAATTTTAAGTTGTTGTTAGAATTAAGATTTGATTGTATAAACATGTTCTAACATATACGACGATAGCATATCTAAAACGGATCGTGAAAAGATCGTCGTTTGAACATGTTTCCGATTTTTGAAGACTTGTTGAAATTCTGAAATTATGGGGCTGCATATTTTGAATTTTAGCTGTAGAATTGGTGATGATATGAGATTGATATGATTATCATATTGATGTTTATGCTTTTGGAAAGACTGAAATCGTATCGTTACGCCGCCGGTTCAAGATTTTGAATTGTTATGCATTCTCAATGTCTAGAGCTCATCTTCAAGTTATTGTGGATGAATTGAATATGTGATTTTGTTGAGAATGAAGATATAATGATATTTGAATCGAAAAGATTTATCGGACTCGAATAGTTGCGACGTCGGTTTGAATTTTGATTGTATTAGCAAGATTTGAACTGTATAAGCTTTGAAGAACCATCGATTCAGATTGGAAATTGATGTTTAGATATGTTATAATCTATTTTAGATTTGAATTAAAGATTATCGAAGTTGAATCGACGAGTTCAAGTTCGAATGACTTGAAGTGTTTGAAGTTGAATCAAAAACACCTTCAAGTAGCACTGATTGAAATGAGCAGATTTTGATGACCGATTTGGCTAGTTTTGAGATACTCAGCATTGGAAACAGATTCAAGATGTTTGAATCGCGATGAAAGGTATGAGTTGACATTATTCTTGCCAGGTAGAACAACTCGAGAACGTGGTGGTTTTCGAGTTATCCTGAAATCACATACTTACTTGTTTAAGTGTTTTTATGTGCTTCTTATTATGCCTTGAATGATGTTTGAATGGTGTGTTCAAGATGTGTTAGCTTATTTAATGCATACAGATTATGTTGCATTCATCTTGAACCCTACCTTGAATAGCACAGAGGGCAGAATGGCCTAGAGTGCAGATGACGTTTGGAGAACTGTAGTGAGTGGCATGGAATGTAGATTTACTTTCAGAGTCAGATGACTCATGGCACGGAATATAGATTTATATCCAGAGCTAGATGACTCACTATAGTTGCACCAAAGTCAGGGAAATTAAGATATTTAACACCACCTCGATTGGGAGAGTCGGTGGTTAGTTAAAGATTTTATTTCCCGGGATCCCAAGAACTAAGCTTATTGGTATCAGATTTGATAGCCTATTCCTTGGCACATGCATTGCATTTATGCATTAACCTAGAGTTTTCTATGGTTTAGAATATGCAGTTATAAATTCTAGCATGTTGTGATATGACATTCTAGATATGAATGTTTTATTATGCTTTATATGCTATTGCTTTAGATGAATCATTATGCGTTAAGAGTTTAAGAGTCGATGATGATTCTATGATCTACATGTTATTACATGTTTTATGATTTTAGAGTTTTATAGCATATAGATTCCATATGCTTTCATGATGTATATGCATGTCTTTCATAC
The DNA here is from genome assembly GCF_033568475.1 of Henckelia pumila. Taxonomy (NCBI): domain Eukaryota; kingdom Viridiplantae; phylum Streptophyta; class Magnoliopsida; order Lamiales; family Gesneriaceae; genus Henckelia; species Henckelia pumila. Next base: position 131,049,522 of record NC_133123.1, on the reverse strand, counting down.
TGAGATTTATTCTCACCGGAGTTATCCGGCTGTTTCTTTGTTTGTATGTGTGCATTGCATCAGGTTGGGGCATGATCAAGCTAGAGTTGGCTTGGATAGCTTGAGAAGAGAGATAGCATGTGGTGATTCGGGTTTTAAGCAGATGACATGTATTTATGCCTTGGTAAACATGTTAGAAAGCAAGAACAGTTGTATATGTTGTTTTTGTCAAGTATTGATTTATACTTGAGAGTCCATATATTCTAGATCACTTGATATTAGTATGAATACATGTAAATTATTTAGAAGCATGTTTAGATATATATATGATGTTTGTATGAGATTTGGAATCACTTTGTACAGCAAAGTTGCATTTTTTATTTCCTGGACATAGTGCCCGCTCGATCGGGTAAACTCCACGGATCGAGCGCGGGCTGTGATTTCCAAAGCAGAGAAATGAGCTTTTGGGCTCGCTCGATCGGGTGATTTCCACCGATCGAGCGAGGCCAAAATGAGTGCAGGCCGAGAGTTTGAATATTTAGCTCGCTCGATCGGTAAAGTTTGCCCGATCGAGCGAGGGGCCTTCTTTAAAAAAAAAAAAATTTTGTTTTAGCTCTTGGACTATTATTCATGTATTGTTTGATTAATTGTTAATTAATCATTTAGTTCCCTAAGATGAGATTAGCAACCCGGGTCCCCACACATATGTTTGTGGTGCATGCCAAAAAGGTAAGCAAACCCGTGTTGCGCATCCCGTGTTACAATACTGTGGGACAACACGGTGTCTTGAACTTTTGCACATGGATTTGATGGGTCCCATGGAAGTCGAAAGTTATGGAGGTAAAAAGTATTCTTTGGTATGTGTTGATGATTTTTCTCGTTTTACATGGGTAAGATTTATTAGAGAAAAATCAGACACTTTTGGTGTTTTTGAAGAAGTTGTTTACCAAGATTACTAACCTACATACTTTGACTGTAGCAAGGATCAGAACTGATCATGGAAAGGAATTTAAGAACTCATTGTTTTCTTCTTTGTGTGATAAGAAGGGCATCTCACAAGAGTTCTCTGCCCCAAAAACTCCTCAACAGAATGGAATTGCCAAAAGGAAGAATTAAACATTGCAGGAGATGGCTAGGGTGATGATGAGCTCAAAAAATATCTCCAAAAGATTTTGGGCAGAAGCATTGAACACAGCGTGCCATATTTCCAATCGTGTTTATTTGAGAAGTGGATCTTTGATGACTTCCTATGAAATCCTCATGGGAAAAAGACCAAATCTTAATTATTTTCATATATTTGGCTGTGTGTGTTATGTTTTGAACGATAGAAATCACCTAGCAAAATTTGATTCCAAGAGTGATAAGTGTTTGTTCCTTGGTTATTCTACTAATAGTCATGTATATAGGATGTATAACCTTAGAACCAGAACAATGATGGAATCTATTAATGTTGTTTTTGATGATGGTGCAGATCTCAAGGGAAAAATTGCTGAAGATGATACTGAAAGCTCGCTGGAAATTTCCTCCGAAGAACACAGTGTTGTTCCTGATGTTGCAACACCAAACACAACACTGGTTCCTCCAGAAACTGTTCATGAGGAAAATTCGCAAGAAAATGAGAAAGTTGAGATGATTACTGTAAAGGACATTCCAAGCAAGATACAGAAGAATCATCCTTCATCTCAAATTATTGGAGATGTTCATGGAACAAGGCAAACCCGTGCTAAGGACAAAGTTGACTACCGCAAGATGGTTGGGTTAGTATGCATGAGTTCCGTATACTCACAGGTAATGCATTCCTGTTTTGTTTCCAATATTGAACCCAAGAATATCAATGATGCTTTGAATGATGAATTTTGGGTAAATGTCATGCATGAAGAACTTGAGCAATTTGTCCGAAATGATGTTTGGTTTTTAGTTCCACCACCTGATCATGGTAATGTCATTGGTACAAAATGGATTTTCAAAAATAAAACCGATGAATCAGGAAACATCATAAGGAACAAAGCAAGGTTGGTTGCTCAAGGGTATACTCAGGTTGAGGGGGTTGATTTTGATGAGACCTTCGCTCCTGTTGCCCACATTGAGTCTGTCCGACTATTGCTAGCAATTGCATGTCATATGGGTATAAAACTTTACCAAATGGATGTAAAGAGTGCATTTTTTAATGGTATTTTGAATGAGAAAGTGTATGTGAAGCAACCCAAAGGCTTTGAGGATCCACACCACTTGGATCATGTTTACAAGTTGAAGAAGACACTCTATGGTTTGAAGCAAGCTCCACGAGCATGGTATGGTAGGTTGACCGAGTATTTACTCGAAATTGGCTTCAAACGAGGTGAGGTTGACAAAACCCTTTTTATTCAAAAGGCCAAAGGTGAAATTCTTATTTGTCAAGTCTATGTGGATGACATTATCTTTGGTGCTTCGTCTCAAAAGCATGTTGATAGTTTTGTTGAATGCATGTCTTCTACTTTTGAAATGAGCATGGTAGGAGAGTTAACCTTTTTCCTTGGATTGCAAGTTAAGCAAACAAATGATGGGATTTTTCTTTGTCAAAGTAAGTATGCAAATAATTTGGTAAAAAAGTTTTGCAAAGAGAATGTTAAGAACATGAAAACTCCTATGGGCTCAAGAGAAAAATTAGGAAAAGACAGTGTTGCGGCTGGTGTTGACAACTCCATGTATCGCAACATGATAGGGAGTCTTTTGTATTTGACTGCTAGTCATCCTGATATCATGTTCAGTGTGTGTTTATGTGCTAGGTACCAATCTGATCCAAAGGTTACCCATTTAAAAGCTGTTATGAGAATTTTGAAATATGTTTCGGGTACATTGGATTTGGGATTGTGGTATACGAGGGAAACCAACACTAACCTTGTAGGTTTTAGTGATGCTGACTGGGCTTGTGATGTGAATGATAGAAAGAGCACTACGGGTGGGTGTTTTTATCTTGGCAATAATTTGGTTTCATGGTATAGTCGTAAGCAAAATTGTGTGTCACTTTCGACTGCTGAATCTGAATATGTGGCAGCCGGAAGTTGTTGTTCACAACTTTTTTGGATGAACCAAATGATTGAAGACTATGGTTTTAAGAGTGAACCCCCCATTGTTTATTGTGATAATTCGAGTGCTATTGGTATATCAAAGAATCCAGTTCAACACTCACGCACAAAACACATTGACATTCGTCATCACTTTATTCGAGATTTGGTAGAAAAAGGTATGATTCGAATGGAGTTTGTTGGAACCAATAACCAATTGGCAGACATCTTTACTAAAGCATTAGATCATGAGAGATTCTCAACTCTTCGGAGGTCTCTCAGCATGTGTGCATTATAATCCTTTGCATATGTTGTCTGCGGTGTTACCACACTACCGACAACACTGTTGTTTTTCTTGTCATGCATTTTTAGGATTTTAGGCATTCTGCACTCATTTTGTTTTGTGTAGTGCTTGAATTTCTGTTACAATGATTCAATTGATGCCAAGTTTTTCTGCAAAAATCTTTTTGGCACACTGACCCTTTTTGGCTTAGAACTCTGATCAAACCACCGAGTAGTTGAGGAATGTACGTGTATCCCATGTTCTTGTTCCATGTGAAAGGTGGTCTCGCACTTTCAGTGTTAAAATCTTTTATGAAGTTTGGTGACCAATGTCATAAAAACAAACTTTGTCAAATTGGAAGAAAATGAAAAAATCTACCTAGTTGAGTCCAATGAAGGCTGTTCGATTAGTGTGAAAGCTACCACTTCTGAAATTTTTGTTGGAAAAAACTGGCGTTCAGATCAATCACGATTGATACCCGGTGCAGCGGAAGTTTAAAATTTTATTATGGAACAATTCCATTGTGTGGGTATCAACCGTTCAACGATTAAATTATTAGTGTGTGTAAAATTAAATAACAATTATTAAATTTTACCTTCAATCTCGAAACGAGATTATTGGACTCCAACAGATTTCTCTGCTCTTGTTGTCTCTCCCTGGAACCGATGAACTCCTTCAATCAGGTCCACGAATGAGGTTTAAATCCCTCTGACAGACTGCACTAGAAAATCTGTCAGAAGTTTTCTGCGAAGAGATTAAACGAATCTGATTCGTTATTCCTGACTGCGATTCAAAATCACAGACCGAAATTTTCTCGGGCAGAGCAGGAGGGGGACGGCCGAAAATTCTTTGAGAGAGCTAGGGTTCGATTTTTTTTCTCTCAGAATAATGAGCTGTTGTGTCTAATTTCTGTACTGCAATAACTTATTTATAATGCAGGCCACTAACACCTTAGGGCCCATTAGTCATAAGTTGAGGCCCGACAGGCAAAGCCCGCATGTTCAGAAATTAATATAAAATTCATCGTGACTCCGATTGATGAACCGATTTCACCAATGTGCACAGAAACCATTTCTGCATATTTTAAAGTCAAGATAAATTTTCCTGAATCCGAATTCAGTGATTTCCAAAAATGTCCATCCCTATGTCATTTTAGGAAATCCTACTCCCTTACTCTTATTTAAGAAGTCCAACTTCTTTATTCATTAAATTTAACTCTTTAAATTTAACTATCTCAACGGGGATTAAAACTCCATTACACTGTGTGACCCTCAATGGTTCAGGGATACAGCTAGCCGTGGGCTCACAACTCCTTGTGACTCGGAACAACGATTTCCGACTTGCCCAACGAATCATGGTAAAGCGCCTAGCAACATCGCCCCATGATTCCCTAGGTATCACTGATAGTGCCTACAAGAACCAGTAGATTTTGGTTAGCGTACAGTATGGTCCCTTCATCCATATATCCCGATCGAATCAACAACCATTGGTATATCGAGAGTCGCTCAAGATTCGATAACTATGCAATACATCTTGAAGATCAAATTAGTGACATCGCATGTGCTACTAAGAAACCATTTCTTAAATCACATCAAGTACTCTGGCCAGAGATTTGTCACACTAATATCTCCTCAGATCGCATAGGATATCCACACTCGCAAGTATGTGGTGAATCCTTGACAACAATGCATCGACTCCTATATGTGTTGTAACTGTACCCAATCCCGACACCTGATGACCCCCATAGAGTCGGTAAACGAGTCAAAGCACAGTACTAGCATATAGAGTCTCCATGATGTTTCAAGTCGTAAGGACTAATGGTGTACAACCAAAACCGCGGACTTTATCCACTCGATAAGTGATAACCACTTGGAAAGTCCGGATAGGGTAGTTCGATTATTCATCCTATGAATATCCATTTGCATGCTTCGAACATCTCCATGTTCCCTACCAATGAAACGTGGTACTCCGCATCGCAAATGCTAGTCTCAAACTCGAGCGATCCTTATCCTTATTCTCGGACGGCTCAATCGACTAGGAACGGTTTTAGAATATACAGTGACTATAAGACATGTTTCATGATAGACATCTCCATGTTCTACCACATCTTACATACACTATAGTACATTCAAGGTCTTTATCAAAACAACAATAGTATATCACAATATAACAATATGAAGAAAGATAAAGTCATTGCCATTAATAAAAGTGTAAATAATATTAAACAAAAGATTGTTTGTACAAAGAGTCATCAAAGCCCATAGCCACAAGTTGGCTCACTGGGCACCCACTCTTTCAATTTTGTCTGTTAAGGGTAATCAAGTGTGCAAAATTCAAATTCTTTTGAAAAACTTTGGTGTTGTTGATGATGTTGGCAACACGAGAGGCAACACTACACTTGTCAACATATTGTTTCACTTGTGATTGCATTTTTATTTTATGTTACACTCTGTTTAGGCATAAAATAGGTCATGCATATGCATTTTTGCTCATAAGGTCCTGGTTTTGGATAAGGTTCTACATAGACGAATTTCGATGATTTACCCTATTTACTAAAAATTGAATTTTTGTGATTGATTTTTGTTTCAGTGGAGTTAAGCCGATGTGGAGTTAATTCTGAAAGATTTGGGCTGAAATAGTTATCTCAGATTATTGCCTTATTTATGGGATTTTATCTCTTTAATCTAGTTTTTAATTTTTGGCCGTCAGGAAAGTTATCGTTGTAACTGGAGGGAGATCAGGGATTAGGGTAATTATGGGTTTGTTAGGATTTTGTTACCATTTGAGATAAGGGTTCTATATATATGATTTTCGGGCATTATCATCTTCTCACAATTCTTGATTCCCGATTGTTTTTCTCTGCAAACCCTACCCTTCTCTCACTCTCAAATTTTCGTTCAATGGCAGGATTTGATCCACAGGATATTCGAAGTGAGATGGGCCACAAAGATCCTGATGTTGCTGCCGGTGTTACAATACCAGAAAACCCATCTTCCACTCCTTCTCTGCCGATAGTACCCATGGAACCTGTTCCTCTCGCTGTTCTCATGCCTGGAGAACCAGGGAACGCAATTGATGTGGAGAATCTTCTTTTCTCCGTTTTGAATAGGGTGAATCCTGTTGCACCAATGGCTCGCCGATCAAAAAGGTAAGCAGGTTACAACCCTGATTTTACTCAATCCAAGAGATTCTACAAGGGTCCTAGTATCTCTATGGCCGAAGAGGATCGCAGCTCTGGTGATGATTCGGAGGATGCCGATTATGAATTTGTGGCGAGGAAGAAACCTTCTGTTTCTGCTGCTGCCTCTGCCTCCGCTCCGATTGTTGAATCTGCTTCTGACAGCAGTGATTCGAGTCCATCTGATGGTGTTCCTTCTAAGGACACTTCTGCAGCTACTGCTCCTCAAGAAAATGCTGATTCGGATGAAGATGCCACTCTGGCACAAATTTTGAAAAGCCTCAAGCAAGAAAAGGCTTTCTCTTCTGTTCCTCCCTCTTCTCACATCTCCGATGATGAGCCTGATGCTGAGATGATGGAGGAGTTTGCACAAGGCAAAGCACATCAAGATTCTGCCTCTTCCTCCTCTTCCTCCTCTACCGATTCTGCTGCTGACTCTTCTGATAAGAGTGCTGATATTGGAGAAGAAGAAGACTCTGAGGATGTTTCCAGCATGGATGCTGATGAAGACCCTCTGGACCAAGAGGATGTTTCTGCTGCTGCTGCAAGTATTGTTGTTGGTGTCGTCAACACCACGGACAACACTGTTGATGAGGATTATGACATAGATGCTGCCCATTCCCTCATTTTTTTACTCTGGTGATGCTACTGCTACTTGGCCCTCTTCTCGCTCATAGAGGTTTTCTGGATGAAAGAAATATATATGTACGCTTCTACAATAGGTACAATCTAATTGACTTTTTGAAGCTTCGACAGCTATATTCTACTGTTGTTGCCGTGATATCCTACTGTAAGAGGGTGATTCTGGAATTCTATGCAAACTTGACCGCGAGCATTGAAGATCCAGAGTCTGCAAAGTATGGATTGGTGTATCTACGGGGTCGGCTGTTCGAGTTCTCTCCGGCCGTGATCAATGCTCACTATTCCACCCCAGATGTTGATGAAGGAAATCCTCCAGAGATCAATGAAGTGATCAATGTGCTCACTGGTGGTATGGTCAAACAATTCTCTGACCATTTTTCTGCAGCAAAGCTCACCTCGTTCTATTCGGTACTACATAAGATAGCAGTGAGGAATTGGACTCCTTCTTCCAACTCCACAGTTATCACAAGACCACAAGCGGTCATTTTGTATGCCATTGGGACTGGCTGTCCTTTCAATTTTGGGAAGATGGTATTCAAGACAGTGCTCCAGTTTGCTGATGGAGGACTCAGGTCTACTAAGCTGCCCTTTCTTTCTTTGATCTACGACATTTTGGAATCTCAAGCTTTCATCCGCAATATTACATAAAATCTCACTGATCAACCTGAGATTCTGAAGCTAGCAGCTGGTCTTCTCAAGGGAAATCGAGTTCTGGATTTGCCCTGGACTCCTACTCCTACTCCTGCTGCTGAAGCTACTGGTGTTGCACCCGGTGTTGCCAACACAGGTGACAACACTGAAGAAACAGTGCCTACTCCTACTACCCTGGAGTTCATAACTGCCACCATTCAGCTGCTGATGACTCGTGCCGAGGAAAAGATTGCTCAAGCTCAGGAAGACATTGCCTTCTATAGCACGGTCTTGGCTGATTGTCGGCAACAACTTGGCATTTCTGGCCAAACAAAGGGAGATAGTCCACAAGATGAAGATGAAGTTGGTCCATCTAGGACTAAGGATGATGAGAATGAAGCCTTTGATCAAGATAACTCTGATAGTAATCAAATTTAGATTTTGCTTCTTCTCTCATCTTTTCTTTATTTGCTTCATTCTGATTTTAATATAACTGTTTTTGTTCGTTCTAGTTACATGCCTTAATTGCTCATATATGTTAACTAGACTAACATCTTCTATCCCACTTATGCTCTGTTATATGAATTAAAGAATCCCATGGGTTATTATCCATGTTATCCACCGTGTTACGACACGAAGGACAACACTTCAGGGGGAGACTTTAAAATTCAGGGGGAGAAGATTTTTAAACTCAGGGGGAGTTTATGATTATCTCACACTTGTACAATATGTTGTCCAGAAAGCAAAAAGGGGGAGATTGAAAGGAATTTTATTCCTTGAATATTTCGGCCCTAATTAATTGGAAATTATAAGATTTTGCTTTCTAGACAAGATAGGATATTTGGTAAATATTGAGTGTATATTTTCGAATATGTTAATGATATATTTGCCAAAGTTTAAATTAGATCTTGATAAGGTGATTATTTGACATAATATAATTCGATATTATCAAGATTTGATTTACAAGATTTGATAGAGTTTATTTCCTACTAAAACTAGTTTCCTTATTTATGTAGGACTCTATCTAAGGCAATCTTCAAGATTTGGATGCTTATCTATAAAAGGAGATTTCCACGCACAAGAAAAGTGGAGTCATCCAAGTCACTTTGGAAGCTAGAGTCGGTATAGCCTTCCAATTTCAGATCTCGTCCTCCATATACCATGAACATATTCTTAGTCCTTCGTAAGTACTTAAGAATGTCCTTCACGGCTTTCCAATGCATTTGACCAGGATTAGACTGATATCTGCTCGTGACACTCAGAGCAAATGCTACATCCGGTCTGGTAGATATCATCCCATACATGATACTACCTATAGCTGACGCATATGGTACATGTGTCATATTCTCTATCTCTGCATCAGTCTTGGGACACATAGACTTGGATAAAGAAACTCCATGACACATGGGTAGATGTCCTCTCTTGGACCCATCCATTGAAAACCGTTTCAATATGGTGTCGATGTAGGTTGATTGAGTGAGTCCTATCATTCTCTTAGATCTATCTCTATAGATCTGTATCCCAAGAATGTAGGATGCCTCACCCAAATCCTTCATCGAGAATCTACCTGATAACCATATCTTTGTTGACTGCAACATCCCTACGTCATTCCCAATGAGTAGGATGTCATCAACATAAAGTATTAAGAATGTCACAGCATCCTTAACTACTTTCTTGTACACGCACGGTTCCTCCGGGTTCTTGATGAAACCAAAATCTTTTATTGTTTCATCAAATTTCTGGTTCCAACTTCTTGATGCTTGTTTTAGACCATAAATTGATCTCTGAAGCTTGCATACCTTATGCTCGCTTCCCATGGATGTGAACCCCTCAGGCTGCTTCATATAGATTTCTTCCTTAATGTCTCCATTAAGAAAGGCAGTCTTCACATCCATTTGCCATATCTCATAGTCATACCATGCAGCTATGGCAATAAGGATTCTTATGGACTTGAACATTGCAACTGGTGAAAAGGTTTCATCATAGTCAACTCCTTGTCTTTGAGTATAACCTTTCGCCACCAATCGCGCCTTGTAGGTCAATACCTTACCATCAGGCCCAAGCTTTCTCTTGTAGATCCATTTACACCCTATTGGAACAATTCCATCGGGAGGATCTACTAAAGACCAAACTTGGTTTGTATATCGAATCTAATTCTGACTGCATAGCTTCAAGCCATAAATTTGAATCCGCATCAGAAATTGCTTCCTTGAAGTTTCTTGGATCACATCCAATGTTGGGTTCATCTTGATCCCCTTCAAGAAGAAGACCATATCGAACAGGAGGTCTAGAAGTCCTCTCGGATCTTCTAGGTTCAGGCGTGTCCGGTAATGGTTCCTGAGGCGTAGGATCGTTATTTTGTATTTCGGGTTCTTCTCGAACTTCTTCGAGTTCCATCATCTCGCCTTTCTTATCCAATAAGAACTCCTTCTCCAAGAAGGTGGCATTCCTAGAAACAAACACCTTTGTTTCAGCAGGATAATAGAAATAATATCCGATTGAATTCTTCGGATACCCTACAAAATAACATAAGCTGGATCGACTATCCAACTTATCTCCCACTGTCCGCTTCACGTAAGCAGGACATCCCCAAATCCTCAAGTACGAATACTTAGGAGCTTTGCCATTCCATAACTCGTATGGTGTTTTGTCCACTGCTTTAGTGTGGACGTTGTTCAACAACAATACCGTCGTTTCAAGCGCATAGCCCCAAAACGAAGGTGGAAGTTCAGTGAAGCTCATCATGGATCGAACCATGTCCAACAAAGTTCGATTACGACGCTCCGATACACCATTAAGCTGTGGTGTCATAGGAGGAGTCCACTGAGAGAGAATCCCATTCTCTTTTAGATAGTCCAAAAACTCGGTACTTAAGTATTCTCCACCTCGATCCGATCGAAGTGCTTTAATACTTTTACCTAGCTTGTTTTCTACTTCAGCCTTGAATTCTTTGAACTTTTCAAATGCTTCAGACTTATATTTCATTAAATATAAATACCCATACCTTGAATAATCGTCAGTAAAGGTAATGAAGTAGGTGTGGCCATATTGAGTCCCAACTCTAAATGGTCCACAAACATCTGTATGGATCAAATCCAACAGATTTTGACTACGCTCAGGTTTCCCCTTAAAAGGAGATTTAGTCATTTTTCCTTTTAGGCAGGATTCACAAGTAGGTAGAGAGTTAATATCAGACATATCAAACATGCCCTCTCCCACTAGCTTGTTCATCCTCCTTGAGGAAATATGACCTAGTCTAGCGTGCCAAAGGTTTGCTGGGTTTTGACTATCGATTTTCCTTTTGTTTGTTGTCGCCGGTTTATCAATATAATTTATTGGAACGTCTTTTAGTTTTAAGTTGTATAGATCGTTTTCAAGTTGTCCATTTCCAATCAAACATTCATTCTTGTAAATATTGCAAATCCCATTCACAAAATTGCAAGAATAACCATCTCTATCAAGCATAGAAATAGAAATAATGTTTTTAATTAAATCTGGAACAAATAAAACATCTCTTAATAATAACTTAAAACCGTTCTGCAAAGTTAAACAAACATCTCCAATGGCCGTAGCTTCAACTCTGGAACCATTCCCGAGCCTCAGCTGGGTCTCACCCATTCTAAGCCTGCGACTTCTTGTCATCACCTACAAATCATTGCAAATGTGAGATCCACATCCGGTATCCAATACCCAAGAAGTTGTATTAAGTGAAATGTTTATTTCAATATAGAACATACCCTTTGCAGTTCCCAACTGCTCTAGATATTCCTTGCAGTTGCGCTTCCAATGACCCGGCTTCTTGCAGTAATGGCAAACATCCTTGGATTTTGCATTGTTTGAAGCCTTTGTCTTGTGCTTCTTCTCGGGCTCGACTTTCTTGGGTGGGGCAGAACGTTTCTTGCCCTTCATACTTGGCCCCTTCTTAGCAGAAGATGAGGAGCCCACCAAGAAAGCTGGCTTATCCTTCTTAAGTGTGGATTCATATGTAACGAGCATATTGACCATCTCTTCAAGGGTGGCCTCTATCTTGTTCATATTAAAATTTATCACAAATCCATCAAACGAAGAAGGGAGAGACAGAAGCAGTAAATCCACGTTGAGTTCATGCTCCAACACCAAATCAAGGGTCGCTAACTTTTGTATGAGCCAAATCACTCGTACCCCATGATCACGGACCGAAGTCTCTTCATGCATGCGACACGTCATCAGCTCCTTAACAGTAGCGAACCTTTCAGCCCTCGATTGAGCCCCAAAAAGTTCCTTGAGTTGAGCGTGAATGTCAGCAGCATTCACGGTGTCCTCAAATCGCCTCTGGAGTTCATCAGACATCGAGGCTTGCATATAGCATTTGGTCTTGATGTCATGGTCCCACCATGCATCAAGTTTGGCCAATTCCTCCGGACTTACATCAGCTGGTGCTTCCTTCGGAGGTGCTTTCTCTAACACGTAGAGCATTTTCTCCGAAGTCAAGACAATCTTCAACTTCCGGAACCATTCCGTATAGTTGGCGCCAGTCAACTTGTTTTGTTCGAGGATCGAGAATAATGGATTTCGCGAATTCATTGTATGAAATACTGAAATGAAAAACAGACATATATCAATGATTGTTTAAGTAATTTACTAAGACATAAAATAGGCGAATTTAATTTTATGAATCTCACTCCCACTATTTTAACGATTTCACCACCCTCTAGTGAAAACGGGAAACTTTTCCTTAGTGAGAACATGGAGTCCAATTGACAAACTTATGGTCCCGAATAATATCAGCCAACCATAATTCTCAAAAGGTAGAGCCCAATTGCTTCCAAAGCAACCCCATGTATTTACCTCATGTCCAATAAGGGCCCAATAATATGACGCCGTTTAAAGTGACATGTCAAGATGACCCATCAATATTAAGTTGTGATGGAAGGTCGCCATGTGGATCCCCCAATAATATGAGCCGATCCCATGGGAGTTCCACCCAACTTACAACATTTGTCGATCCAATGTACAGCTTTCCGACGGACGGGCCCCCCCAATAATATGAGCCGAACCGTATCCGCGGGTAGCATCACATACATTGACCGTTGATGGAAGGTAGGAACATTTAAACAAATTTAAATTTCCTTTATTTATCTTGATATCAATTTTAAATCATATTTAAAATGAGGGATTTTAATTATAAAAAATTTGTCTCATCATAATCATTTTATTGCATGCTTGCCGGATTCACGCAATTATGTCTAAAACATGCATACAATCATAATATCATATATTATATAGGATGATCGATTCCATTTCTAATTGACCCGTGGTTGCCAATCACGAGTCTTAGTCCAATCCTAGGTAATATGCAGTATGCAATGCAATCCTATTACATTAGCTTCCAATTTACATTTCTTCGTCTTTATTGTCTGCTGGGCCCACCATCTTCAAATCTTGATCTCCCACTAAATCTAATGTATTTACAATAAATAACAATGACAAGTAGGGGATACATTTTTAGGGGGTGGGAACGGGCCATAAACCAAGCCCACTTTTATTACATATGACATTCATATCGGGCCATAAACCAGGCCCATTAATAAAACCAACAACAATAAAAACAAATGTAAATTCCTAACATACACCTACAAAATTGGTCATGACAATCGATCATCCTTATCCAATAACATTTAATTCAAAATTAATTTATTGGATAACATGCAGTGGCATTTCAAATTTAAACAGGATAAAATCATATTTTATATATAAAATCTCATTTCACATATAAAATCATATTTTATCTCTTTATCAAATAAAATCATATTTTATCTACAAAATCCAATTTTATAGATAAAATCATATTTTATTTAATATATTCATAAGATCAAATCTTATCATCAATTATACCAAAAATAATTGATTTCAAAATTCAATTTAAGGATAAAATATTAAAATTTTTCAAAAATTCAAATTTATCCAAAAATCAATTTTAAAATTTACGGACTCGAACAATTCGATCCGAAATCTCGTGAACCAATCAAAAACAATTTTTGACCGGACCAAAAATAAAATTTTAACACATTAAAATTAATTTTAAATAAAAAATTTAATTTTTCCCGCGGGCCGCCCGGGACACTCCCGGGCCGGCCCGCACCCGTGGGCGCGGGCCGGGGCAGCCCGGCTGCCTCTTTAGGGCAGCAACGGTTGCTGCCCTGGCGGCGCCTGGCGGCGCCGTGCGCCGCCCTGCGCTGCGCTGGGCAGCGCCGAGCGCTGCCCTGGCGGCGCTGAGCGCCGCCCCTTGGGCGACGCCGTGCGCCGCCCGGGGCAGCAACAATTGCTGCCCCACCGGGCAGCGATCCAATCGCTGCCCGGGTTTTGCCCCGAAATTTTTTTTTTTTATTTAAAAATATTTATTTTGTTTCAAAAACCGAGACTCAAAAATTTTTGTACAATCGATTAATTTAATCGTTTGATCTGAGCAACCTGGCTCTGATACCACTGTTGGAAAAAACTGGCGTTCAGATCAATCACGATTGATACCCGGTGCAGCGGAAGTTTAAAATTTTATTATGGAACAATTCCATAGTGTGGGTATCAACCGTTCAACGATTAAATTATTAGTGTGTGTAAAATTAAATAACAATTATTAAATTTTACCTTTAATCTCGAAACGAGATTATTGGACTCCAACAGATTTCTCTGCTCTTGTTGTCTCTCCCTGGAACCGATGAACTCCTTCAATCAGGTCCACGAATGAGGTTTAAATCCCTCTGACAGACTGCACTAGAAAATCTGTCAGAAGTTTTCTGCGAAGAGATTAAACGAATCTGATTCGTTATTCCTGACTGCGATTCAAAATCACAGACCGAAATTTTCTCGGGCAGAGCAGGAGGGGGACGGCCGAAAATTCTTTGAGAGAGCTAGGGTTCGATTTTTTTTCTCTCAGAATAATGAGCTGTTGTGTCTAATTTCTGTACTGCAATAACTTATTTATAATGCAGGCCACTAACACCTTAGGGCCCATTAGTCATAAGTTGAGGCCCGACAGGCAAAGCCCGCATGTTCAGAAATTAATATAAAATTCATCGTGACTCCGATTGATGAACCGATTTCACCAATGTGCACAGAAACCATTTCTGCATATTTTAAAGTCAAGATAAATTTTCCTGAATCCGAATTCAGTGATTTCCAAAAATGTCCATCCCTATGTCATTTTAGGAAATCCTACTCCCTTACTCTTATTTAAGAAGTCCAACTTCTTTATTCATTAAATTTAACTCTTTAAATTTAACTATCTCAACGGGGATTAAAACTCCATTACACTGTGTGACCCTCAATGGTTCAGGGATACAGCTAGCCGTGGGCTCACAACTCCTTGTGACTCGGAACAACGATTTCCGACTTGCCCAACGAATCATGGTAAAGCGCCTAGCAACATCGCCCCATGATTCCCTAGGTATCACTGATAGTGCCTACAAGAACCAGTAGATTTTGGTTAGCGTACAGTATGGTCCCTTCATCCATATATCCCGATCGAATCAACAACCATTGGTATATCGAGAGTCGCTCAAGATTCGATAACTATGCAATACATCTTGAAGATCAAATTAGTGACATCGCATGTGCTACTAAGAAACCATTTCTTAAATCACATCAAGTACTCTGGCCAGAGATTTGTCACACTAATATCTCCTCAGATCGCATAGGATATCCACACTCGCAAGTATGTGGTGAATCCTTGACAACAATGCATCGACTCCTATATGTGTTGTAACTGTACCCAATCCCGACACCTGATGACCCCCATAGAGTCGGTAAACGAGTCAAAGCACAGTACTAGCATATAGAGTCTCCATGATGTTTCAAGTCGTAAGGACTAATGGTGTACAACCAAAACCGCGGACTTTATCCACTCGATAAGTGATAACCACTTGGAAAGTCCGGATAGGGTAGTTCGATTATTCATCCTATGAATATCCATTTGCATGCTTCGAACATCTCCATGTTCCCTACCAATGAAACGTGGTACTCCGCATCGCAAATGCTAGTCTCAAACTCGAGCGATCCTTATCCTTATTCTCGGACGGCTCAATCGACTAGGAACGTTTTAGAATATACAGTGACTATAAGACATGTTTCATGATAGACATCTCCATGTTCTACCACATCTTACATACACTATAGTACATTCAAGGTCTTTATCAAAACAACAATAGTATATCACAATATAACAATATGAAGAAAGATAAAGTCATTGCCATTAATAAAAGTGTAAATAATATTAAACAAAAGATTGTTTGTACAAAGAGTCATCAAAGCTCATAGCCACAAGTTGGCTCACTGGGCACCCACTCTTTCAATTTTGTCTGTTAAGGGTAATCAAGTGTGCAAAATTCAAATTCTTTTGAAAAACTTTGGTGTTGTTGATGATGTTGGCAACACGAGAGGCAACACTACACTTGTCAACATATTGTTTCACTTGTGATTGCATTTTTATTTTATGTTACACTCTGTTTAGGCATAAAATAGGTCATGCATATGCATTTTTGCTCATAAGGTCCTGGTTTTGGGTAAGGTTCTACATAGACGAATTTCGATGATTTACCCTATTTACTAAAAATTGAATTTTTGTGATTGATTTTTGTTTCAGTGGAGTTAAGCCGATGTGGAGTTAATTCTGAAAGATTTGGGCTGAAATAGTTATCTCAGATTATTGCCTTATTTATGGGATTTTATCTCTTTAATCTAGTTTTTAATTTTTGGCCGTCAGGAAAGTTATCGTTGTAACTGGAGGGAGATCAGGGATTAGGGTAATTATGGGTTTGTTAGGATTTTGTTACCATTTGAGATAAGGGTTCTATATATATGATTTTCGGGCATTATCATCTTCTCACAATTCTTGATTCCCGATTGTTTTTCTCTGCAAACCCTACCCTTCTCTCACTCTCAAATTTTCGTTCAATGGCAGGATTTGATCCACAGGATATTCGAAGTGAGATGGGCCACAAAGATCCTGATGTTGCTGCCGGTGTTACAATACCAGAAAACCCATCTTCCACTCCTTCTCTGCCGATAGTACCCATGGAACCTGTTCCTCTCGCTGTTCTCATGCCTGGAGAACCAGGGAACGCAATTGATGTGGAGAATCTTCTTTTCTCCGTTTTGAATAGGGTGAATCCTGTTGCACCAATGGCTCGCCGATCAAAAAGGTAAGCAGGTTACAACCCTGATTTTACTCAATCCAAGAGATTCTACAAGGGTCCTAGTATCTCTATGGCCGAAGAGGATCGCAGCTCTGGTGATGATTCGGAGGATGCCGATTATGAATTTGTGGCGAGGAAGAAACCTTCTGTTTCTGCTGTTGCCTCTGCCTCCGCTCCGATTGTTGAATCTGCTTCTGACAGCAGTGATTCGAGTCCATCTGATGGTGTTCCTTCTAAGGACACTTCTGCAGCTACTGCTCCTCAAGAAAATGCTGATTCGGATGAAGATGCCACTTTGGCACAAATTTTGAAAAGCCTCAAGCAAGAAAAGGCTTTCTCTTCTGTTCCTCCCTCTTCTCACATCTCCGATGATGAGCCTGATGCTGAGATGATGGAGGAGTTTGCACAAGGCAAAGCACATCAAGATTCTGCCTCTTCCTCCTCTTCCTCCTCTTCCTCCTCTACCGATTCTGCTGCTGACTCTTCTGATAAGAGTGCTGATATTGGAGAAGAAGAAGACTCTGAGGATGTTTCCAGCATGGATGCTGATGAAGACCCTCTGGACCAAGAGGATGTTTCTGCTGCTGCTGCAAGTATTGTTGTTGGTGTCGTCAACACCACGGACAACACTGTTGATGAGGATTATGACATAGATGCTGCCCATTCCCTCATTTTTTTACTCTGGTGATGCTACTGCTACTTGGCCCTCTTCTCGCTCATAGAGGTTTTCTGGATGAAAGAAATATATATGTACGCTTCTACAATAGGTACAATCTAATTGACTTTTTGAAGCTTCGACAGCTATATTCTACTGTTGTTGCCGTGATATCCTACTGTAAGAGGGTGATTCTGGAATTCTATGCAAACTTGACCGCGAGCATTGAAGATCCAGAGTCTGCAAAGTATGGATTGGTGTATCTACGGGGTCGGCTGTTCGAGTTCTCTCCGGCCGTGATCAATGCTCACTATTCCACCCCAGATGTTGATGAAGGAAATCCTCCAGAGATCAATGAAGTGATCAATGTGCTCACTGGTGGTATGGTCAAACAATTCTCTGACCATTTTTCTGCAGCAAAGCTCATCTCGTTCTATTCGGTACTACATAAGATAGCAGTGAGGAATTGGACTCCTTCTTCCAACTCCACAGTTATCACAAGACCACAAGCGGTCATTTTGTATGCCATTGGGACTGGCTGTCCTTTCAATTTTGGGAAGATGGTATTCAAGACAGTGCTCCAGTTTGCTGATGGAGGACTCAGGTCTACTAAGCTGCCCTTTCTTTCTTTGATCTACGACATTTTGGAATCTCAAGCTTTCATCCGCAATATTACATAAAATCTCACTGATCAACCTGAGATTCTGAAGCTAGCAGCTGGTCTTCTCAAGGGAAATCGAGTTCTGGATTTGCCCTGGACTCCTACTCCTACTCCTGCTGCTGAAGCTACTGGTGTTGCACCCGGTGTTGCCAACACAGGTGACAACACTGAAGAAACAGTGCCTACTCCTACTACCCTGGAGTTCATAACTGCCACCATTCAGCTGCTGATGACTCGTGCCGAGGAAAAGATTGCTCAAGCTCAGGAAGACATTGCCTTCTATAGCACGGTCTTGGCTGATTGTCGGCAACAACTTGGCATTTCTGGCCAAACAAAGGGAGATAGTCCACAAGATGAAGATGAAGTTGGTCCATCTAGGACTAAGGATGATGAGAATGAAGCCTTTGATCAAGATAACTCTGATAGTAATCAAATTTAGATTTTGCTTCTTCTCTCATCTTTTCTTTATTTGCTTCATTCTGATTTTAATATAACTGTTTTTGTTCGTTCTAGTTACATGCCTTAATTGCTCATATATGTTAACTAGACTAACATCTTCTATCCCACTTATGCTCTGTTATATGAATTAAAGAATCCCATGGGTTATTATCCATGTTATCCACCGTGTTACGACACGAAGGACAACACTTCAGGGGGAGACTTTAAAATTCAGGGGGAGAAGATTTTTAAACTCAGGGGGAGTTTATGATTATCTCACACTTGTACAATATGTTGTCCAGAAAGCAAAAAGGGGGAGATTGAAAGGAATTTTATTCCTTGAATATTTCGGCCCTAATTAATTGGAAATTATAAGATTTTGCTTTCTAGACAAGATAGGATATTTGGTAAATATTGAGTGTATATTTTCGAATATGTTAATGATATATTTGCCAAAGTTTAAATTAGATCTTGATAAGGTGATTATTTGACATAATATAATTCGATATTATCAAGATTTGATTTACAAGATTTGATAGAGTTTATTTCCTACTAAAACTAGTTTCCTTATTTATGTAGGACTCTATCTAAGGCAATCTTCAAGATTTGGATGCTTATCTATAAAAGGAGATTTCCACGCACAAGAAAAGTGGGAGCTTCAGACGAAAAATACTCTGCGCATACTCTGAAGAATTCGAGGAAGATCTTGAAGAATTCTGAAGCAAAGTTTGCAACCATCGTTGTTGCATGTCCCCGTGTCCCCGTTGAAGACATCAGAGACAACACTGTGGGAACTATGTTGTTGAAGATATTTTCTGTCTCTTCAATTTAGGCTACGGGAGTTGCATCCAATTTCTTTTATACTCTTATTGTATTTTAGGATGCAAGTTTGATTTCTTAACTCGTTGAGAAATTTAGGATTTAATGACTTTTCGTAAAATCACTAGGATTACTTTGTAAGACTATTCTTACGTTTACTAGTGATATTTAGCCCTAAGGCATCCGCACGAGTTTTATACTCGTGCAAAATTATTTACTTGTGTTTTTATTTACGCTTTAAATTTCCGCTGCACTGTGTTGTCTGTGGTGTTACAACACAAACGACAACACTGCCTTATTTTACATAACAACCACGTACACCGTTTCTTTCACATGGTTTGGTTTTTGTCCCCTATATGTTACTCCTCTAAGGGGCGAGACCATGGTTTTGGTTTTATACCCACTGAAGGGGGCCATAAACACGATTTTATACCCATCATACAGGGCCATAGGTACGATTTTATATCCAACGTATAGGGCCATAGGTACAATTTTATATCCATCGTACAAGGCCATAACATATCAAATTTTCTCTATTTCAAAGTCAAATCATAACAGATCCATTTTGGAGATTCAAAGAATAACAAACGAACACAAAAATTTACTGGACATAAACAAATCAGAAGACTCGAAATACAAGATGTACAATGGATTTCGAAACTAAATGATTACTGTTCAAAGTGTAGAAAATTCGATATATGAAATTTGGAAGCATATGAAAATGACATATAAAGTATAAAGATCTCATACATATAAAACATGAACAAGATGGTGTACGATTATATTTTTAACTCAATACATAACATTTTAAACTTATATAAGCCCATTTACAGTTACTATTCCTTGTCTTGAACGTGCACCAAAAATTCAAAAAATCGGCACCTTGAGAACTCTGAAAAGCAGCAGCCTTGGTTCGCAAATTTGAGAGTGAGAGTGAGGGTTTCTGGTGAGATTTTTGTGCAGTTTTTGAACGGAAAATAAGAGGCTAAAGAGGACGGTTTTTTTAGCCTATATTCGGGATAGAAATCAGCCTTGATCTCGATTATTAAGGGAGGAAAAATCTGCATGGTTTTTGTCTTGATTTATCTTCCGAATATGTGATTTATGTCCATAATTTCGGCCATCGGCTGTCTTATAAAAGGAAAGAATGTAGCTTCCAAGTTTGAGAAATTTTGCCTTAATTTGAATAAACTTGGAGGCCAATTTTGGCTGGCTTCAGGGTCTGGATCTCCTTTTAAGTTCTGGGCTCGATTCTTTCTCAGAGACTCGTAGTGATATTTGACCCCATGCACCTGTGGTCCAGCCTGTGGTGGTGGATTGTGATAAGTGCATTTTGTGTGCATTATTTTATGTCTATTTGGCATGCATTCATATGGTTTCATGTGTGTTTTTATATGTTTTATTTGTAATTAATATCATGCATGAGCATTTCACTCTCCGGGTTAATTTTGTAGGAAAATGGGTTTTTGAAGAATGAATTACGGAGCAGCCTTGATCAAAAATTAAAATTTAACT
Organism: Henckelia pumila; assembly: GCF_033568475.1. Classification (NCBI taxonomy): domain Eukaryota; kingdom Viridiplantae; phylum Streptophyta; class Magnoliopsida; order Lamiales; family Gesneriaceae; genus Henckelia; species Henckelia pumila. The sequence goes on along the minus strand of NC_133123.1, from coordinate 131,028,508 downwards.
TTTGGGATATTCAAATCAAATCTCCACCGTCCAAATTAAATATCAAGATGTTTTGAAGATGTTGTCAAAATTTCAGCTCAATCCGACGGTTAGAGCTCACGTTATGATTTTTTCAAGATAACTGCGCGCTGAAAACTAGAGGCAGAACTTTTCAAGCCATGACATGATTTTTTCTGCGTTGTGGCGTGAACCGAGGATTTTGAAGAAGTGAAAACAGAACTTTTCACTCTATGGCGTGACTTTTCTGCGCCATGGCGTGACGCGGACTGAAAAAATATTAATTTTCTAACATTAAAAGTTGCGATTTTTTGGGGCTTTATTGGATGGGCTTTCCAACCACATATAAAAAGGGACATATCAGACGTGAGAAAAGGTTCCGAAGTTCCACACATCAGAAACGCGGGGGAGAGAGGCGGCCACCAAGCGAGAACCAAGAGCAAAAGAGGGAGACAGTGTGAAGATCTCAAGAACCGCACAAACTAGTTTCTTCTTTTCTCTCTTATTTTTATTGGGATTTAGGGGATCCTACCCCCAAAACTTTGTTTTGATTTCTTCTTGAAGATTGAATTTGGTTTTTATGCATTTTTGATTATATTACTGTGTTTATTGATTATTTGGAGATTGATCAACTTTGAATTGATTTTATGTGTTATAATTGATACTGAAAGGAGATTTTATAACATGATAGGGTAATATAGTCCATGGATCTACAACTTGCATAGACATATGAGGTTGGATACATGTTGATAGTCATAGTCCAATAGGTCGAAAGCTAGAGGATTCCACAAATCGTAATGCAATTGCAATTGTTAAATAACACAAGGAAACTTGGTTATTGCAATTTGTTAATTAGATTAATATAGCTCGACAGAGTATATTGATATATTAGGGAATTCCGTCAAAAACATGACTTGAGAACTGAATTTCAATCATTAGAGAAGAAAAAGGGGTAGGTGAACCGAGATCCTAACAATCGTTTATTTATTTTCTGAATTTAATTTTATTATTTTGTTTTTTTTCCATCTTTTATTTTAGTTTATTAATTTATTATCATGTTATCTTAATTAACTAAAGAATAATACTTGAGTAATTTTGTCAGACATCAATCTTTGTGGGACGATACTCGTACTTTGTACACTATATTATTACTTGACTCGTGCACTTGCGATATATTCGAGCTTAATTGATATATATATATATATTAAGGTTGATTTTTAGTGGTAGTATTTGCTCGACCAAGTTTTTGGCGCCGTTGCCGGGGATTGAAATAGACAAATTTTACTTTTTGTTATTTTCTTTAGTTAATTTCTTCTTTTTATTTATTCTATTTTATTCCTGCGTTATCTACCGTTTTTTATTTTATTTTTTTAGGAATTCATCTGGTGTAATACTTTGAGATGTTCCATCGACAAGTATTCACGAGTTTTACCCAGCAACATGGAGAGCCATTCTACGCAGCATGGGAGAGATTCAATAATTTGGCGAACACATTCCGGTATCATGATTTCTCCAATTATTCTCTTCTTAAATTTTTTCTTAATGGTTTGGATGCAGTGACAAGGAGATAGGTAATTAATGGGGCTTTGCAAACTGGTTGTCCATTATTTTGCCGAGATGATGACAGTGCGATACACATATTAGATGATATGGCAGAATTTAACTACCATTGGTATTGGGATCTTACACCACAGATTTGGAGCCACCAAGACCAACAAGATACTTGTTACCCAGATTTTTCAGACCAAACATTCGAACTTCAAGAGAAGGAGGTAATTTGTTCTCAATTGATCATGCATTCATTAGAGGATATGGTGATCAAGTACGTGGACATGAACGAGCGAGCTATAGAAGATCTAATAAATTCTAGATGCCACATTGAGGAAAAGATAGAGAATCTCAAAATATCAATTCTCCATGAACACCAAGAACATGAAGTGAAGAAAGATACTCAAACAGTGATTCCCCAAATTTGTTTCGATGATGATGACTTAGAGAACCATGATTTGGAATGCGAATCAATTCATGCTGAAGATCAAGAGGTGTTTGAGTCTTCTCTTCCCATTGAACCTTAACCGAAAAAAGTTCTGAAGGTGACAATATATGCAGATACACCGCCAACTCAAATTTCACAAGAATTTGTTCTCCGAGAACCTACAGAGATGTTCTCCGAGAATGTTTATCAGCTGCTATGGAGTGTTGTTGAGGTGACGAGCATAAACTGCTTACATCTGGCCAAGCTTGAGGGCACATGGAACAAACACCCATTGGTGGTGTTATATGACACTTACTTTGGGCGTCAAACGCTCTTTGATGAGTGCTTCTGAGGGTCGAGCCGAAGACTAAAAATCAAGCGCTACTTGGGAGGCAACCCAAGATTTTTACATCATTTTTTTTAGTGTTAGTTTTTATCTAGTTGTTGCTTTATATTGAGTTGATCATGTTTAATCCCTCAAAATTTTTGATTTGCAAGGTGAATATTTTGGAATATTGATGGCCTAAAAAATGTGGTGCAACAGCGAAAGATGGATATACACCACGATGATTGACCAGAGGAGTGTTATTTTGTTTTCATTGTATTTATTTTTGTTTTCCATTTGTTCGTTTCTCATTCTGTTCATTGTTCTAGAGCATTGATGGCAATGCTTTGGATAAGTATGAAGGGTGTTATTTAGTTTTGTTTCGTTCGTCATTATGTTTTTCATTCATATGGTTTAGATTATTGCATATAGTTCGTATTCATGAATATCATTATGTTTTGTGTTTGTGTTATGTGAATATGTAGAATGATGACTGTTAGCCGATGATAATAGAGTTGAAAAAAATTGTTTCTTGAAAAAATGTTGCTTTTGATTGAACATGAGAAGTTGTTGGTTGAATCGTGAATCATATTAAGCACGCATATTAGGTTGGTATAGTGTAGCGATGTAATTGATGAAGTTCGTGTTTGTTTGACCATTGCACGACAATAGATGTTTGTTGATCATGATAGTGTCTTTGGATTCTTGATGATTGTTAGACATTGCATGTGTGATCTTGGGCATACCTATAAATTTTTTGAAAAAAATCTTTTGTTGAAAATTAAGTTAACTCCATCCGGGTTACGAGTGAGGGATTGAAATCTTAATCCCTTGTTTTTGACTAAGTATGCGGAGTCCATGGGGTTAATACAAAATTTTTAAACAAATTTTAAAATAACAATTCCATCCGGGCTTGGAAAATGGTTGAAATCCTAATCAATTTTCCATAGCTAAGTTTGCGGGATAAATGGGATTGTAGTTCCATCCGGGCTATAGACGAGGGGATTGAAATTCAAATCCTATCTTAGTTATAGCTAAGTTTGCGGGTAATTATTGGGTCTTAGAAAAAAAACCGGGTGCAAAATTCGGAGGTACGTAATTATTCTCAAGAGAATGCATGTTTTGTTTGGGATTGTTGGGATGAAGGAGTGCTGGATTGTGATACTTGATTGAATTGTCATAGGTCGCTAAACATTCTTAGGATGGATTCTTTTTAAGTTGCACAAAACTGGAATAACATGGCACATACACACGTTTACGTTAAACTGATAGTATATTGTGAATAATCAAAAGTTTGTGGTTTTAAATTTTTGAATGTGGGAACTTTTCGGAGGCTGTGCACGTTCATGATTCATTCTTACTTTTGTAGTTGTTTGCATATTGTTTTGCATGTCTTGCTCGAGGGAGAGCAAGATTTAAGTATGGCGGTGTTGATAAGTGCATTTTGTGTGCATTATTTTATGTCTATTTGGCATGCATTCATATGGTTTCATGTGTGTTTTTATATGTTTTATTTGTAATTAATCTCATGCATGAGCATTTCACTCTCCGGGTTAATTTTGTAGGAAAATGGGTTTTTGAAGAATGAATTACGGAGCAGCCTTAATCAAAAATTAAAATTTAACTTTTGGGAGCTCCAAATCAAATCTTCCTCATCCAAATTAAATTTCAAGATGTTTTGAAGATGTTGTCAAAATTTTGTTCGAGAACGCGGCGATCAGATCAATCAGGATTGATACTCGGTGCAACGGAAGTTTAAAATTTTTATATGGAACGATTCCATATTGGGTATCAAAACTTTACGATTAAATTGTGTGTGTAAAAATTAAATAACAATTATAAATTTTTACCTCCAATCTCGAATCGAGATTATGGACACCAACAGATTGCTCTGCTCTTGTTGTATCTCCCAGGAACTGATGGACGAACTGTTCTTCAATCAGGTCCATGAACAGAGATTTAATCCCTCTGATAGATTGCACTAGAAAATCTATCAGAAGTTTCTACGAAGAGAATTAACGAATTTGATCCGTTAAACCAGACTGTAATTCAAAATTCACAGGCTGGATTTTTCCCGAGCAGAGGGGAGGGGGGCGGCCACTATTTGAGAGAAAAATAGGGTTTTTCGAAAATTGTGACCTTGTTGTGTATAATTTCTGTATTGCAATAACTTATTTATAATGTAGGCCGCTAACAGCTTAGGGCCCATTAGTCATAAGTTCAAGCCCGACAAGCAAAGCCCGCATGTTCAGAAATTAATATAAAATTCATCATGACTCCGATTGATAAACCGATTTCACCAATGTGCACAGAAACCATTTCTGCACCTTTTAAAGTCAAGATAAATTTTTCTGAATCCGAATTCAGTGATTTCCAAAAATGCCCATCCCTATGTCATTTTAGGAAATCTTACTCCTCTACTCTTAAATAAGAATTCCAACTTCTTTGTTCATTAAATTTAACTCTTTAAATTTAACTATCTCAACGGGGATTAAAAATCCATTACTCTGTGTGACCCTCAATGGTTCAGGGATACAGCTAGCTGTGGGCTCACAACTCCTTGTGACTCGAAACAACAATTTCCGACTTGCCCATCGAATCATGGTAAGAGCGCCTAGCAACATCGCCCCATGATTCCCTAGGTATCACTGATAGTGCCTGCAAGAACCAATAGATTTTGGTTAGCGTACAGTACGGTCCCTTCATCCATATATCCCGATCGAATCAACAACCATTGGTATATCGAGAGTCGTTCGAGATTCGATAACTATGCAATACATCTTGAAGATCAAATAGTGACATCGCATGTGTTACTAAGAAACCATTTCTTAAAACACATCATGTACTCTGGCCAGAGATTCGTCACACTAATATCTCCTCAGATCGCATAGGATATCCACACTCGCAAGTATGTGGTGAATCCTTGACAACAAAGCATCGACTCCTATATGTGTTTTAACTGTACCCAATCCCGACACCTGATGACCCCAATAGAGTCGGTAAACGAGTCAAAGCACAGTACTAGCATATAGAGTCTCAATGATGTTTCAAGTAGTAAGGACTAATGGTGTACAACCAAAACCGCGGACTTTATCCACTCGATAAGTGATAACCACTTGGAAAGTCCGGATAGGGTAGTTCGATCATTCATCATATGAATATCCATTCGCATGCTTCGAACATCTCTATGTTCTCTACCAATGAAACGTGGTACTCTGCATCGCAAATGCTAGTCTCAAACTCGAGCGATCCTTATCCTTATTATCGGACGGCTCAATCGACTAGGAACAGTTTAGAATATACAGTGACTATAAGATGTGTTTCATGATAGACATCCCCATGTTCTACCACATCTTACATACACTATAGTATATTCAAGGTCTTTATCAAAACAACAATAGTATATCACAATATAACAATATGAAGAAAGATAAAGTCATTGCCATTAATAAAAGTGTAAATTATATTAAACAAAAGATTGTTTATACAAAGAGTCATCAAAGCCCTTAGCCACAAGTTGGCTCACCGGGCACCTACTCTTTCAATCTCCCACTTGCCCTAAAGCCAACTAGTCATACTACGTAGACCAATTGCTTCGCGATGTTTGTCAAATAATGGTCCTGGCAAGGGCTTAGTAAGTGGATCAGCGATATTGTCTGCAGAGGCCACTCTTTCGACAGTGATGTCTCCTCTTTCCACAATCTCCCGGATGATGTGGTATTTCCTCAGTACGTGTTTGGATCTTTGATGAGACCTTGGTTCCTTTGCCTGAGCAACGGCACCCGTGTTGTCACAGTACACCGGGACTGGACCAACAACTTCAGGAATGACGCCCAACTCTTGGACGAAATTCCTCATCCAAACGGCCTCTTTAGCAGCAGCTGATGCTGCAATGTATTCTGCCTCAGTGGTGGAATCCGCTGTGGTGTCCTGATTGGAACTCTTCCAAGAGACAGCACCGCCATTGAGCATGAACACAAATCCAGAGGTTGACTTCGAGTCATCCACGTCACTTTGGAAGCTAGAATCGGTATAGCCTTCCAATTTTAGTTCTCTTCCTCCATATACCATGAACATATTCTTAGTCCTTCGTAAGTACTTAAGAATGTCCTTCATGGCTTTCCAATGCATTTGACCGGGATTAGCTTGATATCTGCTCGTGACACTCAGAGCAAATGCTACATCCGGTCTGGTAGATATCATCCCATACATGATACTACCTATGGCTGACGTATATGGTACATGTGTCATTTTCTCTATCTCTTCATCAGTCTTGGGACACATAGACTTGGATAGAGAAACTCCATGACACATAGGTAGATGTCCTCTCTTGGACCCATCCATTGAAAACCGTTTCAATATGGTTTCGATGTAAGTAGCTTGAGTAAGTCCTATCATTCTCTTAGATCTATCTCTATAGATCTGTATCCCTAGAATATAGGATGCCTCACCCAAATCCTTCATCGAGAATCTACCTGATAACCATATCTTTGTTGACTGCAACATCCCTACATCATTCCCAATGAGTAGGATGTCATCAACATAAAGTACTAAGAATGTCACAGCATCCTTAACTACTTTCTTGTACACGCATGGTTCCTCCAGGTTCTTGATGAAACCAAAATCCTTTTATTGTTTCATCAAATTTCTGGTTCCAACTTCTTGATGCTTGTTTTAGACCATAGATTGATCTCTGAAGCTTGCATACCTTATGCTCGCTTCCCATGGATGTGTATCCCTCAGGCTGCGTCATATAGATCTCTTCCTTAATGTTTCCATTAAGAAAGGCAGTCTTCACATCCATTTGCCATATCTCATAGTCATACTAAGCAGCTATGGCAATAAGGATTCTTATGGACTTGAACATTGCAACTGGTGAAAAGGTTTCATCATAGTCAACTCCTTGTCTTTGAGTATAATCTTTCGCCACCAATCGCGCCTTGTAGGTCAATACCTTACCATCAGGCCCAAGCTTTCTCTTGTAGATCCATTTACACCCTATTGGAACAATTCCATCGGGAGGATCTACTAAAGACCAAACTTGGTTTGTATGCATCGAATCTATTTCCGACTGCATAGCTTCAAGCCATAAATTTGAATCCGCATCAGAAATTGCTTCTTTGAAGTTTCTTGGATCACATCCAACATCGGGTTCATCATGATCCCCTTAAAGAAGAAGACCATATCGAATAGGAGGTCTAGAAGTCCTCTTGGATCTTCTAAGTATAGGCGTGTCCATCAATGGTTCCTGAGGTGTAGGATCATTATTTTGTATCTTGGGTTCTTCTAGAATTTCTTCGAGTTCCATCATCTCGCCTTTCTTATCCAATAAGAACTCCTTCTCCAAGAAGGTGGCATTCCTTGAAACAAACACCTTTGTTTCAGCAGGATGATAGAAATAATATCCGATTGAATTCTTCGGATACCCTACAAAATAACATAAGGTGGATCGACTATCCAACTTATCTCCCACTGTCTGCTTCACGTAAGCAGGACATCCCCAAATCCTCAAGTACGAATACTTAGGAGCTTTGCCATTCCATAACTCGTATGGTGTTTTGTCCACTGCTTTGGTGTGGACGTTGTTCAACAACAATACCGCCGTTTCAAGCGCGTAGCCCCAAAACAAAGGTGGAAGCTTAGTGAATCTCATCATGGATCGAACCATGTCCAACAAAGTTCGATTACGACGCTCCGATACACCATTCAGCTGTGGTGTCATAGGAGGAGTCCACTGAGAGAGAATCTCATTCTCTTTTAGATAGTCCAAAAACTCGGTACTCAAGTATTCTCCACCTCGATCCGATCGAAGTGCTTTAATACTTTTACCTAGCTTGTTTTCTACTTCAGCCTTGAATTCTTTGAACTTTTCAAATGCTTCAGACTTATATTTCATTAAATATAAATATCCATACCTAAAATAATCATCAGTAAAGGTAATGAAGTAGGTGTGGCCAAATTGAGTACTAATTCTAAATGGACCACAAACATCTGTATGGATCAAATCCAACAAATTTTGACTACGCTCAGGTTTCCCCTTAAAAGGAGATTTAGTCATTTTTCCTTTCAGGCAGGACTCACAAGTAGGTAGAGAGTTAATATCAGACATATCAAACATGCCCTCTCCCACTAGCTTGTTCATCCTCCTTGAGGAAATATGACCTAGCCTAACATGCCAAAGGTTTGCCGGGTTTTGACTATCGATTTTCCTTTTGTTTTTTGTTACCGGTTTATCAACATAATTTATTGGAACGTCTTTTAATTTTAAGTTATATAGATCGTTTTCAAGTTGTCCATTTCCAATCAAACATTCATTCTTGTAAATATTGCAAATCCCATTCACAAAATTTCAAGAATAACCATCTCTATCAAGCATAGAAACAGAAATAATGTTTTTAATCAAATCTGAAACAAATAAAACATCTCTCAAAAGTAACTTAAAATCGTTCTGCAAAATTAAATAAATATTTCCCATAGTTATGGATTTAACTCTGGAACCATTCCCGAGCCTTGACTGGGTCTCACCCATCCTTAGCCTATTACTTCTTGTCATCATTTGCAACTCATTGCAAATATGAGATCTACATTTGGTATCCAATACCCAAGAAGTAGTATTAAGAAAAACATTTATTTCAATGTAAAACATACCCTTTGCAGTTCGTAACTGCTCGAGGTATTCCTTGTAGTTACGTTTCCAATGACCGGGTTTCTTGCAGTGATGGCAAACTTGTTTAGACTTGTCCAATTTTGCATGTAACATTTGGCCTTGAGATCATGGTCCAACCATTTCTCTAGTTCGGCCAACCTTTCGGCAGTTACATCAGTTGGGGCTGTTTTCGGAGAAGCCTTTTCTAACACTTAGAAAATCTTTTCCGAACTTAGGACAATCTTAACTTATGGAATCATTCTGTATTGTTTGCGCCAGTAAGTTAGTTTTGTTGGAGAATTGAAACATGTGGATTACGAAGATTCATCATAATGATATACTGAGATGAAACAGACAATTATCGATGATTGTTTAATTAATTTACTAAGACATAAAATAGGCGAAATTTATTTTATGAATCTCACTCCCACTATTTTAACGATTTCACTACCCTCTAGTGAAAACGGGAAACTGTTTTCCTTAGTGAGAACATGGAGTCTAATTGACAAACTATGGTCCCGAATAATATCAGCCAACCATAATTTTCAAAAGGTAGAGCCCAATTGCTTCCAAAGCAACCTCCACGTTTTTTCCTCATGTCCAATAAGGGCCCAATAATATGACGCCGTTTATTGTGACATGTCAAGATGACCCATCAATATTAAGTTGTGATGGACGGTCGCCATGTGGATCCCCCAATAATATGAGCCGATCCCATGAGAGTTCCACCCAACTTACAACATGTGTCGATCCAATGTACAGCTTTCCGACCAACCCCCCCCCCCCCCCCCCCCAATAATATGAGCCGGACCGTATCCGCGGGTAGCATCTCATACATTGATCGTTGATGGAAGGTAGGAACATTTAAACAAATTTAAATTTCCTTTATTTATCTTGATATCAATTTTAAATCATATTTAAAATGAGGGATTTTAATTTTGAAAATTTGTCTCATCATTTTTAAAATTTTGTATGCTTGCCGGATTCACACAATTTTGTCTAAAACATGCATACAACAATAATATCACATATTATATAGGATGATCGATTCCATTTCTAATCGACCCGTGGTTGCCAATCACGAGTCTTAGTCCAATCCTAGGTAATATGCAGTATGCAATGCAATCCTATTACATTGAGCTTCCAATTTACATTTCTTCTGTCTTTATTGTCTGCTGGGCCCACCTCCATCTTCAAATCTTCATCTCCCACTAAATCTAATGTATTTACAATAAATAACCATGACAAGTAGGGGATACATTTCAAGGGGTGGGAACGGGCCATAAACCAAGCCCACTTTTATTACATATGACAATTCATATTGGGCCATAAACCAGGCACATTAATAAATCCAACAACAATAAAAACAAATGTAAATTCCTAACATACACTACAAAATTGGTCATGGCAATCGATCATCCTTATCCAATAACATTTAATTCAAAATTAATTTATTGGATAACATGCAATGGCAATTTAAATTTAAAAGGATAAAATCATATTTCATATATAAAATCTTATTTTACATACAAAATCATATTTTATCTTTTTATCAAATAAAATCATATTTTATCTATAAAATCCAATTTTATACATAAAATCATATTTTACTCAATATATCCATAAGATCATACCTTATCATCAATTGTACCAAAAATAATTAATTTCATAAAATCTGATTTAACGGATAAAATATTTAAATTTTCCAAAAATTCAAATTTATCCAAAAATCAATTTTAAAATTTTCGGACTCGAACAATTCGATCCGACGCCTCGTGGACCAATCAAAAACGATTTTCGATCGGACCAAAAATAGAATTTTAACATATTAAAATTTAATTTTAAAATTAAAAAAAACTAATTTTTCGCGGGCCGCCCGGGACGTTCCCGGGCTCCCCGCGCCCCAAAGGGCTCGGGCCGGGCAGCGACCATCGCCCCCCCCCCCCCCCCCCCCGGGCAGCGATCCAATCGCTGCCCGGGTTTTGCCCGAAATTTTTTTTTTTTTTTATTTTTAAAATATTTATTTTGTTTCAAAAACCGAGGCTTAAAATTTTTTTTTACAATCGACTCCTATATGTGTTTTAACTGTACCCAATCCCGACACCTGATGACCCCAATAGAGTTGGTAAACGAGTCAAAGCACAGTACTAGCATATAGAGTCTCAATGATGTTTCAAGTAGTAAGGACTAATGGTGTACAACCAAAACCGCGGACTTTATCCACTCGATAAGTGATAACCACTTGGAAAGTTCGGATAGGATAGTTCGATCATTCATCATATGAATATCCATTTGCATTCTTCGAACATCTCTATGTTCCCTACCAATGAAACGTGGTACTCTGCATCGCAAATGCTAGTCTCAAACTCGAGCGATCCTTATCCTTATTATCGGACGGCTCAATCGACTAGGAACAGTTTAGAATATACAGTGACTATAAGATGTGTTTCATGATAGACATCCCCATGTTCTACCACATCTTACATACACTATAGTATATTCAAGGTCTTTATCAAAACAACAATAGTATATCACAATATAACAATATGAAGAAAGATAAAGTCATTGTCATTAATAAAAGTGTAAATTATATTAAACAAAAGATTGTTTATACAAAGAGTCATCAAAGCCCTTAGCCACAAGTTGGCTCACCGGGCACCTACTCTTTCAAATTTCAGCTCAATCCGATGGTTAGAGCTCACGTTATGATTTTTTTCAAGATAACTGCGCGCTAAAAACTGGAGGCAGAACTTTTCAAGCCATGGCGTGATTTTTTCTGTGCCGTGGCATGAACCGAGGATTTTGAAGAAGTGAAAACATAACTTTTCACTGGCGTGAATTTTCAGCGCCATGGCGCGACGCGGACTGAAAAAATATTAATTTTCTAACATTAAAAGTTGCGATTTTTTGGGGCTTTATTGGATGGGCTTTCCAACCACATATAAAAAGGGACATATCAGACGTGAGAAAGGGTTCCGAAGTTCCACACATCAGAAACGCGGGGGAGAGAGGCGGCCACCAAGCGAGAACCAAGAGCAAAAGAGGGAGACAGCGTGAAGATCTCAAAAACCGCGCAAACTAGTTTCTTCTTTTCTCTCTTATTTTTGTTGGGATTTAGGGGATCCTACCTGTAGTAGCCCGTGCCCTAATTGAGTAATTAAAGGATTAATGCTAATTAAATAAATTGGGGATTGGACGGATCGGAAGCTCCGAAGGGACGATCGGAAGCTCCGATCGGGATCGAAAGCTCCGATGAGGATCGGAGGCATCGATGATATTACGTCATCCATGACGTGTGGCTGGATCGGAAGCTCCGATCAGGACCGGAGGCTCCGATCACCCCTATCCGGAGTCATCAAGTGATATTTTGACACGTGGCTAATCAGGATCTTCGGAAGCTCCGATGGCAGGATCGGACGTTCCGATCCAGGTTCGGACGTTCCGATCGAGGATCGGAGGCTCCGATCGTTGTCTATAAATAGAAGGCCGAGACTTCATTTCTCCTTGCCAATTCCGGATTTCCTCCCTATTTCTAGTCATATTCGAGCTGTTCTAGTCTTCTTAGGCTTGGTCCGGAGGTCGGAGAGGCGTTCGATAGTCGTAGCGGAGTTGTGCCCAAGTTCTGGAGGCATCGACATCAAAGGGTTAACGACGGACGAAGGTATAGCTTTTGCTTCCTATAAATACTTAGGAGTATGCAATAGCTTAGTTAAGGCTTTTAGAGCACTTTAATGATAGTAGTATCATTTGGCAGTGTAGAGCAGACTATAGGCGTGGACCTAGAGTTGGTAGAGCTTGCACTGTATTGAGGTACGAAAGTACTGTTCGAGATATCCTGACTGAGTATGCATGTATTATGTGACTGCATGATTTATATGCCATGATATTATGCTGCATTCATTTGCATCTTGCTGTATCTCCTTCGAGATGTCTGTAGTAGGGTTGTACCCTATCCTGTTAGTGGATGGACTTCCATCGATTTGGGTCCGGCGTATCCACAGTTATCTCGGTATGGGAGCCACCTCCTGAAGCGACGGCACAGCGTGCTACATACCAGGGCCCGGTCTGTCTCTGTTATCTGACCCTTGACCTCGAGTCTATAGGGAGTTCACTTTGCATCATGTATACTCATACTCTCGCACTGAGCGTTTTATGCTCACGTCTCGTACTCTGTATTTTCTGGACACCCTATTCCATGGGGCAGGTTTGCGATTGGACGAGGAGGGTGGATCCAGGAGGGGCTAGTCAGTGGTTGGCCAGCTGGAGCTTCGTCTAGGTTTTATTACTGTTGTTTGGGTTTATACAGCTATTCGATTTGGTTGTATAATATTGGATACTTACAGATTCCTTTACTTGGGATTGTATAATGTTATTGGATTCCGCAGTTTTATTCTGATATATGTTTTATTAAGTTAATTGCATGCCTAAGTTCTGTTTAGTAGGTGATCCGGGTAAGGGTCACTACATTTATGGTATCAGAGCATGCAAAAGATTTCTTGGGATTTAGTCTCATCTTGAGGTATTTTTGTAGATGTCAAATCGTGACGACCAGAGTTCTCATGGCAGTGTTGGTGGGCGTTGGGGTGATGCCGACCGGGAGCCTCGTCGAGAACGGCGTCATCGTTACCATGACGACGAGCGTTTCACTATGCGTCGATTCTTAGCTATGGGTCCTAAGCCCTTAGTTGGAGGTGAGTCTCCGGAGGATGCGGAGAACTGGTTAGACCGCATGGAAACGACTTTTCAGACTTTCCAATGCACCGATGAGCAGAAGGTGGAGACCCTTGGCTATCTTCTGGATGGGCGTGCGCGCAGGTGGTGGAGGTTTACTTCTGCACCTTTTGTTGCGGCGAGAGGAGTGGCCACCTGGGCCGAGTTCCGCACAGCTTTCCAAAAGCGGTATTTTCCTCCTGCACTCCGACAGTCGAAGGCAGGCGAGCTACTGAGTCTGCGACAGGGAACTATGTCTATCGATGAGTATCAGCAGAGGTTCTTTGATCTGCTATCCTATTGCCCCGAGATTGCTGATAGCTCAGAGATGAAGTATAATCTGTTCCTTCAAGGCCTTAACCCTGAGATCCATGACCGTGTGGCGGTTGGCGACGACATGTCCTACGAGGGTTTGGTGAGCCGTTGTCATCAGGCAGAGGACAGCATTCGGCGGAACAGGTCTTTCTCTCAGTCGAGACCTGCTAGTTCTTTGGGTCCCCGTGCCCAAACTTTCAAGAAGTCTGGATCTTCTTCTTCCTCTGGTTCTGGAGGTATTGTCCGTTTCGGTAAGAAGGACAAGTGTGATCACTGTGGGAAGAACCATTCATCCGACAAGTGCCGCAGAGCTTCTGGAGCTTGTTTCCGTTGTGGAGATACTGGTCATATCCGGAGGGATTGTCCACTGTCTGGGGGAGGCGGTTCTGGTTCTGGTTCAGGATCGGGTTCTCAGGCCACCGTTCAGCAGAGGTCGCAGGGACAGTCTGCTGGGAGTTCTCATTTGAGGCCACGAGCTTCTGGCCAGGTGTTTGCCCTGAGACATGATCAGGCTGTGGAGGAGAATGAGAAAGTCATCGCAGGTACATTTATGCTTTATGGTATACCTGCTCTTGTACTTATTGACACTGGTGCATCTCATTCCTTCATTTCTGCACGTTTTGTTAAGAGGCATAAGTTACCATGCATTGCACTAGACGTAGTGATGTCTGTTTCTACTCCGACGGGCCAATCTGCTTTGGCTAAACGTCTAGTGATGGGTTGCCCTTTAGAGTTCGAAGGGAACGTTCTGTTGGTGAATCTCATGGTCCTGGCGATGGACGACTTTGATTGCATTTTGGGAATAGATGTGCTGACTACCTATCGAGCTTCAGTGGACTGCTATCAGAGATTAGTACGCTTTCATCCGGAAGGGAGTGAGAGTTGGTTTTTCTATGGTGAGGGAGCGCGACCCCCGATGCCTTTGGTATCCGCTTTGAGAGCCTGTCGAGCTCTAGAGTCTGGCGGGGAAGGCTACCTTATCTATGCAGTTGATTTGTCCGCTGAGAGTATTGGGATAGAGAGCATTCCTGTTGTGGATGAATTTCCAGATGTATTTCCTGATGAGATTCCGGGTTTTCCTCCTGCTAGGGAAGTCGAGTTTGGCATAGAGTTGATGCCGGGTACTTCGCCTATTTCTAGAGCACCGTATCGTCTGGCTCCGTCAGAGATGCGTGAGTTGAAGAATCAGCTACAGGATCTTTTGGACAAGGGGTACATTCGTCCTAGTGTATCTCCTTGGGGAGCTCCTGTACTCTTCGTGAAGAAGAAGGATGGGTCGATGCGGCTGTGCATTGACTATCGGCAGCTGAATCGAGTCACTGTGAAGAACAAGTATCCGTTGCCTCGTGTTGATGACTTGTTTGACCAGCTGCAGGGCACATCAATTTACTCCAAGATTGACTTGAGATCTGGGTATCATCAGTTGAGAGTCCGTGATCAGGACGTAGCCAAAACTGCATTCCGTACTCGCTATGGGCATTACGAGTTCCTAGTGATGCCATTTGGTTTGACTAATGCGCCGGCTATATTCATGGATTTGATGAACCGTGTCTTCAGGGAGTATTTGGACAAGTTTGTAGTGGTCTTCATTGACGACATCTTGGTGTATTCGCGTAATACGGAAGAGCATGTTTCTCACTTGCGGTTGGTACTGCAGACTCTTCGAGATGAGCAGTTGTACGCCAAGCTGAGCAAGTGTGAGTTCTGGATGGATAGAGTGGTCTTCCTTGGCCATATCATATCCAGGGAAGGGATTTCTGTTGATCCAAGCAAGATTGAAGCGGTACTTAATTGGTCGCGTCCGACGACGGTTTCTGAGATCCGTAGTTTTCTGGGTCTAGCAGGGTATTATCGTCGCTTCATTCTGAACTTCTCTCAGTTAGCTCGACCGTTGACGCAGCTTACCCGCAAGGGTGTGGATTTTGAGTGGTCCTCCGAGTGTGAGGAGAATTTCCGTGAGCTTCGACGGCAGTTGACTTCTGCGCCGGTGTTAGCATTACCGTCAGGATCTGGAGGGTATGTAGTTTACACGGATGCTTCTCTTTAGGGGTTAGGTTGTGTCCTGACTCAGAATGGGCATGTGATCGCATACGCTTCTAGACAGCTGAAGCTTCACGAGGACAACTACCCAGTCCATGGTTTGGAGTTAGCAGCCATTGTGTTCGCTTTGAAGATCTGGCGTCATTATCTGTATGGCGAGAAATTTGAGATCTTCACCGACCATAAGAGTCTCAAGTATTTGTTCACTCAGGCGGAGTTGAACATGAGGCAGAGACGTTGGATGGACTTGCTTAAGGACTATGATTGCGAGATTAAGTACCATCCGGGAGCTGCTAATCTCACCGCTGATGCCTTGAGTCGCAAGGTGCGACTATCCGCACTTCAGACTTGTTCGATGTCTAGTGCGATCAGTGACTGTTGTACTTCAGGTTTTACCTTCAAGCATAAGAAAGGTATGCAGAGTATCCAGATGTTTGCGATATTATCTGAGCCAGCTTTGTATTCGCGGATCCGGGATGCTCAGATGTCTGATTCAAAGACCCAGCGTTTAGCTCGTCTAGCTAACGAGGGTAGCTCGTCTGGATTTCATTATCAGTCAGATGGCTTTCTGTGTTTGTCTGGTAGGCTTGTGATTCCACAGGATGAAGAGTTGCGAGAGGAGATTTTGTCTCAAGCACATCGCACTAAGTTGAGTATTCATCCTGGGAGCAACAAGATGTACAAGGATCTACGTACTCGTTTCTGGTGGAAGGGAATGAAACGCAGTGTTTATCAGTTTGTTTCGAGATGTTTGGTGTGTCAACAGGTCAAGGCAGAGCACCGACGACCTGGAGGATTGCTTCACAGTCTGCCTATTCCTGAATGGAAATGGGAGTTTATTACTATGGACTTTGTGACCCATTTGCCGATATCCCCGAGGAACTGTGATGCTATCTGGGTTGTGGTGGACCGACTCACCAAGTCAGCGCATTTCATTGCCTATAGCCGAGAGTACTCTGTGGATCGCATGGCTCGGTTGTACATTCAGGAGATCGTTCGACTTCATGGAGTGCCTGTGAGCATTGTCAGCGATCGGGACCCCAGGTTTACTTCTAGATTCTGGGGGAGTGTTCAGCGTGAGATGGGTACTACTCTCAGTTTGAGTACAGCCTATCATCCGGAGACTGATGGTCAGTCAGAGCGCACTATCCGTACGTTAGAGGATATGCTTAGAGCGTGCGTCATGGATTTTGGTTCAGCCTGGCAGGATCATTTGCCGTTGATCAAGTTCGCTTACAACAACAGCTATCACACTAGTATTGGGATGGCACCTTTTGAAGCGTTGTATGGGCGACGTTGTCGTACTCCACTCTTCTGGGAAGAAGTGGGGGAGAGACAGGCTGAGGGACCGGAGTTTATCCAGCAGGCGATAGATATTGTTGATCAGATCAAGAAACGGATTAAGACTGCACAGGATCGTCAGGCCAGCTATGCTAATATCAAGCGTAGGCCTTTGCAGTTCGAGGTCGGGGAGAAAGTGTTTCTGAGAGTGTCACCTTTCTGCAAGATTCTCAGATTTGGCCTTAAGGGCAAGTTATCTCCCAGATTTATCGGTCCGTTTGAGATCTTGGAGAGTATTGGCGATTTGGCTTATCGACTAGCTTTGCCACCGCATCTATCCAGTATTCACGACGTGTTCCACGTATCTCTGTTGCGACGGTATGTGGCGGATGAATCTCATATTCTGCAGCGGTCTGAGGTTCAGGTAGACAAGGATTTGACTTATGTTGAGAAACCTCTTCGCATCCTTGATTTTAAGGATAAGGTTTTACGGAACAAAGTCATTCCTTTGGTTTTAGTTCAGTGGCAGCGCCGAGGCACTGAGGAAGCTACTTGGGAGCTTGAGGACAGGATGCGTAAAGACCATCCTGAGTTGTTTTGATTTCATTCTTTAAGTTGTATTCAGTTGCAAACTCTGTAAACGTTTGTTTGAATAAAGAATGTTTCTGATTTCTGTATTTGCATTCGGTACTTAAGATCTGATTTCGAGGACGAAATATCTTAAGTGGGGGAGAATGTAGTAGCCCGTGCCCTAATTGAGTAATTAAAGGATTAATGCTAATTAAATAAATTGGGGATTGGACGGATCGGAAGCTCCGAAGGGACAATCGGAAGCTCCGATCGGGATCAGAAGCTCCGATGAGGATCGGAGGC
Organism: Henckelia pumila; assembly: GCF_033568475.1. NCBI lineage: Eukaryota > Viridiplantae > Streptophyta > Magnoliopsida > Lamiales > Gesneriaceae > Henckelia > Henckelia pumila. Next base: position 131,010,346 of record NC_133123.1, on the reverse strand, counting down.
ACCGATGATATTACGTCATCCATGACGTGTGGCTGGATCGGAAGCTCCGATCAGGACCGGAGGCTCCGATCACCCCTATCCGGAGTCATCAAGTGATATTTTGACATGTGGCAGATCAGGATCTTCGGAAGCTCCGATGGCAGGATCGGACGTTCCGATCCAGGTTCGGACGTTCCGATCGAGGATCGGAGGCTCCGATCGTTGTCTATAAATAGAAGGCCGAGACTTCATTTCTCCTTGCCAATTCCGGATTTCCTCCCTATTTCTAGTCATATTCGAGCTGTTCTAGTCTTCTTAGGCTTGGTCCGGAGGTCGGAGAGGCGTTCGATAGTCGTAGCGGAGTTGTGCCCAAGTTCTGGAGGCATCGACATCAAAGGGCTAACGACGGACGAAGGTATAGCTTTTGCTTCCTATAAATACTTAGGAGTATGCAATAGCTTAGTTAAGGCTTTTAGAGCACTTTAATGATAGTAGTATCATTTGGCAGTGTAGAGCAGACTATAGGCGTGGACCTAGAGTTGGTAGAGCTTGCACTGTATTGAGGTACGAAAGTACTGTTCGAGATATCCTGACTGAGTATGCATGTATTATGTGACTGCATGATTTATATGCCATGATATTATGCTGCATTCATTTGCATCTTGCTGTATCTCCTTCGAGATGTCTGTAGTAGGGTTGTACCCTATCCTGTTAGTGGATGGACTTCCATCGATTTGGGTCCGGCGTATCCACAGTTATCTCGGTATGGGAGCCACCTCCTGAAGCGACGGCACAGCGTGCTACATACCAGGGCCCGGTCTGTCTCTGTTATCTGACCCTTGACCTCGAGTCTATAGGGAGTTCACTTTGCATGCATGTATACTCATACTCTCGCACTGAGCGTTTTATGCTCACGTCTCGTACTCTGTATTTTCTGGACACCCTATTCCATGGGGCAGGTTTGCGATTGGACGAGGAGGGTGGATCCAGGAGGGGCTAGTCAGTGGTTGGCCAGCTGGAGCTTCGTCTAGGTTTTATTACTGTTGTTTGGGTTTATACAGCTATTCGATTTGGTTGTATAATATTGGATACTTACAGATTCCTTTACTTGGGATTGTATAATGTTATTGGATTCCGCAGTTTTATTCTGATATCTGTTTTATTAAGTTAATTGCATGCCTAAGTTCTGTTTAGTAGGTGATCCGGGTAAGGGTCACTACACTACCCCCAAAACTTTGTTTTGATTTCTTCTTGAAGATTGAATTTGGCTTTTATGCATTCTTGATTATATTACTGTGTTTATTGATTATTTGGAGATTGATCAACTTCGAATTGATTTTATGTGTTATAATTGATACTGAAAGGAGATTTTATAATATGATAGGGTAATATAGTCCATGGATCTACAACTTGCATAGACATATGAGGTTGGATACATGTTGATAGTCATAGTCCAATAGGTCGAAAGCTAGAGGATTCCAAAAATCGTAATGCAATTGCAATTGTTAAATAACACAAGGAAACTTGGTTATTGCAATTTGTTAATTAGATTAATATAGCTCGACAGAGTATATTGATATATTAGGGAATTCTGTCAAAAACATGACTTGAGAACTGAATTTCAATCATTAGAGAAGAAAAAGAGGTAGGTGAACCGAGATCCTAACAATCGTTTATTTATTTTTTGAATTTAATTTTATTATTTTGTTTTTTTTCCATCTTTTATTTTAGTTTACTAATTTATTATCATGTTATCTTAATTAACTAAAGAATAATGCTTGAGTAATTTTGTCAGACATCAATCTCTGTGGGACGATACTCGTACTTTGTACACTATATTATTACTTGACTCGTGCACTTGCGATATATTCGAGCTTAATTGATATATATATTTAGGTTGATTTTCAGTGGTAGTATTTGCTCGACCAAGTTTTTGGCGCCGTTGCCGGGGATTGAAATAGACAAATTTTACTTTTTGTTATTTTCTTTAGTTAATTTCTTTTTTTTATTTATTCTATTTTATTCCTACGTTATCTACCGTTTTCTATTTTATTTTTGCAGGAATTCATCTGGTGTAATACTTTGAGATGTTCCATCGACAAGTATTCACGAGTTTTACCCAGCAACATGGAGAGCCATTCTACGCAGCATGGGAGAGATTCAATAATTTGGCGAACACATTCCGGTATCATGATTTCTCCAATTATTCTCTTCTTAAATTTTTTCTTAATGGTTTGGATGCAGTGACAAGGAGATGGGTAATTAATGGGGCTTTGCAAACTTGTTGTCCATTATTTTGCCGAGATGATGACAGTGCGATACACATATTAGATGATATGGCAGAATTTAACTACCATCGGTATTGAGATCTTACACCACAGATTTGGAGCCACCAAGACCAACAAGATACTTGTTACCCAGATTTTTCAGACCAACCATTCGAACTTCAAGAGAAGGAGGTAATTTGTTCTCAATTGATCATGCATTCATTAGAGGATATGGTGATCAAGTACGTGGCCATGAACAAGCGAGCTATAGAAGATCTAATAAATTCTAGATGCCACATTGAGGAAAAGATAGAGAATATCAAAATATCAATTCTCCATGAATACCAAGAACATGAAGTGAAGAAAGATACTCAAACAGTGATTCCCCAAACTTGTTTCGATGATGATGACTTAGAGAACCATGATTTGGAATGCGAATCAATTCATGCTGAAGATCAAGAGGTGTTTGAGTCTTCTCTTCCCATTGAACCTCAACCGGAAGAAGTTCTGAAGGAGACAATATATGCAAATACACCGCCAACTCAAATTTCACAAGAATTTGTTCTCCGAGAACCTACAGAGATGTTCTCCGAGAATGTTTATCAGCTGCTATGGAGTGTTGTTGAGGTGACGAGCATAAACTGCTTACATCTGGCCAAGCTTGAGGGAACATGGAACAAACACCCATTGGTGGTGTCATATGACACTTACTTTGGGCTTCAACCGCTCTTTGATGAGTGCTTCTGAGGGTCGAGCCGAAGACTAAAAATCAAGCGCTACTTGGGAGGCAACCCAAGATTTTTACATCATTTTTTTTAGTGTTAGTTTTTATCTAGTTGTTTCTTTATATTGAGTTGATCATGTTTAATCCCTCAAAATTTTTGATTTGCAAGGTGAATATTTTGGAATATTGATGGCCTAAGAAATGTGGTGCAACAGCGGAAGATGGATATACACCACGATGATTGACCAGGGGAGTGTTATTTAATTTTCATTGTGTTTATTTTTGTTTTGCATTTGTTCGTTTCTCATTCTGTTCATTGTTCTAGAGCATTGATGGCAATGCTTTGGATAAGTATGAGGGGTGTTATTTAGTTTTGTTTCGTTCGTCATTATGTTTTTCATTCATATGGTTTAGATTATTGCATATAGTTCGTATTCATGAATATCATTATGTTTTGTGTTTGTGTTATGTGAATATGTAGAATGATGACTGTTAGCCGATGATGATAGAGTTGAAAAATATTGTTTCTTGAAAAAATGTTGCTTTTGATTGAACATGAGAAGCTGTTGGTTGAATCGTGAATCATATTAAGCACGCATGTTAGGTTGGTGTAGTGTAGCGAAGTAATTGATGAAGTTCGTGTTTGTTTGACCATTGCACGACAATAGATGTTTGTTGATCATGATAGTGTCTTTGGATTCTTGATGATTGTTAGACATTGCATGTGTGATCTTGGGCGTACCTATAAATTTTTTGAAAATTAAGTTAACTCCATCTGGGTTACGAGTGAGGGATTGAAATCCTAATCCCTTGTTTTTGACTAAGTATGCGGAGTCCATGGGGTTAATACAAAATTTTTAAACAAATTTTAAAATAACAATTCCATCCGGGCTTGGAAAATGGTTGAAATCCTAATCAATTTTCCATAGCTAAGTTTGCGGGATAAATGGGAATGTAGTTCCATCCGGGCTATAGACGAGGAGATTGAAATTCGAATCCTATCTTAGTTATAGCTAAGTTTGCGGGTAATTATTGGGGCTTAAAAAAAAACCGTGTGCAAAATTCGGAGGTACGTAATTATTCTCAAGAGAATGCATGTTTTGTTTGGGATTGTTGGGATGAAGGAGTGCTGGATTGTGATACTTGATTGAATTGTCATAGGTCGCTAAACATTCTTAGGATGGATTCTTTTGAAGTTGCACAAAACTGGAATAACATGGCACACACACACGTTTACGTTAAACTGATAGTGTATTGTGAACAATCAAAAGTTTGTGGTTTTAAATTTTTGAATGTGGGAACTTTTCGGAGGCTGTGCACGTTCATGATTCATTCTTACTTTTGTAGTTGTTTGCATATTGTTTTGCATGTCTTGCTCGAGGGCAAGTAAGATTTAAGTATGGGGGTGTTGATAAGTGCATTTTGTGTGAATTATTTTATGTCTATTTGGCATGCATTCATATGGTTTCATGTGTGTTTTTATATGTTTTATTTGTAATTAATCTCATGCATGATCATTTCACTCTCCGGGTTAATTTTGTAGGAAAATGGGTTTTTGAAGAATGAATTACGGAGCAACCTTGATCAAAAATTAGAATTTAACTTTTGGGAGCTCCAAATAAAATCTCCACTGTCCAAATTAAATTTCAGGATGTTTTGAAGATGTTGTCAAAATTTCAGCTCAATCCGACGGTTAGAGCTCATGTTATGATTTTTTCAAGATAACTGCGCGCTGAAAATTGGAGGCAGAACTTTTCAAGCCATGGCGTGATTTTTTCTGCGCCGTGGCATGAGCCGAGGATTTTGAAGAAGTGAAAACAGAACTTTTCACGCTATGGCGTGACTTTTCTGCGCCATGGCGCGACGCGGACTGAAAAAATATTAATTTTTTAACATTAAAAGTTGCGATTTTTTGGGGCTTTATTGGATGGGCTTTCCAACCACATATAAAAAGGGACATATCAGACGTGAGAAAGGGTTCCGAAGTTCCACACATCAGAAACGCGGGGGAGAGAGGCGGCCACCAAGCGAGAACCAAGAGCAAAAGAGGGAGACAGCGTGAATATCTTAAGAACCGCGCAAACTAGTTTCTTCTTTTCTCTCTTATTTTTGTTGGGATTTAGGGGATCCTACCCCCAAAACTTTGTTTTGATTTCTTCTTGAAGATTGAATTTGGTTTTTATGCATTCTTGATTATATTATTGTGTTTATTGATTATTTGGAGATTGATCAACTTCGAATTGATTTTATGTGTTATAATTGATACTGAAAGGAGATTTTATAACATGATAGGGTAATATAGTCCATGGATCTACAACTTGCATAGACATATGAGGTTGGATACATGTTGATAGTCATAGTCCAATAGGTCGAAAGCTAGAGGATTCCACAAATCGTAATACAATTGCAATTGTTAAATAACACAAGAAAACTTGGTTATTGCAATTTGTTAATTAGATTAATATAGCTCGACAGAGTATATTGATATATTAGGGAATTCCGTCAAAAACATGACTTGAGAACTGAATTTCAATCATTAAAGAAAAAAAATGGGTAGTTGAACCGAGATCCTAACAATCGTTTATTTATTTTCTGAATTTAATTTTATTATTTTTTTTTTCCATTTTTTATTTTAGTTTATTAATTTATTATCATGTTATCTTAATTAACTAAAGAATAATACTTGAGTAATTTTGTCAGACATCAATCTCTGTGGGACGATACTCGTACTTTGTACACTATATTATTACTTGACTCGTGCACTTGCGATATATTCGAGCTTAATTGATATATATATTTAGGTTGATTTTTAGTGGTAGTATTTGCTCGACCAGATTGCCATTGGCAGACGGGTTTCCCAACCCTTGTATGGTGGTAGCCACAATGGTTGCTATGAACATCAAGTCCTCATGATTTAAGCCTAACCCTGGTGGAGATGGTGGTGGAGGTGGGTTCCCTTCATTGTCGTTGTTGCGGTTTCTATAACGTGGGTTACGGTTGTTGCATCCAGGTCTTCCGTCCATGTCCTACTGTTGCGTATTTTTGTGCCCGCAAGTGCACGATGTCAAGTTTTAATATATAATGAGTAGAGTATCGTTCCCACGAGGATTGAAAATTTATATTCATACCAAGTCCTGTAATTAAAATAATCTCAACTTTGTTTAGAAAATCAAAGTTTAAAATTTAATAAACTAAAATAAAATAAAATAAAGAATCCAGAATTTGAAGGATGGCTTTGGGTACACGATCTGAGACGGGTTCTAGATACAAGATATCACTCGATTTTCATTCATGCAAATCATATCAATTGATTATATCATCTATTCCAATTTATAGGCCAAGAACCCTTAATTGTTATTTACTGCCTCTCTCAAGTGCCGAGTAAACGTTATTATTCTAATTCTAATTTCGATATCTCTATCAGAAATCAAACAACAAAATAATTTAATCAAGTTCTATGGTTCTCTTTCAATGACCTCAAAAGAACTTGTAAGCCTCTCGAACTCTACAAAAAACCTAGGTTGTGTTTTCCTATGATCCTATTCAAAATCGCCTCTCTCGAGTGCCAGATTTCAAATAAATATAACAATTCAATTATTGATCAAGTAATTGAAAGACAATCAAAGCAGGAATACACAAATAAATTGTTAAGAACAAATAATATTAGGCAAATTAATAGTCAAAACATGAAACTCCAATCAAGATCCATCAATCTCTAGAAATAACTAATAAGTTTATAATGAAATAATCAAACACATAGACATATCCAAAAATCTCATCATAAATCAAGGCAGATAATAAAAATCACAGAGAAGAGTTGATTCTCCGTCCCAAGATGAACGTCCTCTGTATGGTGATTCGATTATCCCTTGTCTTTCGCTTCCACGTCTCGAATCCGTGTCCCAAGCCTACTTGAATGCGTAGTTGTGTGTGGTTCTCTTGTTTGGGTGTGTTTTTTTTCCTCTCGATTCTCTCCAAAATGTGCGACTGATTTGTGCGGCTCTCTCCTGTGTGATGCATGTCTTCTCCCCTTTTATTGCTCCTTGAAGCCCGTCAAATAAAGCCCGTGAAACCGAGAATTTTAAGATTTCAATATTCTGTTGGTTTTTTGTACAGACGGCGCTGAAGCGCTTGTATAGGATGCTGGAGCGCTGATCGGCATAAAAAATTCTCGGAAAAAAAATGTCTGGCGCTGGAGCGCTGGTTTTATGGCGCTGGGTCGCTGAAACTTGTGTCCAGCGCGCAGCATTCTTTAAAAAATCATATCCAGAGTTCTGCCGTCAGATCGAGTTGAAATTTTGACAACAGCTTCAAGACATCCTAAAATATATTATGAACGGTGAGATCGGATTTAGATGTATACAAAATTCCCATTAAGTTTCTGAAGTTGCTGCTCCATAATTCATCATTCCCCTTCTTTTCGCTACTTTTATTCTAATACTTGCATCTCACAAAAACAACAACTAATACGCATAAAATCCAGTCGATACATTACAAAAGCCAAGTCAAATCATATATAAATTAAGTGCATAAATTGCACTTATCAAATTCCCCCAAATTTAGACTTTTGCTAGTCCCGAGCAAAACAATAATGAGTAATGTAATGGTCTTCGAATTTTTACATTTCAAGATTCAATACACATGTTCGCTAATTTTTTCAAGAGTTTTCGTGTGTGTGTGATTCACCAATTTTATCTATCCTCCTCGCTTTCGATACACTAATGCAACAAGTTTGTTTCATAGAATCATCAACTCCGCTCTCTAGTTTCAAAACACTCTCCACCAAGTTCAACTTCTACTCACTAAGATCAAAAGGACTTTTCAAGTTATATCATAGTTTTTTCATAACATCACTGGATTTTGCACCAAGTTTTATTTTAGCCCCATAAATTACCCGCAAACTTAGCTATAACTAAAGATAGGATTCGGATTTCAATTCCCTCGTCTATAGCCCGGATGGAGCATCAACCCCATTTTTGTCCGCAAACTTAGCCATGGATTGGTGATTAGGATTTCAATCCCTTTCCAGGCCCGGATGGAGTTGTAAATTTTTTTTTCTATGTTGCTTTGGCAACTTTGTAGCTTTCAATATATTTGCCTAAATCATTTCCAAGCTTGTAGAAGTCTACCTCGGTTTCAAGTATAAATCACCAAAGTTAAAAATCGAATCATCCAATCTACTCACAAAATCACAAAGCTTCTCGAATCACTAGGGTGTCAACAATCAAGGCATACTGCAATTTTGAGAGAACTAAAGATTAAATATAGTTAACACTGACCTTTCAGCACAAAAAAAAAAATTTCATCATAGGCCAACACAATTACAACATCATGCCTTTAAAAACTTAAAATGTGCATTGTCCTCAATGTAAAATAAAAAAAAAATTAAATAGCAGAGAAATACACGTACCTATGACAACGACCATCAGTTGTCGTCATCTTTTTCATCTTCATTTGCAGCGCATTGGCGTATAGTAGGGGTAACACCACCAAACTTCATCTCTACACAACCTAAAAAAAATTGACAAGGGAAAAAAATTTAAGAAGTAAATACATAAAAATAAAATAAACATAATAAATAAATAATACTAAAAACTCTTGGGTTGCCTCCCAAGCAGCGCTTAGTTTTTAGTCCTCAGCCCGACTGTGTCTGTACTTTCAAAACTTTAAGATCTGTGAATAAACTGCAGACATAGACAAAACAAAATAAATTAATCCAAAAAAAATGATAATAATAAATAAACAATAAAAAATAATTCTAAATCAAAATCAAGATCACTTGGTAACAGTATTAGTGTACAATAAATTGAATCAATCCCCGGCAACGGAGCCTAAAACTTGTTGCGTATTTTTGTGCCCGCAAGTGCATGGTGTCAAGTTTTAATATATGATGAGTAGAGTATCATTCCCACAAGGATTGAAAATTTATATTCACACCAAGTCCTGTAATTAAAATAATTTCAACTTTGTTTAAAAAATCAAAGTTTAAAATTTAATAAACTAAAATAAAATAAAATAAAGAATCCAGAATTTGAAGGATGGCTTTGGGTGCACGATCTGAGACGGGTTCTAGATACAAGATATCACTCAATTTTCATTCATGCAAATCATATCAATTGATTATATCATCTATTCCAATTTATAGGCCAAGAACCCTTAATTGTTATTTACTGCCTCTCTCAAGTGCCGAGTAAACGTTATTATTCTAATGCTAATTTCGATATTGATCTATCAGAAATCAAACCACAAAATAATTTAATCAAGTTCTATGGTTCTCTTTCAATGACCTCAAAAGAACTTGTAAGCCTCTCGAACTCTACAAAAAACCTAGGTTGTGTTTTCCTATGATCCTATTCAAAATCGCCTTTCTCGAGTGCCATATTTCAAATAAATATAACAATTCAATTATTGATCAAGTAATTGAAAGACAATCAAAGCAGGAATACACAAATAAATTTTTAAGAACAAATAATATTAGGCAAATTAATAGTCAAAATATGAAACTCCAATCAAGATCCGTCAATCTCTAGAAACAACTAATAAGTTTATAATGAAATAATCAAACACATAGACATATCCAAAAATCTCATCATAAATCAAGGCAGATAATAAAAATCACAGAGAAGAGTTGATTCTCCGTCCCCAGATGAACGTCCTCTGTATGGTGATTTGATTATCCCTTGTCTTTCGCTTCCACGTCTCGAATCCGTGTCCTAAGCCTACTTGAATGCGTAGTTGTGTGTGGTTCTCTTGTTTGGGTGTGTTTTTTTTCCTCTTGATTCTCTCCAAAACATGCAACTGATTTGTGCGGCTCTCTCCTGTGTGATGTGTGTCTTCTCCCCTTTTATTGCTCCTCGAAGCCCGTCAAATAAAGCCCGTGAAATCGAGACTTTTAAGATTTTAATATTCTGTTGGTTTTTTGTACAGACGGCGCTGGAGCGCTAGTATCGGGCACTGGAGCGCTAGTATCGGACGCTGGAGCGCTGATCGGCATAAAAAATTCTCGGAAAAAAATGTCGGGCGCTGGAGCGCTGGTTTTATGGCGCTGGGTCGCTGAAGCTTATGTCCAGCGCGCAGCATTCTTTAAAAAATCATATCCAGAGTTCTAGCCGTTGGATCGAGTTGAAATTTTTACAACAACTTCAAAACATCCTAAAATATATTATGAATGGTGGAGATCGGATTTAGATGTATACAAAATTCCCAGTAAGTTTCTGAAGTTGCTGCTTCATAATTCATCATTCCCCTTCTTTTCGCTACTTTTCTTCTAATACTTGCATCTCACAAAAACAACAACTAATACGCATAAAATCCACTCGATACATTACAAAAGCTAAGTCAAATCATATATAAATTAAGTGCATAAATTGCACTTATCAAATTCTCCCAAACTTAGACTTTTGCTAGTCCCGAGCAAAACAATAATGAGTAATGTAATGGTCTTCGAATTTTACATTTCAAGATTCAATACACATGTTCGCTAATTTTCTCAAGAGTTTTCGTGAGTGTGTGTTTTACCAATCTTATCTATCCTCTTCGCTTTCGATACACTAATGCAACAAGTTTGTTTCATAGAATCATCAACTCCGCTCTCTAGTTTCAAAACACTCTCCACCAAGTTCAACTTCTACTCACTAAGATCAAAAGGACTTTTCAAGTTATATCATAGTTTTTTCATAACATCACCGGATTTTGCACCAAGTTTTATTTTAGCCCCATAAATTACCCGCAAACTTAACTATAACTAAAGATAGGATTCGGATTTCAATCCCCTCGTCTATAGCTCAGATGGAGCATCAACCCATTTTTGTCCGCAAACTTAGCCATGGATTGGTGATTAGGATTTCAATCCCTTTCCAGGCCCGGATGGAGTTGTAAATTTTCTTTCCTATGTTGCTTTGGCAACTTTTTAGCTTTCAATATATTTGCCTAAATCATTTCTAAGCTTGTAGAAGTCTACCTCGGTTTCAAGTATAAATCACCAAAGTTAAAAATCGAATCATCCAATCCACTCACAAAATCACAAAGCTTCTCTAATCACTAGGGTGTCAACAATCAAGGCATAGTGCAATTTTGAGAGAACTCAAGATTAAATATAGCTAACACTGACCTTTCAGCACAAAAAAAAATATTTTCATCATAAGCCAACAGAATTACAACATCATGCCTTTAACTCAAACTAACTCATCAAAAAAATTTCAAATTTTTCACACACCCCCCAAACTTAAAATGTGCATTGTCTTCAATGTAAAATAAAAAAAAATTAAATAGCAGAGGAATACACGTACCTATGACAACGACCATCAGTAGTCGTCATCTTTTTCATCGTCATTTGCAGCACATTGGGGTATAGTAGGGGTTACACCACCAAACTTCATCTCTACACAACCTAAAAAAAATTGACAAGGAACAAAAATTTAAGAAGTAAATACATAAAAATCAAATAAACATAATAAATAAATAATACTAAAAACTCTTGGGTTGCCTCCCAAGCAGCGCTTAGTTTTTAGTCCTCAGCCCGACTGTGTCTGCACTTTCAAAACTTTAAGATTTGTGAATAAACTGCAGACATAAACAAAACAAAATAAATTAATCCAAAAAAAATGATAATAATAAATAAACAATAAAAAATAATTCTAAATCAAAATCAAGATCACTTGGTAACAGTATTAGTGTACAATAAATTGAATCAATCCCCGGCAATAGCGCCAAAAACTTGTTGCATATTTTTGTGCCCGCAAGTGCACGGTGTCAAGTTTTAATATATGATGAGTAGAGTATCGTTCCCACGAGGATTGAAAATTTATATTCACACCAAGTCCTGTAATTAAAATAATCTCAACTTTGTTTAGAAAATCAAAGTTTAAAATTTAATAAACTAAAATAAAATAAAATAAAGAATCCAGAATTTGAAGGATGGCTTTGGGTACACGATCTGAAACGGGTTCTAGATACAAGATATCACTCGATTTTCATTCATGCAAATCATATCAATTGATTATATCATCTATTCCAATTTATAGGCCAAGAACCCTTAATTTTTATTTACTGTCTCTCTCAAGTGCCGAGTAAACGTTATTATTCTAATGCTAATTTCGATATCTCTATCAGAAATCAAACAAAAAAATAATTTAATCAAGTTCTATGGTTCTCTTTCAATGACCTCAAAAGAACTTTTAAGCCTCTCGAACTCTACAAAAAACCTATGTTGTATTTTTCTATGATCCTATTCAAAATCGCCTCTCTCGAGTGCCAGATTTCAAATAAATATAACAATTCAATTATTGATCTAGTAATTGAAAGACAATCAAAGTAGGAATACGCAAATAAATTTTTAAGAATAAATAATATTAGGCAAATTAATAGTCAAAACATGAAACTCCAATCAAGATCCGTCAATCTCTAGAAACAACTAATAAGTTTATAATGAAATAATCAAACACATAGACGTATCCAAAAATCTCATCATAAATCAAGGCAGATAATAAAAATCACAGAGTAGAGTTGATTCTCCGTCCCCAGATGAACGTCCTCTGTATGGTGATTCGATTATCCCTTGTCTTTCGCTTCCACGTCTCGAATCCGTGTCCCAATCCTACTTGAATGTGTAGTTGTGTGTGGTTCTCTTGTTTGGGTGTGTTTTTTTTCCTCTCGATTCTCTGCAAAACGTGCGACTGATTTGTGCGGCTCTCTCCTGTGTGATGCGTGTCTTCTCCCCTTTTATTGCTCCTCGAAGCCCGTCAAATAAAGCCCGTGAAATCGAGACTTTTAAGATTTCAATATTCTGTTGGTTTTTTGTACAGATGGTGCTGGAGCGCTAGTATCGGGCGCTGGAGCGCTGATCGGCATAAAAAATTCTCGGAAAAAAATGTCGGGCGCTGGAGCGCTGATTTTATGGCGCTGGGTCGCTGATGCTTGTGTCCAGCGCGCAGCATTCTTTAAAAAATTATATCCAGAGTTCTAGCCGTCGGATCAAGCTGAAATTTTGACAGAAGCTTTAAAACATCCTAAAATATATTATGAACGGTGGAGATCGGATTTGGATTTATACAAAATTCCCAGTAAGTTTCTGAAGTTGCTGCTCCATAATTCATCATTCCCCTTCTTTTCGCTACTTTTCTTCTAATACTTGCATCTCACAAAAACAACAACTAATACGCATAAAATCCACTCAAAACATTACAAAAGCCAAGTCAAATCATATATAAATTAAGTGCATAAATTGCACTTATCACCTACAAATGCGTAAAGTTTCTAAGATTCTAATAGAGATATGGATGAGAAACATAATCGACAAGTTGGACACATGAATAAGAAAAATATTATTTATCGAATTTCAAAATGACAATTTTGTTGGAAATCAAAACAACTGAATCAAGAACAATGAAAAAAAAACGGAATAGAGTAACAATCAGTTCGAAAAGTAAGGCATCTCTCCTAATCCAGATCTATAATCTCTCCATCTCCTGCGGCTTCCACGGGGTCCTCCTCAATCTCTAACTCCTCGGAATCCTCCTATGGATCCTCCTCGGGTTCCTCCTCGGAATCTTGTTCTTTCATTTGATTGATGGCATGAAGCAGGGTGGAATTTTGATTGTTCAAGGTCGCCACTGAATTCTGAAACTGCTAGACTTGAGCTTCCAACTGTTGGATGCGATCTTGCATCTATTGACGACTCTGCACCTGTTCGGCACAGGATTGCTGCCTCATGCGCTTCTCATGCTCCACTTGTTTGGTCAAGTGGCTAAAAACATCGGAGAGCTCTACTATGGTATCCTGAGATGCCTCTAACCTCTCTTTTGTCCGCTTATGATCCATTTCAGATGCCTCCATCTTTTCCTTCGTCTTCTTATGCTCCTTTTCAGACTCAATCACCTGGTTGCGCAGAGCCTCCTCTCGAAAATGATTGAGGTCAATGTCGTCTTGTAGGTATATGTTATCACCCCTCACTTGTTCCAACTCATAAAAGTATTTGTTCGCCCTTTTCTCCCACTCCTACTGCTCGTACCTAGCACCAACAACTTTAACACAAAGTCGGGTGATCCTATGCTTTTGGTTATTAATGACAAGCTGCCGCATGCAAAAGATAGCATGAGCACGGGTACGAGGGAAGCTTGGCGCCATTCTGAAAGAAAACAAATGGAAAAGCTTAGAATATAGAACAAATATAAGAAATAATAAAATCAACGTAACATGAACAGTTTCAAACGATACGGGATTTTTCGGAAAAATTTTCCAAAAATAGAAACTTTTGAGATTTTTACTTGATCGGAAAATATCGACTGTGAGGATCGTGACACAATTGACGGAATTGGATTTCGAGTTCTCTATAAAAAGTTATAAGTGTTCCAAATCTTTTCTAAAACGGCAAAAATGCGATTTCGGAGGTCTAAAAGATTGAGTTTTGCCGAAATGAGAGTTAGTTCATCACGAAATTGGATTTCGCGTTGAATTTTGTTCGTGGGATCGTTTCGGAGACTGCATTGGCCTTTTGGCCCACGATGAGAAAAGGTCAAAAATTTTCTAAGGAATCCCAACCGGATTATGAACCTGACGGCTCTGATATCGTCGACTTGAGACGGATTGTTCAAGACTCCATTTTGGGAATGGTGACCGTTATCACCACTAGCGGTCTCCTACACCCTTCACTGATTATTGATCTGTGTCAATACGCAAGCGGGTGTTATTAAGGGTGTGTTTGTAATCACTAATTAAAAAAAGTGATTGTTAGATTTTAGCTTAAAAAAATCAGTTTTGTGTGTTTCTTATACCTATATTATTTCAAAAAAAAAATATGCCTATATTATGTGTTAGCTTATATTTAACTTAATTGAAATCTAAAAATTAGTCATATGGTGATTATGATTCTCCAAAAGTGATTCTATTAAAAATGTTAGTTATAAAATGACTATAATCACTTATTTACCGAACACTACTCAACTTTGATTTTTAGATTTTCACTTTTGTTTTCAAGCACTACCAACATTTGATTTCTCTTCACTTTTTTACAATCTATAAATTTAATCACTTCTACAAAAGCATAATCTATAGCAAACACTCCCTAATTGGGATGACAATGAAAAATTATTGAAGCCGAGATACACCATTGAACTATACAATACAAAACCAACACCGACATATCAAAAAGAAAGTGCAAGACAACAGCCTCAAGATACTTCAAGGATATTGACGAATCGAGTGACATTTCTGGAACACGAAGTAAGAGAGCAACGACGAGAAATGTATGAATTCCGCCTCCAATCCGACGTTTTCACGGGCTTCATGATGGACTTCTCATCAGTCTTAGCCCAGTAGTTTCCTTGATCCTCCTCTACCATTCCTTTTCCCACCCCATCCATAGTGGCCACCTCTGTATATTCCGCCAAAGATGCAGTAGCCTACACCACACGAGGAGTCTGGTGATGAGGATGTCGATGACCACTGACGGTCGTTGTCCGGGGTACGTGTAGTCCTTCGCTTATATTTCTTTAGCACATTGAGGACAATGCACTGTTTGATTGTTTGGGGGGTTTATTTGATTTTCTTTGTTTGTTTTATTTATTATTGCATGCATGATTGTGAGGCATGAAAGAAACGGTGTACGTGGTTTGTTATGTAAAGACAGGCAGTGTTATACTTGGTGTTGTAACACCAACGAAAACACAGTGCAACGGAAATTAAAGCGTAAATAAATTTTGCACAAGTAAATAATTTTGCACGATTATAAAAACTCGTGCGGGTGCCTTAGGGCTAAATATCACTAGAAAAAATAAGATCTGTCTTACAAAGTAATACTAGTGATTTTACGAAAAATCATTAAATCCTAAATTTCTCAACAAGTTGAGAAATCAAATTTGCATCCTAAATAAATCAGAGTAAAAACAATTCAGATGCAACTCTCGTAGCCTAAATTTGAAGAACACAAAAAATCTTCGAACAACACAGTTCCCACAGTGTTGTCTCTGATGTCTTCAACACTAACGACAACACGGGAACAAGCAATAACAATGATTGCAAAACGTCTTCAGAAACCTTCAACTTCACGAATGGAATTCTTCAGTAGATGCTCTGGAAGTCGACGTCTGAAGGTCTTTTCTTCTTGTGCATAGAAATCTTTCTTTTATAGATTGGAACCCAAGGTTAGAAGGTTTTCTTAGATAGAGTCTATAAGAATAAGAAAACAATTATATGTAGAAATAAAACTCTATCAAATCAAATCATATCATATCTTGATAATATCAACCAATAATATATCTATTAAATACCTTATCAAGATATAATTAAGCATGAAAAATATATTTTTCAAGATTTTGGAAATATACATAATATATTTACCAATACTCTTAACTTGTCTAGAAAGCAAAATTAAATAATATGCAGTCGAGAATAACAAGGAATAAAAATTCCTTTCAAGGCAGTTCCTTTGGTTAGTTGCTTTTATTTTATTTTATTTTATTTTTTGAAAAAAAAAATTTGTTTATTGTGTCAAAGTTGTGAAAAAAATGTTGATGTAGCCAATGATGAGAAAGGCAAGTCAGACAACTAAGAGGGTTCCAAAATTTTTATACATCTTCATGCATTTCACCCATAACCGTATGCCAATTTTAATACTTAATTAGAAAACGGTTGTGTGGATTTGGTGAATCTGAATAGACAAATAAATATCTACATGCTCTGTGATCTTAAGTCGACATGAAGATAGGTTTTTACAAGCACAAATATGCATTGAGATGATTTTCCTTGGGCTTATGCTTATTGATTAAACACACCTTTTTAATTTGTTTCCCTTTTGAGCTTACATTTGTTAGCTGTGTTTGTGAATTTCTTGGAAACCATTCAATATTTTTGATATAATTGATTCTTTGCATTGAGACATTTTTTAGCACTATATATGATTAGATTATACGAATTGATTGTGAATTGAGATATTATCTAGAACTTATCCGGATACCCTTCGAAGTGAAATACGTATGGACAAATTATCTAAAAGGTTGATGCATTATTATATAATAATAATAATAATATAGATATGATAATATCATGCTACGATGTTCATGTTTATAAATAATTAATCTCATAAGTTACAACACTACTATCTCGAATTGGTAGCACGACGTACAAATCTTAAAATCCACTCGAATAAAAATAAAACAAAACAAAAAGATTTTTTTTTTTCATTTGAACAAAAAATAGACGAAGTACTGACGTGGCAACGAACATATATATCAATCATGTATGGCATATCGGGAAAAAATGACTAAATTTGAAAATAAATACCGAACTTTGACGATTTAATTTATAACATGATCAAAGTCAATTTACAAAATATAATTGTAATTAATAGAATGAGATTTACACGATATGAATATATATTATATATATACCTTAATTAACAGACTGAAATCATAAGTAGATAAAAAAATATTAGAATAAAATCACATCAATTTATGTGAATGGAAACTAACAAAATCAAAAGGCGGTTGTGGTGTAAAATGATATATAAATTCATCTTTCTCACGCACAATTTTGCCGATCGGATTTGCTTACTCGAGAAAAGGAAAAAGGAGTCAGCTTTATCATCACACTTAGAATCAAACCTATCAGCTGCAAATTATTAATTAATAATATTAATTGTTCCATTAATGTTAGATCATGTAATGCAATAAAATTTGCATGGGATTTTCTTACATAAACAAATCCGATGCACAGCATGCTGAACCCGGGGAAATGGAACGGAGGTTTCTCAGATAGAAATAAAGCTGGCCCGGAAATTAGAAATATTATAATTTTGATTGAAGCTAATTAGGAATTAATTCACTGTCTGCAGATATTAATGGACAAATATAATGTGTGATATATATTACCTGTCAAAGGACTGAAAATTAATGGAGAAATGGTGTTGGCCAATGATGTTATGCCCATGATACACCCTTGTGTAATCCCCTATATATATATAAAAAATAGGGAAAATAGCTTTTTTAGTCCAGTATATTTGTCACTTTGCGATTTCAGTCCTTTATATTTTCAGATTTAAGTTTTAGTCCGCTATCTTTATTTTTTTGGCAATTTTAGTCCTTTTTCCGACGTGGCGCTGACGTGGCACCAATTCAGTGCTGATGTGGAGCTGACGTGTACAGTTCCACGTAAGCATTTTCGAATAAAAAGGACCGAAATTGCTAAAAATCAAAACATGCAGGACTAAAACTGAAATGTGAAAACATAGAGGACCAAAATCGCAAAGTGACAAACATACAGAACTAAATTTGCAATTTTTCCTAAAAAATATATAGTCAAATTGAAATGTTACTTCAAATTATAGGAGGAAATTAAATTATTCATTTTGTGCATGTTATATACATATATATATCACAATGGTGTTATATATAATTATAAAGATTTACTTACAATATAATGAAAATTAAAGATTACACTAAATTTCAACTAATTAATCACTAACCTGGTCACTGGACCCAACTTCTTTTGAAACAATGCTCTTTAACTGGAATTGATTAGGTATAATTAAATTATATATAAATCGAGAGATGTATAATATAATGTGTGTATATATATGCACGTAGTAGTTAGTACTGTACTACTCAGATATAAATTTAGTTAATTGTGCAACTCACACTAGAGGCCCATATAGTGAAGAACATGGCAAGGCTCATAGCAGCACCAGGCACCTACAACCACATAATATTAATATTTAATTTTATATATATATATATAAAAATATATATATTAATTAACATCTGAATATATTAAAATATAATAATATGATCTCACCCAAGTTGACCATGCTATGCTGTTCAACAACATCTGCAAAATACACAAATCCAAATATATTCTTTAATTTCAGACATTATAAAGTAGAGATTTTTGGAGTAAAAAGATTGAAGTTATACTTACACATAAGAATGCATCAAGCAGTGCGAAACACAGCAATGTGGATTCTCCAACAAGAGGTCCCACTATAGGCATGCAAAATACCTGAAAATATTTATATCATTTCTTATTTAACACGAACAATATATACATATATAATATTCGTTTTTAAAATAATAAGAATTACGAAGATACATTTGATATCGCTGCAGCGGTGTTTTGGATGAGGAATACAATTGCAATTTGGTCCTTGTTGAAGCTGAATTTCACTTTCCAGAAATACTGCAACATAAACCAATTTAGAAAGAAAACCTATTTCCTAAAAATACCTTGATATCTTTTAGGGAAAATGTTTTTTTTCCTTATTAAATTGTTTATTTTTTGAATTTGGTTCATTAACTTTTCAATATCTGGCTTTGATACTCTAACTTTTAATTTTCGGTATTTTTGTACAATTGCTGATTTGGCAGCTTGACATGTCAGCATTTTCGATATCATGTCATCATTTTTCGATGTCACGTCAGCATTTTTCGATGTCACATCATTATAACCTCTTAAATATATGTTAATTATATATTCATTTTGAATATGTGGGATTGCGGTATTACAATTTCCATTCCGAAAGAACTAAAAAGGAGCGTAGTATATAGTCTATGCCATTGAAATCAATAGAAGGTCGAGAAAATCACATTTTTAGTCATTCCATTTTTTGTTATATTTTCGGTCAATTCTAGGGGTGCAATATGGTTGGGACCCGTTCCGTAAACCCCCTACCTAACTCCCGTCCCAAAAAGAATCGGAAAACTTTTTTTTTTCTTCCGATCCCGTACACGAAACATTTCGGGACCCATCTATTCGGGATCCCGTCGGGCAGGGAGAGAAAATCCCGAATTTTTTTTCATGTTCAAGATTAGGGTTGGGATACCGAGCTAAAATACCGACTTTTCGGGATACCGTACCGAACTTTTTTCAAAATATAGATATTTTTTTGGTATATTGAATTTTTTTTCAGTATCTATACGGTACCAATATGGATTTTTTCCATACCAACATTTCAGAATTTCGATATCGGTATCGGTATGAATTTTTTTCATGCCAATATTTTTTATACGGTATACCGAAAACCCACTCTCATTCAAGATTTCGTTCAAAAAATAAAAAAAATGTGATAATTTTATTAAATATACTATTTAAAAACTTATATTTATAAATAAAAATAAATATTCAACTTAAAACATATAATATTAAAATATTTCGGATAATGTTTCAAAGTTTTGTTAAGAGAAAAAATGTATCGAATAATTGTTAAAAAAATGTTCGGATACAATTACTAAATAAATTTTGTTAAATAGATTGTCAAATTAATCTCTTGAGTTTTGTTCTACATATTTGTTCTAATTAGATAATTATAAATATGAATTAATTAAATTATTAATTTAATTTTTTAAAAAAATACACAAAAATAAAATGACATTTCGTGATTTACAATTTGATCGTCCCAACAATAAAAATTATGCGAATTAAGTCTACAATTAAGTGTTATATGAGTTGAAACCTAATAATATTTAGTTTATTATATAATAAAGTTATTAATAAAATATATTATTATATTATTTCGGAACGAGTCGAAAATCCCGTCGGGATAAGGTTTTATTCCCGATCCCGCACCCGATATTAATCGGAATGGAAAAATTCCGAAAGTTCGGGTCGGAAATATTTCGAGTTGAAATTTTTTCGGAACGAGAATGGGATGGGATTCGGGAAAAGTCGGGATTTCGGGAATTTTTGCCACCCCTAGTCAATTCATGTTTTAGTCTTCTAATATTCTTTTGGTTTTCAAATTTTTTTTAGTCCTTTTACACAGTGTTAATGTGCTGTTGGACACTCACCAATATATTTTGGCCTCATGTAAATAATGTTGGTGTCACATTGTTATTTTCTGGTGCAACATCATATCATTTTCAGCGTCACGTCAGTGCTCCGATGAAATTTATGAATTTAGTCTACTAATATTAATGAATAAATTGCAAATTAGTGGCATGGGCTATATATGATCGTAAATTGACTGACAATATGATCAAATTAAAATAAAAAGCATGGAGGTTACAAAACCTTTCACATTTCAGTTTTACTCCGTTATTTTTTTGGGATAATTTTAGCCTTTTTTTGACGTGGCACCAATGCAGTGCTGATGTGGAGTTGACGTGTATAGCGTCACGTAAGCATTTTTCGAAAAAAAAAAAACTAAAATTACCAAAAATCGAAACATGCAGGACTAAAAACATATGAAAACATAGAGGACCGAAAGCACAAAGTGACAAACATACATAACCAAAATTGCAGTTTTTTCTAATTTTTTAATTCCTCGATCCATTTTTAGGAATATAATTCACATGCATATATATATATATATATATTCCCACCAAACTTTTCCCAAGGTTCAAAAATTTTACATCGACTTCTTAACGTTCTCGTTTCCTATCTATCCTATTCTGCATTTCCAAACACTACCTTAATATGCAACTATTGGATATAATACTTTTTCTTTGAGAACATTGGATATATAAATATATTCTTCTTCTTGGATGTTGTATATTGGAGGGGTTTCAACCAATGTAAATATAATGACAACATTTTCTTACATGAGACATGCATTGGATGGATGAAACTGCAGCTAGTTGCATAGAGCAGATCGATGCAGTAAAAAGGGTCGAAAAGGATCGAGTTAGGTACCGTTAAGAAATTAGAAGACGCAGAATCAGCAAGGCTGGTGAAGAAGGCTACACATGCAGCAAGTGCAAATATGGAGCTGCGATAATTCAAAACATGCAAGTAAGAATTCACTAGCTACATATATACCTACTAAAATTTTAAATATATAAAAAAAACTGTCTTCATGAATCCTTCATGTACCTGGTGTTGAGCAAACGAAATACGTCCTTTGCCGAGGGAATTCCTACTTTGGTAGGATTTTCTGTAACATTCTCATCCGACATCAATGGTCGCTCTATGGCGGTAGCACTAGTACTACTACTCGAATCGTTCTTGAGAAAGATTCTCATGTACACCAGTGCTGCAATGGATACAAATGCTCCAAACTGCGCGCGAATTATACACACTCACATATATATATGTATATAGTTAATTAAGATGCATATATATATATATATATATATATATATATATATATATGTATGCATGAGAAAATTAAGGTATGTATATATGTAGAGTACTAGACCTGAAATATATGAGCAATGGAGAGGAAGCGAGCGGCTAAGGTAGAGAATATATTGGCAGCGTACATTACTCCATACAGTACAGAAAATACTCCCACGCGCTTCACGTCTGCTACACTGTCTGCCTGAATTAAACAATCCCATTCCTTTCATCAAAACTTTTTTGTGCATTCCATTCCAATTTATAATGTGAGAAAAATTAACTAGCTACTAGAATTAAACTTGTATTTTCCTTAAGAAGTACAAGATTATGTTAAACTTTAGATTTCCTAAACACAACAAGGATATTTAAATAAACATTCATATCAAATCATCAATAATTGATGTAAAACATATCGGAATCCATGATACCAAATTTGTTTGGACGAAGCCCTCTACAACCAAATCTCATTAAATTCTTTGTAGGAGCAATCACAGTTTCTCACTATAATCCCTCTTATAGAATATTCTTAACCTGGCCTCTCTCTTGGATGGAAAAAAAGATTATATAGATTTGATTTAAGGACTATAATCCTTCAATGTGTTCATTCAATATGGTGTCTTTTCAAGGCACTCAATAATGATATTCATTCATTAGAATCATAGTTTTTACAAATTTCATACTTCAATATAAATCTTGAGTTAGTTTTATAAATCACATATCTTACTCAACTGAATTAGATAGTATAATTGTTATATATATAGAACCAAATTCCAACAGATTATCCCTGTCTTGTTTTATTCCAAAAGGCAAAATTGTATAATTTGTTAGCTAAGTTGACCATTTTAGTTTTTCTAAGTAGTCAGACTCTTATTTTTTCTTTAATTTTAGTTTTTTTTTTTAATCATCAGACACCAAATATATCAATAATCGATATCAAGACAGCAATATTATTGGTCAATGGTTATGTGATCAATACACCAACCAAAAATTGCAATCAAATGAACTAAACTGAAATTCAACTACTCACAAACCAAAATCGCAACGAATCAACAAAATTCCAATTTCCCCAATTTTAAAAAGGTGGAAAAATATGAAATTACCAAATAACCAAGAGCAAGGCAAAAAACACCCCCATCCGAAACCATGGCAGTCAAAGTCTTGATGGCGTAGTATGCATAAACCCAGTTCTTGGTCCTCTTCCATGCCAAGATTACTGTTGATTTGTAACCCATTAATTATTTTGGAGTAAATAAATTGAAGCAACAAATAAAATTATATACGTACGTACCTAGTGGAATAATGGCGAGAGTCATCGGAATTGTGAGTAAATTTTTCCTCCCGTAGGAATCGGAGAGCTTGCCCAGAAGTGGCATCATAACCACAGAACCCAACCCAGAAATCTACAATACAGCTACCACCGATTAAAGAATACATTATATTCAAATTCATTTTTTAAAAAAAAAAAAATTTTTTTTATACACACAGTACTTACAGCCTGCTGGAAACCTGTGAGGTAGAGAGCAAGAGAGCACTCATCTTTGCCACATACTGCTCCCACGTTCACATCCGCAATCGCCGAAAGCACCAAAAATGTGGTGAAACTCGACAGAAACACGGTCACGAAGAGGTGGCTCAACCGTCCCCACTCCACCGTCTCCGTCGTCTCGCCGCCGCTCATCTTTAATATATATGTAATATTATTGTTTGAATCAGGCACTTCCCACTCAAAGAAGAAAGCAACAATTGTTTGAATCAATCGTTTGAAATAGAAAAATGAGATTAGTTTATTGTCTACAGAAAGTTTTTCTTTGGGTTAATGGTCCATTATTCCCTAAAACACTTTATAACTTATTTATAAATCCAGAGAAACTTTTATTTTTAAATACCAATTTTACCCTTATCTAGTAAAAAAAATGAGAGAATGGATAATAAAAACAAAACTAATCCAAATAGTATATATATAAAAATTCAAATTAAAATCAAAGAACATAAATCATATCATATACATGCTTATGTTGATACAGGAGCAAGTATGTGTTTAGGAAGCAAACATATACTTCCAAATCATTATTGGAAGAAATATGATAAAGGATTAAAAGTTCGAATAGGAGACAGATCAATAATCATGCTTATTACAGTAGCAGAAAAATTAAAAATAGAAATAGAAGAAACAAAATTTGTAATACTCATTATATATCAAATAGAATCAGGAATGGACATTATAATAGGAAATAACTTTTTAAAAGAATATCTTTCCTTTACACAATTTGAAGATCACATAACTTTAAACAAATGATCATCAATGATTTACATTCCCAAAATACGAACAGCATTTCGCATAGGAAATGAAGGATTTACAAAGAATTTTCATAAACGAAATACAAATCCAATAGAACTAAAAATAGAAAATATTTTAACGATTAATCCTGAAAAAGAAATCATGAAGAAATTTCATGATATATGTTCTGAAAATCCTCAGGACAAAATTAAGAAAAGAAAACAATTCATTGCTTCAATAAAACTCAAAGACCCTAATATCACAATCAGTGAAGCACCAAGAAGATGTAACATGGATGATGTAAAAATATTTGAAAAAAAAGTTCAAGAATTATTAAAACTTAAGATAATCATCCCTAGTAAAAGTCCACACTCTTCACCAGCCTTTTATGTCAGTAAGAAAGATACTGATAAGAAAAGAATGGTAATTGATTATCGAAAGATGAATAAAGCAACAATTATGGATGGATATTATATCCCAAATAAGAATGATTTATTATCTTATATAGGAGAAATGAAATATTTTTCCAGTTTAGATTGTAAATCAAGATTTTGGCAAATTCAACTAGAACCACAAACACAATTACTTACAGTATTCAGTTGTCCAAAATGACAGTATCAATGGACTGTATTACCTTTCGGACTTAAACAAGTGCCAGGTATCTTTCAAAGATATATGGATGAATCTTTTAAATCATATATAGATTTTTGTTGTGTTTATATAGATGACATATTAATTTATTCAAAAACATTAGATCAACATTATAAAGATCTCATGACAGTTTTAGATATTTGTCATAAAGATGAAATTATACTTTCTGAAAAGAAAGCACAATTATTCAAAACAAAAATAAATTATTTAGGATTACAAATAGAAGATGAAAAACATTGTTTACAACCGCATATACTTAAGAAAATTCATGATTTTCCTAGTGAAATCAAGGATAAAGATCAATTAAGAAGATTTTTAGGATTATTAACTTATTCTGAAAATTACATTAAGAAACTTGCAGAAATCAGAAAACCTCTTCAGGTAAAACTTAAACATGACTATAAGTGGAAATGGTCGAAAGAAGATACTAATTACATAGACACTATTAAAAAAAAATAATTAGTAATCTTCCTGAATTATATTTTCTTTCAAATAAAGATATAATAATAATTGAAACAGACGCTTCAGATGAATACTGGGGAGCATGTTTAAAAGCTTATACTGGAGAAAAAAATTTAGAAGAACTTATTAAAACAGCTATTAGAAATAATGAAGAATTATGCAACTATACATCAGGAACTTTTCAAGGTGCACAATTAAAATCATTCGAATGAAAAAGAATTATTAGCTTTAATATTCACAATTAGAACTTATGAAATTTATCTTATTTCTAAACCATTTTTAGTAAGAACAGATAATATGAATTTAACATATTTCAAGACAAGAAAAATATCAAGAAATGCAGAGAGAAATGCAGCAAGGCTAATTAGATGGCAATTGGAATTGAACCATTAACAGTTCGAGATCCAACATGTCAAAGGAACGGATAATTCATTACCCGACGCATTAACCAGAGAACTTCATCCAAACTATACTATCCGTAGTAACGGAATAACAAAGGAGATCCTAAGTGATCCAGAAAATGACTGTGAGTCATCCGAACATGCCTCAGAAAGCATGGGGAATATAATTGATGAAATGAGATTTATATTCAAAAACATGAATTATTTTATGACTTTCAGGCATCCGAACATGCCTCAGAAATCATGGGGAATATAAATTAATGAAATGAGATTTATATTCAGAAACATAAATAACTCTTTGAGTAAAATAATCAATTTAAGATTGATTCAATTCTTGCAAAAGAATTTATAAATGCAATGATACGCATAATAAAACTATCTGAATTACTCACGAAAAGAGTTATTTTACTAACCATTATATATATAAATATGTTTTCTTGTGCAGAGTATAATCAAGATGAAGCAACTAAGTCAATTAAAAGAACAATTGATTGAATTGCATGAAGAAATTCAAATTCTTCAACTAAAATAAAGGAATTTGAGTAGAAAAATTCAAAGGACAGAAGAAAAGATGATAACTTCATCATCATCATCCTCACCAAGAACACCAATCAAAATGACAACTCCATTCGACAAAATAATGGAGATAAAAGAGAAACAGTCAGTGATCACAGCCAACACTGACAAAGAAAAAGAAAAGAAAAAAGAACCGGTGGACACAGCCAGCACCGAGAAAAATAAAAAAGAAGAAAGGACGTTTAAAAGTGCCCTTGAAAAGAAAGAAAGAAAGATGGTCAATCTGCGACCACAAAAACCAATTTTTGAAAAACCAAATTTTCCAAAAAAAACTCAAGACTGAATTCTTTGAAACACTAAACTATTTGAGAATAGCCAAACCATCTGCAGAATCTTGGCTACAAACTTGTGACACACAGAGCATATCAAGATCAAGAACACTGCAAGGTGCTCCAGCGCATGAAGTCGCAAGATTCTTTTTAAATGGATTATTAAGTGGATTGGAAGTCAGTCCCAACAATCAAGAAATAGAACTATTTCCATATCAGTTGAGAAATAGTATCATCCAGTTCAAGAAAGCAGTCTTTAAGGACGATCCAGTATTAACATTAAGTATTCACTCAACCCTTCCAGATTGGGATGATAACAAATTCTATCAACCAATGGTATATATTCAATGTCGAAAACAAAAATACAAGTTCTTATTCGAAGGATCAAATGAAGAGAAACCAGTAATGTATATCTCAACACTTCCTGAGATAAGAATAAAGACATTGATTGATATGATCTCAAAGACAGGAAAGATTGATGGAAACTCAAAGGTTAAAATAAATTTTGCAACCAGTAAAATTTTATTAACCACTGGACACAAGGAGACAATCCAAAAGAAAGAACAAGCCATGTTAGCTCAATTCGAAGCTCCAATCTATGAAGCAAGAGTTGACATGACCCGAGAAACCCAACAAATGTTATGTCAAAGACTAAGAACAATGATTTCCACTCACAAATGTGGACATTGCCAACCCATTCAGACAGAAGAAGCAGATGTCAAAGAGGACAAACCAGCTGTCAAAGAAGACAAACCAATAAAGAAATGGTCCGAATGCACCAGTGATTCAAAGAGTGACACAATGTAAAAACAAATGAAATCGTGGACCACACCACATGTTAAAGGAATCCACTCAGATGTAAAATGAGCTGTTTCCATTATGTAGTGTCGGGTGGTCCCCCTCTTTTCTTTTATTTTTAATTATGTATGCGTTTCTCCACGCCTATAAAAGAAGATGTTTTGTGCTGTAAAAGAAGGAGTGAAGTTTTAGTATCTCTCTCTTCTTAAAGTTTCTTACAATCTGGTTCATACAAGACGTATGAAAACTATCAGAAACTAAGAAACATAAAATCAGAAACAAAATAAGTCTTATGGCTAATAACTAAACAAGCAGGGCGTAAGGAGGATAAAGTTGGAAACCAACCATTGAATATTTATGGTTAGAGTAAACCTGGAGATCCATAGAGCAAGTACCAGTTGATCAAGTGATCGTTAAGGGAAAGCAAGGATTTGACCTCTGCTCAAAACCAAGATTCATTCAAACAAGATAACCTTCCTAAACCTCCTGCAGCCCTTAATTCAAAGAAATAGTCAAAATACATTAATCATGTCATCATCCTTTATAAGAAATGGAAGATTGATAATAAAAAACTGGTTCCAAATAGAAGATGATCATGAATATGATACATTTCATGAATATCGTTTAAATACTTCTGATTTAACCATATTTGAATCAATTTATCAACTAAAATTTGTATTAATAACCCATGAATGGAACCAAACTAATATGAAAACATTTATCTGTTATAAATAAATCAGATCTGTAAATCCATGAATTAGATCTGTAAATCTATGAATAAGAAAATTGATAAGAATTTTAAGAATTCCGCAACCTGGTATCAGAGCTTAAATAAAGCAGATTATTAATGCCTGGATTAACTTTAGATATTGAGATTAAAAATTTATCTTAATAAAATAATCTTACTAAAAGATTTACGTCAAATAGATCAATTATGGAATAAAATAAAAGATCTCCAAACCTTTTATTTCAAAAATCATAAAAAAGAACATTTTTAAGCAACTGAAAAATGATAATTCAAATTTCTGAAAACGATGAAATTGAAGACATAACAATATGTTATGAATAAGAACAAACTTTTTTATCGAAATCCGATCAACAAAAACAAAATAATAAAAGTAACAATTTTTACTAAATGGAAAATGTATGAAAATACAAAAAATGAATATCTTTAATTTATATTCTCAAAATATAAATTTTGATATAGAAAATTGTGAAAACAATTTGAAACATCATAAAAATTGTCAATCTTCAATTGATAGTTTCGAAGATTTTCAAAATTTATTAGATCAGATAGTTTCAACAAAAAGGCTTTTAATAGCCTTAAGAAAATTAAGAAGTTCTATCATCTGTTAAAATGACAAAAGTAACAATTCCAAATCAAAACAGTCAGATCGATGAATCTGAAAAAAACCAAGAGTATAATTTGAATATTATATTCAATCAAAGTAAGTTTGCTGAAATACAGAAAACAGGGTTTTCTAATTCAAAAACAAATCTAATAGACCAACCAGGAATACTAAGTAAGATTTCAAATTTTATTAATCCCAGAAAAAATTTAATTTATTATTCGATTCGTACAAAAGAACGATCTTGTAAAATAAATAACGAATCAAGGTCTAATACTCAGAAGTTATTAACAACTCAAGATATTAATACCATCATGGCAAAAGCCAGTGAAAAAGAACGATCTGAACTAAAATATGTTCATATCGGAGGAATTGAAATAATAATATCAGCTCACTACCGAGAAGGAATAGATACACCAATTGAAATAACAGTTCGTGACAAAAGAATACGTAATCTCGAGGATTCTATCCTTGGAAAAATTGAAGGAAATTTATGTTACAAAAAGATGAATTTTGTATTTATCCACAATACAATATATCTCTTTTTGATAAAAACATAAATGATGTTTTAACATTAGATTATTACTTTTATAGAAATAATCTTATGTTAACAGAAAACCATCCGATCAATATAAACTATGTTGTCGGTTTAGCAATAAGTAATAATTCTCAAACAGGAATAATTTCAACAAAACCAACTATTTCTGTTGAAAGAATGTTTGAAAATATTACAAGAATTGAACACCCTCGAAAAGCATTTATTGAAGAAATAAATCCCTATAAAAGATGGAGTTCAGATGACCTCCAAATCACAAAACAGTCTGTACCAAGAAGATCATTATCATTTGCTAGAAATGATGAAGATATTCTTGATAAGATTGGAACCATGAATCAAAATATTCTTAAAATTAAACAAGCTATTGTTAATGAGTCAACCTCATCGCAATGACGTCCTTAATAAAATTAGAAAAAGATCTAGGAGATTTAAAAAATAATATTAATAAGATCAATCTATCAATACAAGAATTAGAGAAGAATTTCAAAGAATATATTGATTTAGCAACGACTAGATTAATAATTGAACAAAAAAGACATAGTAATGAAATATTAAACTATCTTAAGGAAGTTCTTCCAATAGATAAAGGAAAAAGAAAAATGGAAGAAGAACCACCATTCAAAATTGAATCATGGTATAAAAATCCCTTTAGTTATGGCAAACATAAGTATGGAGATGTTTAGTGAAACCGACTCATCTGATTTTGAACAAATAGGAGTAAATACAGAAGAATTATATCATTCACATCAGGACTCATAACAATACAGATATATGAATATTTCAGAATCAGAATCTGAAGATGATTCTAGACCACGATTAAATCTACGAACGAATGTAGAAGGTAGTGGTGGAAGAGATGATGAAGAATTTAAATATAACAGAGACCAATACTCTGGATCTTATAAAGATGTTAGAGATATTCTTAGAGAATCAAAAACATCAGGATTTGTGAAACAGAATATCTTAGATTTAGGTTGTTCAACAGCCAAAAAAAGAAAATCAAAGATAGATCATTGGGCAAATGAACTATCAGTACAAATTCAATTAACACCATTATTAGACAAAAGTGAGAATATTCAAGTTTTAACTCATGGGATGATAAAAATGACACTGGTAGGAGCAGTAAAAACTTGGGCTGAAAACCTAGTAATTACTAATCTACCACAAGGAATGACAGGACATCGATATTTCGAACTATTTGTTGATGTCTTGTACCAAGAATTTTTAGGAGTTTCTAATAATGATGCTAATTTGGTAGCTAAGAATATAGAACAAAATAGAGCAATCTTTATATTAGATAATGTTAAATTATGCAATTTATGTTACTTAGAAGAATTTATTTGTGATTATGAAACAAACTATTATCAATTAATAGATGCTGATAAAAAAGAACATTATAAAGTAAGTATCTTTAATAAGATACCTAATATACCTATACACAGTAAAGATGAATTCTTAATTAGTCCTTATGTTAAAACTTTAGGAGGAGCTATTAAATTCATCAAAGACATAATAACAAAGAAATGTCATGAAGTAACACTAAATAAAAGAATCTCTAAATCCTACAAACAAAACAATAAACTTTATTGTGACAAAATGAAATTCATAGTAAAAAAATACGGTTGCAAAACAAACATGTCACACAAATATTTAAAACGACAGAAACAGAATAAATTTAATAAACCTTATAAATTTTTTAATAAGAAATTTATTCCCTATAAGAAAAAAAAAATTAAAAAGAATTTCTTCAGAAAACCTTATAAAAAAAAATTTTATAAAAAATTTGATAACAAAAAACCACCTTGCCAAAGGGTAAAGGAAAGAATTGCACATGTTGGTTGTGCAACGAAGAAGTACATTATGCGAATGAATGTCCAAAACGAAACGAAAAGAAAAATAAAATTAAACTTCTTGAAGAAATATATACTATTGGATTCTATCCCGTAGAAAAAATTGAATTTTCATCCGACGATGAAAATATTTATTATCTTGATGAATCAAGTGAATCAGATTTTGAATTCGATTCCACATTTGATAATTCAAGAAATAATAATGATTAAAATAACAACAAGGGCATTTTCGGAAAGACAAATATAGGGAGTAAATTGAAAGTTATGTTTGATTTAGGGAGTTATCTACAAGTTGCCCTTTTTCTTTTCTTTTTTTATTTTTTTTTTCTTGAATACACGTTACTGTATTATATTATAATATATATATATATATATATATATATATATATATCAAAATTGATTACACTACCCACCAAATCGTGAAAATCCCATAAGACTCTTGTTATTTTGATATTTTTCCCCAGAAAATAAATAAATAAATAAATAATATAAAAAGAAAATTCACGTGAGATAGTCTAAACGGATCAATTTTATGAGACGGATCTCTAACTTGAGTCTTTTATGAAAAAATATTATTTTTTATATCAAAAGTATTACTTTTTATTGTAAATATATATATATATGTAGGATTGACGATAAAGATCTGTGAGATCGTCTCACAAAAAACTTATTTTTACTTAATGTTCTCGAAGAAATAGATAAAATTAACGATATTATTGATTTTATATATACACACGATGGTGAAAATGGAAAGTTACGGGTTAACACAGTAACTTGTAAGTCATATTAGTCACCTATATTGTTTGTTAGCCAAGTAAACTATATTACACAAACTTTATACGACTGACTTGTCCAATTAATAATTAACTAGGTGTTGATTGAGAGAGTTGAACACATTAATATTGAAAAGTGTTCACATGCTTCACCAACTCAAATACCAATAAAAGATGACAATACAATCTCTTTTTTTTTTTTAGAGAGGTGGAAGGTTCTAATATTCTTCCCCAAAACTTAAAATTGAATCCATTATGATGTTCATCCTATAAAAGGAAAACAAATCTATTATAATTTATTTAATTAAAATCATGGAGAATTGGCCTTTAATTTAAATCAGTCATTTAAAAAAATTAATATAACGGTGAAGCAATAAATGTTTTAAAAAATAATTTATTAAAAAAATATGAAATTTTCAATTTTATTCACCTATAAATTATAAATTCATTTCTTAAGATTAAAAAAATGGCAGCAGTATTGGAAAATATCGGGAATTAATTACTAATATTTTTTAATGGAAATTTGCTCATTGGACCTCGAACAGTAGGCTGACTTGTCGGTACTGCATGATAATTGATACATGTGAATGTGATTTATATCTTATATTAAATAATTTCTTTTGGTTGACAAGTTGAGTGTGATTATGACGTTCAATTTGTGGGGAAAGTTTCAAAATGAATGGCACTTAATTTTCAATTTTCAACTTTCAAGTTAATTAAACGAACCAAATGCAGGCTGGTTCATTACAAGTACAAATTCGCCAATTATGGTGATGAGAAGGAGAAAAAAAGGACGGAGTGTTTATACTTCGATGTAACAACGATTTTGATCATATTGAATATGTGTTTTTTAGAATGTTAGTTTTTTTTCCCTCAAAACATTGATGTTGTATTGGATATCGTTGGCTTGTCTTTTGTCATTGTGATCGATGCCTATTATGCATTGTTGATGTGACACAAAATATTGCTTTCGAGACCTGACCTCGATCATTATTCATTATTAATGTGATAAACGTCGTCACATCGGTATTTCCAAAGCAAAGAAAATAAAATTACGAAAGTAGCTAAGTTATTTCATATTTGAATAAGAATGAAATTTGACTAGTTACATGACCAAATCACATTTAGATTATCATGCCAAATTTGTTATTTTCCCAAACATCTAACTTGTTTGCAATTTTTTTTATGATGTGAATACAATTCTTATTAAGTTAATTCAAATCATATACTTTTATTTTAAAAAAAATTATTGATCAAGATTATACAATTAAATTTCGGAAATTCAAAATGTAGCAACCATGAACTGAAACAACTGATGATAGGGGCTTGATTTTTGTTCATTTAGCCTAAGTTTTAAGTTAATTAATAGCATATATATTAAAATCCTGTTGTATAAGAAAAACTAATATAATAATTGTGTACTCGAGTTTATCTAACAGTATGTCAAACTAAACAAAAAATATATTTAGTTTTAATTAATTATAAAAAGAAAAATATAGTGGGGACTTTTTCATTTTTATTCACCTATCATTTATTTTTATCAAAAAAATTAAGTTAAAAATCTTTCCATGGAGGTCGTGCAGGTGCTTCACCAAAGAAGAAACCAATGTACATGTATATAAGTTTATAGTAGACAGTGTTCTAAAAAATTTGATTAAACCTCGTTTAATCTCGTTTAAGCTTGAAACTTTTCCAAAAAGCCTCGTTTCGGCTAAAAACGGTAAAAAAATTCGTTTCGGCTAAAAACGATAAAAAACGGTCAAACACATGTTGATCATATTAAGTTTTATTAAATACGTTTAAGTGCAATTTTTTAAAATACCAAAATTGATTAATAACAAAGAACATGAAAGTAATGCTAGCAATGTAAAAAATGTACAATCTTGGATAGTTAAGTGTAGCAATGATGAGTATATGCAGTACATATTGAAGAATATTAATACTAATATTTTAAAGTAGTCTAGTTAAATTGAATTTGTATTTGATGACAATTGATATAAAATGAATGATAGAATAAATTGAATTAGACTTTGGCAAAAAATCAATGCATTCTAGTTAAAATTATTAATATTTAGTCATTATTTAATCAATTAATTTGTGTTACATATTTAAAATTTTACGTTTAAGCTTGTATTAATACCACATACGCTTGCTTACTTTCACACTTCGATGCTCTTTGCGCTTTTTAAAACATATTATTAATTGATAATGAGCTTATTTTTATTATATTATTTTATACATATGTAAGAAACTATTAATTAATATAATTTTAATACTTTTATGTTTTTAAGAACTTGAAATTTATTCGTTTAATATTAAATTTATGGTAATTTTATCATTTTACTTATTATTTGAATTAATATAATTAAAATTTTAATAAAAGTTGAAAACGTTTTTTTGCGTTTAAACTCGTAGTAATCTCGTTTAAACTTGAAAAACTTGAAACTTGACCTTCACGTTTCGGCGCGTTTCGCATTTTTTAGAACCTTGGTAGTAGGTTTGGAGAGAGAAAATTGAAATTTTAAAATTTATTAAAACAAGATTTTTTTCTAAAACTAGAAAACGACAGTGATGGTCCTGGTGAAAATAGTATATCGTGTGGTAGGAATTAATTAGTATTACGGTAATGTGTTAATATAATATTTTTCTTATTTACTTTACAGAGTTTGTACAATCGTGGTGATAAGATCGGTTTGAGAGTGTAGAGAGGGGGATAAATATACTTCAAGGCTTTTAATCAAGCTAATTAACTTCGAATTTAATCGGTTTAGTGATTAAATTTTTGTCTTATCTTGTCGTCTATACAGAGTGACAAACAAATGATTGTGTTAAAATATGTCAAAGTGCGGATTATGAACGTTCAATTCAAATATGTATGCAAAACTGAAAAAATGCAGGTAAAATGATAAAGACACAGAGAGATTTTTATGAAAGTTCGGAGATTTCAACAACTCCTACTCACCCCTTCTTCCTCCTCAGAATAATAGCACTAGAAGCAATGGCGGAGCCAGAATTTCAAATCTACCCAAGCTAAAAAAAATTTTAACGAAAACCAAAATTATCCATATCAATTAATAAGTAGGGCTGGGATACCGAGTCAAAATACCGACTTTTCGTGATACCGTACCGAAATTTTTTCGATATATTGACATTTTTTTGGTATATCGAAATTTTTTTCGGTATCTATACGGTATCACTATGGATTTTTTCCATACCAAAATTTCAGAATTTTGATATCGGTATCGGTATGAATTTTTTTCATACCAATATTATTGATACGGTATACCGAAAACCCACCCCTATTAATAAGATACTTATTCATTGTTTCCCGCTTTTATTTATGTTTTACTCATTTTTCATTTTTTCCCTCTTTAATTTCCAAATGTTTGGTTATTCTGTTTTCTCTTCTCTTCATTTTTTTTTCCCTTCCGTTCATTTTTTTAAAAAAATATATACAAGGTTCGATTTTCTTAATCTTTAACATGTCCAATTTTTCATTGTTTGGCTATCGAATTTTTAATTTTTTTAACTTTTAATTATATTTAGGAAAAAATGATACGTTAAAAATTTAATATCATCCATATAAAGTGAAATTTTTTATTATAATATGTATTCTTATTTAATGTAGGCATCACTTGATATTCCTAATATTCTCTTGAAGTCATGAACTTCAATAGAGATGCATCTAATACATATTTTTGATTAATTATCTTTATATTTTAAGTTTTAATAATGTTAGTTGAAATAAAAGAAAGAACATTGTATAAAAAAGGGGGGGAAAAAGAAATAAACAACCCAAAAATAGAAAAAGAAAGAATTAAAAAAGGCCAAACGAGGGGGAACCCGAAAAATGGAAATTTTTTTTTAAAAATATAACATTTATATATATATATATATATATATATATATATATATAAATTTTCAGCTGCCCAACCAATGATGCCTAACTCATCCCCGACAACTAAAACCGGTAGTGGGTTTTAGTGATACAAATTTTTTTTTAAAAAAACAACTAAAACCCAGTAGCGAGTTTTAGTGGTCGGGAATGAGTTGGGCAGGAATGGTTGGGCAGCTGAAAATTACTATATATATATATATATATATATATATATATAAAGAAATTTGTGATGTGGGAGTAAAACAATACCGTCCCACATTATGATGAGTGATGGTTCCATTCTCTCGACCGAGTAGGCTGTTTAATTTTTTCAAAACTTTACAATGGGCTCTTTAATTTTTAAATTGGATACTGGGCTAATTTGAAATTAGCACAAAACTAATACACATTTTTTTAAAAAAACATATTGGGCCACCCGGGCTACAGCCCAGGTGGTCCCATATGTAACTCCGTCCTTGACTGGAAAACTTTGAATTTTACAACCAATTTGCAAAACTCCACTCCAAGACTATGACTTATACACAATTGTCTGAAAGAGTGGGTGTCCGGTGAGCCAACTTGTGGCTAAGAGCTTTTATGACTCTATGTATAAATAATTTTTTGTTTAATATAATTTACACTTTTATAATGACATTTACTTTATATTTTATCATATTATTATGTTGTGACATACTATAAGATGTTTAGATGAAGACCTTGAATATACTATAGTGTATGTAAGATGTGGTGGCACATGGGGATGGCTATCATGAAACACATCTTATAGTCACTGTATATTCTAAACAGTTCCTAGTCGATTGAGCCGTCCGTTAATAAGGATAAGGATCGCTCGAGATTGAGACTAGCATTTGCGATGCCGAGTACCACGTTTCATTGGTATGGAACATAGAGATGTTCAAAGCATGCAAATGGATATTCATACGATGAATGATCGAACTACCCTATCCGGACTTTCCAAGTGGTTATCACTTATCGAGTGGATAAAGTCCGCGGTTTTGGTTGTACACCATTAGTCCTTACTACTTGAAACATCATTGAGACTCTATATGCTAGTACTGTACTTTGACTCATTTACCGACTCTATTGGGGTCATCAGGTGTCGGGATTGGGTACAGTTACGACACATATAGGAGTCGATGCTTTGTTGTCAAGGATTCACCACATACTTGCTAGTATGGATATCCTATGCAATCTGAGGAGATATTAGTGTGACGAATCTCTGGCCAGAGTACATGATGTGTTTTATGAAATGGTTTCTTAGTAGCACATGCGATGTCACTATTTGATCTTCAAGATGCATTGCATAGTTATCGAATCTCGAACGACTCTCGATTTACCAATAGTTGTTGATTCGATCGGGATATATGGATGAAGGGACCGTACTGTACGCTAACCAAAATCTATTGGTTCTTGCAGGCACTATCAGTGATACCTAGGGAATCATGGGGCGATGTTGCTAGACGCTCTTACCATGATTCGATGGGTAAGTCGGAAATTGTTGTTCCGAGTCACAAGGAGTTGTGAGCCCACGACTAGCTATATCCCTGAACCATTGAGGATCACACAAGTAATGGATTTCTAATTCCCGTTGAGATAGTTAAATTTAAAGAGTTAAATTTAATGAACAAAGAAGTAGGACTTCTTATATCAGAGTAGAAGAGTAAGATTTCCTAAAATGACATAGGGATGGGCATTTTTGAAAATCACTGAATTCGGATTCAGAAAATTTATCTTGACTTTTAAAAGATGCAGAAATGGTTTCTGTGCACATTGGTGAAATTGGTTTATCAATCTGAGTCACGATGAATTTTATATTAATTTCTGAATATGCAGGCTTTGCTCTTCAGGCTTTAACTTATGACTAATGGGCCCTAAGCTGTTAGCAGCCCACATTATAAATAAGTTATTGCAGTGCAGAAATTAAAAACAAGTATCATAATTTTCGAACACTAGGGTTTTGAGACCTAGAGTGGCCGCCCCCCTCTCTGTGTTTTTCTCTCTGAAATCCAGTCTGTGAATTTCGAATTTGCAGTCTGGTTTAACGGATCAAATTCGTTAATTCTCTTCGTAGAAACTTCTGATAGATTTTCTAGTGCAATCTATCAGAGGGATTCGAATTCTGTTCGTGGACCTGATTGAAGAATTGTTCGTCCATCAGTTCTTGGGATATACAACAAGAGCAGAGTTATCTGTTGGTGTCCATAATCTCGTTTCGAGATTCAAGGTAAAAATTTAATTGTTATTTAATTTTTACACGCACAATTTAATCGTAAAGTTTTGATACCCATGATATGGAATCGTTCCATATAAAATTTTAAAACTTTCGCTGCACCGGGTATCAATTCTGATTGATCTGAACACCGTTTTCCAACAATGGTATCAGAGACAGGTTGCTCAGATCAAGCGATTAAATTAATCGATTGTACAAAAATTTTTAAGCCTTGTTTTTTTTTTGAAACAAAAGGATTTTAAAAAAAAAAATTTAAAATTAATGGGCAAACCCGGGGCAGCAAACGTCGCTGCCCAATCGCTGCCCAGGGCAGCGATCGTCGCTGCCCAAGGCCCGGCCCGACCCCCTTTTGGGGCGCGGGCTGCCCGAGATCGTCCCGGGCGGCCCGGGAAAATTAATTTTTATTTTTAATTAAAATTTTAATATGTTAAAATTCTACTTTTGGTCCTATCGAAAATTGTTTTTGATTGGTCCACGAGGCGTCGGATCGAATTGTTCGAGTCCGAAAATTTTAAAATTGATTTTTAGATAAATTTGAATTTTTGGAAAATTTATAGATTTTATCCGTTAAATCAGATTTTATGAAATTAATTATTTTTGGTACAATTGATGATAAGATATGATCTTATGGAAATATTGAGTAAAATATGATTTTATGTATAAAATTGGATTTTATATGTAAAATATGATTTTATTTGATAAAAAGGTAAAATATGATTTTGTATGTAAAATAAGATTTTATATATGGAATATGATTTTATCCTTTTTAATTTAATTTCCATTGCATGTTATCCAATAATTTAATTTTGAATTAAATATTATTGGATAAGGATGATCGATTACCATGACCAATTTTGTAGGTGTATGTTAGGGAATTTACATTTGTTTTTATTGTTGTTGGATTTATTAATGGGCCTGGTTTATGGCCCAATATGAATTGTCATATGTAATAAAAGTGGGTCTGGTTTATGGCCCGTTCCCACCCCTTAAAATGTATCCCCTACTTGTCATAGTTATTTATTGTAAATACATTATACTTAGTGGGAGATGAAGATTTGAAGACGAAGGTGGGCCCAGCAGACAATAAAGACTGAAGAAATGTAAATTGGAAGCACAATGTAATAGGATTGCATTGCATACTTGCATATCACCTAGGATTGGACTTAGACTCGTGATTGGCAACCACGGGTCGATTAGTAATGAAATCGATCATCCTAAAATATAATATATGATATTATCGTTGTATGCATGTTTAGACTAAATTGTATGAATCCCGCAAGCATACAAATTTTAAATGATAAGACAAATTTTCAAAATTAAAATCCCTCATTTTAAATATGATTTAAAATTGATATCAAGATAAATAAAGGAAATTTAAATATTGTTTAAATGTTCCTACCTTCCATCAACGATCAATGTATGAGATGCTACCCGCGGATACGGTCCGGCTCATATTATTGGGGGGGCCCGTTCGTCGGAAAGCTGTACATTGGATCGACACATGTTGTAAGTTGGATGGAACTCCCATGGGATTGGCTCATATTATTGGGGATCCACATGGCGACCATCCATCACAACTTGATATTGATGGGTCATCTTGACATGTCACAATAAACGGCGTCATATTATTGGGCCCTTATTGGACATGAGGTAAAAACATGGAGGTTGCTTTGGAAGCAATTGGGCTCTACCTTTTGAAAATTACGGTTGGCTGATATTATTCGGGACTATAGTTTGTCAATTGGACTCCATGTTCCCACTAAAGAAAATGTTTCTCGTTTTCACTAGAGGGTAGTGAAATCGTTAAAATAGTGGGAGTGAGATTCATAAAATAAATTTCGCCTATTTTATGTCTTAGTAAATTAATTAAACAATCACTGATTATTGTCTGTTTCTTTTCAGTATTTCATTAAGATGATTCGCGCAATCCACTATTCTCTATTCTCGAACAAAATAAACTGACTGGCGCAAACTATACGGAATGGTTTCGTAAGTTGAAGATTGTCTTGACCTCGGAGAAGATGTTCTACGTGTTAAAAAAATATCCTCCGAAGGAAGCACCAGCTGATATAAGTCCGGAAGAGTTGGCCAAACTTGATAAATGGTGGGACCATGATATCAAGGCCAAATGCTAAATGCAAGCTTCGATGTCTGATGAACTCCAGAGGCGATTTGATGATACCGTGAATGCTGCTGACATTCACGTACAACTCAAAGAACTTTTTGGGGCTCAATCGAGAGCTGAAAGGTTCGCTACTGTAAAAGAGTTAATGACGTGTCGCATGCGTGAAGGGACTTCGGTCCGTGATCATGGGGTACGCGTGATTTGGCTCATTCAGAAGTTGGTA
Organism: Henckelia pumila; assembly: GCF_033568475.1. Taxonomy (NCBI): domain Eukaryota; kingdom Viridiplantae; phylum Streptophyta; class Magnoliopsida; order Lamiales; family Gesneriaceae; genus Henckelia; species Henckelia pumila. The sequence continues at coordinate 130,969,893 of NC_133123.1, read as the reverse complement.
ACGCTTGATTTGGTATTGGAGTATGAACTCAATGTGGACTTATTACTTCTCTCTCTTCCTTCATCGTTTGACGGTTTTGTGGTGAATTTCAATATGAACAAGATAGAGGCCTCCCTTGAAGAGATGGTCAATATGCTTGTAACTTATGAAGCCACTTTAAAGAAGGATAAACCGGTTCTCTTGGTGGGCTCCTCTTCTTCTGCTAAGAAGGGGCCAAGTACAATGGGTAAGAAACGTTCTGCCCCATCCAAGAAAACCGGACCCGAGAAGAAGAACAAGAAAAAGGCTTCAAACATGGAAAAGTCCAAGGATGTTTGCCATCACTGCAAGAAACCCGGTCATTGGAAACGTAACTGCAAGGAATATCTAGAGCAGTTGCGAACTGCGAAGAGTATGTTTTATATTGAAATAAATGTTTCACATAATACAACTTCTTGGGTATTGGATACCGGATGTGGATCTCACATTTGCAATGATTTGCAGGTGATGACAAGAAGTCGCAAGCTTAGAATGGGTGAGACCCAGCTGAGGCTCGGAAAGGGTTCTAGAGTTGAAGCCAAAGTTGTGGGAGACGTTTATTTAATTTTGCAGAACGATTTTAAGTTACTTTTGAGAGATGTTTTATTTGTTCCAGACTTGATTAAAAACATTATTTCTGTTTCTATGCTTGATAGAGATGGTTTTTCTTGCAATTTTGTGAATGAGATTTGCAATATTTACAAGAATGAATGTTTGATTGGAAATGGACAACTTGAAAACGATCTATATAACTTAAAATTAAAAGACGTTCCAATAAATTATGTTGATAAACCGGTAACAACAAACAAAAGGAAAATCGATAGTCAAAACTCGGCAAACCTTTGGCATGCTAGGCTAGGTCATATTTCATCAAGGAGGATGAACAAGCTAGTGGGAGAGGGCATGTTTGATATGTCTGATATTAACTCTCTACCTACTTGTGAGTCCTGCCTGAAAGGAAAAATGACTAAATCTCCTTTCAAAGGAAAACCTGAGCGTAGTCAAAATCTATTGGATTTGATCCATACGGATGTTTGCGGACCATTTAGTATTGGTACAAAATTTGGTCACACCTACTTCATTACCTTTACTGATGATTATTCTAGGTATGGGTACTTATATTTGATGAAATATAAGTCTGAATCATTTGAAAAGTTCAAAGAATTCAAGGCTGAAGTAGAAAACAAACTAGGTAAGAGGATTAAAGCACTTCGATCAGATCGAGGTGGAGAATACTTGAGTACCGAGTTTTTGAGCTATCTAAAAGAGAATGGGATTCTCTCTCAGTGGACTCCTCCTATGACACCTCAGCTTAATGGTGTTTCGGAGCATCGCAGCAATCGAACTTTGTTGGACATGGTTCGATCCATGATGAGCTTCACTGAGCTCCCACCTTCGTTTTGGGGCTATGCTCTTGAAACGGCGGTATTGTTGTTGAACAACGTTCACACTAAAGCAGTGAACAAAACACCATACGAGTTATGGAATGGCAAAGCTCCTAAGTATTCGTACTTGAGGATTTGGGGATGTCCTGCTTACGTGAAGCAGACAGTGGGAGATAAGTTGGATAGTCGATCCACCTTATGTTATTTTGTAGGGTATCCGAAGAATTCAATCGGATATTATTTCTATCATCCTACTGAAACAAAAGTGTTTGTTTCAAGGAATGCCACCTTCTTGGAGAAGGAGTTCTTATTGGATAAGAAAGGCAAGATGATGGAACTCGAAGAAATTCGAGAAGAACCCAAGATACAAAATAATGATCCTACACCTCAGGAACCATTGATTGACACGCCTATTACTAGAAGATCCGAGAGGACTTCTAGGCCTCCTATTAGATATGGTTTTCTTCTTGAAGGGGATCAAAGTGAACCCGACATTGGATGTGATCCAAGAAACTTCAAGGAAGCAATTTCTGATGCAGATTCGAATTTATGGCTTGAAGCTATGCAGTCGGAAATAGATTCGATGCATATAAACCAAGTTTGGACTTTAGTAGATCCTCCCGATGGAATTGTTCCAATAGGGTGTAAATGGATCTATAAGAGAAAACTTGGGCCTGATGGAAAGGTACTGACCTACAAGGCACGATTGGTGGTAAAAGGTTATACTCAAAGACAAGGAGTTGACTATGATGAAACTTTTTCACCAGTCGCAATGTTCAAGTCCATAATTCTTATTGCCATAGCAGCATGGTATGACTATGAGATATGGCAAATGGATGTGAAAACTGCATTTCTTAATGGAAACATTAAGAAAGAAATCTATATGATGCAGCCCGAGGGATTCACATCCATGGGAAGCGAGCATAAGGTATGCAAGCTTCAGAGATCGATCTATGGTCTCAAACAAGCATCAAGAAGTTGGAACCAGAAATTTGAGGAAACAATAAAGGATTTTGGTTTCATCAAGAACCCGGAGGAACCGTGCGTGTACAAAAAAATAGTTAAGGATGCTGTGACATTCTTAGTACTTTATGTTGATGACATCTTACTCATTGGGAATGATGTAGGGATGTTGCAGTCAACAAAGATATGGTTATCAGGTAGATTCTCGATGAAGGATTTGGGTGAGGCGTCCTATATTCTAGGGATACAGATCTATAGAGATAGATCTAAGAGAATGATAGGACTTACTCAAGCTACCTACATCGACACTATATTGAAAAGGTTTTCAATGGATGAGTCCAAGAGAGGACATCTACCTATGTGTCATGGAGTCTCTCTATCCAAGTCTATGTGTCCCAAGACTGACGAAGAGATAGAGAAAATGACACACATACCATATGCATCAGCCATAGGGAGTATCATGTATGGGATGATATCCACCAGACCGGATGTGGAATTTGCTCTGAGTGTCACGAGCAGATATCAAGCCAATCCCGGTCAAATGCATTGGAAAGCCGTGAAGGACATTCTTAAGTACTTACGAAGGACTAAGAATATGTTCATGGTATATGGAGGAAGAGAATTGAGATTGGAAGGCTACACCGACTCTAGCTTCCAAAGTGACGTGGATGACTCGAAGTCAACCTCTGGATTTGTGTTCATGCTCAATGGCGGTGCTGTCTCTTGGAAGAGTTCCAAGCAGGACACCACAGCGGATTCCACCACTGAGGCAGAATACATTGCGGCATCAGCTGCTGCTAAAGAGGCCGTTTGGATGAAGAATTTTGTCCAAAAGTTGGGCGTTATTCCTGAAGCTGTTGGTCCAGTCCCGGTGTACTGTGACAACACGGGTGCCGTTGCTCAGGCAAAGAAACCAAGGTCTCATCAAAGATCCAAACACGTACTGAGGAAATACCACATCATACGGGAGATCGTGGAAAGAGGAGACATCACTGTCGAGAGAGTGGCCTCTGCAGACAATATCGCTGATCCACTTACTAAGCCCTTGCCAGGACCATTATTTGACAAACATCGCGAAGCAATGGGACTACGTAGTATGACTAGTTGGCTTTAGGGCAAGTGGGAGATTGAAAGAGTGGGTGCCCGGTGAGCCAACTTGTGGCTAAGGGCTTTTATGACTCTATGTATAAACAATATTTTGTTTAATATAATTTACACTTTTATAATAACATTTACTTTATCTTTTATCATATTATTATGTTGTGACATACTATAAGATGTTTAGATGAAGACCTTGAATATACTATAGTGTATGTAAGATGTGATGGCACATGGGGATGGCTATCATGAAACACATCTTATAGTCACTGTATATTCTAAACAGTTCCTAGTCGATTGAGCCGTCCGTTAATAAGGATAAGGATCGCTCGAGATTGAGACTAGCATTTGCGATGCCGAGTACCACGTTTCATTGGTATGGAACATAGAGATGTTCAAAGCATGCAAATGGATATTCATACGATGAATGATCGAACTACGCTATCCGGACTTTCCAAGTGGTTATCACTTATCGAGTGGATAAAGTCCGCGGTTTTGGTTGTACACCATTAGTCCTTACTACTTGAAACATCATTGAGACTCTATATGCTAGTACTGTACTTTGACTCGTTTACCGACTCTATTGGGGTCATCAGGTATCGGAATTGGGTATAGTTATGACACATATAGGAGTCGATGTTTTGTTGTCAAGGATTCACCACATACTTGCTAGTGTGGATATCCTATGCAATCTGAGGAGATATTAGTGTGACGAATCTCTGGCCAGAGTACATGATGTGTTTTAAGAAATGGTTTCTTAGTAGCACATGCGATGTCACTATTTGATCTTCAAGATGCATTGCATAGTTATCGAATCTCGAACGACTCTCGATTTACCAATAGTTGTTGATTCGATCGGGATATATGGATGAAGGGACCGTACTGTACGCTAACCAAAATCTATTGGTTCTTGCAGGCACTATCAGTGATACCTAGGGAATCATGGGGCGATGTTGCTAGACGTTCTTACCATGATTCGATGGGTAAGTCGGAAATTGTTGTTCCGAGTCACAAGGAGTTGTGAGCCCACGACTAGCTATATCCCTGAACCATTGAGGGTCACACAAGTAATGGATTTCTAATTCCCGTTGAGATAGTTAAATTTAAAGAGTTAAATTTAATGAACAAAGAAGTAGGACTTCTTATATCAGAGTAGAAGAGTAAGATTTCCTAAAATGACATAGGGATGGGCATTTTTGGAAATCACTGAATTCGGATTCAGAAAATTTATCTTGACTTTTAAAAGATGCAGAAATGGTTTCTGTGCACATTGGTGAAATTGGTTTATCAATCTGAGTCACGATGAATTTTATATTAATTTTTGAATATGCAGGCTTTGCTTGTCAGGCTTTAACTTATGACTAATGGGCCCTAAGCTGTTAGCAGCCCACATTATAAATAAGTTATTGCAATGCAGAAATTAAAAACAAGTCTCATAATTTTCGAACACTAGGGTTTTGAGACCTAGAGTGGCCGCCCCCCTCTCTGTGTTTTTCTCTCTGAAATCCAGTCTGTGAATTTCGAATTTGCAGTCTGGTTTAACGGATCAAATTCGTTAATTCTCTTCGTAGAAACTTCTGATAGATTTTCTAGTGCAATCTATCAGAGGGATTCGAATTCTGTTCGTGGACCTGATTGAAGAATTGTTCGTCCATCAGTTCCTGGGATATACAACAAGAGCAGAGTTATCTGTTGGTGTCCATAATCTCGTTTCGAGATTCAAGGTAAAAATTTAATTGTTATTTAATTTTTACACGCACAATTTAATCGTAAAGTTTTGATACCCATGATATGGAATCGTTCCATATAAAATTTTAAAACTTCCGCTGCATCGGGTATCAATTCTGATTGATCTGAACACCGTTTTCCAACATTGTCTATCTTAGAACTCCTAGTTACAATTCAGTGACAGTCCTAGACTGATAAGACCATGATAAAGTATTACAACTCGACCTGACTTGCACAATATGATCCTTGATCGATCAAAATAATAACTGTAAGTGTGTGCTTCGAGATTTTTGATCAGTTTAGCTTGTAGGACTTTGAATGCAAGGATGATTGAATAAGCGTGCGAACAAGAGAATCCTTCAACTGATCAAAAATGCCTATTTATAGGCTTAAATTCCAACGGTAATAATTTTGAATTGTATTAGATAACATTTGAATTATTTCTGTTGCTTTGTTCTTTTTTGCCAACATTCTCTGCACCCAACATTCTCTGAGATTGCGGCGTTCTGTTGCAGTGGTGTCAGTGTACGAAAGATCTTATCCATTCCGAGACATGATAGTAAACTGATGTAATTTGATCGATCAGTTTTCTTCCTAAACGCTTGCAATTAGATTGGCCCTTCTTCAATTTAGAGTACTTTGTAATTTGATCAGTTTAGTGCTTTCGATATCAGTTTAGCACTTTCTTTCTTTGCGTTGTCAGTTTAGCGCTTTCTTCGCGATGTCAGTTCATCGCTTTCTTTCTTCACGATGCTAGTAGTGCTTTCGTTTTTTATGATATCAATTTAGCGCTTTCTTCTAAAATCAGTTTAGCATGGATTTGCGAACACCAAAACTTAAAGTTTCCAACAATTTCTCCCTTTTTTGCTGTTTGACAAAACTAAGATTTATCGCCCTTGTCATCAGTTTAGATTGTTCTTATATTTGTCATTATGAACTGATTTCATTTAAACAAGATAAATTGGGCTGAACTGATAAACGAGATAAACTGAACTGATTTCCCCCTTTTTGACAAACACAACGAAGAAGTCATTATCAAAGTACTGATAGCTTCAACAGAATAGATCATCAAATAAGTGTAGATAAAATCATTAATGATAAAAAATCTATCTTTGACTCGAATATCTTCGTTGAGTGTTGTGACTTCGACTGGCGGAATGATGTTGACTGGACTGAACCTAATAGTCCATTGGTGGTTGAGTGGGGTACGGATGCGCTTGAGAGTATAAAATTTGACGTGAGAGTTCAGTCAAAGATTCAATCTATCTGGCCATGCCATGAGAATTAGTGGTCACTGACGTCTGGAGGGACTGGATATCTGCAGATAAAGAGTCCACTTTGTTTGCCAAAGATTCATGAGAATGTTGTAGCTGAGACAGAGAGGAATCAATTTTGCGAAAATTTTGCAAGAACTCAGTCAATAACACAAAATTTTGGTGAAGCTTGGCCATTTCGTTGGCCATGGAGTTTCTAAGAAGAATGATGTGATCTCCAGACTTGTGGTGATTGACTTTGATTTCTTGAAGATCTTTGGTAAAGGTTATCAAAGAGTCTTCCATTTCAAAGAGTTTATTGTTCAAATCATCATCCAACTCTTGATCAGCCATTCTAACGACTTAAAGAAGACGACAATTTCTTCTTTCTTCCAAGCCGATAGCCCAAACACAAGAATCCCATTTTTCCACCGGTTGGTCCAGTCACACTTATGGCCCATTTGTGAGCCTTTTTTTCCTCGGCCCAATTCTCACTTTCTTGGCCCAAAACTTGTCTGGTTCAACTCTAGTGTGATTAGTCGAACTTTGGTGCGCAAGGGCCCAAACTGGTAGGAACATAACATAGTAGTATGTATGGTTTTAAATTTATTTAGGGATACGAATTAATCGAATTGAGTTGAATATCAGGAAAAAAATTAAGATTTGTATTTGAGCTTGATTTAAAGTTCGAATAGTTAAATATTTTTTCTTTGCACGAATTAATTTTTCAGTTCGAGTTCCACAAATTTTTTTTGAACGTATTTGTTATATATTTGAATTATTTTATTTTAACTAGTTTGAGACTTGATTTGAATCAATATCAAATTTCGAATAATTGAACTCAAGAATATATATATATATATATACACTATGAAAAATTTATATCATAAACAAAAATATTTAAAATCATAAATAATTGAAAAACATTTAACTTGGCTCATGGTTTTGAAGCAATCGATGCTTTGATACTGCCAAATTGATGCGTGATTTAACTGAGAATGCATAGTAGTGCAATACTGAATTTTTATTTTTATTTTATTTATAAAAAAAATGGCTTGTGTAATGGGTCAAGAGTGTGCAGCGGGCTTCAATTGTTTTGCCTACATAAGCTCCGCCCATGGTAATATCTTAAATATCTTTACAAAATTTAAATCATCATGAATGTCAAATGATATAATTGAAAATTTTCATTGATATTATACTTAGCATATTTTCATCATATGAGTGGAGATGGATGTCTAATCCAACTCACATAGTGCCAATGAAATTTGAATGACTAAAAAACGATATAAACATAATATAAATAAAAAAAAGTATGTTTCAACTTGTATCTCACTTTCATCAAGTGCATCAAATACTATAACGCAGTGTTTGGTTCAATTGATAGGATTATTGAGTGATTATTAGATGAATGATAAAAGACATGATAAATAAGGATTGGTAATTTGTGTTGAAAATAGTATTGTGTTTGGTTTGATTTTTAGGAATAAGATTAAATAATGGTTTAAAATTTTTTGCCAAAAATATCATTTATATTTTATTGGATGAGTGATTTTTAGATTAGAGGGAAATGGTAATTATGAAATTTATATGTAAGATAAAAACAAGGATAAAAAATACCAGGGTGAGGGGAGGATTTAGTTAACCTACAATAAAACAACTTTATCCTTTTTATGTTAGATTAGCTTGTTTTAATAAAAATCCTACCAAACAATGTATTAAATCAAAAATCACACACAAACCTACCTAATCTCTTGTATCAAACACTGCGTAATAGTATTAATAGATAAGAACGAGAAAAATCTCACTTATGATTTTAAATTGTTTATAATATTTGTGTTATACGAAATGTAATTCCGATGAAGTTAATACAACATTATATATAATATATTTTTCTTATAAATTGTACTTATAAAAATCATACAATTTAATTTCTGAAATTAATTATTTATGTTGTCAAATTTATGTATTGGTATACTATCTTTGTGTTTTTTACAATTTTAGTCATTTCTTGACGCAACTTTAATATATGATATTTGATTATTAATTGTTTAAGATGACTAGGGCTGAGATACCGAACCAAAATACCGATTTTTTGGGATACCGTACCGAAATTTTTTCGATATATAGATATTTATTTGGTATATCGTTTTTTTTATATCTATACGGTATGAGTATGAATTTTTTCAATACAAAAATTTTGAAATTTTGATATCGGTACCAGTACGATTATTTTTCATATCAATATTTTTTATACGATATACCGAAAACCCACCCTTAGATCTGGTACTAATATATGATTTTTGAGTACTCAAACTGTCAAACATATATGCAAATATTGATATTAATGACATATTTTTCTTTTTTAAATGAAAATCGATGCAAAATATTAAAAATATGTTACATACTAATCTCGTAAAAGAAACAAATATAAAGGCCAAAAACGGTAGTTTTCTTTGAAATAAAAGGATGGATTATACATTCTCGGGAGACTTTCATTTAGCCCAAGATTTTTACCCCAACATATTCGCTGAATTAACATTATTTATGTAAATAAATAACAGCATTTATAATCCTGTAGTGCTAAACCTTTTTATTATATTCATTAATTAATTATGAAACAAATTTTCAGTACTCCAGATTAGTATATCAGTGATCAGATATTTAAAAAAGGGATAACTGTATAAACCACTACTGTTAAATCACTAGATTGCTGAAAACTCTTTGTAATTGTTAGCTCCTTGTATTTTTAAATTTTGAACACAAACACCCCTGAAAACACGTACGAACTAGAGATGTCAATTTGTGTTAGATCCGTCAGGTTGGCCCGCCCTGCTATATAAAAAAGGTGGGTTGGGTTGTCAATTTTTCAACCCGCCTAAAAAATGAGTCGGCCCGCACCGCCCCGCCTAATGGTGGGTTGTGGTGGGTTGCGAGTTGGCCCGCCAAAACCCACCAATTTACACGTAAGCCCGCAGGGTTGGCCCGTCCTGTCACTTAAAATAGATGGGTTGGGTTGGAGTTATCCCTACCCGCCTTAAAGGTGGGCCGGCCCACCCCGCCCCGCCTAATGGTGGGTTGCGACGGGTTGTGGGCTGGCCCACCCCGCCAACCCATTTTGACATCTAGTACGAACAAGGGGTGAATGTCGAAATTTGAAAACAAGGGGACGTATGCGCTCAAGATTTAAAAACACAAGGAGTTAATAGATCATAGGAGATTTTTAACAACCTCGGGATTTCACAAGAGTAGTATATGCATGCAATTAACCTTTTAAAAAATAAAAAGGAGAAATTGAATCAAATATTATTAAATTCAGTGAAAATAATTTGGATTAAAGCTTTATTAAATGTAGGACTATAAAATGAATCTAAAATGTCATTATTTGTTTTCTAATGGAATCAAAGTCTAGACATAGTGTCTTGTTGTTTCAAATGAACCATATTCAAATTATTCAAAAAAAAAAAAAAAAACGGTGTTTGCCACGGTTCTAGCATGACAAAAACCGTGGCAAAATTGAATTTGCCATGGTTTTGCCATGGTTTCCGGAAAAAGCATCGTGGCAAACGTGGCAATACATTGTCACGCTTTTGTTTAACCGTGGCAAATTTTGCCACGGTTTTACTTAAACCGTGGAAAAATTTGTCACGGTTAGGATTAATCGTGACAACTTTTGCCACGGTTTAATCCTAACCGTGACAAATTTTTCCACGGTTTAAGTAAAACCGTGGCAAAATTTGCCACGGTTAATCCTAAACATGGAAATATTTTAATGTTTTATATTAAAAATGTTTATTTATATATATTATTAATCAATAATAAATATTTAATATTGGTAACGGCAACGGCGGCGATGAACAGCGGTGGCAGGGCTACCTCACAAACACAAAAAAATCCCATTTAATTGATAAATCACTAACACAAATTAATACATAAACAAATTTAAAAAATAAACCGACTCACCAGAAGCAACGACAGCGGTGTCTTGACGGCAGGTGGCGGCGGCGGCGGCGGGTAGACGGAGTTCACGTGAAATTGGCAACGAAAAAATGAAAAAAACTACAAGAAAATGAAGCCTACAACACGAAGATTTCAAATATCATATTATTTGAAGGATAAATTGATGGAAAGAGGCGGGGAGTGACGACGGCGTGTAGGGTTTTGACAGAAATGAAGGGAGGAAGAAGAAGAGGAAGAAGAAAAGGTGTAAGGCCCGAAAATAGTCAATTAGTAATTATGGAATTTGAGAATTAAACTCCATATTATGGGCTAACATTGATTTGAGGAGTTATGAAAATGATAGATTTAATTTACGAGCTGAAAATATTTAATTTGAGAATATGTGGATTTTGAGAATTAAATTCCGAGAATTCTTAAATTAAAAGAATAAATATTCGATTTGAATATTTATGAAATTTAAGATTTAATTCCATGTTTCGGAAATTAAAGAAGATGAATTTTGAAGATTTAACCTGATCAGGGAGTGATTTGTAATTATCGACGTTGAAGGGCTAAATTGCAAATAGCCAGGATTATTTAATTAATCCGAATTTAATTTACTTTTAATCCGAGTATATTTAATTTGGGAATATTTAAAGTTTTGATTTAAATTCTAATATTCTTAAATTATGTAGGATTGAAATTGAATTAAAACGAAGGCCGAGGACTGAATTGCAATTTATGAAGTTTTAGGGACTAAATTGCAATTTACTCAATACATATCCGATTTTAAGTCTTAAATTCAGGAGTGAAACGTGTAGGCTGCATATGAAATTCAAAAGTTGAACAGTGGAAGCCGAGAACCCTTCTCGTTTTTCATTTTGGTTGATTTTTCGATTTTCAAAATGCCGTAACTTTTGATCCGTTTGTCCGATTTCGATTCCGAAAGATGTTCTGGAATCCTTGAGACGAGTACTTCGATTTGATGTAAGTTTCTGAGTACTTTAAGTATGTTTTGTAGAACGAAATTGGCAGAGATCAGTACATGAGCATATGATCTTGTTCTTGACGTGTTGTTTAGTTTATATTCGAAACCGGATTGAAGATTTAGTTTTGAATGAATCGTATGGATTCTCCAGCATGTATTCTCGAAATTTTAGCTGCTGGCATGTGGTTATTTGTCTGGTTTATGATCACATATGTTGAGATGAGATTGAATTCGAATACGATATTTCGTCGGTTACCGATTTTCAGTCGTTATGCCGTCGATTGATGTTTTGAGACAAGTTTGATAGATGATTGTCGAGATAAGATGTTATTTGATATGTTTAGCTACTGTTTTGAAGATTCAAACGATGTAGTATTGATTTGAAAAGCTGTATGAATTGAATTGAAATTAGAAATGAATTCGATACCGTAACGATTCCCGATTGTCAATCGCTACGATGATTGGTTATGTTTTGAAACCATATGGATAGTCTACGATTGAGCTAATGAACTTGGGATTGTATACTGATTTTGTTAGATGCAATCTGTATATTTCAGACATGATACGAGCTCAAGCAACTCAAGAAGTCGAATAGTGAACCGAGGAAGTTCGCTTGAAATTTGAAATGGTTTGATTGAAGATGTGCTGATGATTTCGACTCGATTCTAAAAGGATTGAATTGAACGAAGATGGATGTACATGTTTGAGGTTGAAGAATTCAGAACGGACAATATACGAAGGTAAAAGTGGACTACGATTTGATTGGGATTACAACTCGAGATGGTTTGTATCGAGTTCCCTTAAATCACATACTTGTTTTCTTAATTGCTCTTATGTGTTTTCCTTTGAGTTATTAAATAAGTTTTTGATGTTATGAATGCTTTGATAATGATATATGTTGCATTCATCTTGAAGACTTATTCCTTGATTTTGAAATGAACGGAAACGTTCGAATAGACGATTTGAAGGATTGTATATGTATGGCCTGGGTGGTTGATTTAGCCTAGCGTCTGATTTGCATATATGATTGTTTCAAAGTCTATAGAAGAAAGATAAGTAACCCCACCTCGAGCGGGAGAGTCGGTGGATTAGTTATGATATCTACTTCTCGGGATCCCAACCGACGAATGATGAAATGAACCTTATTTTGAAAACATGCATTGTATTTACTGTTATATCATGATCTTGATATATGTTTGATATGCATGTTTAGTTGCTTTTACTGGGAAATATATTTCTCACCGGAGTTATCCGGCTATTGTTTTGTTGTATGTGTCATTGCAATAGGGGGATTGGAACAGGGCAAAAGCAATCATGAAGAACAAGGATTGAAGAGATATAGTGTGAGGATCCGAGTTAGGAGTTGTTTGAACTGTCATGAAGTTTATTGAGTCGTAAACATGATCATTTTAGAAGTTACTTGTATCAAGACTTGTTAAGGATGATCTAAAGGTCTTGTTATTATATTTGAAATTTGAGTAATGTTTCAAATATTTGACTCCAACATGTTGTATCTTGAACTAGTTTTTATATGACAAGATTATTGCATGTTTATGAGATTTTGATTATGTTGTAAAGCCTTGGAATGGTTTATTCCTAACAATTATAGCATGTTAGAATGCATGTTAGATGTTATGATTGATTAAACCATGTCTAGACTTTTGTAGGAGATGATCTTGAATCAATTGTAGGCTTGATTTCATTTTTGACAGCAGCTGAGCCAACATTTTGTTTCGAGTGCAGTGGCCGGCGCACGGGCGAGCTCCTGCTCGCGCGCGCGCGAGCCAACCCTTTGAGTTTCGGGTTTGGGTGCCGGCGCGCGCGCGAGAGGACAGGCCGCGCGTGCGCAGGGCAATCCATTTGAAAAAAAAAAAAAAAAATTTTTTATTCTTTTGTTTAGACTTTGATTATTGTCTAGCATTGTTGATTAATTGTTTAGACTTTGATTATTGTCTAACAGTGTTGATTAATGAGAGATTAGAACTCGGGTCATCACAAAAGGGAGATCGGGGGAAGAGATTATAAAATCTTTTGCAACGGTTTGCCTAAAACCGTGACAATGTTTTCACAATTATACTAAAACCGTGGCAATATTGCTACGGTTTGACAAATCGTGACAAAATATAATTTAATTTATTATATTAAATAATTTAACGAATTATTTAATTTTGCCACTGTTAATTCTAACCGTGGCAATATTGCCACGGTTGTATATTGCAACGGTTTTTGGAAAACCGTGGCTAATTTAATTAATTAATTATTAAATCTGATGTAATTTTAATTTTGTTTTTTTAAAAGGAGATGTAATTTTATTACAGACACAAAATACGATATTTTACGGGACATATATCATAAACTAAATTTAAATATAATTAAATTACAGTTAAAATTTAACAATTATTTAATTTTGCCACGGCTACTTTTAACTGTGGAAATATTGCTTCGGCAATAACCGTAGCAATATTGCCACGGTTTACGTTAAACCGTTGCAAATTTAATTAATTATTTTTATTATTAAATCTGATGTAATTTTATTGTAGACACAAAATTACGGTATTTTACGGGACATATGTAATAGATATATCATAAACTAAATTTACATATAATTAATTTACAGCTAAAATATAAAGAATTAATTTATTTTGTCACGGTTAAAATTAATTTTAACCGTGGCAATATTGCTACGTTTTATTTGCCACGATTATAACCCGTGGAAATTTGCGACGGTTCTTAAAAATCGTGGCAATAATTTTGCCACGGTTTTAGTAAAACCGTGGCAAAATTGTCATGGTTAATAAACACCGTGGCAAATTGTCACGGTCAACATTTGCCACGGTTTAAAACAAACCGTGACAAACGCCGTTTTTTTTATAGTGGATTTATATCTCAACACATATGTATAACTAAATTAATTAATGTTAGAGAGCTGATGTGGCAACTCATTGAGTTATTAGATCAACTAGTTAGGATAATACTTTTAAGTTAGATTGAACTCACACATAATAACCAAATAAAAGCGCAAAAATCACGTTCATTTCTTGTGGAAACAATAACAACTAATCGCGAGTGTTGCAAACAATAACTTGGATAATATTAATCGTCGATCGTGCTGACTTGTTCTCTAGAGAAAAGGGGAATCAGCTTTATAATCACACTCAGAATGAAGCCTATCAGCTGCAAAATTAATGTTCCACTGTTAGAATATATACACACACACATATATATATATATATAGTTTTGATCACATGAGCAACCACCATGAGCAACTATGTGAGCAGCTACGTGAGCAACAACTGACGTGACAATCACTCATTGGATGTACGAGGTGCCACGTTAGCTGTTGCTCACGTAGTTGCCCATGTGATCGAAACTTAAATGTAATTAATTATATTTATCAAAATTTCCGAAATTATGAAGTGTTCTTACATAACACAATCCAATGCATAACATACAGAACCCAGGGAAATGGAATGGAGCTTTGTCAGATAGAAATAAATCTGGGGTGAAAAAGATAAAGCAAAGATATTTTTAAATAAGCTCTGTATAATACTAGGAAATTAATAAGACGATATATTAAACGGAATAAAGTGTGAAATTAAGTTACCTATCAAAGGGCTAAAAATTAGTGGAGAAATGGTGTTGGCCAAAGATGTTATGCCCATGATGCACCCCTGGGCAATCCCCTATATATTAATTATGGGTTATTTAAATAAATATAATAAATTTAAATTTTTTTAAAACAAATATAACAAATTTTAAAATTTTAAAAAAATATAATAATATGGGGTTTGAGACCCCTCTTTATTGAGGAGTTGGGGTTTGAGACCCCGACTCCTCATTTGTTATTTTCGAGGAGTCGGGGTTTGAAACCCCAACTCTTCATTGTATATACATTTATATTTTATTTATATATATATATATATATATATATATATATATATATATTCAATTTTACCATTATTATTTTTTGGTTTTATATTTGCATTTATAGTTGTTCTACATGTTTGGAAAAAGTTTGTAATATAATCGAACTTTTATAAAAGGAATAATAGTCAAAATAGTCTTGTAAGTTTTTGTTTTGTGATTTGGTCATGTAAATATTCAATTTTGGATTTTGGCCTTGTAAGTTAAGTTATGTTTTGGTATTTAGTCATTTTTCATTTAAACAATATTTTTATAACCAGGTCAGTGATCGAACCGGTCTAACTTAAAAAATGATCCAATCGGTCAAATTTTTTTTTTACCGCACAGTCGGACCAAAAAACCGTTTATATAATTTAATATAGGGGAAATTGCATATATCACCCTTGTGAAATCTCATGTTAGTTAATAACCCCCTGTGAAAATTTTTTAAGCTAATAACCCCCTGTGATTCTAGATTTGTAGCATACACACCATTTTCAGCTAAAAAATGACGAAAATACCCCTACATAAAATAAATGATAAATTAAATAGTTCATAAAAGTCAAGAGCATTTTCGTCATTTTTTAGCCAGAAGAGGTGTGTATGCTACAAATCTAGAATCACAGGGGGTTATTAGCTTACAAATTTTTCACAGGAGGTTATTAGCTAACACGGAATTTCACAAGGGTGATATATGCAATTTACCCCTTTAATATAATTAATAATATATTTTAAATTATAAAATCCTAAAAAATTTATATAAATAGAAAAAAATGTATTTATCGTCGTTTGAAAGATAAATAACTATATAAATATATTCAAAATATTAGTTATAATTATATATTTTTTATAAAATAAATTAATTAAAAACTCTAAAATTAATAAAATAATATTTGTAACGAAGAAAAAATTTCAAATAACCATGTATATATAATAAAATATTAAATTAAGGTTTTAAAATAAAAAAACTATTTTTTTAAAAAAATCAAAAATCAATTTTTTGGTTCTTAGTCGATTCTTGACCGATTCTGGTCGGTTGAACGATTAAAACGGTTTTTTGGAGTGTTTTAGACTTGACCGGTGATCGATTCCTGGTCAAACCAATTGAACCGATCAGTCCAATCTGATTTTGAAAACATGACATTCAAGTATTGACGCCACAACAGATACATCATCATTTTTCAATGCCGTGAAAATTTTTTAGTTCGCACGTCATCATTTTCTGATTTCACGTCTATAATCAATGAAAAAAGACTAAAAACTAAAATATAACTTAACTTATAGGACCAATATCCAAAATTAAATACTTAAATGACCAAAACACAAAATGAGTAAATATACAGAAACATTTTGACTATATTCTCTTTATAAAATAACTAGCATAATCGCACATACACGTTGTATGTGTATAAAATCATATAATATATTTAATATTATATGTTATGTATAAATATTCTTTTTTCGATAATATTTAAATTTATTTTTTTATTTATAAAATAACAAAAAAAATAAATTTAAAATTTATTTATCAATTTATCTTATCTATAGTGCTTATTTGAGAAAAATATAAAAATTTAAAATATCAAAATTTTAGAAAAAAACTAATAAACATAAAAATTTAATATTTATAACACATAAGATCAATCTCGGTAAATGAAAATATGGCGTCTACGGGGAAATTATTTATATATAATAATAATCATAATAATAATAATAATAATAATAATAATAATAATAATAATAATAATAATAATAATAATAATAATAATAATAATAATAATTTAGAGAAGTTTTAATTAACCGTTGAATTAATAAATTATTATTTTAAAGAATATATTTTGTTACTCCTGGAATTTCTAGATAGACATTTGTTTAATTTTTTTTTAATTTATTAATTACATGTTTGAAAAGTGACGAGTATGGTTAATAGTATTTTTTAAAAAAACGAAAGTTAGTAATATTTTAGATGTTTGAAATTTTACAATAATGTAGAACTTCTATAAATTAATAATATTTTAATCAATGATATTCAATTTTAGAAAGATATCAATTAACCGATAAATTAATAATTTATTATTTTAAAAATTATTTTTTGATTGAATGCACGTGGTTTTGGTTATATATGTTTATTTTCAAAGATTTTTATAAGAGTTTTTTTTAAAAAAAATTATAATCTTATTAATTTATTAAAACTATTAATTTAACATATCAATCCAAGTCGAGATTGAAAAAATTTCTCTTTTATAAAAAAATATTAATTTATCAAAAATTAAATTTATGAAATTTTATTTTATCGTTTTATTTCATTCTAAATTTTATAATAGGAAAAACATATATGCATATAAAACCTTAAAAATACTTTTTATAATTATTAATTATGAAAATAATAATTTTTTCAATCTCTATTTAGAAGACTCTTATATAAATCTATGAAAATTAATAAAACACAATTTTCTTATATAATTAATCTCTATATTCATTTTGAATCAACAATACTCTATAAATAATAATTTATTAATTTATCAATTAATTAATGCATTTTTAAATTAGTAAAATATCATCGTCGTTATATTATTAATTTATAAAAGTTCAACTGTATTATAAAAATTTTAAACAACTAAATTTTTTTTAATCATAATAATCGTTTTTTTAACATGCAAAAACAATTAAATATGTAAATATAAAACTAAAAAAAATACTAATGAAAAGAATTAATATTACACACACACGTACACACACACACACACACACACACACATATATATATATATATATATATATATATATATATATATATATATATATATATATATTATATATATATATATAAAATATAGGCTATGAGGAGTAGGAGTTTCAAACTTCGACTCCTCGAAAATAACAAATGAGGAGTCGCCGTCGGGGTCTCAAACCCCAACTTTTCAAGGAAGTGGGTTTCAAACCCGACGTTATTATATTTTTTAAAAGTTTTAAAATTTGTTATATTTGTTTAAATTTTTTTAAAATTTATTATATTTATTTAAAAATCTGGTTTGAAACCCACTTCCTTGAAGAGTTGAGGTTTGAGACCCCGACTCCTCATTTGTTATTTTCGAGGAGTCGAAGTTTGAAACCCCTACTCCTCATAGCCTATATTATATATATATATATATATATATATGTGTGTGTGTGTGTGTGTGTGTGTGTGTGTATGTGTACGTGTGTGTGTAATATTAATTCTTTTCATTAGTATTTTTTTTAGTTTTATATTTACAGATTTAATTGTTTTTGCATGTTAAAAAAAGGGCAACTTGTAGATAACTCCCTAAATCAAACATAACTTTCAATTTACTCCCTATATTTGTCTTTCCGAAAATGCCCTTGTCGTTATTTTAATCATTATTATTTCTTGAATTATCAAATGTGGAATCGGATTCAAAATCTGATTCACTTGATTCATCAAGATAATAAATATTTTCATCGTCGGATGAAAATTCAATTGTTTCTACGGGATAGAATCCAGTAGTATATATTTCTTCAAGAAGTTTAATTTTATTTTTCTTTTCATTTCGTTTTAGACATTCATTCGCATAATGTCCTTCTTCGTTGCACAACCAACATGTGCAATTTTTTCCTTTACCCTTTGGGCAAAGTGGTTTTTTGTTATCAAACTTTTTATAAAATTTTCTTTTATAAGGTTTTTTGAAGAAATTCTTTTTAAATTTCTTTTTCTTATAGGGAATAAATTTCTTATTAAAAGATTTATAAGGTTTATTAAATTTATTCTGTTTCTGTCGTTTTAAATATTTGTGTGACATGTTTGTTTTGCAACCGTATTCTTTTACTGTGAATTCCATTTTGTCACAACAAAGTGTATTTTTTTGTTTGTAGGATTTAGAGATTCTTTTATTTAGTGTTACTTCATGACATTTCTTTGTTATTATGTCTTTGATGAATTTAATAGCTCCTCCTAAAGTTTTAACATAAGGACTAGTTAAGAATTCATCTTTACTGTGTATAGGTATATTAGATATCTTATTAAAGATACTTAGTTTATAATGTTTCTTTTTATCAGCATCTATTAATTGATAATATTTTGTTTCATAATCACAAATAAATTCTTCAAAGTAACATAAATTGCATAATTTAATATTATCTAATATAAAGATTGCTCTATTTTGTTCTATATTCTTAGCTACCAAATTAGCATCATTATTAGAAACTCCTAAAAATTCTTGGTACAAGGCATCAACAAATAGTTCGAAATATCGATGTCCTGTCATTCCTTGTGGTAGATTAATAATTACTAGGTTTTCAGCCCAAGTTCTTACTGCTCCTACCAGTGTCATTTTTATCATCCCATGAGTTAAAACTTGAATATTCTCACTTTTGTCTAATAATGGTGTTAATTGAATTTGTACTGATAGTTCATTTGCCCAATGATCTATCTTTGATTTTCTTTCTTTGGCTGTTGAACAACCTAAATCTAAGATATTCTATTTCATAAATCCTGATGTTTTTGATTCTCTAAGAATATCTCTATCATCTTTATAAGATCCAGAGTATTGGTCTCTGTTATATTTAAATTCTTCATCATCTCTTCCACCACTACCTTCTACATTCGTTCGTAGATTTAATCGTGGTCTAGAATCATCTTCAGATTCTGATTCTGAATTATCTATATCTCTGTATTATTCTGAGTCCTGATGTGAATGATATAATTCTTCTGTATTTACTCCTATTTGTTCAAAATCAGATGAGTCGGTTTCACTAAACATCTCCATACTTATGTTTGCCATAACTAAAGGGATTTCTATACCATGATTCAATTTTGAATGGTGGTTCTTCTTCCATTTTTCTTTTCCCTTTATCTATTGGAAGAACTTCCTTAAGATAGTTTAATATTTCATTACTATGTCTTTCTTGTTCAATTATTAATCTAGTCGTTGCTAAATCAATATATTTTTTGAAATTCTTCTCTAATTCTTGTATTGATAGATTGATCTTATTAATATTATTTTCTAAATCTCCTAGATCTTTTTCTAATTTTATTAAGGACGTCATTGCGATGAGGTTGACTCATTAACAATAGCTTGTTTAATTTTAAGAATATTTTGATTCATGGTTCCAATCTTATCAAGAACATCTTCATCATTTCTAGCAAATGATAATGATCTTCTTAGTACAGACTGTTTTGTGATTTGGAGGTCATCTGAACTTCATCTTTTATAGGGATTTATTTCTTCAATAAATGCTTTTCGAGGGTGTTCAATTCTTGTAATATTTTCAAACATTCTTTCAACAGAAATAGTTGGTTTTGTTGAAATTATTCATGTTTGAGAATTATTACTTATTGCTAAACCGACAACATAGTTTATATTGATCGGATGGTTTTCTGTTAACATAAGATTATTTCCAGAAAAGTAATAATCTAATGTTAAAACGTCATTTATATTTTTATCAAAAAGAGATATATTGTATTGTGGATAAATACAAAATTTCATCTTTTTGTAACATAAATTTCCTTCAATTTTTCCAAGGATAGAATCCTCGAAATTACGTATTCTTTTGTCACGAACTGTTATTTCAATTGGTGTATCTATTCCTTCTCGGTAGTGAGCTGATATTATTATTTCAATTCCTCCGATATGAACATATTTCAGTTCAGATCGTTCTTTTTCACTGGCTTTTGCCATGATGGTATTAATATCTTGAGTTGTTAATAACTTCAGAGTATTAGACCTTGATTTGTTATTTATTTTACAAGATCGTTCTTTTGTCGAATAATAAATTACATTTTTCTGGGATTAATAAAATTTGAAATCTTACTTAGTATTCCTGGTTGGTCTATTAGATTTGTTTTTGAATAAGAAAACCCTGTTTTCTGTATTTCAGCAAACTTACTTTGATTGAATATAATATTCAAATTATACTCTTGGTTTTCTTCAGATTCTTCAGATTCATCGACCAGGTTGTTTTGATTTGGAATTGTTACTTCTGTCATTTTAACAAATGATAGAGCTTCTTAATTTTCTTAAGGCTATTAAAAGCCTTTTTGTTGAATCTATCTGTTCTAATAAATTCTGAAAATCTTCGAAACTATCAATTGAAGATTGACAATTTTTAAGATGTTTCAAATTGTTTTCACAATTTTCTATATCAAAATTTATATTTTGAGAATATAAATTAAAGATATTCATTTTTGTATTTTCATACATTTTCCATTTAGTAAAAATTTTTACTTTTATTATTTTGTTTTTGTTGATCGGATTTCGATAACAAAGTTTGTTCTTATTCATAACATATTGTTATGTCTTCAATTTCATCGTTTTCAGAAATTTGAATTATCATTTTCCAGTTGCTTGAAAAATGTTTTTTTTTATGATTTTTGAAATAAAAGGTTTGGAGATCTTTTATTTTATTCCATAATTAATCTATTTGACGTAAATCTTTTAGTAAGATTATTTTATCAAATAAATTTTTAATCTCAATATCTAAAGTTAATCCAGGCATTAATAATCTGCTTTATTTAAGCTCTGATACCAGGTTGCGGAATTCTTCAAATTCTTATGAATTTTCTTATTCATGGATTTACAGATCTGATTCATGGATTTACAGATCTGATTCATTTATAACAGATAAATGTTTTCATATTAGTTTGGTTCCATTCATGGGTTATTAATACAAATTTTAGTTGATAAATTGATTCAAATATGGTTAAATCAGAAATATTTAAACGATATTCACGAAATGTATCATATTCATGATCATCTTCTATTTCGAACCAATTTTTTTATTATTAATCTTCCATTTCTTATAAAGGATGATGACATGATTAATGTATTTTGACTATTTCTTTGAATTAAGGGCTGCAGGAGGTTTAGGAAGGTTACCTTGTTTGAATGAATCTTGGTTTTGAGCAAAGGCCAAATCCTTGCTTTCCCTTAACAATCACTTGATCAACTGGTACTTGATTTATGGATCTCCAGGTTTACTCTTAACCATGAATATTCAATGATTGGTTTCCAACCTTATCCTCCTTACGCCCTGCTTGTTTAGTTATTAGCCATAAGACTTATTTTGTTTCTGATTTTATGTTTCTTAGTTTCTGATAGTTTTCATACGTCTTGTATGAACTAGATTGTAAGAAACTTTAAGAACAGAGAGATACTCAAACTTCACTTCCTCTTTTACAACACAAAACATCTCCTTTTATAGGCGTGGAAAAACGCATACATAATTAAAAATAAAAGAAAAGAGGGGGACCACCCGACACTACATAATGGAAACAACTCATTTTACATCTGAGTGGATTCCTTTAACATGTGGTGTGGTCCACGATTTCATTTGTTTTTACATTGTGTCACTCTCTGAATCACTGGTGCATTCGGACCATTTCTTTATTGGTTTGTCTTCTTTGACAGCTGGTTTGTCCTCTTTCACATCTGCTTTTTCTGTCTGAATGGGTTGGCAATGTCCACATTTGTGAGTGGAAATCATTGTTCTTAGTCTTTGACATAACATTTGTTGGGTTTCTCGGGTCATGTCAACTCTTGCTTCATAGATTGGAGCTTAAAATTGAGCTAACATGGCTTGTTCTTTCTTTTGAATTGTCTCCTTGTGTCCAGTGGTTAATAAAATTTTACTGGTTGCAAAATTTATTTAAACCTTTGAGTTTCCATCAATCTTTCCTGTCTTTGAGATCATATCAATCAATGTCTTTATTCTTATCTCAGGAAGTGTTGAGATATCCATTACTGGTTTCTCTTCATTTGATCGTTCGAATAAGAACTTGTATTTTTGTTTTCGACATTGAATATATACCATTGGTTGATAAAATTTGTTATCATCCCAATCTGGAAGGGTTGAGTGAATACTCAATGTTAATACTGGATCGTCCTTAAAGACTGCTTTCTTGAACTGGATGATACTATTTCTCAACTGATATGGAAATAGTTCTATTTCTTGATTGTTGGGACTGACTTCCAATCCACTTAATAATCCATTTGAAAAAAATCTTGCGACTTCATGCGCTGGAGCACCTTGCAGTGTTCTTGCTCTTGATATGCTCTGTGTGTCACAAGTTTGTAGCCAAGATTCTGCAGATGGTTTGGCTATTCTCAAATAGTTTAGTGTTTCAAAGAATTCAGTCTTGAGTTTTTCTGGAAAAAATTGGTTTTTGTGGTCGTAGATTGACCATCTTTCTTTCTTTCTTTCTTTCTTTCTTTCTTTTCAAGGGCACTTTTAAACGTCCTTTCTTCTTTTTTATTTTTCTCGGTGCTGGCTGTGTCCACCGGTTCTTTTTTCTTTTCTTTTTCTTTGTCAGTGTTGGCTGTGACCACTGACTGTTTCTCTTTTATCTCCATTATTTTGTCAAATGAAGTTGCCATTTTGATTGGTGTTCTTGGTGAGGATGATGATGATGAAGTTATCATCTTTTCTTCTGTCCTTTGAATTTTTCTACTCAAATTTCTTTCTTTTAGTTGAAGAATTTGAATTTCTTCCTGCAATTCAGTCAATTGTTCCTTTAATTGACTTAGTTGCTCCATCTTGATTATACTCTGCACAAGAAAACATATTTATATATATAATGGTTAGTAAAATAACTCTATTCGTGAGTAATTCGGATAGTTTTATTATACGTATCATTGCATTTATAAATTCTTTTGCAAGAATTGAATCAATCTTAAATTGATTATTTTACTCAAAGAGTAATTTATGTTTCTGAATATAAATCTCATTTCATTAATTTATATTTCCCATGCTTTCTGAGGCATGTTCGGATGACTGAAAGTCATAAAATAATTCATGTTTCTGAATATAAATCTCATTTCATCAATTTATATTCCCCATGCTTTTTGAGGCATGTTCGGATGACTCACAGTCATTTTCTGGATCACTTAGGATCTCCTTTGTTATTCCGTTACTACGGATAGTATAGTTTGGATGAAGTTCTCTGGTTAATGCGTCGGGTAATGAATTATCCGTTCCTTTGACATGTTGGATCTCGAACTGATAATGGTTCAATTCCAATTGCCATCTAATTAGCCTTGCTGCATTTCTCCCTGCATTTCTTGATATTTTCCTTGTTTTGAAATATGTTAAATTCATATTATCTGTTCTTACTAAAAACGGTTTAGAAATAAGATAAATTTTATAAGTTCTAATTGTGAATATTAAAGCTAATAATTCTTTTTCATTCGAATGATAATTTAATTGTGCACCTTGAAAATTTCCTGATGTATAGTTGCATAATTCTTCATTATTTCTAGTAGCTGTTTTAGTAAGTTCTTCTAAATTTTTTTCTCCAGTATAAGCTTTTAAACATGCTCCCCAGTATTCATCTGAAGCGTCTGTTTTAATTATTATTATATCTTTATTTGAAGGAAAATATAATTCAAGAAGATTACTAATTATTTTCTTTTTAATAGTGTCTATGTAATTAGTATCTTCTTTCGACCATTTTCACTTATAGTCCTATTTAAGTTTTACCTGAAGAGGTTTTCTGATTTCTGCAAGTTTCTTAATGTAATTTCCAGAATAAGTTAATAATCCTAAAAATCTTCTTAATTGATCTTTATCCTTGATTTCACTAGGAAAATCATGAATTTTCTTAAGTATATGCGGTTGTAAACAATGTTTTCCATCTTCTATTTGTAATCCTAAATAATTTATTTTTGTTTTGAATAATTGTGCTTTCTTTTCAGAAAGTATAATTTCATCTTTATGACAAATATCTAAAACTGTCATGAGATCTTTATATTGTTGATCTAGTGTTTTTGAATAAATTAATATGTCATCTATATAAACAGAACAAAAATCTATATATGATTTAAAAGATTCATCCATATATCTTTGAAAGATACCTGGTGCTTGTTTAAGTCCGAAAGGTAATACAGTCCATTGATACTATCCTTTTGGACAACTGAATGCTGTAAGTAATTGTGTTTGTGGTTCTAGTTGAATTTTCCAGAATCCTCATTTACAATCTAAATTGGAAAAATATTTCATTTCTCCTATATAAGATAGTAAATCATTCTTATTTGGGATATAATATACATCCATAATTTTTGCTTTATTTATCTTTCGATAATCAATTACCATTCTTTTCTTATCAGTATCTTTCTTACTGACATAAAAGGCTGGTGAAGAGTGTGGACTTTTACTAGGGATGATTATCTTAAGTTTTAATAATTCTTGAACTTCTTTTTCAAATAATTTTACATCATCCATGTTACATCTTCTTGGTGCTTCACGGATTGTGATATTAGGGTCTTTGAGTTTTATTGAAGCAATGAATTGTTTTTTTTTCTTAATTTTGTCCTGAGGATTTTCAGAACATATATCATGAAATTTTCTCATGATTTCTTTTTCAGGATTAATCGTTAAAATATTTTCTATTTTTAGTTCTATTGGATTTGTATTTCGTTTATGAAAATTCTTTGTAAATCCTTCATTTCCTACGCGAAATGCTGTTCGTATTTTGGGAATGTAAATCATTGATGATCCTTTGTTTAAAGTTATGTGATCTTCAAATTGTGTAAAGGGAAGATATTTTCTTAAAAAATTATTTCCTATTATAATGTCCATTCCTGATTCTATTTGATATATAATGAGTATTACAAATTTTGTTTCTTCTATTTCTATTTTTAATTTTTCTGCTACTGTATTAAGCATGATTATTGATCCATCTCCTATTCGAACTTTTAATCCTTTATCATATTTCTTCCAATAATGATTTGGAAGTATATGCTTGCTTCCTAAACACATACTTGTTCCTGTATCAAGATAAACATGTATATGATATGGTTTATGTTCTTTGATTTTAATTTGAATTTTTATATACATATTAGATTAGTTTTGTTTTTATTATCCATTCTCTCATTTTTTTTTTAAGAGATAAGGATAAAATTGGTATTTAGAAACAAAAATTTCTCTCTCCAAGGAGTTGAAAGTAAGTTTTATTTATGTAGGGATTTATAAATAAGTTATAAAGTGGTTTAGGGAGTGATTGACATTTAACCCTTAAAAAAACGATTATTATGATTAAAAAAAATTTAGTTGTTTAAAATTTTTATAATACAGTTGAACTTTTATAAATTAATAATATAACGACGATGATATTTTATTAATTTAAAAATTCATTAATTGATAAATTAATAAATTATTATTTATACAGTATTGTTGATTCAAAATGAATATAGAGATTAATTATATAAGAAAATTTTGTTTTATTAATTTTCATAGATTTATATAAGAGTCTTCTAAATAGAGATTGAAAAAATTATTATTTTCATAATTAATAATTATAAAAAGTATTTTTAAGGTTTTATATGCATATATATTTTTCCTATTATAAAATTTAGAATGAAATAAAACGATAAAATAAACTTTCATAAATTTAATTTTTGATAAATTAATATTTTTTTATAAAAGAGAAATTTTTCCAATCTCGACTTGGATTGATATGTTAAATTAATAGTTTTAATAAATTAATAAGATTATAATTTTTTTTTAAAAAAAGACTCTTATAAAAATCTTTGAAAATAAACATATATAACCAAAACCACGTGCATTCAATCCAAATTTTTTTTTAAAATAATAATTTATTAATTTATCGGTTAATTGATATCTTTCTAAAATTGAATATCATTGATTAAAATATTATTAATTTATAGAAGTTCTACATTATTGTAAAATTCCAAACATCTAAAATATTACTAACTTTCGTTTTTTTTAAAAATAATATTAACCATACTCGTCATTTTTCAAACATGTAATTAATAAATTAAAAAAAATAAACAAATGTCTATCTAGCAATTCCAAGAGTAACAAAATATATTCTTTAAAATAATAATTTATTAATTCAACGGTTAATTAAAACTTCTCTAAATTATTATTATTATTATTATTATTATTATTATTATTATTATTATTATTATTATTATTATTATTATTATTATTATTATTATTATTATTATTATTATTATTATTATTATTATATATAAAGAATTTCCCCGTAGACGCCATATTTTCATTTATCGAGATTGATCTTATGTGTTATAAATATTAAATTTTTATTTTTATTAGTTTTTTTCTAAAATTTTGATATTTTAAATTTTTATATTTTTTTCAACTAAACACTATAGATAAGATAAATTGATAAATAAATTTAAATTTATTTTTTTTATTTTATAAATAAAAAAATAAATTTAAATATTATCGAAAAAAGAATATTTATACATAACATATAATATTAAATATATTATATGATTTTATACACACACAACGTGTATGTGCGATTATGCTAGTTATTTTATAAAGAGAATATAGTCAAAATGTTCCTGTATATTTACTCATTTTGTGTTTTGGTCATTTAAGTATTTAATTTTGGATATTGGTCCTATAAGTTAAGTTATATTTTAGTTTTTAGTCTTTTTTCATGGATTATAGACGTGAAATCAGAAAATGATGGCGTGCGAACTAAAAAATTTTCACGGCATTGAAAAATGATGATGTATCTGTTGTGGTGTCAATACTTGAATGTCATGTTTTCAAAATCAGATTGGACCGATCGGTTCAACCGGTTTGACCAGGAATCGATCACCGGTCAAGTCTAAAACACTCCAAAAAACCGTTTTAATCGTTCAACCGACCAGAATCGGTCAAGAACCGACTAAGAACCAAAAAATCGATTTTTTGATTTTTTTTAAAAAAATAGTTTTTTATTTTAAAACCTTAATTTAATATTTTACTATATATACATGGTTATTTGAAATTATTTCTTCGTTACAAATATTATTTTATTAATTTTAGAGTTTTTAATTAATTAATTTATTTTATAAAAAATATATAATTATAACTAATATTTTGAATATATTTATATAGTTATTTATTTTTCAAACGACGATAAATACATTTTTTTCTATTTATATAAATTTTTTAGGTTTTTATAATTTAAAATATATTATTAATTATATTAAATTATATAAACGGTTTTTTGGTCCGACTGTGCGGTAAAAAAAAATTTAATCGATTGGATCGTTTTTTAAGTTAGACCGGTTCGATTACTGACCTGGTTATAAAAATATTGTTTAAATGAAAAAGGACTAAATACCAAAACATAACTTAACTTACAAGGCCAAAATCCAAAATTGAATACTTACATGACCAAATCACAAAACAAAAAACTTACAAGACTATTTTGACTATTATTCCTTTTATAAAAGTTCGATTATATTACAAACTTTTTTCAAACATGTAGAACAACTATAGATGCAAATATAAAACCAAAAAATAATAATGGTAAAATTGAATATATATATATATATATAAATAAAATATAAATGTATATACAATGAAGAGTTGGGGTTTCAAACCCCGACTCCTCGAAAATAACAAATGAGGAGTCGGGGTCTCAAACCCCAACTCCTCAATGAAGAGGGGTCTCAAATCCCATATTATTATATTTTTTTAAAATTTTAAAATTTGTTATATTTGTTTAAAAAAAATTTAAATTTATTATATTTATTTAAATAACCCACTTAATTCTTATTCTATACAATTTCCAAGTCATACCCTGTTTATGTACAGGATAAAATAACGTTGTATCTTTTTAATTGTGATAATAAACGTACTCTATATGACATCATTGAAACAAAATGGAAAATATTGGATCATATGCCAATTATTAGATATATATCTTTAATTAACACTAGTATCCTATGTACACGACGCGTGAGTAGGAATTTTTTTTAAAATTTTTTTAAAATTACTTAAAATAAATTTTAGATATTATAATTTTTATATGATTTAGGTTGTTTATAACAACATGATGCTGATAAATTATTATAATAAATTTTTTTCTTGAATAATAATATTAACTCAAATAAAGATAAATTTGATATTGAATAAAAGAAGGGACCATAACACTAAAGAGACTCAAATTTAATAATATATATATGGAAAACTGCAATTTTGGTCATGTATTTTTGTAATTTTGCGATTTTGGTCCTCTATGTTTTCATATTTCAGTTTTAGTCTTGCATGTTTCGATTTTTGGCAATTCGGTCCTTTTTCTTCGAAAATGCTGACGTGACACTATACACGTCAGCTCCACATCAGCACTCCATTGGTGGCACATCAGCGCCACATCGAAAAAAAAAAGACTAAAATTGCCAAAAAAAAGAAAGACACCGGACTAAAATTGAAATCTGAAAATGTAGAGGACAAAAATCGCAAAATAACAAACATACAAGACCAAAAAAACATTTTTCTCATATATATAAATATAGCAAATATAGATATATCATATATGTGCGTACCTGTTCTCTGGGCCCAACTTCTTTCGAAACAATGCTCCTTAACTGGAATTAACGTGTATACTCAATATTGATTAACACACACACACTGAAATAATATTAATATATATATATCAAACAAATTTTAAGTCGACGATAGAAATTGGAAAAGAAAATGGGAATGGAAGAGAGTTAGAAATGATAAAAGAAAAACGAGGAAGAAATACGTTTTCTCATATGAATTCTGAGAAAATATATGCGCATATAATAGTAATTGTCGAAAATCAATTAGTAAAATCATCCGAGGGCACCAAACATGCATATCAACCAAACACAACCCTTGATACATCTTGTGGAGAAAATATAATAATAATTAAAGCAATAATTCATTGGAAAAAGTGCAATTTTGCTCTTATAATTGTCATTTTGCGATATTTTTGGTCCGATCTTCTATATTATTAAATTTCAGCTTCCATCCTCTCTTTTTTTGACAGTTAATTTAGTCATTTTACATTGAGAGTATTGAAGTGACACTGTACACAAGAGCATCATATCAACACTATTGGCCTCAAGTCAATACCAAATAAAAAAAATGACCAAAATCGTAAAGAAACGAGCGAGCGTATATTGACCGAAAAAGAACTTTTCCCCAAATTATTTTCATGTGATGAGACATATGGTTGGTTGAAAATAAATTGCGTTTGGAGCAACAAAAAAGATAATTAAAGGGGATGATGAGATTTGGTAGTACGTACCGTTAAGAAATTAAAGCATGCACAATCAGCAAGGGTGGTAAAGAAGGCAACACAAGCAGCAATGGCAAATGTGCCGCTGTAATAATTAAAACCAATTAATGGCTTCAAATTTACACACACACACACACATCTATATATAAATATATATAGTAAGAGTTTTGTTATGCTGTCCACCAACTGTGTCAACCTCTGTGCCTACCACTTGCAATAGTTGAGTGTTTTATACATGGGCACAGAGGCAGCTGGCACGGTTGGTGGGCAGCATAGGAAAACTGTATATAGTAATATTTGAAATATAGTTAAAATGGTCCTGTAAGTTTGTTCATTTTGTGTTTTGATCCTGACGTGACATCAAAAAATGCTGACGTGACAATTAAAAATGATTAATGATGATGTGTTTGTTGTGACATCAACAATTATATGTTATGTTTTCAAAACTGGACTGTACGAACCTGTTCAACCGGTTCGATCTGGAACCGGTCACTGATTTGATCCGAAACACTCCCAAAAACCGTTTTAATGGTTGAAATATTTTTTTAAGTTAGATCAGTTTGATCACCGGTTCGGTTATAAATTAGAAACATTGTTTCAATGAAGAATTAAGGACTAAAAACCAAAATATAACTAAACTTACAGGACCAAAACTCAAAATTGAATACTTACAGGACCAAATCACAAAACATGAAAACTTACAGGACTATTTTGACTATTATCCCTATTTATTTTGGTACATGAAATATTATAAATGATTTAGTTGGTACATAATCAAATTAAAAAAATCAAGTTTACCCTTAATCTAAATCGCTATTAAGTCCAATTACTATTAATAAAATTTGATTAGATAAATGATTTTATTTATTTATTGATTACTTTTAAAAATATCATATTTATTTAAAATTATGTCATGATAAATAATTTTCAATTCAAATTATACGTACAACAAATGTTGTAATAAATTGATGAAAATATCATAAAATAAATATATGTCACCGCAATCCGTTGATCTTGTTTTTAAGCTATGGAAGCAAATATAATCAACATGTTAGTTTTTCGAAATCTGGTATAGTTTCGTAGGAATTAAAAAAAATTTCAACATTAAAGATTTAGATCATGAAAAAACAAATTTCACTCATTATCTATATTTACGTGATACTAATGTCCTATAATTTCTCCACTTGATTAAAAAATTTGTAGGTTTATATTTTTTTCGTAGTTGAATTTAAATATAAATAAATAAATAAATATTTATTCTATTTTTTGTTTATCAGTATTAAATATATTTTAGTCGTGTATTAATTTATTTATTGAGTGTTGTTTTATTAATATATAATTTTTATATCAATTTTTTAAAAAAATGGATAAATATTTAATATTTATTAAAAATATCATTTTATTATATATTATAAAAATATATTACATTGAAATAAATAATTTATTAATGATTAATATTTAAATATATTATAAAAATAGTATTTTAAATTAATATAAATTTATTTTTACACTTTTAATCAATAAAAAATACTTCGAATAATAAATAGTGCATCTAGTTGAATTTACAAAAAATAATTGAATTAAAAGCAATTGTACTAAAGGATTAAATGGTTTTTTTAGTTGGATCATGTATCAATTAAACTATTTTCAATAGTTCATGATGTACCAATTTGATAGTTTATCAATAATTCGTGTATCAAAATGAATTTTAATATATATATATATATATATATATATATATAATCTTTGATATTAATCAATCACGTACCAGGTGTTAAGCAAACGAAATACATCCTTTGGTGAGGGATGAAAGCCTACTTTGAAACTACTTTCTGTAGTACTCTTCTCCTCCTCCTCCTCCTCCTCCTCCTCCTCCTCCTCCTCCTCCTCCAGCAACCGCCTCGCTGACATGTCTATACGAGGAGTAGTTGCTACAATATCCTCGAGAAAGACTCTCATGTAAACCAGTGTAGATATGGATACAAGGGCTCCAACCTGCATGCAGCCTACATTTTTAGTCGAGTATATAGTAGAACTTTTAGGAAACACTTCTCAGCTAGTTTTTTCTTAATAAGATTTCAAGGAAAAGTATATATGAGCAATGGAGAGGAAGCGAACGGCTAAGGTAGAAAATATATTGGCAGCGTACATTACTCCATATAGCACTGAAAATACTCCCACACGCTTTTCTTCTGCTACACTGTCTGCCTGAAACAACATTAATTAATTAATTAATTCATTTCATTTCATGCATATATGGTTTGTATCGTAGGGAAGAGTTACAACTTGTCTGATTAAAAATTGTACTTACGTTTTAATTAATGATTATTAATATTTGTTTAAAGTTACCAAATAACCAAGAGCGAGGCAGAAAACTCCACTATCTGTAAGCATAGCAGTCAAAGTCCTGAATGCGTAGTATGCATAGAACCAGTTCTTGGTTCTCTTCCACGCCAAGATTACTGCTCCAATATGGTATAATTAATTAAATTTTGAGTAAATTCATAAGCTAGCCATGCATCAATTAATTAAGACGTACAGAATATATATACACACATGCACACACACACGTACCTGGTGGAATAATGGTAAGAGTAATGGGGATCGTGGGTAAATTTTTCCTACCATAGGAATCGGAGAGATTACCCAGAAGTGGCATCATCACCGCCGAACCCAACCCAGAAATCTACAATAAAATAAAATAAAATACAGTTGTATCTATATATTATATTCATTAATCAAATATATATGTGTACTAGCTAGCTAGTGTTTTTGAGCATATACGTATGTATGGACTGTACATATATATACTAACGGCCTGCTGGAAACCGGTGAGGTAGAGGGCGAGAGAGCACTCGTCTTCGCCACGACATACGGCTCCGACGGTGACATCCGCAATGGCAGGAACAACCAAAAATGTGGTGAAACTCGACAGGAAGACGGTCAAAAAGAGGTGGCTCAATCTTGCCCACTCACCGACATCCATCTTGAATTTATATGTTGTTTTGATTGAGGATTTTGTTTTCAACCATTGATGTACTTTTACATGCTATGCGTGTATATAGATGAAAATTTTTGGTGTTATATATATATATATATATAATTTAAACCGAATTGGATATATAGTTGTAAATTGCTTGCAATTATCAAAGTTTTCTAGTAAATATGTTTATGAAAACAGAAGAAGATGAGATGTAAAAAGATCACGTACATTTCCTTCGAACTTCCATATATATCTGCCATGCCATGCCAAATATTCTCTGCCGATTTCATTACCTCATTAGTATTTATTTGGTTCACTTTGACGACGAAGTCTATAAATATGTAGTAACTCAAATCTCATTTTACGAGCTTAAAAGATTTCATGATTAAGAAATTTTAAAATGATTAATCAGACAAATAAATCGACTCCAGGATGTCAGATAATGGCCCAAGAGTCAAAGTTGACTCAGGTAGTTCAGAAGGTCCAAAAAATTCGGACCAAGTTCGGAGGCTTAGAGAGAGATCGGAACCACCGAACAAGGATCAGAACTTTCGATGAGTTAGGCCATGCACACTAAAGACGTGTCGCCAGCGTTTGACACGTCTCATGCATGAGAACGGAATGTCCAACACGTGGATCGGAAGACATGCAAGTTCGGAGCTTCTGAACCCTTACCTATAAATAGAGAACAAGATTCTCACAATTAATGTGTGTTTGGATGTGTTTGAGTGTGTATCTGTATATATTCTTAGGATTTTAGCCTTATACTCGAGGACAGGGCGATAGCGAGGTGCTACGGGACTTGTAGCGGAGCTGTTCTTTGGGTCAAGGCCTTCAACATTAGTGGGCTGAAGACGGACGCAGACTTGGACTGTAGATGCTTGTACATCTAGGCCAGTTGATTGAGGTACGTAAGTACTGACTGAGATACCCAACAAGTATGTTTCATATTATGTGTTATGATACATGTTTTACTGATTTGATATATTATGATGCATGTACATATTCATGTTGACCCGAGTCTCTTTCGAGATACTTTAGTAGTAGGGTTGCTCATCCCTACATTCCTTGATATACTGTCTGACATCGGAAAATACCGTGATGACGGGGACTGACGCTACGTTGGACCAGACGAGTGTGTAGAGGTACCCAGCGGAGTTGATCCTAGATTGTACTACATGCTCATTGGCGGCCAAAATGAGCATATATCGTATTAACCAGTACTCTGTCATTTAATGCATCATACTAGGTTTGTATACTCGTGCTTATTGTATTGAGCGTAGTCGTTCACTTCCTTGTTTTTGTGTTTGTTGGACACCCCATTCGACAGGACATATATGCAGGTTGACCAAAAGAGAGATCAATGATTAGTTGATGACCAGAGATTGGTAACAGGGGTCGTCGGTGATTTCTAGATTAAGATTCTATTTGGTATTATACTTTTACTCTGGTTTTTTTCCGCTTAGTTGTTAGTATGATTAAGTTTTCTAATTACTATTAGTGCATGCTTAAGATTCTGGTTAATAGCTGATCCGAGTAGGTTCATTACAATATACCTGACGATCCTAACAAGTTACAGTTAGTTTAATAATGGGAAAATTGTAATTTTGGTCCGGTATGTTTGTCACTTTACGATTGCAGTCCTCTATATTTTCATATTTCAGTTTTAATCCTGCATATTATGATTTTGCAATTTCAGTCTTTTTTTAAAAAATGATTACATGGCTCTGTACACGTCAGCGACACATCTACATTGCATTGGTTCCACATCAGCGCCACATCGGAAAAATGACTAAAATTACCAAAAAATTAAAGATAGCAGACTAAAACTAATATCTGAAAATATAAAGGACCGAAATCGCAAAGTGACAAACATACATGACAAAAAAATAATTTTTTCTTTAATAATATATACAATTAATTAGGTGGTTCGTTCGTTCCATTAATTATTATAAATATATATTTTATAATTCTCCTGTTAAACTAAATGTCTTAAATTTTAAATTGAATTAGGTGGTTAATTAGTTCCCACTGTTCGTTCCATTTATTTGCAACCTGGAAATTTGTCACTCTCTATAATTTATTTTAATACATGCATTAATACATGCATTGATATTATCATGTCTGGCGATCGATGGATATTGATGTAGCAATAAATTGATATTATCCGAATAGATAAAATCTAGGTAACTTGTGAAGATTTGGATAGCTGGATCAATACTCGAACTGTTCCAAAGTCCGAACTTCGTGGGTTGTTACCTGCATCACAAAGCAAAGTGATTGGTGTGGGGGGTTGCCCAGTGAAGACACTCCGACGCTCAAGTCAGTATTTGCCCAATAAAAGTTCTAGAGGACTAGAGCATGTGACTATAGAGTGTGTATCTTAAGAATGAGAGAATTTGAGCTATTTATAGATAGTCGAAGAGTTTCATGGGCTTGAGCCTCTTATGAGCTTTTAGGAATTTATTGGTCTTGATAAAGTGTCCAAATAAATAACAAAATAATATGGGACCCAAATGGATTGAGTCACTGGGTTTGGGCCCGGGAGAAAGTCATATTGAATAATAACCCATCATAAGCCCCCCCACTCTCGGGCATGTCGTGTTAGCGAGATGACCGAGAGTAGAAAATTTGGAGATACCGTTATGGAGTAATTGTAGTATGAATGTGTTGCAATTGAATTGTAGATAGTAGGAAGCAAAGTCCTAGTTGAATTGAAATTTTTTGGATTCATAGTCCTGTCTGAATAAGTATCGTAGAATTGCAGTAGGATTGTGGTGTAATAGGATAAGAATCAAAGTCCTGTCAAAATACTAATTGTAGAAACTCGGTAGAACTCAGGCTGAATTACCATTATAAATTCACCACCCCAGTGTTTCCATCACAACTTACTAACTCAATATTATTTTTGAATTTTTTATTACATAATTTGCATGAGCTCCTGTCAAAAATCTTTAAAGGAGATATAATTCATTGGATGCACATGACATGTTCGTATCTATTTTTTCATCACGTGCATGTATGTGTGAAATATATGACAATTTTGTCTCTCTACTCTCCAATTGCCAATGTGTATTGTGTATGTATATATGCGTCTATATATGCCCTGTATATCCAATCATCTCCACCATCATAAAGGATCATTGGCGGATGGCTAAAGCAGCGCATGCGGTGGGCAGGTGACGGCTTGGGCGAGTGGTGATCCGGCGATGACTCATGTCGATTTCCAGCCATGGATTAGCGTCCAATCTTTTCCTGATCTGGCTCGACGGAGGCGGCGTTGCTATGTTGTTTCTGTGCGAGGAGCTTGGCCACGCGAGGAGGATGGTGATTTCTGGTGTCTCTCCCGTCGAGTTCCAGCCATGGATGAGCTTCTAAGCCTCCAGATCTGCACTCGACGGGATGAGGGTGGTGGTTGCTATGGAGGAGGCGACGCTTGGGTGATTTCCGATTTACAACCTTGGAGTTGATTTCTCGAAAGTTTCCTGATCTGTAGGGAAGAGAGGTGCGACATCAGATCTTGGAGATGAGGTTCTCGCTTCGGCAGTAGATTGGAGAGAGGAGAGAAGCGGCAGTTATTGGAAATGGGAGAAACAGTGGCGGCCTTGAGAGGGAGTTCTGGAGCTCCGGCGACGCAGTGGCGGCGTGGCGATGAATTTTTTGGACGGTGAGAGGGATGGATAAATGCATGTATATACACGAATATGCATATACACACATGTTGTTTGTTGTTGATAATAATTATTTTATTTGTGTTTAAAATCATGGTCTGCTTTATCATAAAATCGTGAGAATTTTAATTTTCTCACTTTTACAATTTTTGTCTAATATTTTAAAAATATTATGACTTGGCTAGTTCATTGAATGCTAGTGGAAATGGTGTACTGTATATATATTTTTAAAATATATATATTTGGTGGGGTGTCTATTCCGGGATAAGGTATTGTCCTTGTTGAGGGTAACCCAAAATATCAGCCTGTTTGTTGATCTAGCGGAACATAACGATGATTTTTTTTCTAACACTTGTAAGAGAAAAGATGTGATAGGATCGCCACGTATAACATTGTCGACGGTGATGTTTGCTAACGCCTCTGGGGTTTATCTTGTATGCAATCACTTGCGAGATTGTATTTCTTATATTATTTCGGAGTAGTTCCTTCGATAAAACCTCTTGATTTTTTTGTATTCCATGTAACCTCTTAGATTGATGCATTCAATGTAACTCATTGTGGTTATGATTCTTTGTAGTCTCTAGGACTTATCGAATTCTTCATAGTTATCATAACTTGATGAATTTTTTTATAGTCATTATGACTTGATGAATTTTTTTATAGTCATTATGACTTAATAAATATTTTATAGTCGATATGACTTCTTCTGAAAAAAAATATTTAGTCGCTATGACTTCATGATTTTTTTATAGTCCTCATGACTTGATGAATTATTTATAGTCGCTATGACTTGATAAATTTTTTATAGTTGATATGACTTCTTTTGAAAAAAAATTTATAGTCGATATTTATAATCACTATGACTTTTTGGGTTTTTATTTATAGTCGCTAAGACTTTTTGGATTTTTATTTATAGTCGCTATGAGTTTTTGGATTTTGCTTTATAGTCGCTATGACTTCATGAATTGTTTATAGTAGCTATGACTTTTTGTTGTGCTCCATGAGAAATAACGTAGTGCTTAACATGGATTACTTAGGAATATATCAAGTTCCCAAGATTTTGTGTCATGGGAAAGTCCTAAACCCACTCTATTATGTGGTGAGGTATCCCGGGAACTTTATTTTTTTCATCTTGACCTTTTATAGAATCGTGGCTTAGGTAGTTCTACAGGGCTGGCCAAGCCACTGTTGGATGGGTAGCCTGAATGATTGCATGAGTCGTGACGTATAAGTTAAGCATTCGTTGATGGACCTAGGTTCTTTCCTATATAATTAAATAGAAAATTAAACAAATAAACGTAAGTTTATTATTAAACATAAAATAAATGAGAAAAAATTATATGTATGGCAAATAAAATAGCAGCAAGCAATCTATTTTAGCTTGCAGGTGTTTGAACTATGAGTGTAGAGTTTCTGTATATTGGCATGACTATTTGTCTCGTGTTATATTTCGTATTTTTATTCTCGTTTTCTTTTTTCCCGAGGAGTGCAACTCATCAGTTTCGTCGACGCGTATGTATTTTTTGGCTCTAGAAAACAGCTCCTCCAAGGTGTTCGGGGATTTTCCTGCATAGATTCCTTGAACTTTCCAGGGCGCAAGTTTTGCTGCATTATTCCAGACAGCAAATCGTGATTCACGTGTAGGGCTTCGTGAACTGCGTGAATAAATCGTCGAACATATTCTCTCAAGCTTTCTCCTTCTTTTTGAACAATTGTGAATAAGTATGCTGTTGTTTTTCGGTATTTATTGTTAATTGAGAATTGCTACATGAAACACTCGGTGAGTTGCTCCAAGTTGGAAATAGATCCAGACGACAGCTTATTGAACTATGTGAGAGCTCGCCCTGATAACGTTGTTCAGAATATCTTGCAGTAAACAACATCTTTTATGTCATACAAATCTGCTTTCGCATAGAATTTGTCGATATGATGTTGAGGATCACTAGTTCCATCGAACTTAGGTAGGCTGGAGATTTTGACTCTCTTAGGCAATGCTTTAGATAGAATGACGTTAATGAACAAGCTCCGACGTGCAGGCAAGATTGTTGACGAATTTTCTCCATTTACATATGTGTGAGATCCATCTCCACGGGTTGGATTAGTGGTTTTGTTTTTCGTTAGAGATGTCGTGAACTATGTGAGCACTTGTTTCACCCTCTTTGCGAGTCGTATTTTTCTTAGTTTTCTCGGGATCTTTGTCAATTGTTTTTGACACGGTTTTCTTTGGGTCTTTGTTACCGGGGTCATGAGATGAGGACCCTCTTCTATGATCTCTCTTGTCGGCGCTTCGATGTTGATGGGATGCCACGAACTGAAAAACCGCTTCAGTTGCTGCGCGTGCGGCTGTTCCTTCCATTAAGGCTGTCAACATTTCATGTGTGAAACTAAATCCAGGCGGTGGTTCGGAGATGAGAGGTGGGTCTCCATTGCAATTATTTCTTTGAGATATTTGTGATGGAGTATGCATTCTCAATGATGCGGTGAACAATTTCCCACAGACAGCGCCAAGTTGATATAGCAAGAAATTGATATTACCCGATTAGAAAAAATCTGGGTAACTTGTGAAGATCTGGATAACTGGATCAATACTCGAACTATTCCAAAGTCCAAACTTCGTGGGTTGTTACCTGCATCACAAA
The DNA here is from genome assembly GCF_033568475.1 of Henckelia pumila. Lineage (NCBI taxonomy): Eukaryota > Viridiplantae > Streptophyta > Magnoliopsida > Lamiales > Gesneriaceae > Henckelia > Henckelia pumila. Next base: position 130,930,300 of record NC_133123.1, on the reverse strand, counting down.
TAAAAGTGAGTGGAGCCGGGGGTTGCTCGACGAAGACACTCCGACGCTCAAGTCAGTATTTGCCCAATAAAAGTTCTAGAGAACTAGAGCATGTGACTATAGAGTGCGTACCTTAAGAATGAGAGAACTTGAGCTATTTATAGATAGTTGGAGAGTTTCATGGGCTTGAGGCTCTTATAGGCTTTTAAGAATTTATGGGTCTTGATAAAGTGTCCAAATAAATAACAAAATAATATGAAACCCAAATAAATTGAGTCACTGGGCTTAGGCCCGGGAGAAAGTCAAATTGAATAATAACCCATCAGATATTATTGATTTAATTATGACTTTAAAACATTATTTTAATATAGTAGGTTTTTATAAGACGATCTCATGAATCTTTATTCGTTAGATGAGTCAACCTATCCATATTTTACAATTAAATTTTTTTTTTTTTGCATAAAAAATTATAATTGTTCATGATTGACAAATACACAAATAAGATATTCATTTCATAAAAGTAAAAAAATAAAATTAAAATATATAGGGTATCTTGACTTTGTGGAAATTTCTTTACTCGTAACACTGACATATGAGCCTAATTTGGAAGAAGATAATATTTAAAAAAAAAAACCCAAATTCCTCCTCAACTTATGGCGTGTACATACATTGTAAATTGCTATAATTATGAATATAGGTTAATTGATGGATGTCATATATATATATATATATATATATAAATTTTCAGTTGCCCAACCAATGATGCACAACTCATCCCCGACAACTAAAACCTGGTACTGGGTTTTAGTGATATGAATTTTTTTTAAAAAAAACAACTAAAACCCGGTAGGGGACGAGTTGGGCAGGAATAGTTGGGCAGCTGAAAATTACTCTATATATATTGACTTGTACATGGTGGGCACGAAGGTGAACATGGTTGATGGGCAGCATAACAAAACTCATATATATATATATATATATATATATATAATATTTAATCGAAATATCCAATTAATTTTCTAAATTTTAATTAAATTTATCATTTCTTTAGTTTTTATAAAATTTGTCAATTTGGTTTCAAGATTTTTTTTGATGGTTTTTTTCGTAGTTTTTTCTCAGATTAATTTTTTTAGATGTAAATTAATTTTGGGTTTGTCTTATGTGTAAAATTTGGGATATATGGTATCATTTTATTAAAATTTGGTAGTTTTTATATGATCAATTAAAGTTTGAAGGTTTTTGTTATTGTATTTTTATTTAGCTGTGTTCTTTTTCTTTTCTCCTATATCACTTAAATTATTTGATTGTATCCACAATATCTTGTACATATTTTATCATAAAAACTCCTGTGAAATTATCTCACAGATCAAATTTGTGAAAGAGATTTTTTTTTATTTATATATATTTATTTTAGCCCTCCCTCATAAATAATTCTGGTTACGCCTATGTATATATACATGTTGTTCAAATTATTATTTTTTTAAAAAAACCTTGTGACTTTTTATTAAGAGAACAAAGAATCCATAGTTACAAGATTGATCAACCGAGAAGGAAAACTCCCAGACACCTAGTAAAAAGGTGTAGAGGAGAAAAGAACAAATTTTGCTAGAGAGGGAGCTACAACATTAGTCGATCTTCTAACATGAAAAAAATCAACAATTGCTAAATTAGATAGCAATTCTTTAATCTCTGTGGCACATAGTCCAGTATAACTCAAATCACTCGATGGTTCAGTGACTGCTTGCTCTGCCAAAATTGAATCTGATGTAAGTATAACCTTCTGAAAACCTTTGTCCTGTATAATTCTGAGACCATCCCGAATAGCAAAAAGTTCTCCAAGGACAACTGTTCCAGGATTTGGTAATTTCCTCCCAAAAGACGCCACCACTATTCCCTCGTGGGTACGAAGAACGCCCCCCCCCCCCCACTCCACATAAGATTTCCGACTCTTTAAAACTAGCATCCACATCCAGTTTCAAGCATTCAAAAGGCGGATCTAGCCACTGATCCGGTGCGGGGATCTGAGGAGATGAGCGTGGCACTGAGCCACCCAGTGTCACCTGTTGAAAACCATCTAAAAATCCTGAAACACTCTCAAGTGAGCAGCATATACCACTTCCCGTTTGATCATGCAAGACTCGGTACTTTCTTTCCAAATCATCCAAGCTGTACAAATAAAGTGTTCAATTTTCGATCGACCAAACATCTGCATAAGCATCAGGCACACCGATCTCATAGCATTGATCCCGAGTATCTTAAAGCTCCTCCATATCGGATCATTAATCCAAAACTGTTTCACTTTCAGGCACAACAGCAAGGCATGGACAGTGGAGTCCACATAAGTATGACATAACGGGCACCAACTTTGAACTGGAATATGATGAAGGCTCAGGTTCAGCGTTGTAGGGATAATATCATGATATACACGCCACCAGAAAACACGAGTCTTTGGAAGGATGGAAAGAGACTACATAAGGCGTCACCATCTTTCAGTCAAGCTAGTGTCCGATTGATGAGCATGAGAATTTAGATTACCCATACCAAAATTATAGCCATTTCGAACGGAGTAATGACCCTAGCTTAGACTCAAACTTCCAGTATCTTACATCGGCACCATGGTTTATTGACAGAGGAATATTAAGAATTTTCTATCGGATGTATGGAATAAAAGCCTCAGAAACTTATGATTGTTGGTAATAAGCTCATTCACACAAGTCTCCTCCAGAAGAGTTATCCCATTAAGACTAATATTGGAAGAGAGAGTCGGAATCCAATGGTCCCTATAAATATTCATTGTTAATCCATCTCCAATTCTCCAATAGAGTCCTTGCTCTAATAGACATCTGCTCCACAATAATGACCTCCAAAGTGGACAGATTCAGAAGCTAAAGATATTAAGTTTACGCCAACTGAGATTGTTTGAAGTTTTGTACAACGTATACCATAAACAAACCATAAGTGAATCGCCTCTTTTGTTCATATTTTGCACACAAAAATGGCTCGAGTGGGTTGATTGCAGGCGTGCCAAGAACTCACGTGCCAAAAGATGATAAAATGAAAAGTAAAAAGTCTAACTTCTAAAACAAAGCGAATGTGAGTCACGGTTTATTCTTCGTTCTCAATTCCACCAGTTATATGCCAAAGAACAAAAGAAAAATGGAAGTAGAATTACTAATAGCAATCGAATATCTAATCTTTGCTACTGAAAATTCAAAATGAAAAATGTTTGCCATAATAACACAAAAGAAATTGTTGTAATAGTTCAATGAACCAATCGAAACATGCTAAATATGTGCACTGAAATTTATGGAAAAATGATAAAAGATGAAGACTGAAAATTGCAGAAATATTGCTGAGAAGACAGAGCTTTTGGAGCTGTGTTTTGTTGTGAATTTGCGAGAGCCCATTCTGTTTCTGCCGAGATCCTTATTGTTCCCAATTTTCTTTGGTAATTTCCCACTTCCCCTCACATCTTACTAGGCCACGTTTTTGCTTCCTTATCTCCACTTTCAATTTTGACCAAGTATTTGATTTTTTGAATTACCTTTTTATTTCTTCCTTTGCCGCTATTCTTTATTGGATTCAGATCTCTTCACTTCTGACGGGCCAAGACAATTGGGCTTCAAGTTTTAGAAACTGGGCTCCGACTTTTTCTTTGTTTTGGGCATAGAAAATAATTTTATTTTTCTGGCCAAACATATGCCCCCTGTAGGTTGATGGCCCAATGGGCCATTAAACCTGAACCGTGAACCAGCTTTCCTGTTGGGCAGTGTATGTATTGTGTTATGTATGGATTTTGGAGAACTTTTATGATTTTTCAAAAAAATGGCATCTGTATCTCTGTTCCTTGATCTCCATCATATACTAGTCTATCAATCAATAACTGCAATCATTTTTTTTCCGAGTTCCAAGCCATTTCTCTCTCTTATCCCTTCGTCTTTATGCATCCATTTTCATTTGACTGGTTTCTACATTACCATCGAAATCTCTGTACCGCATACTCCGCCTAGGGTTTTTCCAAAGTCCTCCGTTGTTCCTTCAACTAGTAAGGTTCTTTTTCCCTCGTCTTTTTCTTTACTGTCCTTGCACAAATTACAACAATAACCAAAAAAATAATTCCTCACTATCTGATTTTCTGTCCTTGTAGTATTTCTCCGTCTTTTTCTATGGCTTTCACCCTTCAGGTTCGGCTGCAGTTCCTGAGACGTTGGAAGTGATCAGGTACACTTGATTCCCTTGGCATTTTTCTTGTTATTTCGCCGCCTCTAGGGTTTTGGCGCACCACCTAACCTGAGTTGGGTTTTTTTTTTATAGGCCATCGAACCTTTCTGCTAATAAGCCCGAATTTACTGAGGTTTTGGCCACTGTAGTTCATGCCCCTTATGTAGAAGTTCCCTTGCTCGAGCAGTCTTTTCCAATGTGTTCCCTCTTGCTACCATGTCTCCCTCTTCTTTGCTTCTAACTAGTTCTGTAAAACCCCCTGCAAAAGATGCAAAGTTCAAATCTTGGCCCTGTTTCTCCCCGGAATGGGTCATTTGGGTTGATAGGTTGGAACCATATTTTGGGGGTCTTTGAAAATTTCAAGGATTACATTATTTCATCCAACTCACCAAAACCCCTTTTACATTACAAGCTGGTATGTTAAAAAGTGTTCTTCTCTTTTGGGCACCTCCTTGTAATGTTGTTATGTTTGCTAGTGATCCAATGGCTATTACTCTTCACGACGTTCTTCGTTTGTTGAGGCTTCTAGTCATTGGCCTAGAATGGTGGGCCTTATCTCAATGAAGAACGTTCCTAACCTTTCTGATGAACACTTGAATTATACCTCATATGCCTCCGTGATAAGAACTTGGTACACCACCTCTGAAACCCCAACTGCTGAGGAACACATTTTGTTTTTGTGGGTACTCATCTGTAAGTTTCTGTTTTGCCCAGCTTCTGGCCGTCCCTCCATTGAGTACTTGTCTCTTGCGCGTCTGCTATGTACATGGAACATTATTAACCTAGGGGTTATGTTTTTGGGATCAGTTTACCGTGGGTTGAATAAAAGTGTGCTTGATACTCCCCTTCGTAAGCTTCAAGGCGTATGTTGGCTCCTTCAACTGTGGCTCTTTTCTTATTTCACCGATATTAGGAACCTCCCTTTTAGTAGCATCAGTCCATCTGACAGTAAAGCATTAGCCTACTGCATCACCACAGTTTCCAAGGATTTTCTAATGACCTTTTTCCATAAAATTGGGGAAGGGCTTTGTTATTATTTTCCTGTATACCTTATTGTGGCAGATTACCCATGGATTTCTCGCTTTATGTCCCATCAAAACAAATCTTTCCACCAAATTGTGGATGAAATCAGGACTTCTTGTCTTCACTTAAAATTTCTGGTTAGCAATGGTGTTTTTTCCAATGATAATGCTACACTTTATTTTGAAATATATAATCCCTTGATTGTGGCCCGTCAATTTGGTTTTTCTCCCACGATACCTGAGGAACAATTATTTTTTCCTCAACTGCTGACTGAGAACTTTTGGGATGAACTGGTTGATCGTCGTTTCTGCTTGGCCACTGCAAAGCTCAATTTTGTGTGGGGATCTGTATTTCTGCCTCCAATCCAAGAGTTGCCCGTGATAGTCTGACTTCTTTTATGTCTTGGTGGGTTCCAAAGTATCAAGATCTCACTGTTGCCTTGGTGACCCCTCCCGGTAACATAAAATTTATGATTGTAATTTGAATTTGGTTCTTTGTACTTATGTTTATCCTTTCTTTCCAGCCAAAAAAAATTTCCAAGAAACTAAAGACCATGGGAGCTGGAGCTCTGAAGAAGTCCACCCCTGTCAAAACCAGAAAAAGCACTAGAGTGTCAAGGTGACTAGCCATGAAAACCTCACGTAGCTTTGAGGTCCCTGTTGATTTGGACAAAGATGATGTCGTATATGTTTCTAGTCTTCCCTCTACTTTCAATGTTCCCTGCCAACTTTTGAAGTAAATCAACCTCAAGTATCCGTGCAATCTAGAGATTCTCCATTTCCAATGAAGACATCGATGCCTGCTGATACAAGTGAGAACATCATTGTCGCACAAACCTTGACAGGAATTCCGTTTATGATTCCTCCTCCCGTTAATTTGAGCATCCCTGGAAAAATCCCTGTTGTTGAGAAAACTTCTGATACGATTACCGCTCCCACCTTTTCTATGGTAATTATCCTCTTACAGTAGATGTTTACACTTACTTTGGGAGTAACTCATTACTCTTTCTTTTATTGTTCTATCACAGGATCATGCCTCGAGAAGAACTCAAATGTGCACTCTTCCTACCACCATTATGGATCTCGATTTCAGCCTTTTGTAGGATACCAAAAACGAACCACTTCCTGGAACCTCAAAGTATCCTGATCAGAGTCAGTTTTTTCTGCCCCCGCCACTGTTAAATCCTTGATCCACCAAGAGTTATTCTCACCAACTGATCATCAACACCAAGAACTTTTATTGGCTTTCCAATTACTTCATAATTCTCAAGGTTTTACTGAGTTTCATTTGGGTTTGGCTTTGCATTCTCTTCCCTCCATTATTTCCCAGGCTCAAAATTCTATGAGTAGACGTAGAGTTTTCTGCTAAAATTGAAGCCTTCAAAGCTTCTAAGAAAGCCTGTGATGCCCTTAAGATTTCAAGAGAAGGAAATTTCAACAAACTGATTGAGGTTGGTCAAAGCTTCGATACTATATAGGAGCACATATCTCAATTGAAGAATGAACTGGTTACTCACGAGGCCAGAAGAATGGAATTGTTGGAGGAAGGAGAATCTTTCAAAGCACATGTACTGGCTGCCGATGAGGAGATTCACACCAAGGGGAATCAACTAATCAACCAAAAAGTTGATTATCAAGGATGGAGCAAAGTGTTGAGTGAGTCTGAGACTCTGCAAAGGGAATGAAAATTGAAGTCGGAGGAATTAGCAGCAGCCCTTGGGTAATTTTACTGTTTTATGGGAAAAACAATGGTTTCACTTCCTTCATTACTAATTTTTTTATTAAACAATATGCTTTGTCAATTCTACGCACTTTATGTACTTAAAAAGGCCAAATGGATGATGGTCGTACTTCTGGACGCACGTATTTTGAACAACCAAGTTATTTAGCCATTTTGTGTTAATGACCCTTTCCATAATTTAGCATCAACCTCATTTTTCTAGTAATATTTTCAATTCAAAATTACTTCTAATGTGGCTATTTAGCCTACTTTTTATTTATTTTCAAATGTACATAGCCATGATTTGGCCTTATGTTTACAAAGATGGCCGTCTAGGCCATTGATACCGAATATAATTCATGTTTCTCGCGCATACTAGGGATATACTCCTTCAAATATCTACCATTGATAAATCTTTTTTGTAACTCCCGTCGATACTAGCCAATCAGTAAATGTTCCCATCGAGTACTCTATGAACTTTAAATGGTCCTTCCCAATTTGGAGACCACTTACCAAGTTTTCTATCCTTGGTTCCTAGGGATGTAAACGAGCCGAGCCGAGCCGAACTTTTGAATGTTCAAGCTCGGTTCATTTATAAACGAGCCGAGCCCGAGCTTATTTAACGAATATATTCATGGCTCACGAGCTTATTCGAGCTTTTATCGAGTCTAAACGAGCTTAATATATTTAAACTATAAATTTAAATATTCATTAAATTAATTAAAAACTAAGTTATATATTTGAAAAAATATAATATTATTATTAAAATTTGTAATTTTATTCTAATAAATTAATTTTTATAGATTTTTTAATATTTTTCATAAGTAAAGTGTAAATTTATAAATTAAATATCAATACTATTATTTTTCGTCTAAGAGATGACTTACAAGCTTGTTAACGAGCCTGTTAACGAGCATGTTCACGAGCTAACGAGCCGAATATTGTAAAGCTCGAGCTTGGTTCGTTTGCCTTAACGAGCCTCATTAAACGAGCCCGAACGAGCTTTTAACGAGCCGAGACCCGAACAGTTCGCGAACTGTTCGTCTCATTTACATCCCTATTGGTTCCTATGGGCAGTATCACCTTCTAGACAAGCTCTCCCTCGTGAAATGACTTCGTTTTTACTCTCTTGTTGTGTAGTGACCCGTATCCGTAATTAACGATTAATGAATAATTAATCATGCGATCATGTATAGATTAAGTAAAACATGATTAAGGAAATTCCCAAGGGATTAACGGAGTCCGGAAATGGATCCAGGACACTCAAAATGGTGGGAAAGGTTTGGGAGGATCGGACGACCCGAACTGAGTTCGGAGGATCCGAACTGGGAACGGAGCCAAGGGTCGGAGGATTTCTATCGTCGGTTGTATTCTGCCGATAAGATTTGTTGTATTTATTTATTCGCATTTACGCTTCAGTTGATAATTATTGCATGCGCCATTAAAACTCTGATTAGGTAGTGGATCCGGGTAGGGTCGCTACATGTTGCAACTCCGAGCTACTTTTTCTTTCTGAATCATGAGGCTATATAAGGCTTTCATTCTTGTTTCATCTAGATCCTCAAGCTCAGTAATAATGACTTCATTGTACAGTTCTGGGATCAAGTGATTTTGCGTGGCTACTCGTAAAGATGGAACCATAATTTCCATCGGCAATACCACTTCGTGACCAAAATCCAATGCAAAAGGAATTACCCAGTTGCAGTTCTTTTTGAAGTTCTACATGCCCAAAGTGTCTCAGACAATAGTCTTGCCCATCGAAATTGTAGTGATGAAAGGATATTGATAGGAGCTAGATATCAATGTTTGAATGATGTTTAAGTTGTTAGAAGCATCGATTTCGAATTGCTACGCCGTCGGTTTGAATTTTGGTTATATTATCAATTTTTGAAGTGTTTAAGAAACTATAAGATTTAGATGAGATTGAATACTAATATTTGAGTTATAAACACTTCAATTCATATTTAAGTTGAAAGATATCAAGTTCGAGTCGACGAGTTCGAATGGTTTGATGTTGAATCAAAACTTGAGCAACTAGCAAGGTGGGTTTGATCAAGAAGTGCAAGGGTTCAGAGGTTTGAGTTTAGATCAAAGGTATGATTAGACATTATCCCCGACAAGTAGAACAACTCGAGAACGTAGTGGTTTTTGAGTTTTCCAAATCACATACTTACATGCTTAATTGCTCTTATATGATTTGATGTACTATGTGATGAATGTTATTGCTTGGGCTTGCCTGATTGTTTTAGATTGATGTTTATTGATTGTTAAGGGTGATCTAAATATGGTAAGTTGTTTATAGAGTTTGAATGTCAACCTCTTGAGCCACAAATCTTTCAAAACCCTGAAAGCAGAATCAAAAAAAAAAATTGGACGTGGTGGACTTATATAGGGGAGGCTAGGAATGAGATTTGAGTCCTATTGCCAGAATTCCCAATATAGTGTTCATAGTCCAGAGAATAAGAGTTTGTTACCACCCCGAGCGGGAGCATAGGTGGGAGGCTTGATTTACGGCTATGCTCTTTTTCCGGGATCCCAAAGAGATGATTTATAAAAAAATATCGATTCTGTAAGATTTGAATCCTTTAATCCTCAACCTGTACTTGAGATATATGATATTGATTTTATTTGAAATATGTGCAGCAGGTAAGAGTATGTAGAATTTGTGATTTAAATATGTTTATAGAAGTTGCATGTGAGTTTGATAGTAGAATACTTAACTGATATGTTTACATGTTTGATATACATGTCTTTCATACTGAGATATATTTCTCACTGGAGTTATCCGGCTATTGTCATGTTTTTGTATGTGTGCATGGAAATAGGTGGGGCAGGAGCGAGTCAGAGACAACCATGAAAGCTCAAGATCGAGATTAGATGTGTGGACTCGGGTTTAAAAGATGTTTTGCTCCTTAGATATTGGTCAAGCAAGCTTAGATGTTAAGTGTATTTATTATGTTCAAGAATACATGTTGAGTAGCTTGTATAACTCTAGCTTGTTATGTATTTAGACTACTAGTTGATTGTAAGGAATACATTATTTATGCTTGCTACTTTATTTATATATATATATATATATATATATATATATATATATATATATATATTTGTGCAGCTTTTAGATGTAATTGGCATTTTATGTTTGATCAAACCGCACATGATCTAGTGCTTGAAGTTTGGGAAAGGAAGGCTGAGAATTTCCGGGTTTGAGGCTGGAACAGGGCGCGCCCGGGCTGTCAGAAATTGCAGCCCGAGCGCAGCCCTTGTGCTTAAGTTTCTGCCCGAACATTTGAGGGAGCGCTCGAGCGGTAGTTTTTGACCGCTCGAGCGCACCCCATTTTGGAAAAAAAATTTGTTGTTTGCTTAGTTCTTTGCTTGAACTTGATTAAGTTTAATTGCCCAATGAGAATTGAGATTAACACCTGATATCCCCACAACAGGAACTAGCTCAAGTGGTATCAGGATTGAGTTAAACTTGGATATATACCTGGTGGTCCAAGTTCAAATCCTGGGGATGACAAAAACTCTCCTAAAAGACCATGAGTAGGGGTCTGGGCTGCCTAGAACAGAAGGCCAGGTGGGCCAGAAGCAGAGGATGAGGGCCCAGTCTATTACATAAAAGGGCGCAACCAGGTGGGGAGAAGGCCATGAGTATGGGCTTGGGCCGCCCAGAGCAGAAGGCCAGATGGGCCAAAAGCAGAGGATGAGGGCCTAGTCCATTACATAAAAGGGCGAGCTAGGGGAGTTTTTGCCCTCCCCATGATTCGAACTTGGACCACCAGACATATATCCAAATTCAAATCAATTTTGGTACCACTTGAGCTACTTGGTACCCCATTACCATAAATGGCCCTCCATTCAAAATTCGATCTTTAACCTTTTGCGAGGGGAAGGTAAAAGTAATCCACCCACTATCATGTGTTTGGAATCGAATATTTGGTCCCCCAACGTTTCACAAGATCCAACAATGCAGCAGTCGGCGGCCGTTCACCCATAACCCAACCCAATAGGCAGATTCCAAAGACTTTCTCCACCGGAGCAATGTCCTCAAAATCAAATTCCAACATTTTCTCTTCTGTTTAAAGGTACAGAAGCTTCGAGTTCTCTCGCATCATCCTATTGTTTTTGAATAAATTCACAAAAGGAACCCTATTTTTCGATGACTTACGCTGGCCCTCTTGTTTCTTAGTATTCGAGCCCTTATCCCCTAGGCACCGTTTGGTTTGAGTGATAAGATAAGTAATACATAGATAAGTAATATAATGTAAATTAAAAATAAATAAGAAAAAATAGTTAATACATTATTTGATTTGATGAATAAATTATAATTTATTTGATTTAATTGATGTAAAATTAATAATTAATAAATGGATAAATAATATGACAAGAATAACGCAAAATTAAATGGGATAAGTTATACATAGATTAATAATACATCAAACCAAACAATGGCTAAGGAGTCTCCAGCACCGGCTTTTGGAGAGCCCATATCAATCGTTTCATCAACATGGGATTGTGTATCAGTAGTAGCTCCAATTTTTTCTTGCTCTAGCACCCCAACGTTCGAAATCAAATCCTCAGCCGCCATATTTCAAAATACAGTTTCCCAATCAACAATCAAATGCGAGACCAGCAAAAAGCCTATCAACTAACTCCCACTTCTCTGAGATTCAAAAATAATGAAAAAAAAAAAAAAAAAAAAATCTTAGAGCCACCAGTACAACTTTCCGCCTCATGTAACTACACCAAAAGAGAGAGAAATAGAAAGAAGTCCTAACCCGCTGGCAAAAGTCCACCACGGGGAAGGAAAAGAAGGCCAAGAATCCCAGAAGCACACTCACGTTGTTTCTACGAGACAAACAATCGGCAAGCTTTTCTCGAGAGAGACGAGAAAATTCTCTCTCTAAACGTGATTTCGTCTCAAACAAAATGGAACATAATCTTAACTCAGTGTAGACAATAAGTATAATTAATAAATAAAAAAAAAGACAACGGTTAATTGACATTTATAAATAATGTGTTCTAGAGTTCGAATACAAGCTACACATCATAAGCACTTGTTATTCGATGAGAAACGGATGAAAAATGACGAAAAATGACATATACAGGACCCTCAATTATAAAAAAAAAAAAAAAAAAGTCTGATAAAAAATATAAATTATGCAATAAAAAAATAAGTATGAATTTATTCACGGTCACAAAAAGACCACAAATTTTAAAAACACTTGAATGATCGATGGACATTGAAGAAAAATGTGAACTTAAACTTTGATGAATTTTGGATTTTGTAGAAAGTATAAAAAATGAAACAGCAAGAAATATGAATTGGAGTTGTTAATCAAAGTGTATGACGTTGTGACTCGTAAAGAAAAGTAATTGAACAAAAGGTTACAAACGGTTTATCTGATTAGTAATTGTGTGTGAAAATTTAAAATGTTGAACCTAAAATTTGGGTAAAAAATAATTTTAAAAATTGTTATTTTTTGGGTTCCCGTTAGCCTCTTATTATAGCAAGTAATAATCTAAAATTTTGGATCTAAAAAATGTAATATAAATTATATAATATATAAATAATTTTTTTTTTGGGTCCAATGCAAGCATCATGATAACACAATAGTCTTAGCTTGCACAATAGTCAAGTAAACCACACCATGCAAATCCGGTACCATATATTCATCCGAAAAAATGTTAATAGGAAGAATCAAACCCCAAAGTACTGACCAAACACACCTACTTCACCAACTCAAACACCCCTAGAGACAACCATTCATATTTATTATCTTTTGAGAACTTAACTTTATTTTTTGTCTTTGGTGTCCGTCACTACTTGAAGAGGCAGAATAAAATGTTGTATTCAATTAGGCCTATCATACCGAGCAATCAGGAGGTGAGATTTGGCATTTATCCAATTCTTTTTTGTTATTTTTTCGAAGGACAAGACATTGAATGAGACTGAACGAAAAAGAGGATGTTAAAAACTTATTCAAACTGTCTATGTACAAATAAACATTGTTCATTTCGAAAGGCACAAACTCAGATAGGACAGGACAGTCTTAGGCACTTGTGGTGTCTCCGACATCATCAAATGTAAGAAGAAGCTGAAGCAGCTCCCTCCCAACATCTACATCTTCTCCGTTACCATTGGGGTCGGGGGAGGAAGAGTCGGACCTTCCCCGTTGTAGCGAAAATAAAGGTCGGGGGAGGAAGAGTCGGACCTTCCCCGTTGTAGCGAAAATAAATGCAACATCAGATCCTCGGGAGAAACCACTCGGTGCATCCAACCACCTTTGGGTTTAGGTCGTCCCTGGAAACAGAAAGTGCCAAGTCATTATCATCATCAACATTATCGTATCACTTTCATCATGAAATCCTTCCATCGATTAAAGTCAGTGTCACGACCACCAAAATGTGTAATCATCAATATCACAGAGATCAACAAACGAATCATCAGCAGCAGCATTTTCAAAACCACCATCCTCCTCGAGTCCATCCTCGTAAAAATCCTCAAAACCATCACCCTCACCCTCACCCTCACCCTCACCCTCACCCTCACCCTCACCCTCGTTTTCTGATTCTCCGAGTGAAGTAAAATCAGTACCATCGTTTTCCTCGGCCTCCTCTTCCACCTCCACCTGCTCTTCACTCAAAACCTCATCACTATCAGTGGAGCAATCATGGTTACAATCATCACCGTCGTCGTCGTCGTCGTCATCATCATCATCATCATCATCATCATCATCCTCGTCCTCGCTGTCATCATCTTCATAGTCGTCGTCGTCGTCGTCGTCGTCGTTAAGGTCATAGAAGTCGAGGCCGGCGCCCACATCATAAAAACCGCCAAAGGTTAATAAACCAATTTGACGATGAATTGAGTTTGAGACCCTATCCTAATAAGTAATGCAGAGAAATTAGAACTCCCTCTGCTTCAATCCAGTTTCTAACAAAGACACTCATCTAGAACATGTTGTATATATACAGAATTAAGGAACTCAGAAAAACAAATCCGCGTCCATTAAATTGACCAAAGACCTGCCACCTTTTAAAGATATAGAAGCTCCCGTATTACATTTCTTCGGGTCAACAATTATTCGTTGCTCGTTCAAAACTCAAGAAAATTCTCTCTTAACCATGTTGTGCTGCTAGATTTTGTAACATCAAACGTTAATCTTGAATAACCATTTTCTTGTTCCTATCCAAATCTAGTCATTACTGTATGAAAATTGCAATCGATACAGCATCATGCAATTTGGAAGGCAGAGACTACAACACAAGCAAAATTAAAGAAATATGTACAATCTATAGCTCAATTAAAAAATATCCATAAATTTGCAAATCTTTGATGCCAGTTTATGTTCCACGGGGAAAATGGGAAAATTTGCAAAAAGATAACTGCATGTTAGAGCCCGGTTGTGTGGTGCTACACGAGGATGTAAAAAATCCATCAACAAGAGGCAACAGCAACATCAAACAGTGGTTAACTTAAACTTCGATTGTTTCTTATTTGAATTTTATAGCAGCACCACAACTCCATGATACCAAAAATCACTCATCCAAGGGACTCGAATAAGTAATGGCTTTTAAATTTCTCAAACTCAACCAAATTGACAGATCTATCCTAAAGAACAAGAGCAAATGAAATGACCCAGGTTCATTTTTCTATAATTTCCCAATACAGCATCCTAAGTTAGTGCAACTGTGCAACAAAATAATAAATTCAACATAAGGCAATGAGAATGGCAGAGTCATGTTCATAATCATCAAAAAGTTACGTTTAAAATCTTCATACCTTTTGAATATTTGTGGGTAAGGTAGCTCTATCAATATTGTTTGGAGTCCATATTTTTATGTCATGCTCAATTCCGCTGCTAGCCAACACAGTAGCATGAGGATGAGATTCAATGCAATTCACCACATGTTTATCAGCTTCAATCACACGAATGAGCTCCCCATCCTTCTTTTTCCAAATAAAAATTCGTCCACAGTCTGATCCACTCACAACATACTCACAATTGGGCCCAAAAAAATTGACGCCCTTCACTGTCTCGCAATTCCTATGCCCTTTGTATGCCTGAGGAGCTGCAGTGACATTGACGTTGACATTTGAGAGGGATGACCCTGATGGAAAATCAGATGAATCACCTACATCACTGCCATCAGATAGTTGAGAAGTAAGAGTTGGATCGGGCCCCAAACCAAAATCTCTGGCAAAAAGATAGATAAATTCATCATTGTAAGACACCAGAAGCTCGCTCTGATCAGAAAATGCCAACCCAGTTATGCCCACATGCTCATCGTCTGTCAAATGAGGGGGACAAAAGTAATCAACAGGCCTATCAAATTCAGATGACGCATCCCACTTATATTTACGAATATCATATAGTCGAGCCAACTGATCAGTTCCACCGGCAGCAAATAAATTAGGATTTCTTGGATCTATTGCGATTGCATTTAGATGGACGACGGACATATAACTTCGGTTTTGCATGGGTTTACAAGTAAAAAGGCTGGAAGCAGTTCCACTTCTCAGATCAATCTGTGAAATAGAAGATGGTGTCACAATTAGGCTGGCAAGCTTCGAATAGAAACAAAAAGAGAATAAAAGGCCACCAAATAAAATATAATCTGTAATTCAGTGCGCGACTGTGCGTTACGTGCTAGTTATCGATATAATCTTTTGATAAGTATTTTCACTCAACTTTACTCCAAATTTCTGACTAAAACTAAAACCTGAAAGACAAAAGACATATACCGGGGATATGTATTTGTCCGGTTCAATAAATTCTCAACAGAAACAGTCAACACCAACAACTTCAAATTTGATTTTGCAAAATGACTCACATGTTGAACCAAGCCATCTTCACCACAGGTATAAAAGATATGTGGGCTTCCAGGTTCAATGGCCAGTTTGTGTGCTCGTCCTTGATGTTTTGCCAGTAAATGGGTCTCCACTTTCCCAGAGTCTTGAATTTGAGCATGTCTCACCTAAATTCGAGAATCCAACCATGTAAGAGAGCACTCTTCCAATAATTTATGCAGATTACAACATGAAATTAGAATCAAGATGTAATCAACATTACACTATTCCTAAATAAGGATCTGCCCATGATCCCCCCACCAATCAAACTTTCAGGTCAAATTTGTCTATATCAATATTAAAAACAGACCAATTACTTAATTGCATAAAAGAGCTATGAAAAAATCATATGTTGAAATATTAATATCCCTAAAAGAGTTTCAAACAGTCTTTCCTGCGAGAGAATTCAAAAATAAAAAATACCTGTCCATCAGCAGCGCAGGTAACAATGCTTAGGTCTCCCGTGTATGGCATGAACTTAGCTTGGAAAACATTGTTGTGATGACCTGAATGGAAAGAAAGTTTAACAGTACCAGTTTCCCAGTCCCAGAGAATGATCCTCCTATCATCAGAGCCTGACACAAGAATATCACCAGCCGCACTGAAGCTAATAGTATTGACACAGCCTCGATGTTTAGCTAGAGTTCGCACAAAACCAAGACGAAGCACAAGATCCTAGAAAATGAGAAAAGGGAAACATATCATACTTAGATTCAAATTAGCTAAAGCACAACCTCACCGCAAAATAAAAAATGAAAGCACTTCTGAAGTTCCCAATTGAAGATGATCATCTTACTAGGCACGAATTGGTTGGGGCTTAACAGTACATTCATAAAAAAATTATCTGCTTTTGGAACTTAGCTGTAAATTGCAAATAAACAGCAGGAGGTATACTCTTTTGACAAATGAACTTCTCGTGGAAGCAGTGAAGGACATTTGATATGTTACTAAAAAGGTAACACATAATCAATCGGGTCAAACATATGGTAATCAGACTGCATGAGCAACTTCACAATACTAATATTAGCCATTAAACATGCCAATGAAAATTTGTAAAATAACTATTTTTGGGAAAATAGTGTTTCCTGATGAAGAAACGACACTCGAATTCCATGCTTCACTTCAGTGCACCTCAACCGGCATCTTGAGTCAAGGTATTTGCATATTTGGGCTTTTAGTTGTAGCTGAAAGGATGCGAACTCGAGCATTGGCTTGCAATTGTCCTCGAGCTAGATAATTCATGCAATATGCAGAGCTCAACGGCCAGCAGCATAGGCAATAGCTAAAGCTTTTCAGAACAACAAACCAAGAGTCGCATGCAAGATGCTTTTTTGTATAGATTTTATGAGAGTGAGATGCAAGTCAAGCCACGAAAGTAAGCTATTTCACTCGTGATCGCTATTACGAGGCCAGACAGTTAAGAGCATAAATAACTGAATTAGAATGCCCGAAAGTTGAAGTATCAAAGAATCATATAAAATTCCAATTCAATCACCTGGGTTTCACAATAAACAAAAATCCAACCTAAAAGACACACACACTCCGACTTTAAAAAAAAAAAAAGAAAGGAACCGAATCAGATACCTCGGACGCAGCAAGACGATGTGCAAAGTTCCGCGCGGAAAGACGGCCTATTTCCCGTTCCCAAACATCGACAATCGCGTAGTCTAGACTCGTTCTGGGTCTCTTTCTCATTATTGTTCCTAACCCTAAACACACAATTGGAATTTGGGTCTCAAATCAAGAGAAGGATGAAATATATACAGAGCAGCAGGAGAGCGACTTCATGTGGGATTTTGCATATTGAAAGAGATTTGGGAATATCGCCACAGAGGAGTTTGTTTCACAAAACACGTTTATCTCCATTTAAATTAAATTTTTATCATCTACTTTCTCACAGTTGAAATAGATTTGAAATTCATCTTAATTTTGTTTATCAAAATGACAAAATTAGAATTGTCAAAATAAATTAGGTTCATCGAGGTCCTGTCATAAAAAATCCCAGCCCCGTCTCATTCCGTTCCATCATATAAAATAGGTGGGTTGGGTTTATTTGGCGATTTTCAAACCCGCTCAATTTAATCTAATGGTAGATTGTGGATCGGTCCGTCAAAACCCGTCAAACTACATGTAAACCCGTCGAATTGGTCCGTCTCCCATTTAAAATAGTTGGGTTGGTAGATGTTTTTCCAATCTGACTAAAAAATGAGCCGGCCTGACCCACCAATTGATGGATTGCGACGGTTGTGGGCCACCCACCCACTAGCCTGTTCTATGATCCAAAAATATGTATCAATCCATACACAACCTAAATTAATTCTTCGCCACACCAATTGAAAGTGATATAATGCTCAAATACTTTATATGAGTTGATTGCTCTAATACTCTTTTCGACTGCGTTTACTTTAAATAATTGGATTGTATAGATAAACTATACCGTGATTATTAAAATAATTAAATAGGATTCAGAATAATGATTGATAAATAAATAAATAATAATATATTTACTTTGATTGATTATGATTAGAAATGATATTAAAATTAAAATGATTCCAAATTTATATCTTTGATAATTATAGTTGGAGAATACTATTTTTACATTTTTATATTATATATTTAATTTTTAAAAAATAATTTATGATTAAAATATTTGATAATGTTTTTTTAGAATAATGATTTTAATTCAAAATAAATACATATATAATTATTTTAAAGTGATTAATATTTTTTATTATATAATATGAATTCTCGCAAATATGAGATCATACCTTTTTAGTTAGTAATAATTATTTAAAACTTTTATATTTAATTGTGTTATTATTTTATTTTCTTCTAATTTTTATAAAAATTTCATGTGAATAATTCTTTTCATACTTCAAGAATTATAAATGTAAATATTTTAATGTGGCTAAATGTTAATGTAAATTATAAATAGGCTTTTATAAATGATAGGTGAAAAAGATAATTATGGTAGCTTAAGTAAATTAAATGGATGGATAAAAAATCACACCAATTAATAAAAAGGGATGAAAAATCATTCTCTAATAGTATTTATAACGGGCTCATATATTTATTATGAATGGTAAAATTTCTAGTAAACACTTGATAGATGGTAACGCTAAGTCGTGTCACGCCCAAATTACCCAACTCAAATCAGATAACAAAATATGCAGTAGTATGAGTAGGGATCGTTCCCACGAGAAAAGTGAAATTTAAATAGTGTTCTTAAAACACTGAAAAAAATAAAAGGTTTTTGGATTTTACTAACTACTATACAAGAATTAAAATAAGAAAGATCAATAAACTAACGAGACTTGGTATCGGTCGACTACACCCTTGAAATTATTCATTCGATCATCGATTCCCTAAAAATAATTAATTCACATTGAATATTCATCATTGAAAATTTAATTCATGTTTCACCTTAATTTTAGTTAACTAGACACCAGCGTTCTAAGTTAACCCTTACCCCATAAATTAACCCAATACCAGCGATTAGATTTAAATCCACGGCAGCATTCAAATGAGTAAAACTAATGAATCTAGACAACACAAATACCAGCGATTGTATTTAATCTAGTCAATTGTTGTTCATACGATTTAACAAATTCAACAATAGAAAATATTAATCATAGTTGCTTCATAAATTAGATGATTCAAACAATTACGGATTTGAGTTCTAATTTAGCAATAGATTGTATAGCAAAATCGTAAGGTGATCAATCCTAAAATCTCACATACAAGCATGACAATCAATCCAAAACAACTCTTGATACGCAATTTGGAATTAAACAATATAAAACTGAATCTCACAAATAAAATAACTCAAGGGTTCGTCTTCCTCAACCAAGTACTAAAACTTAGCCACAAATATTCATGAATTCTCTAGAATAATTCATGAAAGAAAAATTGAATCTAAGAAAAGAGAGAAAAAACCTAGCCTCCAAGAGAGTTCTCCTGCTTTCTAGCGGTCCCAAAAGATCTTCCGAATGATCCCCGAGACTCTAAAATTTGAGATATATATTTTAATTAAGGCTAGATTCCTACAAAATAAAAATTCCTAATTTACAGATTTTTTTCCCGAACAACCTGTCTCGCTCGATCGGTTGAAGTCTGCGGATCGAGCGAGAGTCTTTTTCCAATCCTACTGTTTTTATATTTCTTGGCACCGCTCGATCAGTTAAAACTTTTCGGATCGAGCGCCCAAATTATGCCAACTTTCTGTCCAGCTTTTCTTTCTGCTCCCGCTCGATCGGTTAAACTTTGCGGATCGAGCGCGCAGCTTTTTTTCCAGCGAGCAGTGATTTTGAAATTTTCATATCCGGAGATCTAGCCGTCGGATTGAGCTGAAATTTGGACAGCAGCTTCAAAACATCTTGAACTTCATTTTGAACGCTGGAAAACGGATTTGGATTTTTCTAAAATTAAAAATGATTTTCTGACCATTGCTGCTTCGTAATTATTTTATTATTTCGGCTCTTTCCTTCCATCTTTAGCTCCATTTATTCTCTTTTCTTATATCAAATCACATACAATGATTAAAAACTAAAACATGAATTTAGCCAATAAAAATACACATAATCATCACAAATTAACTCAATTAAACATAGAAAAATACCATCACATCAAACTCCCCCTACTTAATCCTTGCTCGCCCTCGAGCAACACAAACCAAAAATAAGCTTGAACTCATAATTCATAAAAAAAATAACCATGATATTCAAATTTGTGCCTCAGGAATAAACTCAATACATGATCAAGAAAGGCGCTAAAATGCTAACAACGGAACAAGTTCAATATCCAGACATTTCAACTAGAGATATAGCCCCGACCGTGTATGTGTGTTTGGTCATTAGCCAGTGTCATGCACACTTCACAGATCCATTCAATGTAAATCCCCACAATAGCTCAAGTTGCACACCAACAAATCAAATTAAACATTGAGAGTTTTATAGTCTTTTCACTTGTCCGAGTAATTGCACCCGGTTATCCTCAACTCCGTACATTCTCCTCCATATTTAGCTCTTGGAATTTATAGGACTAGTGTTGTGAAAAATGCTTGCAAGCGTACGGGTGGCAAGTTTTAATATAGTGAAAAATAGAGTGTCGATCCCACAAAGAGTAAAATGAAAATATTCAGTGCTTGTAATTAAAATAGTCCAAACTTTATCTAGAAAATCAAACTTTGAGAATTTTGCAGAATAATAAAATAATCAATGAGTTTTTAGCAAGCACGCACACAAATTCAAAAATTAATTCAATGAGAGAAAACAGTCTAGATGTTATGATTTCACCTGGTTTCAACAACATCTACTCTTAATTAACTCATTTTCATGAATTTCATTCAATTAATAGCCAAGAACACTTAAGTGTATTATTTCCCTCTCTCGAGCAACGAATAATTTGTATCTACTACAGTTCAATTTTAATATCCCTATTAAGAATCTAATTGTAGTGATATATGTAAATCAATGTTCTACCTAAGACTCCATTAACGCTATATACTCTCTCGAGTTATATAAACAATTAACAGTGTATTTTCTATTGGTCCTATCCAAAATTCCCTCTCCCGAGCATCAATTTCGAATAAATATAACAGTCCAATTATTGATCAAGTAATTGAAAATACTATCAAAACTAGAAAACAATTAATTTAGGGAAATTCAATCCAATAAAATTAACAATTCATAAAAGCGTCTCAACCAGGCTACATCAAACCCCTAGACTATGAAAATTTAGTTCATGATCAAAAATAGATAAACACCAGTCATATTCAAAAGTCTATACATCAATTCAATGATAGCAAATTCGAAAGGAAGAAAACAAATCCGAATATTCGACGCCGTATCCGGTCGACGATCTTCTTCTTTGTTCTTCAAATTCTTCACGTTGATGCACATATTTTTCTTCTCCAATTGTCATGATCAAGATCTCTCAATTTGTCAAGTTTAAGCTCTAAGAATTCTTTGATGTATTGTGGCGGCTCTCCCCTTGATTGTGTCCTTGAAATCCCTTTTATATTTCCTCGAAGCCCGCCGAATAAATCCCGAAAAAGTCTCAAAATTTCCTTCCCGAAAAATTACAAAATCTGACTTTCGGACGGCGCGGGCGCCCAGTAGAGTGGCGAGGGCGCGCCTTACTCTCGAATTTACACTTCTTTTTACGTCCAGGGATGGCGCGGGCGCGCCCTACTCTCGCATGTGTTGTTCTGCAGCGCGCGGCAATTTTCAAAAACTCATATCTCCCAAACTAACCGTCGGATTGAGCTGAAATTTTGACAGTAGCTTCAAAACATCCTAAATTTTATTATGAACGATGAGATCGGATTTGGATGTCTCAATAATTTCCAGTAATTTTCTGAAGTTGCTGCTCATAATTCATCTTTCTATTTCTTCTTGCTACTTTTCTTCCAATCCTTGCAACTCACAAAAACAACAACCAATACACATAAAATCCACTTGATACATCACAAAAGTCAATTCAAATCATATATAAATTAAGTGCATAAAATGCACTTATCAAATTTCCCCAAACTTAGACTTTTGCTAGTCCCGAGCAAAACAATAATGAGTAATCTATCGGCCTTCGAATTTTTACATTACAAGATTAAATACACATATAGGCTAATTTTCTCAAGAGTTCTCGTGTGTGTGTGATTTTGCCAATCTCGTCTACCAACCTAACTTTTGATAAAATCATGCAATCCGTAAGCTTCAAAGATTCATTAATCCCGCCCTCAAGTTTTAAGACACTCTCCACCAATTTCAACTTCTAATTGCACAGATCAACAGGACTTTTTCGGTTAACATTAGGTTCAAGTATAATCAGCAGGAGATCTGTGTCCAGATATGTATCAATGGTAATCAAAGACTCGGGATTCAAGCAAAGGAAATGTATATTTTTCAATTTGAGCAGTATTGAATAGCTAAAAATATTACTTGCATTGCATTGCCAGATAATTCCATCTAGGCTTCCTTCTACTCCATACATTCTACATCTTTAGCCTTGTTTTTGGACTAGAATTTCAATCCCTTTTTTTTTCAAGGCCTCCCCTCACCTTACTTTCTCCGCCATTACTTTTCTTTGAAATTTTTAGCTACTCAATTTATTTTAGATTTTTCAAGATTTATATGGCTAACAAATGAGTAATGGCTAAAAAGGCTCAACGAATTCAAAAATTCCTAAATCACTTCTATGCTCTTAAAAATCTACCTCAGTTTCAAGTAAAAATCACAAGAGTTTAAGAATCAAATCCTCTAATCCACATCAGAAATCCACATAATTTTTCTAATTGCTAGGAGTATCTAAAATCATGGCATTCGTGCATGCAAGTGAGAACTCAAGATTAAATATTGCTAACATGAATTTTTCAGCACAAAAAATTATTTCATCATAGGCCAACACAATTACAACATCATGCATTTAACTAAATCATGAAAATTTTTAGATTTTCACAATTTTTTAAACATTCCCCCAAACTTAAATTGTGCATTGTCCTCAATGTACAGTATTCATTAAAAACAAGGGACACATACCTTAGGCACCAAGCGTCAGTATTCAGCACCATCTTAATCACTCAAAACTCTTCATCAGGGGTGGCTCCGAAACTCTTTCAGCTCCATACTTTTTCACCTACACAAATCAAAATCATTATTGATGTCTAGTTTCCTCATGAAAAAAATAAAAACAAAAACAACTAAAAGAAAATAAAAAACGCATAAAAACTAGCTTGGGTTGCCTCCTAAGAAGCGCTTAGTTTATAGTCCATAGCCCGACTGTATTCCAATTCTAGCCCGGTTCCGCTTTGTTGAGGGTCTTTCCTTTCTCTTTCACCCTCCAAATAAATTCAACAACCTTTTTAAACTTTCATTTCTTTTTCGTTTTCTTCTTCTTTTTTGGCACCTTCGGATCATTCTTCTTTGAATCTACCTCATGAACAAGTTTGGGATGGCCATCCAGCTTCACAACTCTCTCAATCATGCATAATTCCTTGATGGGTGGATTACTTGATTTCTTGAATATGTTAAAAATAACTCTTTTGCCATCCACACGACCACACCCATCGACAACTCACAATTCTTCACCTCAATCTTGGCATCAGCAGTGGCCAAGAAAGGTCTCCCTAATATCAGTGGCATATTTCCATCTTCCTCCATATCCAACACCACAAAATCCATAGGAAAAATAAACTTATCTATTTTTACCAAAACATCCTCGATGATTCCACACGGATATGTGATAGATCTATCGGCTAGCTGTAATGCGATCGTCGTGGGCTTCACCTCGCCAAGTCCTAAGTTTCTGAAAACAGACAAAGACATCAAATTAATGCTAGCTCCTAAATTGCAAAGTACATTATTAAAATGAGAAGAACCAATAATGCAAGGAATTATAAAACTCCCTGGATCTTTTAATTTTTGTGGTAGCTTTTTTTGCAGGATAGCACTGCACTCCTCAGTCAGATTCACTGTCTCGAACTCTTCCAACTTGCTCTTCCTCGACATCACTTCCTTCAAGAATTTGGCATAATTCGGCATTTGCAGCAAAGCATCGGCGAATGGAATATTGATATGAAGTTTCTTGAAGATCTCAAGAAACTTGGCAAACTGTTCATCCAACACCTTCTTCTTGAATCTCTGGGGATATGGAAGTGGAGGCTTGTACATCAGTTTCTGCTCAGTTTTAATCTCCTTCTCCTCGACCGCTTCCGAAATTTTCTTTTCTTCAACATCAACGTTTTCAGACGTTTCAGATGGCTGGCTTTCTTCTCTATCTACTTGCTTTCCACTCCTCAACACGATAGCATTGCACTTCTCCTTAGGATTTACCTCAGTGTTGCTCGGAAACTGGCCTCTGTTATTATCCTTCAGTGCGTTCGCCAACTGCCCAATGCTAGTCTCCATGGATTGAAGTACATCACCCATGTTGGCCATGTGCGTCTCCAATCTGTCAAGGCAAGACTCAGTTCTCGCCATCCTCTTACCTGATTCCTGCACAAAGGTACTAACCACATCCTCCAAAGATAACTTATCGTCACCCTTATTAGTATTGTTAGCATATGATAAATTTTCATTATTCCGCAAACTAGGGTGATAAGTATTGGGAATAGGATTACCTCTGTAAGCTCCATAACCTCGGTAGCCATTAGGATTGATATAATTAACTTGCTCTGGGGTATGTGATCCTTCAACTCCAGTTGAATCTGCAACATTAATCTTATTCAAAGAAGCTACCTGTGTAGTTAGTGCAGATAATTGAGCAGTGATGGATGTGAGAGGATCCACTGCATACACTCCAGCTGGCTTCTTGACTCCCATACGCTCAGATGGCCATTGGAAACTATTGATTGTCATCTGTTCCAGCATATCGTAGGCCTGTACATGGTCCTTTGCAAATATAGTACCTCCAGCCGAAGAATCCACATTCATCCTCGTAGGCGCATTCAGTCCGCTGTAAAACCACTCGATCTGTTCCCAATCTGCAAAATTGTGGTTAGGACAACGTCTAAGTAATTCTTTGTACCTTTTCCACGCCTCGTATAGCTGTTCAGTGTCCATCTGCCTGAATGTGCTGATTTCTATCTTCAGTTGGGTGGATTTGGCAGGAGGAAAATATTTTGCAAGAAATTTTTCTGTCATCCCCTCCCAAGTAGTGATGCTTCCAAGCGGCAGTGACTGCAACCAACTCCTTGCTTGATCCCTGAGAGAAAACGGAAACAAGCGTAAACGAATAATATCCTCAGACACACCATTAATTTTTACCGTATCGGTTATCTCCAAGAAGGTGCGTAGGTGTAGGTGAGGATCAGCAGTGGCGCTCCCATTAAATTGGTTCTGTTGAACCATGTTGATCAAAGCAGGTTTTAGCTCAAAATTGTTGGCATTGATAGTTCCTCGAGCGATTCCAGAATAGTGAGCCTGGATCGTCGGCCGAAAATGATCTCTAATTGGCACCAGGGGAGCTTGATTTACATTCTCTTCAGCCATTCTATTGACTTCTTCTCTTCTAACTCTTCTTGAAGCACGTGCAATGCGCTCGATCTTCGGATCAAACAGTAAAGAATTTTCACTTTGAGATCGTCGCATAAACTGCAATTAAAAATAAGAAGAAATCAATTAGTAACTTAAAATAAAATAAAAACTCTAAATTAAAATCTAGACTAATTGGTAACAAGACTAAAAAATAATCAAAATTTACTCCCCGGCAACGGCTCCAAAAACTTGTTGTGAAAAATGCTCGCAAGCGTACGAGTGCCAAGTTTTAATATAGTGAAAAATAGAGTGTCGATCCCACATGGAGTAAAATGAAAATATTCAGTGCTTGTAATTAAAATAGTCCAAACTTTATCTAGAAAATCAAACTTTGAGAATTTTGCAGAATAATAAAATAATCAATGAGTTTTTAGCAAGCATGCACACAAATTCAAAAATTAATTCAATGAGAGAAAACAGTCTAGAGGTTATGATTTCACCTGGTTTCAACAACATCTACTCTTAATTAACTCATTTTCATGAATTTCATTCAATTAATAGCCAAGAACACTTAAGTGTATTATTTCCCTCTCCCGAGAAACGAATAATTTGTATCTACTACAGTTCAATTCCAATATCCCTATTAAGAATCTAATTGTAGTGATATATGTAAATCAATGTTCTACCTAAGGCTCCATTAACGCTATATACTCTCCCGAGTTATATAAAAAATTAACGGTGTATTTTCTATTGGTCCTATCCAAAATTCCCTCTCCTGAGCATCAATTTCGAATAAATATAACAATCCAATTATTGATCAAGTAATTGAAAATACTATCAAAACTAGAAAAACAATTAATTTATGGAAATTCAATCCAATAAAATTAATAATTCATAAAAGCGTCTCAACCAGGCTACATCAAACCCCTAGACTATGAAAATTTAGTTCATGATCAAAAATAGATAAACACCAGTCATATTCAAAAGTCTAGACATCAATTCAATGATAAAAAATTCGAAAGGAAGAAAACAAATCCGAATATTCGACGCCGTGTCCGGTCGACGATCTTCTCATTTGTTCTTCAAATTCTTCACGTTGATGCACATATTTTTCTTCTCCAATTGTCACGATCAAGATCTCTCAATTTGTCAAGTTTAAGCTCTAAGAATTCTTTGATGTATTGTGGCGGCTCTCCCCTTGATTGTGTCCTTGAAGTCCCTTTTATATTTCCTCGAAGCCCGCCGAATAAAGCCCGAAAAATTCTCAAAATTTCCTTCCCGAAAAATTACAAAATCTGACTTTCGGACGGCGCGGGCGCATAGTAAAGTGGCGAGGGCGCGCCTTACTCTTGAATTTACACTTCTTTTTACGTCAAGGGATGGCGCGGGCGCGCCCTACTCTTGCATGTGCTGTTCTGCAGCGTGCAACAATTTTCAAAAAATCATCACTCCTAAAATAACCGTTGGATTGAGCTGAAATTATGAAAGCAGCTTCAAAACATCCTAAATTTTATTATGAATGGTGAGATCGGATTTGGATGTCTCAATAATTCCCAGTAATTTTCTGAAGTTGCTGCTCATAATTCGTCTTTCCATTTCTTCTTGCTACTTTTCTTCCAATCCTTGCAACTCACAAAAACAACAACCAATACACATAAAATCCACTCGATACATCACAAAATTCAATTCAAATCATATATAAATTAAGTGCATAAAATGCACTTATCAACTAGAATTTCAATCCTCATTCAAATGGCTCCCCTTACCTTACTAACTCCATTCTTTACTCTTTTTTTCGATTAAGCTCAAAAGGAAGGTTGATACGTTAGCAACTTTCTAAGACTATCACAAGGCTCACACGACCTTCACTATGTCATATACAATTCACAAGCCATGACTCATGTGTGCTAAAGAATATTCAAGAATCATATCAAAGTCTAATTTTCATTGGAGATCAAAGTGTTCCAAGGTTAGCAAATCATCTATTTTCAAAAGCATACACGTTATCAATTAGAATTCATCATGGGCTAGTGATTTTCAACAGTCAAATTCATCACAAACTATGAGCTCTAATTTTTTTTTTTCAAAAATCGGCTAAATTCTCTCAATGACTGGCTAAGTCCTCTCCCCCATACTTAAAATCTTACATTGTCCCCAATGTAAGCAAAAATTCAAAACAAAAAAAAAAAACTAAGAATGAAAGAAAAAACTCCCCTTGGGTTGCCTCCCAAGCAGCACCTCTGTTTACAGTCGTCGGCCCGACTGTATGCTTCAGTTCATCAAGGTGGTTCATATCTAGTTCCCTTGTCCACCTTCACCCATCTTAACAGTTTTGCAGTTATTTTCTTTCTATGCTTTCTCTCCTTGGGTATCTCCATCTTTGGATGATTTCTTCCTTTTTCCTTAGGCATTCCTTTTGCGTGATCTGGAGGAAGTTTTGTCCCAATTTTAGGCACCGGCAAATCAGAAAGAAAAATTTCAGCAGTATAATTTTTTACAGGTTTTTCAATAACTTCCTTCAACTTATCCTCATTCACAACTATCTTGTTCTCTTGTGACAAGTGATCATTATCATCAATATTATTAACAACAATTTCACAACCAGGAATTTTCAGGATATAAAAAATATGAAACTTAACAATATCCCCATCAAACTCCATAGTGAGAGTGCCACTATTAACATCTATAATGGACTTCGACGTTTTCAAAAATGGTCTTACTAGCAAAATTGGACTATTCAAATCATTATTTTTCATATCAAGCACATAGAAATCAGCAGGAAAAACCAAGTTACCAACTTGCACAAAAACATCCTCTAACACACCTCTAGGATGAATAGTAAATTTATCAGCCATCTGAACAACAATTGTAGTCTCATTCAAGGGCCCTAGTTTTAAGGAAGCATAAACAGAATATGGCATGACATTAATCGATGCTCCTAAATCTAACATGGACATATCAAGCTGAACATCTCCTATTTTACAAGGAATCAAAAACATACCTGGATCCTTACATTTTGTAGGTACCTTTCTTTGAATCACAGCAGAAACCTGTTCTCCCAATTCAACATTCTTACACCTCTTTAACTTTTGTTTTCTTTTCGCAGTACATAATTCTTTCAAAAATTTAGCATAGCGAGGTACTTGTTTGATAGCAGCTAACAAAGGGATATTTACCTCACATCTAAGAAAAGTTTCATACAACCCCTTAATTCCATCATCCTTCCTAGACACTTTCAATGCTAAGGGAAAATGGGGTATGGGTTTATACTCAAAGAGTGGAGGAAACTTACCTCTCGATGCTTCTTGAATTATTTCATTCCCCACCATTTTGGATTCCTCCACCTCTTCCTTCTTTATCGGTGTTTGTACCTCCTCCTCATGGACCTTCAACTCTCTTTCACTCCTCAAGGTGATTGCACTCACATTCTCCTTTGGATTCACCATTGTCTGTGAAGGTAGGCTGCTAGAATTTTGTGCCTCCAACCTGTTTACCGCGGTTTCCAACTTCCCTATTTGTGTGTTCAACTATTGGATACTTTCTCTTGTCTCATGTTGAAAATTTAAAGTATTAGTATCAAGATCCTTAACAATTTTTTCTTAAGACTCACCAGGCTCTGGAATTTGAGGACGCTGTGGTGGAGGATGATACGGTGCTCTGTAAGCTTGATTATGCGGTTGGTGTACTGGAGAATTTCCGTATCTGAGATT
This sequence comes from Henckelia pumila, assembly GCF_033568475.1. NCBI lineage: Eukaryota > Viridiplantae > Streptophyta > Magnoliopsida > Lamiales > Gesneriaceae > Henckelia > Henckelia pumila. Next base: position 130,900,823 of record NC_133123.1, on the reverse strand, counting down.
GAGATGATCCTTCCAACCTGGATTGTATGTGTTGGAATAAGGATCATACTTCTGTTGTAGTGGTCCAGGAAATCTTCCTGCTGCATTAACTTGCTCAATAGATCCCTCTTGAAGTGTAAGACACATGTCAGCTGCATGTCTCCTTGCAGTGCAAATTCCACAAACCTTCACATTTTGTCCAGCCCATACAGCCATTTGACGCACAAAATTCGTCAGTTCAATCAATTGTTGTTCAAGGGAAGAAACATTTACCCCGTTTCCCCATTTGGGTGCTGGATCACTCCTGTTGGTACCAAATTGCTGAGAATTGACAGCCATATTCTCGATTAAATTCCTTGCTTGAACTGGAGTTTTGTCAACAAAAACTCCTCCACTGGCCGCATCTAGCATATTCCTGTCATGGGACAACAAACCTTCATAGAAAAATTGAATTAATTGGTTTTTACTTATCTGATGTTGCGGACAGCTAGCATAAAGTTTTTTGAACCACTCCCAATACTCATGAAGTGATTCCCCTGCAAATTGCTTTATCCCATAGATCTCTTTTCTGATATTTGCTGCTCTTGAAGCTGAAAAGTACTTCTCTAAGAAGATCCTCTTCATCTCTATAGTGACCCGCACCATAATCACCTACTAATCAGAAGCTTAAGCATGCATTTAACTTAATTAAATAAATCAGAAATTAAACAGCAAAAAACTTAAACAACAATAAAATATTATTTACAACCATATCGAATAAAATCCAGTGTATTAACCCAAATACAACTGAAACAAAAGCCTAGACAAAGCCCTGCGGGTCTTCTAACGCCTAAGACCTCCTGGAACCACCCGCATCGTCCAGCCGTAGACCTGCCCCATGGAATAGGGTGTTCAGATACAACAAAATACAGGACGTGAGCATGATAAACTCTGTAAGAGAATATGAGTATACGGTTTTATATGTGCATGTATGAAAATGAACTGGGTACCAAGATTCTCAGGTCAAGAAACTAGCTCATAGACTGGGCCCAGGGTATATAACACGTTGCGCCGTCGCCTCAAGAGGTGGCTCATATACCCAGTGGATAATGGTGACCTGATACTAGTACAAGTGTCCAACCATCACGGTAACCTAACACAAGACTTATGTATCCAACCATCCACAAACTAGTAGGGTGAGCGCCCTACTACAGGATACCTCTAAGGTAAAGGCTCAATGTGCTCATGTATGCAACATACAGTAATGACATGATGTATATATAAAGGCTTATAAAACATGCAATCACATAATCCATGCAAACACATAATATATGCATACTCAATCTGGATATCTCGAATAATACTTCCGTACCTCATAAACTAGGTAAGCTAGACCAGTACTATGTCCAAGCCTATAATCCGCACTACAATGCAAAATACTCATGCATTATAATCTTATTCTGAAAGCCCTAACTAATCTATAGCATACTCCCTATTTACTATAAGGAGTCAGAGCTATATCTGCGTCCGTCGTCAGCCCGCGGATGACGACTGCCCCAGAACTTGGGCACCGCTCCGCCGTAACCCCGGAGCACCTGGCCAACCTCCGGACCAAGCCTAGGAAGGCTGGAAACACCCCAAAACCCCTAGAAAAGCCTAAGAACCGGGAGAGAAAGAGCTGAATGATGTGAAAATTCTGAAATTTGGAGGGCCTATTTATAGGCGGAGTTTGGACGGTCCGAACTGGGTTTGGACGGTCCAAACTGCCACTTGTCCGAGCCATTTTGACACCTGGGCTCTGCTGAGTTTGGACGGCCCGAACTGGTTCGGACGGTCCGAACTGGTCCAGATGGCTCGAACTGTTTTGGTCCTTCCGAACTCATTTTTGGACCCCCGGGACTACCCTACCATTTTTGGACGTTTCGGATCTTATTTTTCACTTATTTTCATCAAATAAGGACACCTTAAACATGTTTTGATACATTTTAAAATTATATATCATTTTCTAACATGCTTAAAATCACTTAATCTTTTAAAATGGAACCGGGCTACTACATTCTCCCCCTACTTAAGATATTTCATCGTTGAATAATCTTAAGTACTGAATTCAGTAAAATACTGAATAAATATCTTTTATTCAAACTGATTCATTTTATAAGTTACAATCTGAAAATATAACAATTCAAAATTTCTCTGGATAATCAGTACGCATACGACTCTCAAGTTCCCAAGTGGCCTCCTCAGTGCCTCGGCGTTGCCACTGAACTAGAACAAGAGGAGTGGTCTTGTTGCATAACACCTTATCCTTATGACCTAAGATACACAAATGTTTTTCCACGTATGTCAAATCCGAGTCCAATTGTACCTTAGACGGCTGTAAGATATAAGACTCATCTGCCATATACCGTCGTAACAGTGAAACATGGAACACGTCGTGGATACTAGAAAAATACGGCGGTAAAGCCAACCTGTAAGCCAAATCTCCAACACTTTCCAGAATCTCGAATGGACCAATGTACCTAGGAGATAGCTTACACTTGAGACCGAATCTCAAAATTCTGCGAAATGGGGAGACTTTCAGGAACACTTTCTCTCCCACTTCGAACTGAAAAGGTCTGCGCTTAACATTCGCATAGCTAGCCTGCCGATCCTGCACAGTCTTAATTCTCTTTTTGATTTGTCCAACATATCAACAGCCTGTTGGACTAACTCTGGTCCCTCTATCTGTCTCTCCCCCACTTCTTCCCAGAACAGTGGAGTACGACATCGTCGCCCGTACAACGCCTCAAACGGAGACATCTCAATACTGCGATGGTAACTATTGTTGTACGCTAATTCAATCAATGTCAATTGATCTTGCCATTCTGGACCAAAATCCATAGAACATGCTCGGAGCATGTCTTCAAGAGTACGGATTATGCGCTCTGACTGCCCATCAATCTCTAGGTGATATGTTGTACTCAAACTAAGAGTAGTTCTCATAGCACGCTAAAGACTCCCTCAGAACCTGGAAGTAAACCTGGGATCTCGATCGCTGACTATGCTTACAGGAACTCCGTGCAATCGAACAATATCTTGGATGTACAACCGTGCCATCCTGTCAAAGATGTAGTCCCGATTATAAGGAATGAAATGTGCTGACTTGGTGAGTCGGTACACCACAACCCAGATAGCATCACAATTCCTCGAGCTCACCGGTAAATGAGTCACGAAGTCCATCGTGATCAACTCCCATTTCCACTCAGAAATAGGTAAACTGTGAAGCAACCCTCCACGTCGTCGGTGCTTTGAATTGACCTCCTGACACACCAAACATCTAGAAACATAAAAATACACACTCCTCTTCATTCCTTTCCACCAGAACTTAGTACGCAAATCCTTGTACATTTTGTTGTTCCCCGGATGAATACTCAATTTAGAACAATGAGTCTGGGATAAAATCTCCTCCCTCAGAGTATCATCCTTTGGAACACAATACGGCCAGATAAAAAAAAACCATCTGACTGATAATGGAATCCAGACGAACTATCATCTTTGGCTAAACGAGCCAAACGTTGGGTCTTCGGATCAGCCATCTTAGCGTCTCAAATCCAAGAATACAAAGAAGGCTCAGATAAGATCGCAAACATCTGGATACTCTGCATACCTTTCTTATGATTGAAGGTATACCTTGAAGAACAACAATCTTCAATAATACTGGTTACAGAACCAGTCTGGAGTGCAGACATTCGCACCTTGCGACTTAAAGCATCAGCAGTGAGATTAGCAGCTCCTGGATGGTACTTAATTTCAAAGTCATAATCCTTAAGCAAATCCATCCAACGTCTCTATCTCATGTTCAATTCTGCCTGAGTAAACAAATACTTGAGACTTGTGTGGTCTGTGAAGATCTCAAATCTTTTGCCATAAAGATAATGACGCCAGATCTTCAATGCAAATACAATAGCTGCTAACTCAAGATCATGCACTGGGTAGTTATTTTCGTGAACTTTTAACTGTCTAGAGGCGTATGCAATCACATGCCCATTCTAAGTTAGGACACATCCCAGTCCCTGAAGAGAAGCATCCGTGTATACTACATACCCTCCAGATCCAAACGACAAAGCCAACACAGGCGCAGAAGTCAACCGTATACGAAGTTCACAGAAATTCTCCTCACATCCTGAGAACCACTCAAAATTCACGCCCTTTCGAGTAATTTGTGTCAAAGGTCGAGCTAGATGCGAGAAATTCGCGATAAAGCGACGATAATATCCTGCTAGACCCAAAAAACTACGGATCTTATCTATCGTCGTCGGATGCGACCAGTTCATTACTGCCTCAATCTTGCTCGGATCTACAGACACTCCATCCTTGGATATAATGTGGCCAAGAAATACCACCCTATCCTGCCAGAATTCGCACTTACTCAATTTGGCGTACAACTGTCTATCCCTCAGAGTTTGTAACACCAACCTAAAATTATAAGCGTGCTCATTCACATCATGTGAATACACCAAGATATCATCAATAAATACAACGACAAACTTTTCTAGAAATTATCGAAATACACGATTCATTAGATCCATAAATACAGCCGATGCATTAGTCAACCCAAATAGCATTACTAGGAACTCATAATGCCCATACCTGGTCCTAAATGCTGTCTTGGCTATATCCTGATCTTGGACTCTCAACTGATGATATCCAGATCTCAAATCAACTTTCGAGTAAACCGAAGAACCCTGCAACTGATCAAACCGATCAACTATACAAGGAAAATGATACTTATTCTTGATTGTTACCCTATTCAACTAGCAATAGTAAATGCACAAACGCATAGACCCATCATTTTTCTTCACGAACAGAACAGACGCTCCCCAAAGAGAAACACTTGGACAAATATAACCCTTGTCCAATAGATCCTGAAGCTGCTGCTTCAACTCACGTTTCTCTGATGGAGCCAGATGATACGGTGCTCGAGAAATAAGCGAAGTCCCTGGCATCAGCTCTATGCCGAACTCAACTTCGTGCACTGGAGGAAATACTGGAATCTCATCTGGAAATACATCTGAAAATTCATTCACAACAGGAATAACTTCTATACCAATACTTCCAGCGAATGTATCAAGTGCATAGATGAGGTAGCCTTCCGTGCCAGATTCCAAAGCTCGACAAGCTTTCAAAGCTGATACCAATGACATCTGAGGTCGCGCTCCCTCACAGTAAAAGAACCAGCTATCATCGCCAACTGGATGAAATTTTACCAATCTCTGGTAACAATCCACTGAAGCTCGATATGTAGTTAACACATCAATTCCCAAAATGCAATTGAAATCCTCCATTGATAATATCATGAGATTCATCATCAAGACATTCCCTTCGAACTCTAAAGGGAAACCCATCACTAGACGCATAGCTGACGCAGACTGACCCGTCGGGGTAGAAACAACAACCACTGTGTCTAGTGAAATGTATGGCAACTTATATCTCTTAACAAAACGTGTAGATATGAAAGAATGAGATGCACCACTATCAATGAGTGCAAAAGCAGGTATATCAAATAATAGGAATGTATCCGCTATGACTTTCTCATTCTCATCCACTGTCTGATCATGCCTCAAGGTAAACACTTGGCTGGAAGCACGAGGTTTCAAATTAGAACCCCCTGTCGACTGTCCCTGTGGCATCTGCTGCACTGAAGCTTGAGAACTAGAACCTGAGCCAGAACCAACTCCCCTGGCCTGTGGACAATCCTTCTTCAAGTGGCCAATTTCTCCGCATCGAAAACACGCCCCTGAAACCTTCCGGCACCTGTTGGCAGGATGATTCCAACCACAATGCTTGCAAGGACCCTGATTTTTTCTGCCAGAACGCATCACCTCCCCGTATCCTGAGGAAGAAGAAGTAGAACTAGACTTCTTGAATGACTGAGCACGGGGACCCAAAGAACTTGCGGGTCTAGAGGAAAGGAAGGATATGTTACGGCGGATGATGTCATTTTCCTGGTGACATCGACTCACTAATCCCTCGTAAGTCATGTCATCTCCCACAACAACCCAGTCATGAATCTCCGGATTAAGGCCCTGAAGGAACATATTATACTTCGCCTCTGTGCTATCAAAAATCTGGGGGCAATAGGGCAGTAACTCAAAGAACTTCAACTGGTACTCCTCGATCAACATCGATCACTGCTGCAAACCCAGCAACTCACTTGTCTTCGCTTGTCGGAGAGCAGGAGGAAAATACAGCTTATGAAAAGCCGTGCGGAATTCATCCCAGGTAGAAACTCCTTGGGCTGCAATAAAAGGCGCAGAAGTAGAATCCCACCACTTCTGAGCTCGTCCTTCTACCAGGAAATCAAGAGTTTCCATCCGATGCTCCTGAGTGCATCGGAACTCCCGAAAACAAACTTCCATACATCGTAGCCAGTTCCCCGCATCCTCCGGTGACTCTCCTCCGGCTAAAGGTTTCGGACCCATCTGCATAAACCTATGCATGCTGAAACGCCTATGATCATCATGGTGATGGTGATTACGGCCCCGACGATGCTCCCGATCGTCCTGATCACCCCAGCGTCCACCTATGCTACCGTGGCTACTCTCGTCACCATGACCCGCCATCTACACGATGATTAAAGGTTAAACCTAATTCCAACAATCTAGATCCCAAGATTACTATGCATGCTCTGATACCATAAATGTAGTGACCTGCACCGTGATCACCTATTAATCATAAGCTTAAGCATGCATTTAACTTAATTAAATAAATCAAAAATTAAACAGCGAAAAACTTAAACAACAATAAAATATTGTTTACAACCATATGGAATAAAATCCCGTGTATTAACCCAAATACAACTGAAACAAAAGCCTAGACAAAGCCATTCTTGTCATACAATGCCTAAGCCCTCCTGGAACCATCCGTATCGTCCAGCCGCAGACCTGCCCCATGTAATAGGGTGTCCAGATACAACAAAGTACGGGACATGATCATGATAAGCTCAGTACGAGAGTATGAGTATACGATTTTATGTGTGCATGTATGAAAATTAACTGGGTACCAAGACTCTCATGTCAAGAAACTAGCTCACAGACTGGGCCTAGGGTATATAGGACGCTGCGTCGTCGCCTCAGGAGGTGGCTCATATACCCAATGGATAATGGTGACCTGATAGTAGTAAAAGTGTCCAACCATCATGGTGACCTAACACAAGACTTATGTATCCAACCATCCATAAACTCGTAGGGTGGGCGCCTTACTACAGGATAACTCTAAGGTAAAGGCTTAATATGCTCATGTATGCAACATACAGTCATGACATGCTGTATATATAAAGACATATAAAACATGCAATTACATAATCCATGCAAACACATAATACATGCATACTCAATTTGGATATCTCGAATAATACTTTCGTACCGCATAAACTAGGCAAGCTAGATGACCGGCTAAATCGGTGTGATATGAATCTACTGGCAAGCGTACCAGGTCAAGTAATAGTAAAGTGGACTGAGAGTCCAAGTATCGATCCCACATGGACTGCAGTCAATTCTCAAGAATTAATTATTTAGCTTAATCTAGACAAAATAATAAAAATCAATTTGATTTAAATAAAATAAAAATTTATAATAAAAACTGCTTAAGAAATAAGAATTAAAATAACTAAAGATAAAAATAATTAAAACAAAGATAATCAAGACACACGTAGGTACCGAACAAATCATGTAAGTATTCGATTCAGGATTCAGATTTAATCTTAAATTACGGGAATTCTCCTATCTTGTTCAAAGGTCTATTTCTAGAAAAATCAAACCTATTCAAATATTGACGGATTAATATTTTGTAATTCTAATCAAATTTGAATGCATTAAATATTTGTGAAAATTCAGTTTACACCCAAACTGCACACTGAAACCAAATTCTATTTCTAGTCGGTTTTACAATATGTTGATTATCAAAGTGATCAAAATCAATCCTTCCTCTGTCGACTTGGAATCGATTAACATGCAAGCAAACAATTGATCAGACTATTCACAAGAAAAATATAAATATGACAATCAATAAAATAAAATCAAGTCTCAAAAATCCCAAACAAACATCCAAGTTTTCTACATGAATTTGTTCGGCCCAATCACGCCGTCTTGGTTGAAAACAAACTACTCAATAATTAAAACTAGAATTAAACAAAAATAAAAAGAAAAGATAAAGTACAGAAATCTCTTCTCTGCTCCAGCCGCCTTGCTCTGGTTGTGCGTTCAAAAATCCCCCTTTTATTGTGCTCTTCAATCTCATATTTATATATCTTATAAAGCCCAAGAAATAAAGCCCATAAAATAAGACTTTTTAATTTCCGAAATTCTGATTTTTTCTGATTCCCGACGTCTCGCTCGAGCGAGCTCAAACTCTCGCTCGAGAAAGACACTTTCTGCTCCGAAGAATTTAATTCCGTATTTCTCGCTCGAGCGAGACATTTTCTGTCTCGAGTAAACCTTCACAAGGCACCATTGCGCGATTGCACTCCTTCAACCGCTAAACTCATGCGCTAAACTCAGCTTTCAGCGCGATAGCCCATCATCTTCTCCTTAACAGCGCAAGACATGCGCTAACTTCATCTCCTCCATTTGCGTTTGCTCTTTTCCTTGGCGCGGTACACAAGCGCGTCTGCGCAGCTCCTTGCGCCCTTCATGGCTTTGCTCAATCACTCATGCACACCAGCTTTGCTGTTACACAACATAGATGGTATCGGTCGACTACACCCTTGAAATTATTCATTCGATCATCGATTCCCTAAATATAATTAATTCACATTGAATATTCACCATTAGAAATTTAATTCATGTTTCACCTTAATTTTAGTTAACTAGACACCAACGTTCTAAGTTAACCCTTACCCCATAAATTAACCCAATACCAGATATTAGATTTAAATCCACGACAGCATTCAAATCAGTAAAACTGATGAATCTAGACAACAAAAATACCAGCGATTGCATTTAATCTAGTCAATTGTTGTTCCTACGATTTAACATATTCAACAGCAAAAAATATTAATCATAGTTGCTTCACAAATTAAATGATTCAAACAATTACGGATTTGAGTTCTAATTTAGCAATAGATTGTATAGAAAAATCCTAAGGTGATTGATAAGTGCAATTTATGCACTTAATTTATATATGATTTGAATTGACTTTTGTGATGTATCGAGTGGATTTTATGCGTATTGGTTGTTGTTTTTGTGAGTTTCAAGGATTGGAAGAAAAGTAGCAAGAAGAAATGGAAAGATGAATTATGAGCAGAAACTTCAGAAAATTACTGGGAATATTTGAATCATCCAAATCCGATCTCCACCATTCTGAATAAAGTTTGAGATGTTTTAAAACTATTGTCAAAATTTCAGCTCAATCCGACGGTTATATTGTGAGATATGATTTTTTTTAAAATTATCGCGGAATACAGAATTTCAGACCCGAGAGCCATGCGCGGGCGCGCCGTCGCGAAGTCAGATTTTGTGATATTTTTTGGAAGGAAACTTTGGGTTTTCATTGGGTTTGTTTTTTTTGGAAGATTTTAGGGGCATATAAAAGGAGATATTTAAGCACAATTAGGGAGGAAGAGCCGCACGATCAGAAAAATAACATAGACGCACACTTTGGAGAGAATCTAGAGGAGAAGAAGCGGCATCCAAACAAGAGAACCACACAACTACACATTCAAGTAGGCTTGGGACACGGATTTGAGACATGGGAGCGAACGACAAGGGATAATCGAATCACACGACAGAGGAAATTCATCTGGGGACGGAGAATCAACTCTACTCTGTGATTTTTATTATATACCTTGATTTATGATGAGATTTTTGGATATGTCTATGTGTTTTATTATTTCATTATAAACTTATTAGTTGTTTCTAGAGATTGACGGATCCGCATTGGAGTTTCATGTTTTGACTATTATTTTGCCTACCATTATTTGTTCTTAACAATTTATTTGTGTATTCCTGTTTTGATTGTCTTTCAGTTACTTGATCACTAATTGAATTGTTATATTTATTTAAAATCTGGCACTCGAAAGAGGAGATTTTGAATAAGATCATAGGAAAACACAACCTAGGATTTTTGTAGAGGTCGGGAGGCCTACAAGTTCCTTTGAAGTCATTGAAAGAGAACCATAGAACTTGATTAAATTGTTTTTGTTTGATTTCTGATAGGGATATCGAAATTAGCATTAGAATAATAACATTTACTCGGCACTTGGGAGAGGCAGTAAATAACAATTAAGGGTTCTTGGTCTATAAATTAGAATAGATGATATAATCAATTGATATGATTTGCATGAATGAAATTCGAGTGATATCTTGTATCTAGAACCCGTCTCAGATCGTGTACCCAAATCCATCCTTCAAATTATAGATTCATTATTTTATTTTAGTTTAATAAATTTTAAATTTTGATTTTCTAAACAAAGTTGAGATTATTTTAATTACAGTATTTAGTGTGAATATAAATTTTCAATCCTTGTGGGAACGATACTCTACTCATACTTTATTAAAAATTGACACCGTGCACTTGCGGGCATAAATTATGCAACAAGTTTTTGGCGCCGTTGCCGGGGATTGATTCAATTTATTGTGCACTAATATTGTTACCAAGTGATCTTGATTTTGATTTAGAATTATTATTTTGATTTTCTATTTATTATTATCATTATTTTTTGGATTAATTTGTTTTCTTTTTTCTATGTCTGCAGTTTATTCACAGATCTTAAAGTTTTGAAAGTGCAGACGCAGTCGGGCTGAGGATTATAAACTAAGCGCTGCTTGGGAGGCAACTCAAGAATTTTTAGTATTATTTATTTATTTGTTTATTTATTTTTATGTATTTACTTCTTAAATTTTTGTCCTTTGAATTTTTTTATAGGATGTGTGGAGATGAAGTTTGGTGTTGTCACCCCTACTATATCCCAATGCACTGCAAATGATGATGAAAAGGATTACGACTACTGATGGTCAATGCCCAAGGTACATGTCATTGTTTTAATTTAATCTTGTACATTGAGGACAATGCACAGTTTAAGTTTGGGGGGTGTTTAAAAAATTCTGAAAATTTTGAAAATTTTTCATGAGTTAGTTTGAGTTGAATAAATGATGTGTACTTGTGTTGGCCTATGATGAAAATATTTTTTTGTGCTGAAAAGTTCATGTTAGCGATATTTAATCTTGAGTTCTTACTTACATGCACGAATGCCATGATTTTCGATACTCCTAACAATTAGAGAAAAATTATGTGGATTTGTGATGTGGATTAGAGGATTTGATTCTTAACTCTTGTGATTTTTACTTGAAACTGAGGTAGATTTTTAAGAGCACATAATTTATTTAGGCATTTTTGGATTCGTTGAGCCTTTTTAGCCATTATTCATTTGTTAGTCATATAAATCATGAAAAATCCAAAATAAATTGAGTAGCTAAAAAGTTCAAAGAAAAGTAATGGCGGAGAAAGTAAGATGAGGGGAGGTCTTGAATAAAAAATGGATTGAAATTCTAGTCCAAATACAAGGCATAAAATGGAGATGTATGGAGTAAAAGAAAGTCAAGACTAATGTCTGGCAATGCAAATAAAAATTTTTAGCTACTCATCATCCTGCACAATTTGAAAATATTCAATTCCCTTTGCTTTGAATCCTGAGTCCTTGTTTACATTAATATATATATGGATTCTTATCTTCTGCTGATTATACTTGAGCCTAATGTTAACCGAAAAAGTCATGTTGATCTTTGCAATTAGAAGTTGAACTTGGTGGAGAGTGTCTTGAAACTTGAGGGCAGGATTAATGAATCTGTGAAGCTTACGGATTGCATGGTTTTATCGAAAGATTGGTGGGTAGATGAGATTGGCAAATCACACACACACGAGAACTCTTGAGAAAATTAGCCTATATGTGTATTTAATCTTGGAATGTAAAAATTCGGAGGCCGACTATATTGCTCATTATTGTTGCTCGGGACTAGCAAAACTCTAAGTTTGGGGGAATTTGATAAGTGCAATTTATGCACTTAATTTATTTATGATTTGAATTGACTTTTGTGATGTATCGAGTGGATTTTATGCGTATTGGTTGTTGTTTTTGTGAGTTGCAAGGATTGGAAGAAAAGTAGCAAGAAGAAATGGAAAGACGAATTATGAGCAGAAACTTCAGAAAATTACTGGGAATATTTGGGAATCCAAATCCGATCTCCACAGTTCAGAATACAGTTTGAGACGTTTTGAAACTACTGTCAAAATTTCAGCTCAATCCGACGGTTCGATTGTGAGATATGATTTTTTGAAAATTGTCACGCGATGCAGAATTTCAGACCCGAGAGCCATGCGCGGGCGCGACGTCGCAAAATCAGATTTTGTGATATTTTTTGGAAGGAAACTTTGGGTTTTCTTTGGGTTTTTTTTGGACGATTTTAGGGGCATATAAAAGGAGATATTTAAGCACAATTAGGGAGGAAGAGCCGCACGATCAGAAACATAACATAGACACACACTTTGGAGAGAATCTAGAGGAGAAGAAGCGAAACCCAAATAAGAGAACCACACAATTACGAATTCAAGTAGGCTTGAGACACGGATTTGAGACGTGGGAGCAAACGACAAGGGATAATCAAATCACACGACAGAGGAAATTCATCTAGGGATGGAGAATCAACTCTACTCTGTGATTTTTATTATCTGCCTTGATTTATGATGAGATTTTTGGATATGTCTATGTGTTTGATTATTTCATTATAAACTTATTAGTTGTTTCTAGAGATTGACGGATCTTGATTGGAGTTTCATGTTTTGACTATTATTTCGCCTACCATTATTTGTTCTTAACAATTTATTTGTGTATTCCTGTTTTGATTGTCTTTCAGTTACTTGATCACTAATTGAATTGTTATATTTGTTTTAAATCTGGTACTCGGGAGAGGAGATTTTGAATAGGATCATAGGAAAACACAACCTAGGATTTTTGTAGAGGTCGGAATCCTTTGAGGTCATTGAAAGAAAACCAGAGAACTTGATTAAATTATTTTGTTGTTTGATTTCTGATAGGGATATCGAAATTAGCATTAGAATAATAACATTTACTCGGCACTCGGGAGAGGCAGTAAATAACAATTATGGGTATTTGGCCTATAAATTGGAATAGATGATATAATCAATTGATATGATTTGCATGAATGAAATTCGAGTAATATCTTGTATCTAGAACCCGTCTCAGATCGTGTACCCAAAGCCATCCTTCAAATTCTAGATTCATTATTTTATTTTAGTTTAATAAATTTTAAAATTTGATTTTCTAAACAAAGTTGAGATTATTTTAATTACAGTATTTAGTGTGAATATAAATTTTCAATCCTCGTGAGAACGATACTTTACTCACTCTTTATTAAAACTTGACATCGTGCACTTGCGAGCACAAATTACGCAACAGTGATCAATCCTAAAATCTCACATACAAACATGACAATCAATCCAAAACAACTCTTGATATGCAATTTGGAATTAAACAATAGAAAACTGAATCTCACAAATAAAATAACTCAAGGGTTCGTCTTCCTCAACCAAGTGCTAAAACTTAGTCACAAATATTCATGAATTTTTTAAAAAATTCATGAAAGATAAAATGAATCTAAGAAAAGAGAGAAGAAACCTAGCCACCAAGAGAGTTCTCCTGATTTCTAGCCATCCCAAAAGATCTTTCGAATGATCCCCAAGACTCTAAAATTTGAGATTTAATTAAGGCTAGAGTCCTAAAAAATAAAAATTCCTAATTTACAGATTTTTTTCCCGAACAGCCCGTCTCGCTCGATCGGTTAAAGTCTGCGGATCGAGCGAGGGTCTTTTTCCAATCCTACTGTTTTCATATTTCTTAGCACCGCTCGATTGGTTAACTTTGCGGATCGAACGCCCAAATTATGCCAACTTTATGTCCAGCTTTTCTTTCTGCTCCCACTCGATCGGTTAAACTTTGCGGATCGAGCGCACAACTTTTTTTTCCAGCGAGCAGCGATTTTAAAATTTTCATATCCGGAGATCTAGCCGTCGGATTGAGCTGAAATTTGGACAGCAACTTCAAAACATCTTGAACTTCATTCTGAACGGTGAGATGGGATTTGGATTTTTATAAAATTAAAAATGATTTTCTGACCATTGCTGCTTCGTAATTCTTCTCTTATCTCAGTTCTTTCCTTCTATCTTTAGCTCCATTTATTCTCTTTTCCTATATCAAATCACATACAATGATTAGGAACTAAAACATGAATTTAGCCAATCAAAATACACATAATCATCACAAATTAACTCAATAAAACATAGAAAAATATCATCACATCAATAGAGTATGGTAATAAATCAATCCAACTATAATCAAGCTAAGTAAACACATCCTTTTAATTAACTAACTTTCAATTACTTGGTGAAGATTAAGATAAATTTACAATTATATTATAACTTAATTCACAACAAAACCAAAATTATTAGGTGAAATAGTCATTTTATATGACATTATCTTTTCTTAGGCATTAGATGTTATCTTATTTATCAAAATGACATTAACTTTGTAACTTTTAGTGTCTTTTATTTACGAAAATGTCACTCACATATAATATTAATGTATTTGTTGCGTTTTAGTGACTATTTATTTACGAATTAAACATTATATTTTGTATTTAATTTTACAATTTATTTTTTCCCATTTTCGTTTTTCTTAAAAAAACACGGATTTTATAAGCACACAACGCATGCACGAAAATACTAGTATATATATGTCATGACCCAAAATCGGGGTTGGTCAACATCAGCGTTGCTTAACAATTTAACATTGAAACGACAAGTTTCATAGTATAATTCTTGTCAAAACCGGTCTATTTCATAATATATAAAACATTGTCTTTACAATGGAAATGCGAAAATGCGGAAGCAAATTAAAATCTAAAGTAACGGAATTTAGACATGCTTGATCTTGAGCTGATTCCTCCTCACCAACCACAAAACATGTTCTGTTCCTTATCATCTAACTCATCTTCATCCTTATCTGGGGAGCGAGAGTAAAAGCGAGGGTGAGTGTTTGAGGAAACACTCAGCAAGTGGGAGCCGGTCGTGCATAATAACTATCAAGGATATATTTTGAATATAAATGTAAACAAAAAAACATAATCATACTTTCAAAAAGAGATAAATCATGCTGAATCTAATACGAACAAAGAAAAAATATAGTATTGAAAATCATCTCATTTTTCATGGTTTACTGATTAGTCCTCTGTATGTTACTCTTCTAAGGAGTGAGACCAAACGAACGGTTATTATATCCCACCTCATCAGGGTCAAATCAAATCAAATATCGAAATTTCCTTTGTCATTTCTAACTCGAATCATCACAGTGCATTTCAAATAATTCAAATATGCTTTCGAATATTATATCTAACATCGAACAACAAATGAATTCAAAGTAGCATATCAAGTGAAACGAATATATATCATGCCGATCGAGTTTTTAAAAAACATACGTAATTGATTTTGTAAAACTTAAACTCACTCAAGAAAGAAATATAAGAGTAAAACTTATATAAAAAAATAGGTACAAAAGCCTACTTACCTTATATTCGATTCTAAGAAAATCATGTAGGAGTTGGAAAGCCTCGAACTTGGGCGAATAACAAAATTTGGGAAAATTCGATGCTACACGCGGGGTACTACCCCGTATGCAGCGTGGATGGCCTTTATTTGCCAAAATCTTGTGGGCCTACATGATTTGATGTGGCCCACATGATTTTGCATGTGTGGCCAATTTTTGACCACACAGCTAGGGGTAGTAGCATCCACACTTCCCAGAATTTGATCGTTCCTAGGAGAGAGAGGTTGCTCGTTTTTGTGCATAATAATACAACCTCTTTGATCGAATTTCAGGCTGCTTCTTTGAAAGGAATTTTATTCCTTGATATTTTTGGTCCTTAATAAATTGAATATTAAAGATTTTGCTTTTTAGACAAGTTAGGATATTTGGTAAATATATTGTGTATATCACGATTATGTTAAATTATATACTTGCCAAGTTTAAATCATGTCTTGATAAGGTGATTAGTTGATATAATATAAATCGATATTATCTAGATTTGATTTATAAGATTTGATAGAGTTTATTTCCTACTAAAGTTTGTTTCCTTATTCATGTAGGACTCTATCAAAGGAAATCTTCAAGACTTGGATGCTTATCTATAAAATAAGATTTTCACGCACAAAGAAAAAGGGCTTCAGACGTATAATTCACAGCGCATACTCTGAAGAATTCTGTTGAAGAATTTGAAGAACTCTGAAGCAAGGTTTGCAACCTTCGTTGTTGCATGTCCCCGTGTTGCCGTTCGTGTTGAAGACATCAGAGACAACACTGTGGGAATAGTGTTGTTCGAAGATATTTTGTGTCTCTTCAAATTTAGGCCACGGGAGTTGCATCTATTGTTTTTACTCTGATTTATTTAGGATGCAAGTTTGATTTCTCAACTTGTTGAGAAATTTATGATTTAATGACTTTTTGTAAAATCACTAGGATTACTTTGTAAGACTATTCTTACGTTTACTAGTGATATTTAGCCCTAAGGCACCCGCACGAGTTTTATACTCGTGCAAAATTATTTACTTGTGTTTTTATTTACGCTTTAAATTTCCGCTGCACTGTGTTGTCTGTGGTGTTACAACACAAACGACAACACTGCCTTATTTTACATAACAACCACGTACACCATTTCTTTCACGTGGCATCAGAGCCACCACTTGACTTTACTAAGTGAGTTCCTGGTTTGTGTTACAGGTTAGTTATGGACACTCCGTACACAAGTGAAATTCGTCCACTTATTTTGGATGGGACAAACTACGGCCCTTGGAAATTGAAGATGAGCATGTATATTCAATCCATTGAGTCCAGGGCTTGGTAGCGTGTTCTTGATGGTTGGACACCACCCATGAGAGATGATGATGTACCAGGACCAAAGCCAAGATCACAATGGACAGCCGATGAGAATACAGCGGCTATTTATAATGCTAAAGCTTTTAATGCTATGTTCACTTCAGTTGATATGAACATGTTTAATCTAATTGGTACTTGTACTTGTGCTAGGGATGCTTGGGAGAAACTACAAACCCACTGTGAAGGCTCGGCTAGTGTCAAGAAGACAAGGATGCGTCTCATAACTTCAAAATTTGAGAAAATGAGAATGGAGGAATCAGAGACCATCATGGAATACAATGGAAGGTTGAAGAGCCTTGCGAATGAAGCATCTATTCTTGGTGATCCTATTTCGAACGAGAGAATTGTATCGAAAGTGCTTCGTTCTGTTCCCAAAAGATTTCACACCAAGGTTTGTGCTATAGATGAATCAAAAGATACATCTATAATGGGTTTGGATGAGTTAATTAGTTCTCTTCGCACTTATGAGATGGAGTTGGAAGCCGAAGATGACTCCAAAGGTAAGTCTATTGCTTTTCAAGTATCTAATGATGTTTACAATGATTTTGCTGAAGTTCAACAGGAAGTAAAGGATTCTGATCTTGAGGAAAATTCTATTGCCTTGATCTCGAAGAAATTTACTGATTATCTCAAGGTAATGAAAGAAAAGAAGGATGTGAAAAGTGCACAACCCTCAAAGTTTCCTAGACTGCCTACGTCAGAGAAACCTCAAAAACCTGCTGCTACTCGAGGACCTCGTCAAAGGTATGAAGGTAAGAATCAGTCGTCAAGCAAAAATTTTGATAATGTTCAATGCAGGGAATGTAAGGGATATGACCACTATGCTTATGAATGCGCAAATCGCCTTCGGAAAGGTATGAATGTTTCTCTGAGTGATGATGATTCTGAAGAAGAACAAGAAAAGGTTGAACAGGCAGATCTCATATCTTTTACTGCTTTACTGGAGAGTAAGAAAAATTTTCAGATTAATCCTCTCGGTGTTGGCTCCAGTGTTGCAACACCTGGACGCAACAATGTTCAAAAATCTGTTTGTTTTGTTGCGTCTAACCTTGACAATTCCAGCAATCATGAAGAATAGGTAGCTGATCCTTATACTCTGGAAGGTATTCAAAAACTCTATGAAGAGTTATACAGTGATTGGAACAAGAGAAATCAGTTGAACACAACTCTTACAAAAGAAAATACTGAATTGAAAGCTGTTGTGGCTAGACTGGAAATTCTCATGAGTAAGAAAGATCTGGAATTAGGGTTTCTGAATTCTGAACTTGAAAGAGCAAAAAATACACTTGATAAATCTAAGTCCAGTTCGAGCAAACTTGATTCCATTTTGACTATGGGTAAGAATGATAAGTTTGGACTTGGTTTTAAAGAAAGTGTTTTTGAAACTGGTGAATGTTCCAAAACACCAGTGTTTGTGAAGGAAGGTAATGATTCCTTGAACCATCCTTTAACTGCTTCGAAAGGTAAGAAAATCATTGTTGAAAAGGATGTTTCTGTTCCTAAGCCAAAACAATGGAAGCGTCCTTTTGTATGTCACTATTGTCTCAAATCTGGTCATATCAGGCCTTTTTGTCGTAAGCTTAATAATGACTATGTTTTGTTGGAATCTAAGCAAGTGTTACCCTCCATGTTGTCCAACACCAAGAGCAACACTGGCAGAAAGAGGCGCACTATGAAGAAAGTTTGGATACAAAAGCCTGATGTTAGATGTTTTGTTATTTATACTTCCTTGAAAGCTAACACTGCAGGTAATTGGTATTTTGATAGTGGAAGCTCTCGGCACATGACAGGTTTGAAAGATCACCTCACAGACTACCTTGAACAAAATGGTGGTAGAGTGACCTACGGAGGTGGTGCAAAGGGAAGAATTGTTGGCAAAGGAACACTCAATGTGGAAGGGTTTCCAAAGCTTCATAACGTCTTACACGTTGAAGGACTTAATGCAAATTTAATTTCAATTAGTCAACTGTGTGATGATGACTTGCATGTGAAGTTTGATAAGAATACTTGTGAAGTTTTTGATAATGCTAATCGTTGTGTTATCACAGGTACAAGATCAGTTGATAACTGCTACCAACTCGGTGAAAAATTGGCATGTAGACACTCAAAAGTTAATGAGTTTAGTCTATGGCACCAAAAACTTGGACATGTGAATTTCAAGACCTTAAAGAATCTGAGTAAGTATGAAGCTGTCAGAGGTCTTCCAAATCTAAAGACTGGTGTTCCATATGTTTGTGGTGCATGCCAAAAAGGTAAGCAAACCCGTGTTGCTCATCCCGTGTTACAACACTGTGGGACAACACGGTGTCTTGAATTTTTGCACATGGATTTGATGGGTCCCATGAAAGTCGAAAGTTATGGAGGTAAAAAGTATTCTTTGGTATGTGTTGATGATTTTTCTCGTTTTACATGGGTAAGATTTCTTAGAGAAAAATTAGACACTTTTGGTGTTTTTAAGAAGTTTTTTACCAAGATTACTAACCTACATACTTTACTGTAGCAAGGATCAGAACTGATCATGGAAAGAAATTTGAGAACTCATTGTTTTCTTCTTTGTGTGATAAGAAGGGCATCTCACAAGAGTTCTCTGCCCCAAAAACTCCTCAACAGAATGGAATTGCCGAAAGGAAAAATAGAACGTTGCAGGAGATGGCTAGGGTGATGATGAGCTCAAAAAATATCTCCAAAAGATTTTGGGCAGAAGCATTGAACACAGCGTGCCATATTTCCAATCGTGTTTATTTGAGAAGTGGATCTTCGATGACTTCCTATGAAATCCTCATGGGAAAGAGACCAAATCTTAATTATTTTCATATATTTGGCTGTGTGTGTTATGTTTTGAATGATAGAAATCACCTAGCAAAATTTGATTCCAAGAGTGATAAGTGTCTGTTCCTTGGTTATTCTACTAATAGTCGTGCATATAGGATGTATAACCTTAGAACCAGAACAATGATGGAATCTATTAATGTTGTTTTTGATGATGGTGCAGATCTCAAGGGAAAAACTGCTGAAGATGATACTGAAAGCTTGATGGAAATTTTCTCCGAAGAACACAGTGTTGTTCCTGATGTTGCAACACCAAACACAACACTGGTTCCTCCAGAAACTGTTCATGAGGAAAATTCGCAAGAAAATGAGAAAGTTGAGGTGATTACTGTAAAGGACATTCCAAGCAAGATACAGAAGAATCATCCTTCATCTCATATTATTGGAGATGTTCATGGAACAAGGCAAACCCGTGCTAAGGACAAAGTTGACTACCGCAAGATGGTTGGGTTAGTATGCATGAGTTCCGTATACTCACAGGTAATGCATTCCTGTTTTGTTTCCAATATTGAACCCAAGAATGTCAATGATGCTTTGAATGATGAATTTTGGGTAAATGCCATGCATGAAGAACTTGAGCAATTTGTCCGAAATGATGTTTGGTTTTTAGTTCCACCACCTGATCATGGTAATGTCATTGGTACAAAATGGATTTTCAAAAATAAAACCGATGAATTAGGAAACATCATAAGGAACAAAGCAAGGTTGGTTGCTCAAGGGTATACTCAGGTTGAGGGGGTTGATTTTGATGAGACCTTCGCTCCTGTTGCCCGCATTGAGTCTGTCCGACTATTGCTAGAAATTTCATGTCATATGGGTATAAAACTTTACCAAATGGATGTAAAGAGTGCTTTTTTAAATGGTATTTTGAATGAGGAAGTGTATGTGAAGCAACCCAAAGGCTTTGAGGATCCACACCACTTGGATCATATTTACAAGTTGAAAAAGGAACTCTATGGTTTGAAGCAAGCTCCACGAGCATGGTATGGTAGGTTGACCGAGTATTTACTCGAAATTGGCTTCAAACGAGGTGAGGTTGACAAAACCCTTTTTATTCAAAAGGCCAAAGGTGAAATTCTTATTTGTCAAGTCTATGTGGATGACATTATCTTTGGTGCTTCGTCTCAAAAGCATGTTGATAGTTTTGTTGAATGCATGTCTTCTACTTTTGAAATGAGCATGGTAGGAGAGTTAACATTTTTCCTTGGATTACAAGTTAAGCAAACAAATTATGAGATTTTTCTTTGTCAAAGTAAGTATGCAAAGAATTTGGTAAAACTGTTTTGCAAAGAGAATGTTAAGAACATGAAAACTCCTATGGGCTCAAGTGAAAAATTAGGAAAAGACAGTGTTGCGGCTGGTGTTGACAACACCATGTATCGCAGCATGATAGGGAGTCTTTTGTATTTGACTGCTAGTCGTCCTGATATCATGTTCAGTGTGTGTTTATGTGCTAGGTACCAATCTGATCCAAAGGTTACCCATTTAAAAGCTGTTATGAGAATTTTGAAATATGTTTCGGGTACATTGAATTTGGGATTATGGTATACTAGGGAAACCAACACTAACCTTGTAGGTTTTAGTGATGCTGACTGGGCAGGTGATGTGAATGATAGAAAGAGCACTACGGGTGGGTGTTTTTATCTTGGCAATAATTTGGTGTCATGGTATAGTCGTAAGAAAAATTGTGTGTCACTTTCAACTGCTGAATCTGAATATGTGGCAGCCGAAAGTTGTTGTTCACAACTTTTTTGGATGAACCAAATGATTAAAGACTATGGTTTTAAGAGTGAACCTTTATTGTTTATTGTGATAATTCGAGTGCTATTGATATATCAAAAAATCCAGTTCAACACTCACGCACAAAACACATTGACATTCGTCATCACTTTATTCGAGATTTGGTAGAAAAATGTATGATTCGAATGGAGTTTGTTGAAACCAATAACCAATTGGCAGACATCTTTACTAAAGCATTAGATCATGAGAGATTTTCAACTCTTCGGAGGTCTCTCAGCATGTGTGCATTATAATCCTTTGCACGTGTTGTTTGCGGTGTTACCACACTACCGACAACACTGTTGTTTTTCTTGTCATGAATTTTTAGGATTTTAGGCATTCTGCACTCATTTTGTTATGTGTAGTGCTTGAATTTCTGTTACAATGATTCAATTGATGCCAAGTTTTTCTGCAAAAAATCCTTTTGGCACACTGACCCTTTTTGGATTAGAACTCTGATCAAACCACCGAGTAGTTGAGGAATGTACGTGTATTCCATGTTCTTGTTCCATGTGAAAGTTGGTCTCGCACTTTCAGTGTTAAAGTCTTTTATGAAGTTTGGTGACCAATGTCATAAAAACAAACTTTGTCAAATCGGAAGAAAATGGAAAAAGCTACCTGGTTGAGTCCAATGAAGACCGTTCGATTAGTGTGAAAGCTACCACTTCTGAAATTGTGTCTGTTAAATGTAATCAAGTGTGCAAAATTCAAATTCTTTTGAAAAACTTTGGTGTTGTTGATGATGTTGGCAACACGAGAGGCAACACTACACTTGTCAACATATTGTTTTGCTTGTGATTGCATTTCTATTTTATGTTACACTCTGTTTAGGCATAAAATAGGCCATGCATATGCATTTTTGCTAATAGGGTTCTGCTTTTGGGTAAGGTTCTAAATAGACAAATTTTGATGATTTACCCTATTTACTAAAAATTGAATTTTTGTGATTGATTATGGTTCAGTGGAGTTATGCCGATGTGGAGTTAATTCTGGAAGATTTGGGCTGAAATAGTTATCTCAGAATATTGCCTTATTTATGGGATTTTATCTCTTTAATCTAGTTTTTAATTTTTGGCCGTCTGGAAAGTTACCGTTGTAACTGGAGGGAGATCAGGGATCAAGGTAATTATGGGTTAGTTAGGATTTTGTTACCGTTTGAGATAAGGTTTCTATATATATAATTTTTAATAATTATCGGGCATTATCATCTTCTCACAATTCTTGATTCCCGATTGTTTTTCTCTGCAAAACCTACCCTTCTCTCACTTTCAATTTAATCTTCAATGGCAGGCTTTGATCCACAAGACATCCGAAGCGAGATGGGTCATAAAGAACCCGATGTTGCTGCAGGTGTTACAACACCGGAAATTCCATCCCCGGTGTCTTCTCTGCCGATTGTTCCAGTTCCCATGGAACCCGTTCCTCTCGCTGTTCTCATGCCTGAAGAACCTGGGAATGCGATTTATTTGGAGAATCCTCCTGATTTCTCTGTCTTGAATAGGGTTAATCCTCCTCCATCGATGGAACGCCGATCAAAAAGGCAGGCAGGTTACAACCCTGATTTCACCCAGTCTAAAAGGTTTTACAAGGGTCCTCGCATCCCCATGGCTGAAGAAGATCACAGCTCTGGTGACGATTCTGATGATGCCAATTTTGAATTTGTGGCGAGGAAAAAACCCTCTGGTTCTGCTGCTGCCTCTGCCTCCGCTCCGATTGTTGAATCTGCTTCTGACAGCAGCGATTCGAGTCCATCTGATGGTGTTCCTCCTAAGGACACTTCTGCAGCTACTGCTCCTCAAGCAAATGATGATTCGGAGGAAGATGATACTCTAGCACAAATTTTGGAAAGCCTCAAGCAAGGAAAGGCTTCCTCTTCTGTTCCTCCCTCTGCTCACATCTCCGATGATGAACCTGATGCTGAGATGATGGAGGAGTTTGCACAAGGCAAAGCACATCAAGATTCTGCCTCTTCCTCCTCTTCCTCCTCTACCGATTCTGCTGCTGACTCCTCTGATAAGAGTGCTGATATTGGAGAAGAAGAAGACTCTGAGGATGTTTCCAGCATGAATGCTGATGAAGACCCTCTGGACCAAGAGAATGTTTCTGCTGCTGCTGCCAGTGTTGTTGTTGGTGTCGTCAACACCACGAACAATACTGTTGATGAGGATTATGACATGGATGCTGCCCATTCCCTCATTTTTTATTCTGGTGATGCTGCTGCTGTCTGGCCTCTCTTCATAAATAGAGGTCTTCTGGATGAGAGGAACATAGATGTTCGCTCCTATGATAGGTACAATTTAATTGACTTTTTGAAGCTTCGACAGCTATATTATACTGTTGTTGCTGTGATACCCTACTGTAAGAGGGTGATTCTGGAGTTCTACGCCAACTTGACTGCAAGAATTGAAGATCCAGAATCTGCAAAGTATGGATTGGTGTACCTTCGGGGTAGGCTATTCGAGTTCACTCCAGCCGTGATCAACTCTTTTTATTCCACCCCAGACGTTGATGAAGGCAATCCTCCAGAGATCAACGAAGTGATTACTTTTCTCACTGGTGGTATGGTCAAAAAGTTCTCTGACCATTTTTCTGCAGCCAAGCTCACCTTCTTTTATTCTGTGCTGCATAAGATAGATGTCAGGAATAGGACTCCTTCATCCAATTCAACAGTTATCACCAGACCACAGGCAGTTATTTTATATGCAATTGGGACTGGGAGTCCTTTTAATTTTGGGAAGATGGTATTCAAGACTGTGCTCCAATTTGTTGAAGGAGGACTCAAGTCTACAAAGCTCCCATTTCCCTCTTTCATCTACGGCATATTGGAATCTCAGGCTTTCATCCGCAATATTACAGAAGATCTCACTGATCAACCTGAGATTTTAAAGTTAGTAGCTGGTCTTCTAAAGGGAAATCGTGTACTGGATTTACCCTGGACTGCTACTCCTACTTCTGCTGCTGACATTGCTGGTGTTGCCCCGATGTTGCCAACACGGGAGACAACACTGAAGAAACTGTGCATACTCCTACCTCCCCGGAATTCACCATTGCCACTATTCAGCTGCTGATGACTCGTGCTGAAGAGAAAATTGCTCAAGCACCGGAAGATATTGCCTTCTAGCATGGTCTTGGCTGATTGTCGGAAACACCTTGGCATTTTTGGCCAAACAGGGGGAGATAGTGCACAAGCTGAAACTGGTCCATCTGGGACTAGAGATGATGAGGATGAAGCTACTGATCAAGAGGGATCCGATAGTGATCACATGGAGAATTAGAATTTGCTTTCTCTCATCTTTAATTATTTGTTAATTTTGATTTCAATATAAGTGTTTTTTGGTTGTTCTAGTTATGTGCCTCAAATGCTCTTACATGCTTTAACTAGACTAACATCTTCTACCTCACTTATACTTTGTTATATGAATTAAAGAATCACATGGGTTATTATCCATGTTATCCACCATGTTACGACACGAAGGACAACACTTCAGGGGGAGAAGATTTTTAAACTCAGGGGGAGTTTATGCTTATCTCACACTTGTGCAATGTGTTGTTCAGAAAGCAAAAAGGGGGAGATTTAAAGGAATTTTATTCCTTGAATATTTCGGCCCTAATTAATTGGAAATTAAAAGATTTTGCTTTCTAGACAAGTTAGGATATTTGGTAAATATATTGTGTATATCACGATTATGTTAAATTATATATTTGCCAAGTTTTAAATCATGTCATGATAAGGTGATTAGTTGATATAATATAGACCGATATTATCTAGATTTGATTTATAAGATTTGATAGAGTTTATTTCCTACTAAAGTTTGTTTCCTTATTCATGTAGGACTCTATCAAAGAAAATCTTCAACACTTGGATGCTTATCTATAAAAGAAGATTTTCACGTATAAAGAAAAGGAGAGCTTCAGACGAAAAATACTCTGCGCATACTCTGAAGAATTCAAGGAAGATCTTGAAGAATTCTGAAGCAAGGTTTGCAACCATCGTTGTTGCATGTTCCCGTGTCGCCGTTCGTGTTGAAGACATCAGAGACAACACTATGGGAATAGTGTTGTTCGAAGATATTTTGTGTCTCTTCAAATTTAGGCCACGGGAGTTGCATCTATTGTTTTTACTCTGATTTATTTAGGATGCAAGTTTGATTTCTCAACTTGTTGAGGAATTTAGGATTTAATGACTTTTCGTAAAATTACTAGGATTGCTTTGTAAGACTGATCTTACGTTTACTAGTAATATTTAACCCTAAGACACCCGCACGAGTTTTTATACTCGTGCAAAATTATTTACTTTTGTTTTATTTTCGTTTTAAATTTCCGCTGCACTGTGTTGTCTTTGGTGTTACGACACGAAGTACAACACTGCCTTATTTTACATAACAACCACGTACACCGTTTCTTTCAAATTATTTATTGGAACTTGTGAATGCCACTTAAATGCACGTGAAATAAGGAAGACTTGTTGATGTCCTGCTACAAAGTGTGAATGAAATATATGGAATATAAGTTTATATCGCTTGGCGATGCTTACACCGTAGAGATAAAATATCGTCAGTTGTGTCAAGTTACATGTATGCTATTTCGAATTCTGCACCATTTTGATGCGAAAGTTAATGATGTTGTAATGAGTCCAGTGCACCTTCTTCTGGGTCAATGGTTTTATCTGACTATGAAAAGAAATGTTCTGCTAGTGAATGGTAAGAAGCGAATTGAAGATCTCATAACTCGAGACTACCTGAAGATGGACAAAGAGAACCCAACCTTTTTCAAGTACTTGGCCTGAATTAATAGATACAACGGTATTGTTGGCTTAACTGTTCTTGGTTTGGCTCTTTAGTTGATTTTTGTCGTTTCCAGTGACATCTCATTGCTTATACATACTACATTATTATATATCAGTATATCAGAATTAGAGTAGGCACATCTACTTTGAACTCTGTTATAAGGGAGCTTTGTGTATTTATTTTGGCCACCAACTTTGGCAGAGTAAAAAGTGAACACCATGATTCTTAAACCATATAATATATTCACGATCATTTTTTACAGTGCTCGCTTTTTGGTCCGATTCTGTTGTGTATTTGATAATATATCCATATCATCGATTAATACATGTGAATCTTGATTTTGTAATTTAAAATGCCATGGAAACTGGAATTGTTCGATTAAAATCTCTTACCGTGTCTTTATCTTGGATAACAACCAAATTTAATTAAGAAGTACCCACAATTGGGGTTGGGATTTTAGATAATGTACAAAAACTGAAAGTGATGATACAAATCTGTGTATCTTGAAATAACATCGCTAATGTCCAGCTTAATAGACTTAGTACCTCAAGTAATTTTTGCATTATTTTATTTGATTGAGTTAGATTTATTGATCAATCTTAGCTACTGTCCAACTTGGCCTTGATCAGTGTGTATGTATATTGTGGACTCATAATTGCTAGAACGAGGAGTTCTGGAAGAATTTTGCTACATTTATCTGATTGGCATTCTTGCTTTATGGTTTTGTAGTGTATATTTTATGTCTTTATGCTTCTATATGAACGAGTTGTTTTTGGGTGATTAAAGGTTGTATTTCATTTCCAGCCTCTTCTATTCAGTTTCAGATCGAGTTGCTTGAATTTTCTGGACATTTCAAGCTTATTTCTAGTTCGTTTCTTCTGTTAGAAATACTTGGCAAGGTAAATGCATACATGGTTTTTCCTGACACGTAGTTCTTGTGCTCCTCTAGTCAATCCTCTCGTTTCTTACCCCTTGGAGTTTATCAGTTACAAATCTTATACAACTTTTCAGTCCTATATACAGTAGCAGTGCAGACATGGGATTTCAGTATGTACTACCACCTGTGGTCCTGCTATTCCCCACATACCTGTAGAAAGGCTAAATATTCTTTGAATTAGTCTAGATTGAACAAGAATTGGTACTATTTTTGACAGCAGATACATGGCTCCCATGTTTGGGACACGAGGTACTTTCTCTGTCAAATCTGCTATCTATAGTTTTGGAATTCTTATACTGGAGATTGTGAGTGGCCGAGAGAAACAACAGCTTCAAGAATCTTGAAGGCCCTGTGACCGTAGCAGAATTTGTGCAAGATTGAAGATTGTGAAACGAGAGTTTCAAGTATCCTAATTTGAAAAAAAATACAGGGTATCTTATATTAATAGGATGAGGGATGAAGTTCTTGATAGCATTCGTGCGGATTTACAGGCAAGTATCCTAACAATCATAGCATATCATAATCTAGTTGTGTGTGGTTAAATCTAGATGTCCTTTTTGCCATGAAATATTATGGGTAAGTCTTGCAATGATTCGTAGAATCATCTTGATTTTTTGATGTTGTTGTTCTTAATAGGATAGTAATCACTATATTTCATCTTGCGTCTGATTCTACTCTATGGTAGAAATCACTTGAATATTCTTTATATTAGTTTGATTTTATGTCCTTGCATCATTTAGGAATATCTATTTCTGTCTGAGATAATTTTCAATAGAGCATCTTTCTGTCTATTTTCCTACCTACAAGATTTTATGGTTATGTTTTTGTGCTTTCAAGAACATTATTATATTTTCATGATAGTATGCAGATGCACAATAAAGCGCGTCTTTAGTTATTGCCTTCATCAATTTTTACAAATTTGGTAATGATGTTGTTTTCATTGGGTAAAGTTTCTTTATATATTCATTTTATTAGTTTGATTGTATGTCCTTGCAGAATAAGTTGCATTGTGTTTGTTCCCTCATGGTTATAGTTCGGTGTTTTCATGGCATCTCCAACTATGTCGAGTCGCATTATGAAAGATCCCTGTTGCTTGCATCCCAAAGATGTAACATCTTTTTGTTTGCCTTTTCTGTTCCTATTGGTTTTTCTCATTTCTGTATTGATAGATTCAAA
Source organism: Henckelia pumila (assembly GCF_033568475.1). Taxonomy (NCBI): domain Eukaryota; kingdom Viridiplantae; phylum Streptophyta; class Magnoliopsida; order Lamiales; family Gesneriaceae; genus Henckelia; species Henckelia pumila. Next base: position 130,872,379 of record NC_133123.1, on the reverse strand, counting down.
GTGTATCTCCTCATCTCGGTCTTCTTACATGAAAGTTTGATTTCAAATAAGATATTCCAGTTGATGACAAGGAGAGGGATTAGCAAGTCAGCCAAATGGATTGGTACTGGACAAGAAAGAAGCTGAAGAGATGCAGGAACTTTTCTCAATAGCAGAGAGTGCCATGGGGGCCTGGTCTATGATGCCAATGCGTTGGGACATCCGACATTCACTAAATCTGAATTCGAAAAAATTTGTTTCTTGGATAATGTTTCTACAGAAACTCAGGTAGGTTTGAGTATACTTTTATGCACCTTTTGTCATACTCTTATTTATGAGGTAGATCAGTAATGAGTAATGATATTCTATGTCACCTTTACTGCCACATCTCTTAAACGCTTTGCTCAGTGGACAAAAAACTATATATAATTGGCTTCGCCTTTATTTCAACTATTTTGCCACCACACCGCTCTACTTGACATCCAACACATCATCATAGAACTCTTTTGTAAGTATATTTTCCCCACTAACAATTTATAAATGCATTGTATTTTAGTTACATGGTGATATGATTTGAAATTAGGCTTTTTAGTGATCATGTACTTTATAAGGGATGCAGACATCAATTTGGCGAGATCCTAGAACAAAAAGATTGATAATAGCTTTTAGGGGAACATAACAAGTAGGTTTGTTATTTTGCCAGTCAGTGCACCAAGTTTTGTCTATTTTCCTTGCTGATGTGCTGACATTTTTCCATACAGACAAGCTGGAAGGATCTGCGGACAGATTTGATGCTAGTTCCTGCAGGGTAATGCATCGATTTAACAAAAAATCCTGCTTTGTTTTCTTTCATCACGTATTTGCCGTGTCAAATGCTTTTCTTCAATCCATTAACATGAACTTTTTGTAAATAAATGTAAGTACTTACCAAGAAATTTCTGATGACGATGATGCCTTTAGAAGCATTATATTGAGATACTAGCTTGCTTAAAGTTAATATTGTTGATCTTTTGTACGCTTCTACAGGCTAAGAAATTTATCGAATAATATATGCATATCTTTAAGAAATCCTGCCAATTGTGTACAAGTGATTGAAGGTGTTGGAGTTGGCTAAAAATGATGCGTATGATAGCAAGAACAGGATAATCCTAAGACACTTGCTGTTGGCCATGAGCCATGAAAAAACAATGAGGAGCTCGGAAAATTGCTGCAAGTTGTATATTTGATATTTATGTGTTCCGATTTGTATTGAATTATAATTCTAATTTTGAGTGATTTGTAATACTAAAAAATTGTATATTAAATTTTATTTTTGAAATTTTAAATTTTGGTTTATTTATAATATTAATATCTGTTTATTATTTTTTTATTTTTTATATGGAAAACGACAACGGATTTTTATCTAAAACTGTTGTAACTGATAGTATTGTTAAAAACACGTCTCTACGACAACGAATTTTATCCGTTGTCATTTTCCTCAAAGACAACGGATTCATGCCTACGACAACGGATTTTATCCATTGTCGTTTCCCTCAAAGAAAACAGATTCATGTCTATGACAACGGATAAAATTCGTTGTCGTTTCTCTCAAAGACAACGGATAAAATCCATTTTCATAGGGGTGTACTTTTTACAACAGTTTTGAACCCCCTACGACAACGGATAAAATCCGTTCTATTTTTGCGTTTTTCTTGTAGTGAAATCCTTAACCCACAACATGTATCTCCGTCGAAAATCCAGACGATAACTGAAATTTCTAAATACCTCACCTGGTATCTATCCAAGGTCATACCCTGCTGCGACTGTTGTCAAATCCCTAGATTGAGTAGCCTTCCCACCGCCCATTCCTGAAGCACAAAGGCTCCCAGGTAATACCAGCATAGGGTCGCGCCCCCTCACGTCTAGTCCTGGTTACAGTCCACAACTTTTGGTATTACTCGACCTGGTGCCCTGATGAAAACTCATCATCATATATCAATCGTCTAATAAGGTCAAAACATCTCACTGTTCTAGGGAAAACTCCTAGAACCATTCCCATGCCCATGATGAATCACGTCATCTCTGGCACTAACCATAATCAAATGACTAACTAGGTCTTCCTAGGAAAACTCCTAGATTCAATCACATGGAAAGTAGTTACAATCGGATTACTCAAAACCTTTGAGTCACAATAGTTGAACACTAATCAACTATGCACTGGATCCAACCCAAGAAATTTCCAAAATTAATACACATGTATCGCGTTTCAAGTTATGTACAATTCTTTTACAATCCCATGTAATACAAAATTACCAGAATTCAAATACTGGAAAAGTGTACAATAAAACTTGAAATGATACAACAAGTGTCTCGAATCGCTAATACAGATGATTCAAAATTTACAACTGAAATACTGTTTACAATCAATATTAATACAGTATTTAAACATTTCTGGATCGTAATGCACATCCTGATCTTGAGCATGAAGCTTTTCATCTGTCCAAGCATCAATGCTAGCATACTGGCCAAATTCTTCCGCACGATCTCCTGCAAAGACCTCCGGCAAGATCTTCTCGCGAAATGATTTGTGCTCCTTTATTAGCCTCCAGCTATGCTCTAAATCAATGCATGCAAGCAGACCTCCTCTGCACAAGATCTAATATGTTTACGTCCATCACACTTCTTGAACATGAAGTTTTCTGTCTACCTGCCGAAAGCATCGATACAAGCATACTGACAGGGTTAACTTCTACCTGAGTTTAAAGACCTTACGACATTTACCAGTCATGCCTTAATTACTCGAGGCATTACCTGGTCAAGGTCTTTATGATAATCTCTCCAACTTCTTGTGGAGAATCTTCAGAGGTGTGTCATTATGGACGAACGGAATAGACGCAAGCATCAAGTGTATCCAACCAATCCTCTGCCACTGTCTCTGAATCTGGTACTCGATCCAAAGTTAGGATCCACATGAGTCGAAATCTTGATGTCTCAGACACGATCCTTCCCTCATGTCCAATTTAGCTGGAATCCCATAAGCCAAATCTTTAAAAATCCTACGATGATGATAGTCTTCGGCATCCTGATTGCCTTATCATCATCACTTTTAAGGTCTCATCATTCTACAAGGATTACCAAAGTCTCAGTACTATGTCCCAAATGTCTCTTTGCATGCGCTCTGATAGCAATAAAATGTAGCGACCAACCCAGATCCACTACTATTCAGAGAATTAAAGCATAATTAAGCATGCAATTAACACTAATAAGAATACACTGCGGAAAGCTTAAATAAATGCTGAACGGAGGAATACAACCGGTTAAATAAATTCGTTATACAACCCAATCGAATAAATTTTAACAGAACCTACAACTAATCCTGTTGTCCTCTCTGGTCACCAACTACTCCAAGTCGCTGGACGCACTACCTGCACCTGCCCCACCGAATGGGGTGTCCAAACACACAGAAAATACTGAACGTGAGTGACTATGCTCAATACGGAAGCAATGATATATAAAATATATGCAGCATATAAATGACTTTAAAACAAGGGTAAATCAGTCTGCTAAGAGGCGCCATGAATATACAGCACCGTGCTGGATAGCTAGCCCGTGGGGCACTCGTATATTCCCCTATCACTGTAGCGTCTACTCCGTCGTCACGGTCGCCCAGTGATAGAAAAACTAGGGGCTGAGTCTTTCAAAAACCTGACCCAAATCCATAAGGATATACCCGTCGCATATGGAAACTGTCAAGACTCACCTCTCACGGATGCAGTCCAGTATGTATAAAAACATGCATGTGCTAAAATAGTAAAACATGGTAAAACTCATAGCACATACTCATGCATCACATATATCATATATCATGTGGTCATCTCAGTCAGTACTTACATACCTCACTAAAGGCAATCCTAAATGTCCCATTTAGATTCCAAGCCTATCATCAGCTCTACAATGCAAAATACTCATGCATCATTATTTATGCTCTAAAATCCTTAATTAAGCTATTGCATACTCCTAAATATTTTTAGGAATCCAAAACTATACCTTCGTCCGTTGTCAGCCCGCTGATAGAGATAGCCTCCAAAACTTAGGCACAACTCCTGTAACTCCCCGATTTTATCTTAATTGACTTTATTTGAGATAATCAAAGATTCCAGAGTTCAAGAGCCGACTTGATTTTGATCAGGGTCCTTTTTGCAAATTTTGGATTTTTCAGGGACTATAATGCAATTTTGGACTTAATTAGATATTTAAGCTTGCTTTGACTTCTTCTCCTCCATTCTCTCCTTCCTCCAAGCCGCCTCCTCCATTGAAGAACTCAAACATGAGTTTCAAGCTTTTAGATTTCACCCCAAGCTCGATCCGTTCGTTGGAAATTATTTCTGAAGACATATTAGCGATCACGGCTGCGAGAGCTTCGTTCTATCATAAGTTTTTCCCCGATCAGATACATTCAATTTTTTGGATGTCGTTAGAATCGATTGAGTTGCTAGTATTTTGTTCTTGGGCAGAGTTTTGATTCGTTATTCTCTATCGGTTTCACGAAATAGAGCGTCAATGGATTTTTTATGATTTTTGGAAGATTATTTCGGAAAGTTGAGGTTTTTATGAGATTTTGTTGGATATTGGATTGTTATGGTTGAAGTAGTTGGTTGTTTTGAGGTTATTGGATTGATATTTATGCTATTGTTCTGCATTTTCGGTTTGCTTAGAATATAGCCGTTATGCCGTCCGGTTTGTAATTGGAGGATTTTGGAAAACCATTTATTGTAGTTGATAGATATTTGGTCTATTGAGTTTTGATCGTCGTTGTTGATCTTCTATTGCCTCCGTACAGATTCGTTCGAAGGCCGTATGATGTTGTGAGATTTCAGGACGTTGAATCGCTTTGAAGATTGTAGACCGGTTATAGTAATCGACATTCTTATTATCGACTAGGAAGTTTGATTAGAAATCTTGTACTGAGTATTGTAGTGTTGTTTCCAGGTTGGAAGCATCGACGTTTGAAAGAGGTATATAGATGACTTAGATTGGATATGGAACGAAGTAACTCGAATCCGAATTGATTCGAGTGTTTCTCGCAAGTAACATTCACATACTTGTTGATGTTAATTGATTTAGCCTTGAATTTATTGAATGAGTTATGTTTTGCATTCATTCATCTTGAGCCAAGAATTCTTGATTTATAGCGTGGCAGAACGGCCCTTTTTCGTTGTTAAGACGTTTTGGGGGGACTTTTAAGCGAGTGGCCTCCGGCATAGAGGTTCGCCTAGGTACTAGCATACTCCATATAGTCGCACAAAAGTCCCAGAGGATGGAGATACGTAGCACCACCTCGACTCGGTGAGAAGTCGGTGGAGTTGTTTACGTGATCTCATTCACGGGATCCACAAAGAGCAAAAGCAGCAATTTTTTTGATTATCCGGACTTGATAATCTCTAGAGTTATCAAGACATGCATTTCAATTAGATTTACTCTTGGAATTGCATGATTGATATTGACTATCTATAAGTTGATATATTGTCATGTTGAGATGCTTATAGGATATTGCATGCTAGTCCTCTTTTACTGGGAATTCGTATTCTCACACCGGATTTATCCGGCAGTTGTCTTGTCTTGGTATGTGTGCTTGGGCAACAGGTGGAGGGCAAGGGACCAGAGTCAGAGATCGCATGGCTTAGGGGGTCGAGTTGATAGAGGGTGAGGCCCTTGGTGTTTTAGAAGTTCGTAAATTGGTAATCTCTGAACTTGAATTTGTATTTTGGATTGTAAACTTAGATTGAAAGCAATGTTTTCAAATAGTTTGGAATGGACGATAACTTTGGAACTATCCTTGTTTTGGATCTGATGTATGGATGTTTGGATGAATTATGTATTGGTGTATCGCATTGATTTGGATTGAGTTTGGACAAGTTTTCATGCCTGTTCTTTTTCGTTCAGAACTTGTCACCGATCGATCGGTACAGATGTTACCGATCGAATCGGTAAGAAGTTTTACTGGATGGACGAACTTGTTCGTTTCAATCAGGTCCACACGAACGGATAATTAATCCCTCTGATAGATTGCACTAGAAAATCTATCAGAAGTTTCTACGAAGAGAATTAACGAATTTGATCCGTTAAACCAGACTGTAATTCTAAAATTCACAGACTGGATTTTACCGAGCAGAGGGGAAAAGGGGGCGGCCACTTCAGAGGAAAAATACTAGGGTTATTCGAAATTTTGTGACCTGTTGTGTCTAATTTCTGTACTGCAATAACTTATTTATAATGTAGGCCGCTAACAGCTTAGGGCCCATTAGTAATAAGTTCAAGGCCGACAAGCAAAGCCCGCATGTTCAGAAATTAATATAAAATTCATCATGACTCCGATTGATAAACCGATTTTACCAATGTTTACAGAAACCATTTCTGCACTTTTTAAAGTCAAGATAAATTTTTCTGAATCCGATTCAGTGGTTTCCAAAAATGTTCATCCCTATGTAATTTTAGGAAATCTCACTCCTCTACTCATAATTAAGAAGTCCAACTTCTTTGTTCATTAAATTTAACTCTTTAAATTTAACTATCTCATCGGGGATTAAAAATACATTACTCTGTGTGACCCTCAATGGTTCAGGGATACAGCTAGCGTGGGCTCACAACTCCTTGTGACTCGGAACAACAATTTCCGACTTGCCCATCGAATCATGGTAAGAGCGCCTAGCAACATCGCCCCATGATTCCCTAGGTATCTACTGATAGTGCCTGCAAGAACCAATAGATTTTGGTTAGCGTACAGTACGGTCCCTTCATCCATATATCCCGATCGAATCAACAACCATTGGTATATCGAGAGTCGTTCGAGATTCGATAAACTATGCAATACATCTTGAAGATCAAATAGTGACATCGCATGTGTTACTAAGCAACCATTTCTTAAAACACATCATGTACTCTGGCCAGAGATTCGTCACACTAATATCTCCTCAGATCGCATAGGATATCCACACTCGCAAGTATGTGGTGAATCCTTGACAACAAAGCATCGACTCCTATATGTGTTGTAAACTGTACCCAATCCCGACACCTGATGACCCCAATAGAGTCGGTAAACGAGTCAAAGCACAGTACTAAGCATATAGAGTTTCAATGATGTATCAAGTAGTAAGGACTAATGGTGTACAACCAAAACCGCGGACTTTATCCACCTCGATAAGTGATAACCACTTGGAAAGTTTGGATAGGGTAGTTCGATCATTCATCGTATGAATATCCATTTGCATGCTTCGAACATCTCTATGTTCCCTACCAATGAAACGTGGTACTCAGCATCGCAAATGCTAGTCTCAAACTCGAGCGATCCTTATCCTTATTATCGGACGGCTCAATCGACTAGGAACAGTTTAGAATATACAGTGACTATAAGATGTGTTTCATGATAGACATCCCCATGTTCTACCACATCTTACATACACTATAGTATATTCAAGGTCTTTATCAAAACAACAATAGTATATCACAATAGACCAATATGAAGAAAGATAAAGTCATTGCCATTAATAAAAGTGTAAATTATATTTAAACAAAAGATTGTTTATACAAAGAGTCATCAAAGCCCTTAGCCACAAGTTGGCTCACCGGCACCCACTCTTTCAGAGATATCTTGTGTCCTAACCTTTGATTATCAGATGGGTCCTCGACGAGTTATTAACAGGAACCCACCGCCAGTTACTCCACCGAATGAGCAAGCTAGTACTGAAACTGTTCAGATGGATGCTACAACAACGCCGATGGAAACCTTGCTGAAGATGTTTCAGTCGTTTAACCCTCCTTTGTTGCTGGGTACAGAGAACCCCGTTGACTGCGAGAGCTGGTTGGAAGACGTTGATCAGTTGTTCGATTCCCTTGACTATTCTGATGACCGCAGAACCAGGTTTATTATTCCTCAGCTTCGTCGTGTTGCAAAGAACTGGTGGATCACGACGAAGAGATCCATGGAGAACCGAGGTACAGCTATTAACTGGAATCTATTTAAGTCTGAGTTTTATAAGCGGTTTTTCCCAGTTTCGTACCGAAAGGACAAGGGAGCCGAGTTTGCAAATCTGAGGCAAGGGAATTTGAACATTGAGGAGTACGTAGCAAGTTTGGACAGCTTGTTGCATTTTGCACCACACATTGCCGACAATGAAGAAGCTAAGGCCGACCAGTTCATTAATGGTCTGAACCTGATATGTTCACGTTGGTAAACACTGCTAGGCCAGATAATTTTGCGGATGCCATGAATCACACAAAAGGAGCTGAAGCAGGTTTGTGGAGATGGAGAGGAGGTCAGTTTGTGCCTCAACAACAGCAAGGACAGTTCCAGGAACAACCTTCTCAATACCAGAACCAACCATCTCATTTCCAGAATCAGTCTTTTAAATTTCAGAATCAACCACCGAGTTCTGAGGGTGGTAGCAGTGGAGGTAATAGAAAGGATTACTATCATTCGATGGGGAAGCAGTTTGAGAAGCACGGAAGCAGTTCTTCGAGCTCTATTGGCTCAAGGCAGTTCGGAGCGGGACAAAGTTCGGGTCATTCAGGCATGTCTTGTGCCAATTGCGGAGGTCGTCACTCCAGTGATCAATGTAGAGGTGTTTTTGGAAGCTGCTATATCTGTAACCAGACGGGGCAACTTTGCCAAAGCGTGTCCTCAGCGTGTCCCTGAGCAAGCTCAGAGTGGAAATTTCTCGAGACAGTCAGCTCAGCCTCAGCAGCAAGCACCTACTGTCCACTCTTTCCAACCTCAACAGCAGAATTGGCATGAAGGTAATCAGTATGCAAGCCAGCCTCCCAGACAGCATACACGTGTTTTTACTCTGTCTAAGGATCCGCAGACTCAGGCTACACCAGATAATGACAGATTAGGTAACGTTTGATTTTGGTTTTTCCATTCTTATTGGACTTTTAGATACTGGTGAGGTCTCTTGCCTCTTATTGAAGAATCTATTTTATGTTTAACGTGCCTCTAAACATTTGTTGAATCGTTCGAATTGACGAACACTCCTGTAAGTGTTGTTAAATTTTTATTAACTGGATCTTTCAGAAGAATTAGTCGAGACTAGAAATTCTTATCGTTGATTTCTTAACTTTTTGGAATGAGAATTGTACTGATCTTTCAGAGCCTTTGAGAATCGTATATCAGATGTTTGTGCCAAGCAGTTGTTTACTATTCTTCGATGTCTGAATTATTTTTGGATCGAATGGTCTTCTTCGATTGTATGATTTGATGATGGAATTTATGCCGATCAGCGCTCTCTTTTATCGAGATTTTGGGATGTACGTATTCAGAGGAATCGCGCTCTAGTCTAGACATCGAGACAGCTGAAGACGCTCGAGACTCAATGTCTGAATCTGGACTTTGAGCTCGCAGCGATCTTATTGATTAGAAGATCTGTTTTCTTTTGTCTTATGAGGAAATTCACGAGATCTGTTCTAATCTTAAAAGATGGAGTAATTGTTTCCGCAGACGGAACTGATTTGGAGGCATAGAAGAAGATTAGATTGTATGAGATTTCTGAGTACGAATCTTTATCTGAGGATTTGTATGCCGCAACTGATGTTCTGAACTGTTCTTATTTTATCTACTATATGATTTTTGATTGACCGATTGTTGGAATCTGCTACCGTATTCCGTCCAGAATGACTTTTAGTCAAGACCAAAGGATTGATACCTTGTCAGAAGTCGTCAAGTATCATGTTTTTCCGAAGTCTGTCAGTTTAGACAGAGATTCTCGATGCACTCGTTCTTTCGGCATAGACTTCAAAGAGACTTTTGTTGTTGTGATTACAACTTATTTCAGTTCAATACCCTCAGAACGACGGACAACCAGATCAGATGAATCAAACTTTAGAGGCACTTTTCAAGAGTTGTACGAGAAGAAGGAAGATCCTCGTTAATTTAAGATGATTTTCTGTGTCACATGATTGGAAACCAGAGATGATTCGAATCGTGACTGAGCAGAGGAGGATTATTCTGACGAGATGAGTCAACTTTTGATTGATGGACTTGAAGGAGTAAATTGAGAGACAGAGTTCGTGTTGAAACCGTGTTTTATTTCGAGGACGAAATCTTTTCTTAGAGGGGGAGAATTGTAACGCCCCGATTTTATCTTAATTGACTTTATTTGAGCTAATCGGAGATTCTAGAGTTCAAGAGCCGACTTGATTTTGATCAGAGTCCTTTTTGAAAATTTTGGATTTTTTAGGGACTATAATGCAATTTTGGACTTAATTAGATATTTAAGCTTGCTTTGACTTCTTCTCCTCCATTCTCTCCTTCCTCCAAGCCGCCTCCTCCATTGAAGAACTCAAACGTGAGTTTCAAGCTTTTAGATTTCAACCCCGAGCTCGATCCGTCCGTTGGAAATTATTTCTGAAGGCAGATTAGCGATCACGGCGGCGAGAGCTTCTTTCTATCGTAAGTTTTTCTTCGATCAGTTACATTCTATTTTACGGATGTCGTTAGAATCGATTGAGTTGCAAGTATGTTGTTCTTGGCAGAGTTCTGATCCTTTATTCTCTGTCGATTTCGAAATAGAGCGTCGTTCGGATTTGTTATGATTTTTGGAAGATTATTCGAAAGTTGAGTTTTTATGATTTGTTGGTATTGGATTGTTTATGGTTGAAGGCTGGTTGTTTTGAGTTTTATTGGATTGATATTATGTTGTCTGCGTTTTCGGTTTGATTAGAATATAGCTGTTATGACGCGGTTTGTAATTGGGATTTTGAACCATTTTGAGTTAATGATATTTGGCTATTAAGTTTGATCGTCGTTGTTGATCTTCTCTTGCCTCCGAACAGATTCGTTCGAAGGCCGTTGAGTTGTGAGATTTCAGGAGTTGAATCTCTTTGAAGAATTGTAGCTGGTATAGTATCGACTTTCTTATTTATCGACTAGGAAGTTTGATTGAATCTTGAATGAGTATTGTTGTTGTTTCCAGGTTGGAGCATCGACGTTTGAAAGAGGTATAAGATGACTTAGATTGGAATGGAACGAGTAACTCAAATCCGACTTGATTCGAGTGTTCCGGAGAAATCACATACTTGTATGTTAATTGATTTACTTGAATTTATTGAATGAGTTATGTTTTGCATTCATTCATCTTAAGCCAAGAATTCTTGATATTAGCGGGCAGGACGACCCGTTTGATGTTAGACGTTTTGGGGACGTTTAAACGAGTGGCCTAGGCGTAGAGGTTCGCCTAGTGCTATCATACTCCTTATAGTCGCACCAAAGTCTAGAGGATGGAGATACGTAGCACCACCTCGATCGGGAGAGTCGGTGAGTTGTTTACGTGATCGCATCCTCGGAATCCCAAAAGCAAAAGCAACAATTTCTTGATTATCCGGACTTGATAATCCCAGAGTTTTAAAGACATGCATTTCATTTTCATTTCTCTTGGAATTGCATGATTGATATTGAATATCTGGAAGTTGATATATTTTCGTTTTTGAGATGCTTATCTGTTATTGCATGCCAGTCTCTTTTACTGGGATTTTGTTTTCTCACCGGATTCTCTGGTTGTTGTCTTGTCTTTGTATGTGTGCTTGGCAATAGGTGGGGGCAGGACCGAGTCAGAGATCGCAGGGCTAGGTGGTCGTGTTGATAGAGTGAGGCCTTGGTGTTTTAGAAGTCGAATTGTAATTCGAAACTCGATTTGTATTGTGGATTGTAAACTTAGATTGAAAGCATGTTCTAATAGTTTGGAATGGACGATAACTTTGGAACTATCTTGTTTGGATCTATGTATCATGTTTGGATGAATTATGTATTAGTGTATGCATGATTTGGATTGAGTTTGGACAAGTTTTCTGCTGTATTTTTAGTTCAGAACTGGTCACCGATCGATCGGTAAGATGTTACCGATCGAGCGAGTGAGTTTTAGCCAAGTTTCTGTTTTTTCTGAAAACTTGCCCGCTCGATCGGTAAGATCTTACCGATCGAGCGGTGCACTATTCACAAAAAAAAAAATTCCTTTGCTTTTAATATTTATTCTTGTTTGCTTAATAATTTTTTATCCCGAGATTAGATGATTAGAATCGAGGTCCTCACAGCTCCACTACTAGTCCCGTAGCACCTTGCCACTTCCGGCCCGTCAGTAGGACGCCTAGAAATCCCCTAAATAGCTAAAAAAACTAACTAGAAGAGTAGAGGAAAAGAATAAAGGTGCACTTGAGAAAATGAGCTCGACTCCCCTACTTATAGACACCGATCGGAGCGTCCGATCTCACGTTCGAAGCTCCGAACTCCGATCATCTCCTTATCAATTATTGTACCTTGCACACTCATAACAAGATAAAAGATCACAAAATTCTTCATGCATAAAGATAAATACCTCAACACCATTAGCATGCAAAAATATGACTAAAATTCCATTAAATATGACATACACCAAATTTCTCTCCTTCTTAGACCTAGTTAAGCCCAATACAAAATTCATAGATATGTATAACCATGTGCTCTAGGAATAAGAAGTGATTTTGTAGCAACCCAACCCGGATCCACTACTAATAATATATTTAAGCTTAATTAAGCATGCAATTTAACAAAATCAGAGATATACTACGGAAACCCAACTATATACTGGACCGGCAGAATGCAACTTGCTAAATAAATTCAATAAATACAACCCAATCGAATGAGACTTAATTAAATAAAACCTAAGAGCTACTCCTGCTATCATGTTCTGGTTCGCCACTCCCAAATCCTGGAAGAACTACCTGCAATTGTCCCGTCGGATGAGGTGTCCAGAAAACAGAAACACTAGACGTGAGATCTAAAGCTCAATACGCTATCACGGATAAACATTACACATATGATGCATGTAAAAAACAATGTCTGGGTATCCATATCGGGGGATATACAAATCCAAGCTGCTTAAACTGGCGCCTAGGATATGAGTAGTACCGAACGGGGAATCAAACCACTAGGTACTTCCACTTACTCCTACTGGACGTGAATCTAGAATGTCCTCAGATTTCAGTGCCGGCTAAACCCGTCGGTCTACGGGACCCTCGACATCAACCGTCCAAAACAGGGCTGAGCGACCCTACTGGCTCATCTCAGATGATGTATAGGCTCAATAAGATATGCAAATGCCGTATAATAAATCCATGCAATAACATGAAATCATGGCACATAAATGCAAACATATATGTGGGGAGGGACCTCGGGTGCTAATCTCAATTATTAAACACCTTCAATAATAATGTGCATAAGTATACACAAGAATCAAACAACTAAAAAAATTATTATTTTTGTAAGCAAGGTGCCTCGCTCGAGCGCCCTCTACATGCGCTCGAGCGAGAGTTGCTCTGACAGAACACATGCACACAGAATTTGGAAACATGCTCAACATGAAAGTTGTAGATATCTGTATTATATTTCCAATGCCGCCAACCTCACTCTAATAAAAATCAAAATTTTCAGTAAAACGTTTATGCTCATTCTCCAAGATGGGGTTGGTGCAGAAATTTACAAAAAATACCAAAGACTACAACAAAGTTCAAAGTTACTAGCATGTTAAAATAGAGTTGTCCCATGCATTTCTGATGTGTACAAACATTTAATCATCTCAAATCAATTCTAAGATGATCTAAACACATAATTCAAGGTAGAACATGAAGCTCAAAGTATTATAATTTTATACATGTTTTCAAAGTACAATATAACAAGAAGTTCAAGAATAATTTCAATCTCAACTAATCTAACATCTTCTAAACATATTCTAAACATGTATTTGACATAAAAATCTACTTCTTAACCCGAGTCACCACATCTAATCTTTCATTCTCGAGCTATCCCTGTCAAGTCTGACCAGCTCCTGCCCAACCTGATGCAATGCACANATACAAACAAAGCAACAACCGGATAACTCCGATAAGAATAAATCTCAGTAAACGACATGCATATACATCATTTAAGTATAATTAATCTATATGCCATAACAATCTTATTTCACAAACATGTAAAAACATGTTAAATCATCAAAGCATATTCGATTCTTAAACTCTTATTACATATCTGTTCATCTTTAGCAATCTCATACCAAACATATAAACACATTCACATCTTGAATGACACATAATAACATGCTAGAATTTATAAACCGCATATTCTAAACCATATAAATCTTTAGGTTAATGCATAAATGCAATGCATGTTTCAAGGAATAGGCTATCAAGTCTGATAACACTCAAATCTTGGTTCTTGGGATCCCGGGGAATAAAATCTTTAACTAACCACCGACTCTCCCAATCGAGGTGGCGTCAAATATCTTAATTCCCCTGACTTTGGTGCAAATATAGTGAGTCATCTAGCTCTGAAAGCGAGTCTACAATCCATGCCACACAACTATAGTTCTCCAAACGTCATTTCGCAATCTAGGCCAATATGACCTCGATGCTTTTTAAGGTAGGGTTCAAGATTAATGCAACATAATCTTAATGAATTAAATCATACAAATATTGATAAACATCTTGAACACACAATTCAATAATCATTCAAAGGAACAATAACAAGTAAATCAAATAAGAGCACTTAAACAGATAAGTATGTGATTTTAGGAAACTCAATAATCAAAACGATCTCGAGTTGTTCTTCCCATATTATTTAATATCTATTCATACCTTTATTCTGATTCAAATACCTGAAACTCTAACGATTCTCAATCAAACACAAGCTGTCCAAATTCTGCTCTTCTAAACCTTGATAGATCAAGCACTTTGTTGCTCCCATTTCTGATTCAATCTTCAAATAGCTCGAATTCGACGACTCAACTTCGATAACTTCAATTTCCAACCGAAATGAAGTGTACAATATGCATAATATCATTATCAAATCTGATATTCATTGCTAAGTTCACTCTATAGCTGAAATCGAATTAAAATGCAAACCGGCGGCGTAACGTTTCGAAGTCGGTCTTTCCAAGGCATAAACATCATCAATACTATGATTTCAACATAATATCATATTCAATTATTCAGCTGAAATTTCGAATTATACAGGCCCTAAAATTCAGATTTTCTGAAACATCTTTCAAAAATCAAAAACTTATTCAAACGACGATCTTTTTTCGATCCGTCTTAGATATGCTATCATCGTATATGCTAGAACATGTTTATACAATCAAATATTAATTCTAGCAAAATCTTAAAATTCAAACATGGTATAAATTCATAAAACTTATGTCAAAACATAGCACTCGGAGCTGTGATCGCAAATATATGATCAATCAAAAATTCTACCGGGCGGATAAAAAAATATTGAAGCTTGAAAGACTTAAAAATGGCTTGGAACCCTTTCTCTCGTGCAATCTGTTTTTCTTGGCTGAGATTCTGATTCCCACGTGAATTGATAAGTGAAAGTAGATATATATTGACCTATTTCCAGTTTAGTCCCTGAACTATGGCATAATTGCAAATCAGTCCCCGGACAAGCGATTTAATTCAATTTCAATCCTAAATAATTTAAGAATATTAGAATTTAATTCTAAACTCTAAATATTCCCAAATTAAATATTCTCGGATTAAAAGTAAATTATTTTGGACCTTATTGCATTTTAGTCCTTGAACTTCTCAATATTTGCACATTGGTCCTGCTTGGCTTTCATCCTCAAATTAAATTCTTTTTACTATAAAACTCATAATTTAAATTTTAAATTCCATAAATAATCAATTCAAATATTCTCTTTTTTTAATTTAATAATTCCGGATATTAAAATCTTAAAATTTGTAAATCCTCAAATTAAATATTTTCGACCCGAAATTTAAATCTCTAATTCCATAAATTCTCGAATTAATATTTTCTCATATTCAGAATTTAAATCTCAAATTCCATAATTAATAACTTAATATTTTCGGACCTTACAATTCCTCCCCGCTAAGGAATGATTTTGTCCTCGAAATTACATTCGATCTTATTACTGAATCTCGTAAGTTGTATAGCTAACTGAAGTAATACTTACTTCAATTCTATGAGCTTTAGATATGTTCTTTTATCTTATCTTATTCTTCTTTCTGATAGTCAACTTATATCTGAGCTGCACTTTCTCTAGATCAAAATCTGCATCGGCTATTCTGCTTAACTCACAATCTTATTTGCTTCTACTGTATCTGATTGAATTCACATAACATATTCTAGCTGATGTTCTTCAGCTTATGAATATGGATCACATTTCATATATCTAACAATTCTAAATTGAGTATTAATCCATAAGCTAGATTAAATACTCACAAGAATCAATTATCGATTCACTTTTGAAATCTCTTTCTGAATTGGATAGTGCTCTGAGACAAATTTTCTTGCTGATCATTCTGTTCCAGATCAAAATCTGTCTCTATTCTTATTCTACTATTTCTGCTTTATTCTGATTCTTTTCGGATCAATCTTCACATTCTCTATCTTTTCTTAAATCATATCTGTTCTGATATCTGATACTTCTGAGATATCATTTCAATATAAAGACAATTATTCTTTTCTTATCATCTGATAAACAAAACACTGTCTCTATATCTATCAGATAGCTATTACATGAATTATAGTAATCAAGTGGCAGAAAATCAATCAGCTCGTACCGAATCTAGTACTATAGTTCTGAGTATATCCTCGGAAATCAGGATAATCACATCTGATAGTCCACTAATCGGAGGATGGTATAATGAAATCTCATACAACCAAACACTCAGAACATCTTCCAATCAATGCCACCATCTAGAAAACAAATCTAAAGTCTCTATCTCGACAATAGACTTCAATAATTCATGTAATCTTAACATCTTGTTAACTTCTTAACAACTATATCTTATATCTGTATCATATCTAATATAGTATATTCTTGAATCTATCGAAATCTACTACAATCTAAATCGCAAATCCTGATGATTTGAGTAGTTTTGAACTAAAATTCTTTCGGACAATTGATCTTCTTGCAACTCTTAAGTAACTAATCTGTTACATAAACCATCTGTTTTCTTCTTTTTTGTTTCTTCTACGGAAAATTTAGTATTGTCGATTTCAATTCTGTCGTATCTACTTTCATTTTCTTTCACCAATACTTATTTCCATGTAATTCATACATGCAATTCATAAATTTTCAAACAACGTGATGAATATAACTCTATTGTAATCTGCCTCTTTTAGAATCTGATATTCCATTTCTAGATATCTGGTATAAGCAGACTACTTATTCATCTCATAATCCATCTACTCTGATCTGCTTTCTTGTCTCATATCTTAATCTAGCGTTCTCAATCGAATTTTCATTGCTTGATCTAATATCAATGTTGCTTTAATCTTTCCAAACCAACCTGGCTAAGCTGGGATTGCAACAATTATGATTATGTGAGTATCTATCCAGAAACTCAAGTACAAACAATACAGATCTGTACTCAATCGATCAAGCAGTCATCTAATTCTTCTTTCTATGTCCCAATTGCTAGCAAATCATGCAATTAACCCATAAATCTTGCTGGTACTTTATATCCAAATTTCTATCGGTTACAAGCCAAAACTTCAAAATACACTGAATATGTACATTAAATGATCAAAAATTCTCGAATCTCGACTCAAAGGAACTGGCTTAAATCAAGGTCATCCAAAATGACATATTTTGAATGACATCATCTGCTAAGTGAGACCACCTCACTTGCATCATAAAACTCAAAAACAAAAGAAATCAAATCAGACTCTAGCAAAGAAATAAGAGTCAATCAAAATCGATCGAGGTCAAATACCAAAAACCTCAGAATCGATATCAAGAGATTCAAGAATCATTATTTTATGGTGTAATAGTTTCAGCAAAATTGAAGAGAAAACTCAACTGTAACTGATTTTTCTTATTTTCTATTGATATGAGTTTATCTATTAATTCTCAATAGACAATAGTCGAATATCATCTTTTTGACTTAACTTATTGTCGTAGAATTAATAATCATTATTTTGGTACTAGGATAATTCTTCTCTACTGAATATTCTTGTTGTTTCTGGAGTTCTTCAGCTTAAGTAGTGCTCTTCTAGACAAGTTGTCATAAGACCTTCGTACTAAACACCACTCTATCTAAAACTCCTTTCATTTCATAGAAAGGTCGGAATATTCCATCTGAATAATTGCTGTATAATCTAACCACTGACATATCTGTCAATTCTAGGTTAGTTTTATACTAATTCAATACATCGACTAAAATTCTTCCGACATTCTTCTACTTTCATCTTGCGATATATCTAGTACTGAAATAAAAGACATCTTACTTTCTGAAACTCATATCATAAATCTCTATTCATTTCTATTGCTTAATCATTGAACGAATTCAATCAGCTATTGACTGTTACTCAGGTAGTGCATTAATATCATTCATGAAACTTAGCTTAGTACCCCAAATTTTATATTATCAAATTCAATCTTATTTCCTCAAATATGTATTTCATCTTTTCTGACTAATCTTTCAAATTCGTTCCATCTACTCAAAGGCAAAATCTCAGCAAATACAATTAATAAAGGCTCAACAGATAAAGATTGTAGCATAAAAAATCACTGATCTATGAATGTATGCTATGCAATCAAGATATAAGCAGGTTAACTAGAATTAACTCACTTACCTGAAATATCATTATCTGATACAACTTGATCCCAATCTTCTGTACTTGCTTATTGCCTATGAGATTATCTGCCATTCGAATTTCCTCTTGATCTGTTTCAGCTAGGGGAGCTATTTTTTATATTTATTCATCTATTGACCTTTAGGTTGAATCTATATTTTCTGCTGTTGTCACTATCTCTTGCTTCATATCTATACTGCTATGGAATCTGTAGTGGATGTGATGATCATAGTTTTCTCAATTACAGAGGCATAAATAAAATTTCACTCTGCCTCATACAACCGGTTCGTGGTTTTCTTTGTTCTATCATTCTGTTTGGCAAATGCTGCTGTTCTATCTTCTCTATCATATACAGAAAGAAACAATTTTGATAACTTACCTGCCAAACCATTTCAATACGTTTGCTCTTCAACAAGCTCTTCTGTACAATTCACCAACTTCTTGCTACGCCATGGAGTTGATATAAAATCAGGCTGGTTCTATGTTCATCTGAATATTCTTCATTTGAACAATTGATCCAGCTTTTCAACTCAACCCCTTTCTAGACATACAATATTCTGTATCTTTCTGAGTTGGTGATTACTAGCTCTGGATTTGTTCATCTAACATCCTCCTCTGTGCAATCATCTTATCTATCGATGCAAAACTTACCTCTACATTGCTATGTTCTGTCTGAGATTCTCACACTGTCTGCAAAATCTGTCTTATTCTATAACAGAAGCAATATATAATGCAGTGATTATAAAATACAATTCAGTATAACGTACATATAATCTCATGCTTCTGACTAGAACACATGCTTGCAAAGTCTCATGCTTTTCACATAATACATGCTTATAACGAATTCAATTATTCTAATGAATTCAATAAATCTTGCATACATATCAGCATATAAGCATGTAATTCTCATATCAGTAAAGCAAGCAGTGTTTAAATCAATAAATCATGTCGCATACAATTTTTCAATTCAAGTAAAGCATAATCATGCAATACTATAAATGCATGCGACTCAATCTACCCCTCTCAACTTCTTTCTTAATCCAAAACTTTATGCTCTGATACCACCTGTTTTGGGGAGGGACCTCGGGTACTAATCTCAATTATTAAACACCTTCAATAATAATGTGCACAAGTATACAAAAGAATCAAACAACTATTTTTTTTTTAAACAAGGTGCCTCGCTCGAGTGCCCTCTACATGCGCTCGAGCGAGAGTTTCTCTGGCCGAATACATGCACACAGAATTTGGAAACATGCTCAACATGAACGTTGTAGATATCTGTCTTAGCTTTCCAATGCCGCCAACCTCACTATAATCGAAATTTTCAGTAAAAAGTTATGCTTATTCTGCCAAGATGGGTCGGTGCAAAAATTTACAAAAATTACCAAAGACTACAACAAATTTCAAAGTTACTAGCATATTAAATAGAGTTATCCCATGCATTTTTTATGTGTACCAACATTTAATCATCTCAAATCAATTCTAAGATGATCTAAACACATGATTCAAGGTAGAACATGAAGCTCAAAGTATCAGAATCTTATACATGTTTTCAAAGTACAATATAACAAGAAGTTCAAGAATAGTTTCAAATCTCAACTAATCCAACATCTGCTAAACATATTCAAATGACGATCTTTTCCCGATCCGTTTTAGATATGCTATCGTCGTATATACTAGAACATGTTTATACAATCAAATATTAATTCTAACATCATCTTAAAATTCAAACATGGTAGAAAATTCATAAAAATTACGTCAAAACGTAGCACTCGGAGCTGTGATCGCAAATATATGATCAATCAGAAATTCTACCAGGCGGATCAAAAGATATTAAAGCTTGAAAGGCTTAAAAATGGCTTGGAACCCTTTCTCTCGTGCAATCTATTTTACTTGGCTGAGATTATGATTCCCACGTGAATTCATAAGTGAAAGTAGATATATATTGACCTAATTGCAATTTAGTCCCTGAACTACGTCATAATTTCAAATTAGTCCCCGACAAGCGATTTAATTCAATTTCAATCCTAAATAATTTAAGAATATTAGAATTTAATTCTAAACTCTAAATATTCAAAAATTAAATATTCTCGGATAAAAATTAAATAATTTTGGACCTTATCGCATTTTAGTCCTTGAACTTCTCAATATTTGCACATTGGTCCCTGCTCGACTTTCATCCTCAAATTAAATTCTCTTTACTATCAAACTCATAATTTAAATCTTAAATCCCATAAACAATCAATTCAAATATTTTTTCTTTTAATTTAATAATTCCGGATATTAAAATCTTAAAATCCGTAAATCCTCAAATTAAATATTTTCGACCCGAAATTTAAGTCTCTAATTCCATAAATTCTCGAATTAATATTTTCTCATATTCGGAATTAAAATCTCAAATTCCGTAATTAATAAATTAATATTTTTGGGCCTTACAATATAAGCATGCATACCCGCTGCAATCTCAGTCAGTAATTACGTACTTTTACTAAAGCAGTCTTAGAAACATCCATCTATGTTTCAAGCCTACCATCCATCACTACAATGCAAAATACTCATGCATCATCTATTATTCTCTAAAGGCCTTCTAAGCTATTACATACTCCCTATTATTTTTAGAGATCCAAAGTTATACTTGCGTCCGTCGTCAGCCCGCTGATGGCGATAGCCTTAAAACTTAGGCACAGCTCTGCTACTATCCCCGTAGCGCTCCGCCACTCCTGGTCCTCCAGTAGGAAGCCTAGAAACCCCTAAATATGACTAAAAGAAGCTAAGAAAGAGAGAGAAGAGGGAAATGGGAAAGGGAAAATGAGCCTCGGCACCCCCTTTTATAGACGGCGATCAGAGCCTCCGATCGCATGTTCGGAGCCTCCGATCCATGCTTCCGATCTTTTCCTGCCAACCACGTGTCTGGCTTTTAGAGGATGCCTGCCGACAGTAGATAGGAGCCTCCGATCCCCCTTCGGAGTGTCCGATCTCTTGACATCACTGCTTACGCATTATTTTCGATAGCTGGCCACGGTGACGACCAGAGCGTTCGATCGTAGTTCGGAGCTTCCGAACTCAGCAGAGCTTCCGAACTTGGAACAATAGCTCCGATCTGTTTGGACCTTCCGAACCCTGTTTGGAGCTTCCGATCTGCTCAATGATCAAAGTTCTTATCGGACCAATTAAGATCATTTTGAGTTCGTTATTCAACTTTTAAAACCCATTTGAAGATCCCTTAATCATGTTTTAGCCAATTAAACATAATTAGGCACTTGATTAACTAAATTTTGGATACGAGCTACTATAGATTTGTAGTGACCCATACCGTGATCACATACTAATTAGAAGCTTAAGCATGCAGTAATCTTAATAAATACATAATAAGAAATTATCAACGAAAAATGATAAGTACATTTTGTATGCATTAGTTCGTGATTTTTTTATATTTATTTTGTGTGCATTTATATTGTTTTATGTGGTTTTATGTGTTTTAGTACATGTGTGTGTATTTCACTCCTCGGGTGTTAATTTTGTAGGAAAATAGATTTGTGAAGCATTAATTACGGAGCAGCCTTGGTCAAAAATTCAATTTTAATTTTATAGAGCTCCAAATCCAATCATTACTGTTCAAAATGAAGTTCCAGATGTTTTGAAGCTGCTGTCCAAATTTCAGCTCGATCCGATGGCTAGAACTGAAGTAATGAATTTTTCAAGAAAACTGCACGCATGCAAGGATGTATGCACGGACCCCGTGCATGGGTCCGGATAAGGGTCCGTGCATCCTCGTAAAAAATTCGGCTTTTACAGTTTAATGCACGGACCTAGACATGGACCCTTATCCAGGGTCCGTGCCTGTCACAGAATCAGAAAAAATAGAATTTTCGGGAATTAAAACTTTCAAGTTTTTGGGCTTTATTTCTTGGACTTTCAAAGACATATAAATAGGAGATTGTCAGACGTAAAAGGGGGTTGGAATCGCATCAGATAAACTGCGGCTAGGAGGCTTGGACATTGAAGAATGCTCCATTCGAGTTTTTCTTCCCTTTTTCTTTGGATTATTAAACTTTTGTTTGAACTATACTTTTCATTTATTGATTAGTTTTTCTTCAACCAAGACGGCGAGATTGGGCCAAACAATTTTATGTTGAATATGTGGATTTTGATTTGAGATTTTTATATTTTTCTTCAATTTATTGATTATTGGATTTAAATTCTGTCTTGTGAATAACCTGATCAATTATTTACTTGCTTGTTAATTAATTCCGAGTCGAAAGGTTAGGAATTGATTTTGATCACTCCAATAATTGACATATGGTTAAACCGACTAGAAATAGTATTCGGTTTCAGTATGCGGCTTTAGGTGAAAACTGAATTCTCACAATTCCAAATGCATTTGAATTTGATTTGAATTATGAAAGATTGATCCGTCAATATTTGAATAGGTTTAACTATTCTAGAAATAGACTGTTAAATAAATTAGGAGAATTCGCCGTGATTTAAGATTAAATCTGGATCGTGGATTTGCTACTTGTTTGCATGATTTGTTTGGTACCTCCGTGTGTCTTGGTTGTCTCGTTTTAATTGAATTTATTATTCTTATATTTAATTATTATTTTATTATAGTAATTAAATTTTTATTTAATTCTTAGTTCTCGTTTTATTATTCTGTCTAGATTAAGCTAAATAATTAATTCTTGAGAATTGACAACAGTCCATGTGGGATCGATACTTGGACTCTCTGTCCACTTTACTATTACTTGACCTAGTGCACTTGCTAGTTGATACCGAATTAAGCGGTCAAGTTTTTGGTGCCGTTGCCGGGGACTGTTTAGTTAATATTAGGATAGATTATTTGCTTAAGACTAGACATTTTTTTTTCTTGCATTATTTTATTTTTATTTTTAATTTTTAATTTTTTTTTTTTTCTTACTTGTGAGGTACTTGGAGATGGATCATCGACAGGTGTTCACATGGTTTGGCCAACAATATTCGGAGCCTTTCTATGCTGTTAGGGGGAGATTAAATGATTTGGCGAACAGATTTTGATGCCATAATTTTTCGAACTACACGCTCACTCAGATTTTTTATGGTGGTTTGGATGAGACTACAAGAAGTTGGGTGGATTATGGAGCCTTGGCCACTGGCAGTCACCTGTTCAGAAGAGATGAAGACAGTGCTATGCACTTGTTAAATGATATGGCGGATTTCGACTACCATTGGCATTGTGATCCTTCATTGCAAGGTTGGAGTCACAAATATCCTCCAGAATTCAACTCCACAAATTTTGCGAACCAACCACCGGAGCATCAAGAAGAGTGTGTAGGGTATTTTGAGGATCATGTGGCTCAGTTGGAGAATTTTGTGAAAAGGCAAGAAGAGACAAACCAGTTCTTCGAAAGCTGCATCAAGTCTTTGAGTCTTTTGGATGAACAGATTGCGCTTCTTAGAGAACCAATTTTTGAAATCTGCCAAGAGAATGAAGTAATTGAGCCAAAGCAAGAAGAATTATTTCTTGAAGAATCGTCATTTGACGAGGAGCCAAAAGTGATAGTGGAGGAGGAAGAAACATACAAGGAAAAATATTTTACCTCGTCAATGGTCGTTCCATGTACACCGTTAGAAGATTTTTTCTTGCCATTGACGCCACCTCCAGCATATTCCATCCTCTATGAGCTTCAGCCTAGATTCGGAGTCTTCTTCCAAAAAAAAAATTTCAGACCAAGTGTTGTTGGACCGACAAGCTTACAAAGTATATATCACGCCAAGCTTGAGGGCGAAGGAAATCAAGACCCATACGTAGAGTCGTATGATTCTTACTATGGGCGGAAGCCGCTCTTTGATGGTGGCTTCTGCATAGTCGAGCTATAGACTATAAATTTAGCGCTGACTGGGAGGCAACCCAGTGTTTTTTGTTTTGCTTTTTATTTTGTTTTTGTTTTGTTTTTATTTGATTTTTTTTTCTTTCCCATGCCAGTTTGTCGTGCCCGCCGATAAATCTAGACTGCTGATACCATCCCAGCGGATACTGTCAAGAAGGAAGAGGATGAATCAAAAACCAGGGAGTGTTATATTTGTTTTCATTGTGTTTTTGTTTGTCTTGCATTCTGTTTATTGTTCTGGAGCATTGAGGGCAATGCTTTGGATAAGTATGGGGGGGTAGATTAGTTATTGAATTATTATCTATGTTTTTGTGTTGCATCTATCATGTTTTGTGTTTCTTTTTATATTGTTTGTTTTTGTTCGTTTGTGTTGTCTTAAATGAGTTGGATGAGTCATAATAGCCAATGATGATGAAGTTTATTTGAAAAAAAATGGTTTTTTGAAAAATTTTGCTCTTGACTGGACATGAAAAACTGTAGGTTGAACCTTGAATATTTTTAAGCACTAATTTAGACCAGTGAATTGTAGCGAAAGATTTGATGAAGTTTCTGTCTGTTTGACCATTGCACGGCAATAGGTGGTTTGTGGATCTTAATTGTGTTCTATGAATTTTTATGAGGCTCTAGTAAGACACTTATGATCTTGGGTGCACCTAGAAAAAAAAATTATTCAATTCCATCCGTGCCTTGAAAGGATTAAAATCCTATAAAAAATTAAATTTAAGGCTAAGTATGCGGGTTAAATGGGATTGATGCTCCATCCAGGCTATAGACGAGGGGATTAGAAAGAAAAAATTGAATGATTTTTCGTATCCTAGCAAGTTATAGCTAAGTCAGCGGGTAATTATTGGGGCTAAAGCAATACTGGGTGCAAAATCCGGAGGTGTGTAATTCATTATCTCAAGGGAGGTGGGTTTAGTCTAGAGGTCGTTGGAAGGAATGGGCACTAGATTGTGATACTTGCATTGATTTGTCATAGGTCCCTAAACAAATTTGAGACGAATTCGATCTAAGTTGCATGAAACCGAAATGACATTTCACACACACACGTTCTTGTTAAACCGAAAGCGTATTATGAAAATTTGAGAGCATGTCTGTGTTTTTGGTTTTGTGATTGAACTTCTCGGAGGCTGTGCACATTTATGAATCATGCTTACCTATGTTTTTGTTTGCATATTATTTTTGCATGTCTTGTTCGAGGGCGAGCAAGAGTTAGTATGGGGGTATTGATAAGTACATTTTGTATGCATTAGTTCGTGATTTTTTTATGTTTATTTTGTGTGCATTTATATTGTTTTATGGGTTTTATGTGTTTTAGTACATGTGTGTGTATTTCACTCCTCGGGTGTTAATTTTGTAGGAAAATAGATTTGTGAAGCATTAATTACGGAGCAGCCTTGGTCAAAAATTCAAATTTAATTTATAGAGCTCCAAATCCAATCATTACCATTCAAAATGAAGTTACAGATGTTTTGAAGCTGCTGTCCAAATTTCAGCTCGATCCGATGGCTAGAACTGAAGTAATGAATTTTTCAAGAAAACTGCGCTGGCAAGGATGTATGCACAGACCCCGTGCATGGGTCCGGATAAGGGTCCGTGCATCCTCGTAAAAAATTCGGCATTTACAGTTTATTGCACGGACCTAGACATGGACCCTTATCCAGGGTCCGTGCCTGTCACAGAATCAGAAAAAATAGAATTTTCGGGAATTAAAACTTTCAAGTTTCCGGGCTTTATTTCTTGGGCTTTCAAAGACATATAAATAGGAGATTGTCAGACGTAAAAGGGGGTTGGAATCGCATCAGATAGACGGCGGCTAGGAAGCTTGGAGATTGAAGAACGTTCCATTCGAGTTTTTCTTCCCTTTTTCTTTTGATTATTAAACTTTTGTTTGAACTATACTTTTCGTTTATTGATTAGTTTTTCTTCAACCAAGACGGCGAGATTGGGCCGAACAATTTTATGTTGAATATGTGGATTTTGATTTGAGATTTTTAGATCTTTCTTCAATTTATTGATTATTGGATTTAAATTCTGTCTTGTGAATAACCTGATCAATTATTTACTTGCTTGTTAATTAATTCCGAGTCGAAAGGTTAGGAATTGATTTTGATCACTCCAATAATTGACATATGGTTAAACCGATTAGAAATAGTATTCGGTTTCAGTATGCGGCTTTAGGTGAAAACTAAATTCTCACAATTCCAAATGCATTTGAATTTGATTTGAATTATGAAAGATTGATCCGTCAATATTTGAATAGGTTTAACTGTTCTAGAAATAGACTGTTAAATAAATTAGGAGAATTCGCCGTGATTTAAGATTAAATCTGGATCCTGGATTTGCCACTTTTTTGCATGATTTGTTTGGTACCTGCGTGTGTCTTGGTTGTCTCGTTTTAATTGAATTTATTATTCTTATATTTAATTATTATTTTATTTTTGTAATTAAATTTTTATTTAATTCTTAGTTCTCGTTTTATTATTCTGTCTAGATTAAGCTAAATAATTAATTCTTGAGAATTGACAACAGTCCCTGTGGGATCGATACTTGGACTCTCTGTCCACTTTACTATTACTTGACCTAGTGCACTTGCTAGTTGATACCGAATTAAGCGGTCAAGTTTTTGGTGCCGTTGCCGGGGACTGTTTAGTTAATATTAGGATAGATTATTTGCTTGAGACTAGACATTTTTTTTCTTGCATTATTTTATTTTTATTTTTAATTTTTAATTATTTTTTTTTCTTACTTGTGAGGTACTTGGAGATGGATCATCGACAGGTGTTCACATGGTTTGGCCAACAATATTCGGAGCCTTTCTATGCTGTTTGGGGGAGATTCAATGATTTGACAAATAGATTTTGATGCCATAATTTTTCGAACTACACGCTCACTCAGATTTTTTATGGTGGTTTGGATGAGACTACAAGAAGTTGGGTGGATTATGGAGCCTTGGCCACTGGCAGTCACTTGTTCAGAAGAGATGAAGACAGTGCTATGCACTTGTTAAATGATATGGCGGATTTCGAATACCATTGGCATTGTGATCCTTCATTGCAAGGTTGGAGTCACAAATATCCTCCAGAATTAAACTCCACAAATTTTGCGAACCAACCACCGGAGCATCAAGAAGAGTGTGTAGGGTATTTTGAGGATCATGTGGCTCAGTTGGAGAATTTTGTGAAAAGGCAAGAAGAGACAAACTAGTTCTTTGAAAGCCGCATCAAGTCTTTGAGTCTTTTGGATGAATAGATTGCGCTTCTTAGAGAACCAATTTTTGAGATCTGCCAAGAGAATGAAGTAATTGAGCCAAAGCAAGAAGAATTATTTCTTGAAGAATCGTCATGTGACGAGGAGCCAAAAGTGATAGTGGAGGAGGAAGAAACATACAAGGAGAAATATTTTACCTCGTCAATGGTCGTTCCATATACACCGTTAGAAGATTTTTTCTTGCCATTGACGCCACCTCCAGCATATTCCATCCTTTATGAGCTTCAGCCTAGATTTGGAGTCTCCTTCCAAAAGAAAATTTTCAGACCAAGTGTTGTTGGACCGACAAGCTTACAAAGTATATATCATGCCAAGCTTGAGGGCGAAGGAAATCAAGACCCATACGTAGAGTCGTATGATTTTTACTATGGGCGGAAGCCACTCTTTGATGGTGGCTTCTGCATAGTCGGGCTATAGACTATAAATTTAGCGCTGACTGGGAGGCAACCCAGAGTTTTTGTTTTTGCTTTTTGCTTTTTATTTTGTTTTTGTTTTGTTTTTATTTGATTTTTTTTTCTTTCCCATGCCAGTTTGTCGTGCCCGCCGATAAATCTAGACTGCTGATACCATCCCAGCGGATACTGTCAAGAAGGAAGAGGATGAATCAAAAACCAAGGGAGTGTTATTTTTGTTTTCATTGTGTTTTTGTTTGTCTTGCATTCTGTTTATTGTTCTGGAGCATTGAGGGCAATTCTTTGGATAAGTATGGGGGGGTAGATTAGTTATTGCATTATTATCTATGTTTTTGTGTTGCATCTGTCATGTTTTGTGTTTGTTTTCATATTGTTTGTTTTTGTTCATTTGTGTTGTCTTGCATGAGTTGGATGAGTCATAATAGCCAATGATGATGAAGTTTATTTGAAAAAAAATGGTTTTTTGAAAAATTTTGCTCTTGAATGGACATGAGAAACTGTAGGTTGAACCGTGAATATTTTTAAGCACTAATGTTAGACCAGTGAATTGTAGCGAAAGATTTGATGAAGTTTCTGTCTGTTTGACCATTACACGGCAATAGGTGGTTTGGATCTTAATTGTGTTCTATGAATTTTTATGAGGCTCTAGTAAGACACTTATGATCTTGGGCGCACCTAGAAAAAAAAAATTATTCAATTCCATCCGGGCCTTGAAAGGATTAAAATCCTATAAAAAATTAAATTTAAGGCTAAGTATGCGGGTTAAATGGGATTGATGCTCCATCCGGGCTATAGACGAGGGGATTAGAAAGAAAAAATAGAATGATTTTTCGTATCCTAGCAAGTTATAGCTAAGTCAGTGGGTAATTATTGGGGCTAAAGCAATACCGGGTGCAAAATCCGGAGGTATGTAATTCATTATCTCAAGGGAGGTGGGTTTAGTCTAGAGGTCGTTGGAAGGAATGGGCACTAGATTGTGATACTTGCACTGATTTGTCATAAATACCTAAACAAATTTGAGACGAATTCGATCTAAGTTGCATGAAATCGGAATGACATTTCACACACACACGTTCTTGTTAAACCGAAAGCGTATTATGAAAAGTTGAGAGCATGTCTGTGTTTTTGGTTTTGTGATTGAACTTCTCGGAGGCTGTGCACATTTATGAATAATCCTTACTTATGTTTTTGTTTGCATATTGTTTTTAGGCATCCTACTGGAAGGCCGGTAGTGGCGGAGTGCTATGGGGATAGTAGCGGAGTTGTGCACAATTTTTGGGGTTATTGCCATCTGTGGACTGACGACGGACGCAGGTATGGTCCATGATCCATAAAAATAATATGGAGTATTTAATAGCTTAGTTAAGTCTTTTAATAGTGATGCATGGATATTTTTCATTGTAGTGTAGGACTGTAGATGCGGGGGCATCTAGGAGTATATTATTGAGGTACGTAAGTACTGACTGAGATTGTCAGTGGGTATGCATGCTTATGTGTTGCATTTATGTGTCATGATTGCATGTTACTATTTTGATATGTTATGCTACACGTGCATACATCTTGATTTAGCCGGTATTATTGGCTTACCCAATATAGGGGTTGCTTAGCCCCAATGCATGTGTGGATGGATGCCATGGTTTTGGTTCTGGATATGTCCACGGTTTATGGTATGGGAGCCACCTCTTGATGCGACAGCCCAGCGTGCTTAATAACATGGCGCCCAGACTGAGCAAGATTTGATTTCCCTGTATGATACCTAGACATTCATTTGCATGCATCATGTTTGTATGTTTACCCGTAATAGCATATTGAGTTTTAGTGATCACGTCCAGTGTTTTCTGTGTTTTTTGGACACCCCATTTGATGGGACAGTTACAGGTGTTTCACCAGGATTTGGGATTAGGTGGTGACCAATAAAGAGCTGCAGGAGTAGTAGCTAGGTTATTAAATTATTTCAATTGGGTTGTATTATTGGAATTTATTTTACCAGTTGTATTCCGCCGGTTTAGTATTTATTTAAGTTTCCGCAAATTTATCTCCGATGATTGTTTATTGCATGCTTGTTTAAGCTTTAAAACCTCTGATTAGTAATGGATCCGGGTTGGGTCACTACATTTAGTGGTATCAGATCATGCAATATGAGTATTTGGGACATAGTATTGGATAATTAGGTTATCCTTGTAAAGTAAAGATTGAGACATTAGATGTGATGATGACGAGGCAATTGGATTTTCCAGAAGACTATCATCATCGAGATGATTTTCAAAGGCTCGGCTTATGGGGTTCCAGTAAGATCGTACATGAGAGAAGGATCGTGTTTGAGATATCAGGATTTCGACTCATGTGGATCCTAACTTTGGATCGAGTACCAGATGCCAGAGGCAGTGGAAAAGGATTGGTTGGGACATGTGTGATGCTTGCATCCATTTCGTTCGACTAGGATAGCACTACTCTGAAGATTCTTCACAAGAAGTTGGAGAGATTATCATAAAGGTCTTATCTCGTCTGCCGGAGAATATACCATATAACAATGAAGTACTCGGTAGGCTAGTAAGGATATTTTGGAGATCGTGGGGAAATAGGTCTGTCAAGCATGCTTGTATTGATGTTTTCGAGATGACAGACAGGAAACTTCAGGTTCGAGATCAGTAGAATGGAATGAAAGGTTTCTGCATGTACTTGGGTTTAAATACTGTATTAAGATTTATTGTAAGCAGTATTTCAGTTGTAAGCAATTGAATCATTGTATTATTGATTCCAGGATGTTGGAATTTCTTAGTAGATGTAACTAAAAAAAATATTTTTTTAATAAGAATTTTATTAAACCTGGTTCAATGGTTTAATAATTTTTCAGTATTGGGTTATACAGATAATTCTAGAAATTGTTGTTCAACTATTGTGACTCATAGAATTTTGAGTAATCAGATTGTAATTACTTGCCATGTAATTAGTTCTAGGCATTCTCTTAGAATGGTTGGGTAAGTATGTGACTATGGGATAGTGCCAGGGATGATGTGTTTCATCAGGGCCTTAGTCGTACCAGTTTACTGTATGATTTACCTAAGTGGTTTTCTCGACCAGATTATAGTAGTTGACCTTGTTGGGTTGCTGCCAAGTGATGATGGATTTTCATCAGGGGCGGGAGGATAGTTTATACCAGGGGTTGTGCACTGTGTTGGTTGATCGAGACGGGTGAGGAAGCGCGACCCTATTCCCATGCATTTCTAGGGTTATTCCAAATAGGCTTTCAGGGAAGGCTACCTTAGTCTTGATATGTTACGCAGTTGTAGCCAGGGGTATAACTATCAGGATGATTTTTGGGAATGGATATTCTCGTCAGGTGAGCATTTTTCTCAGGGTGGTTCTGTTTATTGGGAATTTCTAGATGGATAGATCTAGTAAGTGGATTGACGATTTCCATTGATCAGTTTTTCCTTTTTTATTTAATTTTTATTTTTGAGAAAGTTGAAAAAAAAATCAAATCAATTTTTTACGCTCGAGCTGGCAGTTTTTCCCTCTCGAGCACATATATCTCTACCCGACAATTTACTAAAAGTTTAATTCACGCTCGAGTAGACGAAACTATCTGCTCGAGCGCGAATATTTCTGTTTCAGGTCATGTTTTTTACTTAAGTTGCACTCGAGCGGGCACTTTTGCCCACTCCAGCGCAACCAGATCTGCGCCTTTTTAAGGTGCAAATATTCTTTCTCCCTCCCCACTTTCTTTCTCCCAAAATTGAAACCCTACACTCTGAAATCGGCCCCCTAAATCTATTTTCTCTTCAAATCGCAGGTCCTATTCCTCCATCATCAGATGCCACTCGTCTTCCGCCTTTCAACTTCCAAGATGCCGCCCAAGCGAGCCAAGATCACAGCCCAAGCTTCATCTTCCTCCTCTACTCTTGCCGATAGATTCGTCTCATCGGAGGCCAAAAATGGTATGAACATGCTAAACTTCATCACAATACTATTCCTGAGCATGGTATTGCACTCTCTTGGCGTAATAGTGGAATAGATAATGACGTTAGGGATAGGAATTAGGTAAAATTTTTCACCCAACCTAATGTCGCAGTCGTGCCGGTGTTTCGAGAATTTTATGCCAATGCAGCCAAAAGGAAGGACAATAAAGCCTTTGTAAGGGGCAAGCTTGTGTCTTTTGATGAGAACACGTTGAATCAATTTTTGGAAACCCCTCCAGTGGAAAACTCAGAGTACCAAGCTTTTAAATCTAACCCGGACTACAAATCCATTATTGAGGAGGTTTGTTATGAGGGGGCTGCTTGGAAGGACCCACACACATTCTTGCACTTCCTGGAACGGTTCTTGAAACTCAATCCAGCACTCTAGTATGCCTTTCTGGCTAAACGAATGATGTCGGTATCCCATACGAGTGATGTTCATATGAAACGAGCTATATTGTTGTATGCCCTGGTGCAAGACTTCCCTATCAATTTTGGGCGATTGATTCTCTCGGAAATCTGCCACTCCATCTACACTCCAACCGTTGGATTGTTCTTTCGCAATATTATTTCCGAGTTGTGTGCTCAAGCCAGAGTTGAGTTTCGAGAATATGAAGAATGGCTTCAACCTGAAAATCCGGTCGATGGTTTGAGCTGGAAGGTCAAGAAATGGAAACGCGATAAAGAATTCATCTGGGAGGCGAGCGACACTGGTTCCAGCCAGTAGCGACCACCACCCCGCTGTTGTCCAGTCACTGAAACGGTCAACGAATTGTCTGATTGGGCCCATTAACAAAATGAATGTCAAACTGTAACCAATTCACATCTTAGTTCCATTGATGCCTTGATGCAAGAGATGGCCACACACAGGGGCTTGAACCCATTAGTTTACCTAGCACCGCCACCGTTCTAGTTCCAATATGCTGCTCCGCCCAAAAATTTTGATGTTGCTGCACCACCACCTGAGGTGGAGGAGGATGAGGACGAGTAACAAGGGAAGTTTTATTTTTACTTTTCTTTTTGTTATTTTTGTTGGATTTAGATTCCTTTTTCATTTCATTGTGTCTTTTTGTGATTGTTTATTCTTGATGTCTGTGTTTTTGTTTAGTTTGCATTAGGGATAATTGGGGGGGGGGGGGGGGGGGTGTTGTTTAGTTTGTATTTTTATTTATTGGTATGCATGTAGGTGTTTAAGTTATGTTCTATTTCATGGCTGTGTGTCAAGTTCGGATGATGAATTGGTAGCCAATGATGATTGTGAAAAATGAAATTTTAATATTGTTGCATATATTATGGCCCTTGACTTGAATTAAGAACCTCTGATTGTCCTGTGAACAATTTTTATGCACAATTGTTAAACCGGTGTGGTGTACCAAAAGTGATGAAGTTGTGACTGCTTGACCATTGCACGACACTAGATGTTTAGGGAACTCAAAATGTAATCTTATGAATTTTGGCTACACTCTATTATTGCATGTATGATCTCGGCATAACCCTTTTGCTTATTCTATAATTGTTTCACCCAACTGAGATAAAATTTTGATGCAACCTCATCAACTATGCATGATTAGTACTCCTTTGAAACCCAAAAAAAAAGGTGATTCATATGCGGACTATTGAAAATTGATTTCATGCAAAAAGAAATCCTGAAAAAAGAAAAGAAATCCGAAAAAAAGAGGAAAAAAAAGAGATTGTTGGGTGAGGGGAGGCCTTGGAAATTGGGATTGAAATCCTAATACAACCAAATCCAAAGGCTAAGTATGGGGGAAATGTATGGAGTTGAAGTGAACCGGATGCAAAATCCGGCGGTGCATGAAAAATATGGATCATTCATTCTCATTGTTTGTGCCAACTTTTACTCGTGATACACAAAAAATCATATTTCAATTGATAAAGTCCGAGGAATATGTGAATGCTAGGTGTAACTAGAAGGAATGGGTTCATGAGAGGAAAACTTGCACCGATGTGTTAATTAGGTCAATGACAGTCGTGAAAACGGATTCTACTTGAGCTATATGCCACTGGAATAACATCACACACACACATGTTCACGCTCATTTCAGAGGTATATTATGCAAGGTTTAAGGATGTTTCTAACTATTAAATGTGTTTTAACTGTTCACTGGGGCTCAATTACTATCCATGGAATTGTTCGTAACTTGATTTTGCATTATTTTATGTCTTTGCATTTGCGTTTTTGTCACTTATTTTGCTCGAGGGCGAGCAAGAGCTTAAGTATGAGGAAACTAATAAGTGTCATTTTTATTTATTATTTTGTGATATTTTTGAGTATATTTTTACATGCATTTTTTTTATGTAATTGAGGTCAATTATGTTTAATTTATTTATTATTTATGCATGCGGTCTACTTCTCATTTCTCCTGATTTAATTGTAGATACAATGAAAAATCAAGGAATTTTGGCAGAAAGTTTTTCACTCATCATTTATGTTAGATTAAGTAAATTAATTATATTTTTTTAATCACATTTCGGTCTATGTGGTAGGATCCGGACTCAAACACGGTTTATTATAATTTGACCTAGTACACTTGCTAGTCCCAATTGATTTATTCGGTCAGGAGCCTCCTCTTCCTTCTCCCATAACTGAAATAAACAAGAAACTGGAAGATATTATTGATGTTGCATTGGAGATTATAAATCTCGAAGCGTGCAACAAGATATCTTCTTTCCTAGGATGAAAAAATTTGTGTCACAAGTTTTAGCAAAAAATTTAAAATAGTTCTATATTTTTAACGGAATTTACGTGGTCAAGGAAATGATTATTGCAATATGTCTCATTTATAATTTTGCATTCTTTACATTTTGATCTAAATGATATTTCTTTTTTTTTGGGCTAAACAAGGACGTTCATGAGATGTTACGGTGTGTTGAATCCTGTAGTAACCCGGACTTCATTTTAAGATAATGATATGTTAAACATGATTAAGGATTAGTAATTAACCAATTTCGGAGTGTAATTGGACTTCAGAAGGAAATTTGGGCTTTTGACTTTGGGCTGGATCGGAAGCTCCGAACCCAGATCGGAAGCTCCGATCCCAGCCACTTCGGAAGCCGATCGGAAGCACAGAGATCGGAAGCTCTGATCCAGGAACGGAAGTTCCGATCTCCAACTGCCAGCAATGCTCGATGACTCAGCCGCGAGTTTTGACAAGTGTCGAACGGAGGGCAGATCGGAAGCTCCGATCGTCGGATCAGAAGTTCCGATCCCGGCGTGTCAAGCATGCACGCAGTGAGCTGGATCGGAAGCTCTGATCCCGAAATCGGAAGTTCCGATCCTGGCCGGGAATTTTGCCTATAAATAGGGCTTGTCTGATTTCATTTGAATTACGAATTCCCAAGTTTCTTTCTTCAGTTATATAGTGTGAGATATACACTTGAGGGCCCTATCAGTTATAATAGAGGTTCTGGAATAACCAAGGAGTGGTTATAGTCATCCGGGACTAGCGACTTCAAAGGGCTATCTACGGATGAAGGTATGGTCCGGGAATCTATTTAAGTTTTGGGAGTACTTATTAGCTTAGTTAAGGCTTATAGAATTTATGTAGTGATACGGTGAACTTTTGAATATAGGCTTGGAACCTAGGATCCTACTATACTTGAACTAGCCTAGAGGTACGTACACATTGACTGAGATTGCCAGCGAGTATACATGTTTATATGTTGCATTTATTTGGCATTATTATATGGCATGAGATATGATTTACCATTTTCTTTATTCATATGTCATGTGCATATATATGTTGAGCCTATACCTTGTTATACCTGACTATAGAGCCGCTCAGCTCTATATTCGATAGTCTATCACTGAGAGTACCGCGACGGCGGGGACATTTATGTCTGACTACTCTGGTGTACTTGAAGAGTGTGGTTGCACCCAGAGGTTGATCCGTGCGGTGGCAGCACTCATGTGGCGCCTGTACTGAGCATGACTTTTCAGATGACCCTTTACCAGTCATCATGTTGGATGCATCATATTTATACGTGTACTCATGTTTATGTACTGGGCGTTAGCGCTCACGTCCTAGTTGTTATCTTGGACACCCTATTCCATGGGGCAGGTCGCAGGATGGACGGAGCTGGTGGTTCAAGGCAGGATTAGGGAGCAGGCCTTGAGGATTTAGTTATACAGCAGGATTCGATATAGCTGTATAATGTTTACTTTTAAGTATTTTGATATGGTTGTATCACTACTGATGAATAAGCTTGACACTTTTATACTAAGCTGATATGTAAATTATGGTTATGTTTTCGCACGTTTTACTCTGTTAAGTTATTTTTTTGTATTAAAGTTTAATTCATGTTATTAGTTGCCAGTTAGTAGGTGATACCATGCAGGGTCACTACAAATCCTGACTTTTGGTGATAACAAAAAAATAGATCGTTGTTTTAGAACGGCCGCCATTTACTTGTATACACAGGTAATCTACCGACGTCTAGATATCAGCTGACCAAGAGATATCAACTGGATTAAGCAGTATCAGCTGATCAAAGCATGTCAACCGTTACTTGTCAACCGAGCAAGACATATCTACTGGTTAAGATATCTACTGAACTTCGAAGGTGGTAAGCTACATGCTACATTCAGAAGTCATAGATTCCCAGTTCTCGGAAAGTTGACAAGACAACTTAAATTCAAAGGACGGAGCATTTATGGAGCCATCTGATAAAGTGAAAAAGTCATAAATAGCATTTAATGTGAGCGACACATTGAATAGACAATTAAAGGCGCTCCCAGTACAAAATATTCAGAAGATATTATCACTACCTACTTATCAGAGATTGAAAACTGACATCATAGACGTTTTCCTACCGTTGACAGAAGAGAAAGACGTTGGAGAAAATTGATATAAATATCAGAGCGTCTCTACCAAGAAACAAGTGCCACGATTACAAAGAATTTTCATACTTGAGCTCTTGAATCTACTTTGAATACTAGACCGCTCATTCAACCCTTAGCTAAAAAGCATATCCTATCTACAAGGAGATCTTTTCAAGGGTTACTCAAATCCAGATGTTGTTTGAAGAATACTATCTGCTACAAGGATTTGAGAGTCTAAGTCTTCAAGAAACTTAGACGTTTATCATCACCAACTGAAGAAAAATTTTATAAGAGCTTTAAATCTTATCAGTGTGAATCTAGGAGTTCCATTTTGGGCATTGGATAAGTCCTAACTTGGATCGAGTGTATTGCAAATGTTTTAATAACCAAAGTCTTCTAGTGAATCCTTCCGAGGTGGAAGAAGGGGTGACGTAGGAGATTGAGCTCCAAACATCCAGAAACATATCTGTGTTTATTTACTTTACTGCATTACAATATTCCATTACTATCATCTAGTATATTAAGAGCTGTTTCCGCACTATCATAAGTAGCTCTTATACTTCTAGTAAGCTAATAGAAAATTGGTTGAGTAAACTAACATTTTCTCAACCACATTACATTAGAATTAAATATTATAATAAGTGTGTATTCACCCCCATAAGTGTGTATTCACCCCCCCCCCCCCCCCTCTACACATGTATTCGATCCCCAACAAGTGGTATCAGAGAAGGTTTTTCTATTAGCTACTGATATTCATCATGACTTCTCTAAATAAAATTCCTATGTTCTCTAAAGAAGATTATGATGACTGGAAAATTCGTATGCAGACACATATTTCTGCTCGAGATGATGACATATGGTCGTCATCACTGATGGACCCATTAAGATGCTAAAAATCAACACTGCTGCATCCATTTCAGGAGGCGAACCACAGATGGTTGAAAATCCCAGAGCATAATGGACTAATGAAGACAAGAAGAAAGCAAATATTGATAACGTGGCCAAGGACATACTGTACAAAACGCTGACTCGTTAGCATGGATCTTGTGCTACCAGCTGAGTTGACCACAGACGTGTTGCTCTTATCATTGCCTAGCTTATTTGACCATTTTGTGGTGAATTTCAACATGAACAAGTTAGATCCAACCCTTGAGGAGTTGATTAACATGCTTGTTACGTATGAATCCACAATCAAGAAAGAGAAGTCGGTTCTTTATGTGGGATCTTCATCTGGTGCAAAGATTAGACCACGTGGGAAGGGAAAGAAGCGTTCTTTCCATGCTCCCAAAAGGAATGTGCCCTTGAAGAGGCAAGCTCCGAGTCTCGTTTTGGCAGCCACACCAGTTAAGTCTAATAAGACTAGTGACGCCTGTCATTACTGAAAGAAGCCTGGACATTGGAAGCGTAATTGCAAGGAATGTCTTGACCAGATTGGTTCTGGAAAGGGTATGTTCTACATTGAAGTTAACATTTTACTTAACTCTTCTTCTTGGGTATTGGATACCGGCTGCGGCTCACATCTCTGTAATGATTTGCAGGTGATGGGAAGAAGTAGGAGACTCAGGGATGGTGAGACCTTCTTGAGGATGGGCAATGGGGCAAGAGTTGCTGTCAAAGCTATTGGAGATGTTTACTTATTGTTGGACAATGATTTTAAATTAATTTTGAGAGATGTTTTGTTTGTACCAGATTTGGTGAAAAACATTGTTTTCATTTCTATGCTTGATAAAGATGGATATTCTTGTTTATTTGGCAAATGTGTTTGCAATATTTACAAGAATGAATGTTTAATTGGTACAGGACAATTGGAAAACAATCTCTATAATTTAAAATTGAAAAATATTCCAATGTATAATGTCCAAGAGATATCAACAACATCCAAAAAAAAACAAGATACTCTGAACCCTGCACACTTGTGGCATGCTCGATTAGGTCATATATCTTTAAGAAGGATGAATAAGCTAGTGGGAGAAGACATGTTTGATATGTCTGATATTAATTCTCTTACTACTTGTGAACCATGTCTAAAGGGAAAGATGACCAAAATTCCCTTTAAGGGCCATGTGGAGCGAGCCAATGGACTGTTGGATTTGATCCATACAGATGTGTGTGGTCCACTTAGCATCACCACTACGCACGTACATTCTTACTTCATCACCTTTACCAATGACTTCTCTAGGTATCGGTATGTGTATTTGATGAAATACAAATCTGAAGCTTTTGAAAAGTTCAAAGAATTCAGAAATGAAGTGGAGAAACAGTTGGGACGAAGCATCAAAACACTTCAATCAGATCGAGGTGGTGAGTACTTGAGTGCTGAATTCCAAAAGTATCTTAGGGAGAATGTGATTCTCTCGCAGTGGACTCCTCCTGGTACACCTCAGTTGAATGGTGTTTTAGAACGTCGTAACCGAACTTTGATGGACATGGTTCAATCTATGATGGGGTTCACGGAGTTGCCGCCATACTTTTGGGGATATGCGCTTGAAACAGCGGCACTGTTGTTGAACAATGTTCATTCAAAGGCAGTTGATAAGACACCATATGAGATATGGATGGGAAAGCCTCCTAAATATTCTTATCTTAGAATACGGGGGTGTCCTTCTTATGTGAAGCAGATAGTGGAGATAAATTGGATGCTCGATCCATTTTATGCTACTTCGTGGGATATCCAAGGAATTTGGTTGGATATTATTTCTATCATCCAAAAGAAAAAAAGGTGTTTGTTTCTAGGAATGCAACCTTCTTAAAGAAGTAATTTCTATTTGATAGAAAATGGGAGATGATAGAACTTGAAGAAGTTCAAGAAAAACCCACAATTGTAGAGCCCATACCCGAACAGCCAAGAGAGGAGATACAAGCTCCCAGAAGATCCGAGAGGATCTTGAGACCACCTATGAGGTATGGTCTACTTCTTGAAGAGGGCCAAGATGAGGCTAACCATGGATGTGATCCAAGGACCTTCAAGGAAGCGTTACCTGATGCCGATTCATCCAAGTGGCTTGAAGCTATGGAATCTGAGATGAATTCCATGCATTCGAACCAAGTGTGGAATCTTGTGGATCCACCTGAGGGAATTGTTTTTATAGGGTGTAAATGGATTTACAAGAGGAAACTTGGAGCAGATGGAAAAGTGGTGACCTTCAAGGCGAGATTGATAGCAAAAGGGTATACTCAAAGGCAAGGAGTTTACTTTGAGGAAACTTTTTCTCCAGTCGCAATGTTCAAGTCTATAAGGATAATGCTTGTCATAGCTGCATGGTATGACTATGAAATATGGCATATGGATGTAAAGACAGCTTTTCTTAATGGGGATATAAATAAAGATATTTACATGTCTCAACCTGAAGGGTTCACATCTATCGAAAGTGAGCATAAAGTATGCAAACTTCAGATATCTATTTATAGTCTAAAACAGACATCTAGGAGTTGGAATCTCAAATTTGATAGTACAATCAAAGAGTTTGGGTTTATTAAGAATCCTGAGGAACCATGTGTGTATAAGAAGGTCCGTGGGAGTGCTTTGACATTCCTGGTACTTTATGTTGATGACATTCTACTCATTGGGAATGATGTAGGAATGTTGCAATCAACTAAAGTATGGCTAGCGAGTAAGTTCTCGATGAAGGACTTGGGTGAAGCATCTTTTGTATTGGAAATACAAATCTATCGAGATAGATCAAAAATATTGTTTGGTCTCACCCAGTCTACGTACATTGATACCATCGTAAAGAGGTTCTTGATGGAAGAGTCTAAGAGAGGAAATCTACCAATGTGTCATGGCG
The DNA here is from genome assembly GCF_033568475.1 of Henckelia pumila. Lineage (NCBI taxonomy): Eukaryota > Viridiplantae > Streptophyta > Magnoliopsida > Lamiales > Gesneriaceae > Henckelia > Henckelia pumila. The sequence continues at coordinate 130,831,665 of NC_133123.1, read as the reverse complement.
TGTCTCTATCCAAGTCCATGTCTCCCAAGAATGATGCAGAGATAGAGGCAATGACACGCATTCCATATGCATCTGCAATTGGTAGTATCATGTATGTGATGATATCTACATGTCCTGATGTGGCATTTGCACTAAGTGTTACAAGTAGATATCAATCGAACCCTGGTATTCCACACTGGAAAGCTGTGAAAGACATTTTCAAGTATTTGAGAAGGACTAAGAATATGTTCTTGGTTTATGGGGGTGGAGAACTAAAATTGGAAGGCTATACCGACTCTAGCTTCCAAATCGATGTTGATGATTCGAAGTCAACTTCTGGTTTTGTATTCATGCTCAATGAAGTTGTTGTTTGTTGGAAGAGTTCCAAGCAAAATATCACTGCGAATTCAACCACTGAGGCAAATATATTGCTGCATCCGATGCTGCAAAAAAAGCTGTTTGGATTAGGAATTTCGTCCAAGAGTTGGGTGTTATTCCTATTGGAGTTGATCCAGTTCCGGTGTACTGAGACAACACTGGCGTCGTTGCTCAGGCAAAAAAACCAAGGTCTCATCAGAAATCCAAACATGTACTGAGAAAATACCACTTCATCTGGGAGATTGTGGAAAGAGGAGATGTCTTGTTAGATAGAGACGCCTCCGCAGATAATGTTGCTGATCCACTAACTAAGCCTTTACCAGGACCATTGTTCGAAAAGCATCGCGAATCAATGGGTTTGAAGAATATGGGTAGTTGGCTCTAGTGCAAGTGGGAGATTGTTAGAGTAGGTGCCCGTCGTGCCAAGTGTTGGCCGATGGTCCTTGAGAGAACTCTTGTATGACAATCTTTATTTTATTAATATTTAACTTTATTTAATTTGGCACATCTTTATCTATATACACATGCTAGTTGCATAGATAAAGCCCTTGATTATACAAATAGTATAAAGAATATGAGATGGTCATGTGATGACTATCATGAGACTCATATTTGGAATAATGTATATTCTAAACTGTTCTTAGTCGATTCAGCCGCCATAAAGAAGGATAAAGTTCGCTCGAGCTTAAGACTAGTATTTTCGATGTGAGTACCATGTTTCATTGGTAGGGGACATGGAGATGTCCAAGCATGCAAATAGGTGCTCCTTGTAGAGTGCACTGAACAACCCTCCCTAAAGGACTTTCCAAGTGGTTCTCACTTATCGAGTGGAGAAGTCCTAGTTTATGGTTGTACACCATTAGTCCTTATTACCCTGGACAACATGGAGACTCTATATACTAGTGCTTCACTTTGACTTGTTTACCAACTCATCTGGGGTCATCGGGTGGCAATGTTGGGTGTTGTGACAAAACATATAGAAGTAGATGCATTATAGTAGGGGATTCACTGCTTACCTATGGGTATGGATATCCTATGTGTTCTCATGCATATGTAGTTTGAAATCTCTGATCAGAGTAGGTGGTAATTAAGAAAGGGTTTCTTGAATTATACATTCGATGCAACTACGTCATGACACATAGTTATCGATTCATTGACAACTTTCTATATACCAATGGTTTTCGAATCGATTGGGATATATGAGTTGAAGGGACCGTATTGTACGCTAACCATAATTGATTGGTTCTTGCAGGCACTATCATTTGATACCTAGGGAGTCATGTAAGTGATGTTGCTAGACGTTTAACAAGACTGATTGGGTATCATCAGACTTGAGTTTTCTGACGTTCTTATTATCAAGAGGTTGATTAATAAGAATTGAGCTATATAGGGTATACTCACATAAGGGACTTGTTGATCCCGGATCACATGGAGATGTGAACCCACTGCTAGTTGTATCAATGAACCATTGAGGGTCACACAAGTACTAGCTTTCTAGATCCCGTTGAGATTAAAATTAGTTCAATATGTTGAACAAATTATAAAGGAGTTTATAAGTAAAATAAATTAGAATTTTGATTCTAATGGAGAATAAATGGGAAAGTAACTTTTAGTTTGTGAATGTGTTCCAAGATTAAAAGATGACTTGAATAAATAATTAGTTTTTGAAAATGGTGATTTTCAGAACTATTATTTTGAACTTAATTAATTAATTCAAGTGTTGAATTAATTTTACACTAGTAGACTTTGTTATGTTTAAATGATTAAATTAATTCAAGTATTGGATTAATTAAACATTATTGAGTTTAGTAGAGCTCAAAATAAAATAGTGTTGTATAATTATTTTACCAGTGGGCTTGAATGAGTTCAAGTTAGATTTAATTAATCGATTAATCTTAAATTGGTTTAGGTTTAATAATTAATTAAAATTAAGTTCAAAAGTCATGTTTGTGTGTATATATCTATATATATATATATATTATAAAATAAATGTGAAGGGTTAAGTTGAATGACACAATTCTCATGAAGCCCTTTGACCATAACATAATATACACATTTCTTCTCCATTTTGAAGGCCATGGCTGTGGGTCTCCATATAGAATTTTCCAAGACTTTTGTCTTTTGATTTTGGAAGAAAAGGCAAGCAATATCTAAATGATAAATATTCTAGTGCATATTTAGAGTGGATCTAAATTGTCTAGTCATGGACCTAATTCGAAGGAGGAGCTATTTCGAAGAAGGTGTACTCTTGGAAGCTTGTAGATTGAGTCTACCATTTCAAGAGCTAAGTTGTTCACAACTTGGTTGGAGCCATAAATCAATCTTTTTAGATTGATAGGTAAAATATTCTAAAACACCCTATGGATGTTTGATAGTTTTAAATGCTACACAAGTGCTCGGTTTTATTTTGATAATTTTTTTTAAATTTCCGCTGCGTATCCGGGCATGAGGTAACCGATCCCCAACACTTTCTTGGAAGTTTTCATTGCATAACTCGCCAATATTTAATGTATGAAGATTGAGATGGGGCAATTTCCTGTTCTTCCTATCCCGAAGGATCTGGATACCTAGAACATAATTTTCTTCTCCCAAATTCTTCATGACAAACGGTTGAGCCATCCATTTCTAAGAAGATGTCATCACCCCCCATATCATTCCCATTTAGTAGGATGTCATCCACATATAACATTAAAAAATCACCTTGTCATCTAAAACTTTCTTATAGGCACAAGGCTCGTGTAGATTTTGATCGAAACCATAATCCTTTAACATTTTATCAAATCTGATGTTCCAAGACCTAGACCTGCTTAAGTCCAAAAATAAAACTTTTTAGTTTGGATACTTTATGCTCTTGACCGTTTAAGATAAAAACCATCTGGTTGCATCATATAAATGATTTCGTTAAGATTTTTATTGAAAAATGATGCCTTGACGTGCATTTGCCACATCTTATAATCTAAATAAGATGCAATGGATAAGAGGATCCAAATAGATTTCACAATAGAGATAGGTGAGAAGGTTTCATCGTAATCAAGTCCTTCTCATTGGCTAAAATCTTTATCTACAAATCTAGATTTAAAGGTTTACACTTTTCCATCTATTTCTTTATTTCTCTTGTAGACCCACTTACATCCAATAAGTTTTACTCCTTCAGGCATATCTACAAGATCCCAGACAGATTTAGTTCACATGGATCTCATTTCTTAGTCCATAGCACTTCTCTATTGGTCAGCGTATATGTCCTCCATAGCTTCTTTGTACGTGATGGGATCCTCCTATTGTTCAATAGAGACTGCTCTCTTCATAGAGCAAATATCTAGAAGGTGGTCGTATGACCCTCTCACTATATCTAAGTTGTGGAGGCTCTTGGTTGATTGGATTTAATTATAGTTGTCGCGGGTTTTATTTTTCACCATGTTCGTCATTCTCCATTTTGATAATGGGAGGTGATTGAACAATAGGAACACTACCTTCCACCATTTCAGTTGTTCAAAAACCAGTGGCTAATGGTGGTAGATATTTGAAGTCAAACTGAGTAGGTTCAGTGCGAATTTTTGGAGTAGATGATTTGGAAATATCTTCCAAAAGAACCTCATTCTTTGATTCACGTTTTTCTATATATCTATCCTCTAAGAATATTTCATTTGTACTCACAAATATCTTCATATCCTGAGAAGTCCATGAGTGGAGCAAGGATTTTGATTCAGTGTATGCAACATTATACTAAAATTAATAAATAAAAATAAATATAAAATCTTCTAATCATAAAACATCACAAAATAATTATCTTACAACTGTTCTACTTCATATTTTGAAACATTTTTGACATAATTTTTTTTAATTTGATGCTTACAATTTTTTTCCCCCAAGTAAATATATAATATCATCAAGAATATAACCACACAAAATACCATTTTTTAACAATCTTTTGACCTCTACATTTAAGGCAAAAGGAACGGTAAAAAAACAAAAATTAAAATTAAAATAAAACCCAAAAACAAGAAATCGAACTAATTTGGACCTATAAACAAAATTAATTCATAGAAATATTTAATTCAAAATTCAATTTGAAATCTAATATCTCATCATAAACAAAATTACTTGTTTACATCAATTTTTACATACCTAAGTAAGAAGCCTGATCTAGATGAAATCAAAAAAGTGATGGGCATGGGACTGGTCGGACGAATATCACAACGACAACCAGCAGAAAGGTTTTGAATTTGAAGTTTTGAACGTGATTTGTGAATTTTTTGTGGTGATTTGTGAATTTTTAATTATGTGATTCAATTCAACGGTAAGTTAGATCCTACCTATACAAGCACTGTTTTGAGGTAGATCTAACGGTGGACATTTATCAATAAATGTGGGATCCATTATTTTTTAGCGGACTCCGCGTGTATTGATAAATGAGGACCCTTAGATCTATCATGGGGGTAATGCCTGTATAGGTAGGTTGAAATGAACCCAATTCAACAATGAATTGTACAGACCGAATTTAATAAAACAATTTGAGTCATGGGCTAAAGTATAGCAGGCCACAAAATTTTTTTAAAAAAAAAAAATTGGCCCAATTATATATAGCATTCTTTTTTTTTTGGGCCCAATATGGGCAACAACCCACATTGGGCCTGAATAAGCTACGTCCATGCTGAGGACTATAGAAGTAATATTCTATTGTTATTTTGGGATATTCAACAAATATGCATACTTCTGACGTAGGTTCCATTTTATCCATTTTTATCTTCAACACATATGCCAGACATCCCCATATCCGAATATGTCTTGATTAGGCACAAATCCATTCCACAATTCTAGGAGTGTCTTAGAGATAATATTAGAAGGATATTCTATAAGTATACTGCAGTTTGAATAGCATATCCCCAAAAAGATGTAATGATCTTAAAGAAACTTAACATGGATCTAACCATGTCCAAAAAAGTCATATTTAAATTAAGAGTCCAAACTTCAAAAAATACTCAATCCATGTAGCGTCGCGACGCTATGAAAGCTGCGTGGGTGCGCCTTTTGGGCTGATCTCGACCCTTTTTTGTGCAGGGCAGGCGCTGCGGCGCCTGCTTTTGGGCGTTGAGGCGCATGTGTTGACGCGGGTGCGCTTCTACGACTGGTCTGAGTGTATAGATGGAAATGGGTCGGGCTTAGCATCAAATCCGCCCCGGTGGGGCGGGTCTAGACTCGCCTAAATGGGTCCAATAGAGGGTTCGGGGCAGGTCCCGGGTTTGGCCAAACCCGCCCCGCCAAAGTATATATATATATAAATTTAAAATATACATGTATATATATAAATATAATATTAATAATATATGATTATATTTTTATACTAAATAATTAATATATTATTCATAATTTGAGTGTATAATATTATTGGATTGAAATGAATTTATTTTATTACGATGGGTTTAGTATAAAAATATATCATTATAATGTTTTTGGCTAATAATTATTAATTAATTACACATTAATAAATTTTAACTTGTGAGAATATTTTTTTGTCTTAAATATTATCAATATATATTTGAAATTAACTTTAATTATTTTATTAATTTTTAAACTTTTAAAATTTTTTAATTTAATAATTTTAAATTTATTTAATTTCTGGAGGGTCCAATGGGTCTAACCCGGATTGGACCCTCCGGGTTCGCGGGGCGGGGTGAGTCCCGGGTTTAGCCATACCCACCCCAGACCCGCCCCATTGTCATCACTATCTGCGTGTCTTCAACTTTTCTTTTCTTCTTTCATTTCACTTTCCATCACCATTTTGGTTCTTTTACGCTCCATATGTGTCATAACACCTCATTATTTCGTCGCCTCCTACAAACAACAAAATACATAATACCACTCAAGAAGAAACAAAAATCCAATTTAAATACATGAAATATAAGTGCAATAAATTGTACTTATCAAGATGTAATCTTGTAAGTAGTTATTCAAAAGTATGATAACAAATCTATATGATAGTTTGCAACCACTTGTGATTTTCACCAATTGTAATGACTACAAAATCTACCTTTCAAGAGTGTTTTTATTTTAACTTGTTGATCCACTCTTATAATGTATGATTTTGCTAGTGCAATGGTGGGTAACTCACGTTGTCTCCATTTTATAGATCAAAAGACACTAATAACTGCAGAGAGGTACTTAATTTTAAAAATTGAGTACAATGTTAGCGAATTTGGGTAATCTAATATAGATTTTCATGTATGAATATGAGGTACTTTGGAATTCGTAGACTATATGCTTTCAAAAAAAGAACAAAAAGAGACAATCGGAGTACAAACTTGAAATGGTAAGAACAGTTTTGATAATTTGGTACATGGAGAATGTTGATTGTGCACTCATTCAAGGTATCGTGAGATTCATAAATCAATAATTCTATTACTCAAAACCATGTTTAGGATGATGATTTAAGTCGTGTCTCAAAATATATAATCAAGTACAATAACTTAGACATTATATTGTATGTAGTTCTTCAAAAATATGAGAACAAAATCTATTCTATGATAGTTTGCAATCACTTTTGATCTCCGCCAGTGGTAATGACTAAAAAATCTACCTTTCATTAGTGTGTTGGTTTTAATTTGTTGATCCACTCTTATATATAACATATGATATTTTCCAGTGTTATGGTGGTTAACCTACGATATCTTCATTCTCTAAACCAGGGGACACTAATAATTACAATGGAGTACTTAACGTAGTGACCCGTATTCAGAATTAATGATTAAGTGGTAATTAACTAAGTAATCATGTTTAAATTAAGTAAAACATGATTAAAAGATTTTCAAATGGATCTAAGGAGTTCTAAAAAAGATCCAGAATGCTCGAAAGTGGCCGGAGGGACACATGGATCCGGACGGGCCGATAGAGTACGGACCATCCGAAGCAATCGGACGCTCCGATGTATGGATCGGACGCTCTGATCTCATCTGTCCAGGTGTCTTCATGACATCATCGATGATGACGTAAGCAGTGACATCACGGATGGGACTTCGAATGCTCCGAAGATAGATCATACGTTCCGAACAGTAGGCGGGACAGGTGTATGTCGTGCATGCGATCGGATTGACACGTGGCGGTGATTGGACGCTCTGGATCGGACGGTCCGATCTGTGACTATAAATATGAGTCGAGGAGCTCATTTTTTCAGTGCTCAGAATTTCCTCTCCTCTCCCATGTTAGCTCATTTTTGGGCTTTTGGGTACTCTTTATTAAAGAGTAAGGAGGAGGTAGTAATTTTATATTCCTAGCCAGTCTCCGGAGCATTAGCGGAGCTATTGCAGAGTTGTGCCCAAGTTTTGAGGCTATCGCCACCAGCGGGCTGAAGACGGACGCAGGTATGATCCGAGTTCCCTAATAATATTAGGGAGTATCTATTAGCTTAGTTAAGGCATTTAGATGATGTTTAGTGATGCATGGTTATTTTGCATTATAGACTTATAATTCGGAATGGTAGGCTTGGAACCTAGATGGATAATTCAAGAACTGCCTTTGTGAGATATGTAAGTACTGATCAAGATAACCGACATGATATATGATCTTATATGTTCCATTTGTATGTGCTTTGTATACCATGTTTTATTTCTTTAGCACATGCATGATTTATGTCCGACTGCATCTCATGAGAGGTGGGTCAGGTGGGGAGGCTCAACCCCCGTATGGTTTTGTCTATCACCGAGAGACGCCGTGATGACGGATACTGATGCTACGATGATAGAGGAGTATACGAGTACCCCACGAAGTCGCTCTCCAGAACGGTACTGTATATTCGTTGGCGCCCCTGAGCAGACGGATTTTACCTGGTTTTAAATTCATCTGTATGCATCATATTTGTTTATATATCATTGTTTTCGTATTGAGCGCAGTCGCTCATGCCCAGTGTTTTCTGTATGTCTAAACACCCCATTCGACGAGGCAGATGCAGGTGCAGGTGCAGGTAGTGTGCCCAGTGACTTAGAGTAGTCGGTGACCAGAGAGACAACAGGGTTAGTTGTTATATTTTATTATTATTCAATTGGGTTGTATTATTGGATTTATTTAATCGGTTGTATTCCGCCGGTCCAGTATTTATTTAGTTTCCGCAGCTTTTTCTGATTAATATTAATTGCATGCTTAATTAAGCTTTATCCTTTTATTAGTAGTGGATCTGGTTGGATCGCTACACTTAATTTTAAAAACTGAGTACAATAATATCAAAATTAAGTACTTCAACAAAGTTTTTCAAGTATAAAGATGTGGTACTTTGAAATTCGTAGACTATTTGCTTTTAAAAAAATGAAGAGGCACAAAAAGAGAAAATTGGAGTACAAAAAAATTAATATTAAGTATAATTATGATTAATTCTGGAGCATGGCGCACGTCGATTGTGTACTCATTCAAGTATTGTGGGATTCATAAATCAATAATTTTATTACTTAATACCATATTTTGGATGACAAATTAGAATGATGATAAGCGGGCTCCCAACATTACCAATTTGTATCTAAAATATGTTTATTTAATACCTAATTTGATTCAATTGATGTCATATATTGTTGTGTATCTACCATAATTATAACTAATCAATTATATTGACCAATTAGAATAGTGCTAGGTTATTCCCTCAAGATTACTTATTTGTACTCAAATTATGTTTTCTTAATATCTAATATTATCAAGTTGATATCGAAGTAGATGTATGTGTACCTGCATTGTGCCAAATCGTACCTAAGTTTTTTAGCGGCAACAAGTGTAATATCTAATTAATTTTCATCTTTATACTCATCTCTTTTATTTGGAGTGCTCAATTTCTCCAATATTATGTCGTACTTCTGCTATCGTGCGTGTATTTACAGTTATGTGTGTAACTTGATTTAATGAGTGAATAAAAATTAAGTTGATTTTATAATTTGGCTTTCAAATGAGATGTTGAGGTGAAATAATTATCCCTGCTTGGTAGAGCTATCGAACATGGCGCTTGGGCTGCTGTGCGGTTTAAAAGATTTGAGTTGCACCATTACCATCAGCTATAGTTTTTGGTAAAGCGACAAGCGCTCGGTTCTACAATTAGTATCAGAGCCAAGGTCATGGGTTCGATTTCCAATTATTGCAAGAAGTGCGTGCAATTATTGGGAGGGAGATTTTTGAGGTGCAATAATTGTCCCTACTTGTAGAACGATCAAACCACGACGCTTGGGCTACTGTGCGGTTTAAAAAAATTGATTGTACCATTACCACCAACTAAAGCTTTTGGTAAAGCGACATGCGCTCGGTTCAACATGAGATATTCAGCAACACAAATTAAAAGTTTTGCATGTAATTTTGAAAAATTGATACCCAAAAAACAAAAATTAATGTTGTAAGTGAAATGAATCGTACCATAAGATATAAATTAAAAAATATTTAATATTGTATTGTTCGATAAATGTTTGAGTCTTGTGTTCTTTATGTTGAAACGATTACTGATATAAAAAGCCAATGTACATAACTCACCAATATCAACATAGAACAAGTGTTCAAGCAAAAAATATTATATGCTACATAGATCACCCGGTGCAACATCCACCCTTCATTTGGTTCGTGGCCTACACACTAAATGAAGGGCTAAGATCCACCAGGTGTAACATATAATTTCTCGTTCAAGTGGTCTATATCAGCATCAACCAAAGTGAGTTTAATTTTTAAGAAAAATGTATAAAAATTAAACAAATATAACTTCTTGCCTGTTTTTCACCATCACAATTTTTCATTAAATAATTTTTTATATCAATTGGGTGGGGAGATTTTTTTAAAAAAAAAATCTAAACTAAATTAAATCATTTTATAATACGTCACGATTTCAATCAATATCTAAATACGCTATTTGAACGCAATTTCAAATATAAATATTTACCTATCACTTTTAATTATTCACAATTAGTTATATAATTTCAGAGTTCCAGTTTCTAATAAATTCTTACACAATAAAAATATGAACTAAAAATATTACATTATTGAAAAAATAATTCGTTTTTCTAAATATATTTTAATTACAAATAATTTGCAGTAATCCTGTTATTTATACATTATATTCATATTTTAAACGTTTATCCTTACTATCCTTACTATTTATCCTTACTATTTAATAATTGTTAAATACCTTAGAAAAACTGTATGGTCAATTTAATATTTAGACTAAATTACCTTTGCTTTAACATTATAATTACAGACCATTATTAAGGAAAACGACAACTTACCTTTACAAACTCACGGATCCAAATTTGTGATCAAATCGTGGCCCACTTCACAAACTCAAACCCACGTTTCCTAAGCATCTTGCTCTCAATTCCTCACATCTCGTCTCTGCAACCGACTTCCATATAATAATATCTATGGGATAATAGTTAAAATAGTCCTGTAAGTTTGATTGTTTTGTGATTTGGTCCTATAATATTCAATTTTGGGTTTTGGTCCTATAAATTTAGTTATATTTTGGTTTTTAGTCTTTTTTTATTTTAGCAATATTTTTTTAATTTATAACCGGATCGGTGATTAAACCGATCTAACTTAAAAAGAAGATCCAGCTGGTTGGAATGTTTTAACCGGACAGTCGGATTGAAAAATCGTTTATATAATATAATTAATAATATATTTTAAATTATAAAAACCTAAAAAAATTATATAAATAAAAATATATATATTTAACGTAGTTTGAAAACTAATTAACTATATAAATATATTCAAAAAAATTATAAACTCTAATATTAATAAATAATATTTTTAACGGTCCTATGAACCTTGGTGCTAATTTTCCTTTCTTCCCAAATCTCATAACACCTTTCATAGGTGCTACTCGGACAAACACATGATCTCCCACCGAGAACTCCAAGTCTCTCCTCCTATGGTCAGCGTAACTCTTCTGCTTACTCTGTGCAGTCCTCATCCTATCGCGGATCTTGGCTACAACCTCGTCAGTCTGCTGAACAATCTCAGGTCCCAACTCTGACCTCTCACCAATCTCGGTCCATAATACCGGTGATCTGCATGGTCTCCCATAAAGTGCCTCGTAAGGCGTCATTCCAATTGTGTCCTGATAGCTATTGTTATAAGCAAATTCCACCAATGGTAACCTCGACTCCCAACTATCATGGAAGTCAATAACACAGGATCTCAGAAGATCCTCTAGAATCTGAATCACCCTCTCGGACTGTCCATCCATCTGTGGGTGAAAGACAGTGCTAAACAAAAGTTTCGTCCCCAAAGCTGAATGAAGACTCTTCCAAAAAGTTGAAGTAAACCGCGGATCTCTATCAGACACTATGAAAACAGGGATACCATGTAGTCTGACTATCTCCCGGATATACAACTCCGCATACTGAGTCATGGAGAAATTTGTCCTCACTGACAAAAAGTGCGCCGACTTAGTGAGATGGTCAACAATAACCCAAATAGCATTCAAACCTCCCACTGTCCTCGGCAAGCCAACAACGAAATCCATGGTAATATTCTCCCATTTCTACTCGGGAATAGGGAGTGGCTTAAGCAATCCTGCAAGTCTCTGATGTTCTTCTTTGACCTGCTGGCATGTCAGACACTCTGACACAAATCGGCCGATATCGCGCTTCATACCCGGCCACCAGTACAACTCCTGAAGGTCCCGATACATCTTCGTACTGCCTGGGTGGATAGAGTACGGTGATGTATGCGCCTCTGACATGATATTAACTCGCAAAGAATCACCTGCGGGCACCCAAAATCTTCCTCTGAACCTCACGATCCGGTCCACAACTGAATACAAATCACTGCCTCTCTCATTGGCTCTTTGTCTTCGCTTACTCAACTGCTCATCAACTGCTTGAGCAACACTGATACATCAAATAAATTAGTCTGCACCGTCAAACCTGACAATCTCGGAGCTCTACCCTTGGCATAGAACTCCAGCCCAAATCTCTGAATCTCAACCTGCAACGGTTTAGACACCGTCAAAGAGGCAACCACTGCTGTCTTTCTACTCAATGCATCGGCAACGACATTAGCCTTACCCGAATGGTAACTAATGTCGCCGTCATAGTCTTTCACCAACTCTAACTAAAACGACCCTAACTACTTCTTATAATTAAACTAAATAAAATACGGATTTTTCAAAATTTCGGCATGACCTATCTATTTAAATCACAAACCACCTATCACAGACAGCAAATTTTAAAGAAAAGCAAACAACACTAAATAAACTAGACCGAGAAAGAAACGAGAACCGGAGAAGAGATTCAACATTTCGAACAACAAAAGATCAAGAAATTACATATTTACATGCCCACAAATAATTTTATAAATTCATACAATATCATTTATCCAATCAACAAAATAAAAGACTTTAAAGTGTTAAAATAAACTTTTGCGGAAGATTGGCATGGTCAGAGGGATGTGCTGTGCCCGCATCACAGTCCACTCGGAAGTCCTGCCCCGCAATCTCGATGACAACTTTTACCTACACAAGTAGATGTAGTGAGCGTAGGGGCCCAACAAGAAAATGGGGGAATAACAAGTATTACATAAATACATGCACACACATATTAAAAATAGCTGATACTAAAAATACTATTGTTTTGTGCCCTTGCTTTAAACAAAATAGACTTCAAAACTGAGAGAACAAGAATATAACATATGCATGGCTAAGTCATTTATAATCAATGTAACTACATAAACTGTACTAAAACATAGTCATATGAATTCTATGAACTGTAACTGTATCTGAATCCGTAACTGCGAACTGCGAACTGTGAACTTAGATCCTTGATTGTGACTATGTGGTTTCGATCATGATCATGGCTGCAGTGCACTATGCCGCAAGGAGGTCAGGATAACACCCAACCCAATCTTGCCCTGTAATTGGTAAGGGGGCCAAGATTTCTCTTAACCCCACACATACACGTCTATATTTGGTAAGGTAGGCCAAGACGTCTCTCAACCCCACACATACACATCCTTTGGTAAGGTAGGTCAGAGCGTCTCTCAACCCCACACATACACGTCATTTCTATAGTCACAATCATCTCACTTCGTTCATATAAATATTTTCTTTCATACTTTCTTTCTTGCCTTGATATAAGAACTTAACATGCATATGTAGATATAATGTACTTGAAAATATTTACTCAATGATCATGCAAGAGACTCGAATGCAGATGACCGGGATGGTGATTTAGAGAACAAACCATATATGAGAATCTAAACCATAAATTTGAGCTTAGGACATTCTGAGCGGTTCGCCCGTAAAACTTATAACTCACTCATTTCTTATTCAAGAAGAATTCTGCTTGAAACCACAACTCCCACTCACTTAATACTAAGTTTAGAAGTTGTCCTCGAAGTATTGCTCATATCCAATCATTTTTAAAAAAATCATTCCGGACAGCAAGCACAACACACTAAAATTCTGCACCTATATATTCCAATGTCTAGAACTCGAACCAAAACTTAACCGAATTAATTCCTGCTTGAACCGACATATTCCCAACATCTTAGACTAAATTCCAGACCCAAGTCCATAATTAAAATCTGAATTTAACCCTGTTTTAAACATTAAATTCCGGACAGCAACTTACACACCCAAAATTCTGCACCTCTTAGAACATATGCTTAGAACTTAAGGAAAACTCCACCTAATTGAATTCCGTTTGACACGTCGTTTCCATAACATCCTAAGATACCACCAGCCCCGAGCCCTTCCCTAAATCTAGACTCTAACCCTGTTTAAAAGTTCATTTCCGGACAGCACCCACACAACCAAAATTCTGCTCAAATCCTGCCTTTTACCCTCAACCAAAAGCTTAGCTATGTGACTCCCAAGTTTCAAGCCTCTAAGCTAGGGTCAAGACCAGCACTTAGGTTCATTTCCAACACCTAGAACCCGCCCATAACCTGCTTAAACTCAGCTCCAACATGGCAGCCTCACAGCACCTCAAACCGAGCCCAACCATCCTCCTTACTCGAATGCGCCTCAACTCCTTCCCACAAGCTAACTTCATAACATCCTTAACGCTACCATGTGAACTACATATCAACCATGGTAGCTCTAAATCACCATCCAAGTACCACAAGTAATCAACACACCAAAATTTTCGAACTCAAGCCACTGTCAAGGAGTTTCTGAAATTTTCGAATGGACACGGCATCAATGGAAAACTGTTTCGAAGCTAGAACACAATCAATCCTCAACAATAATTACAATGTGAACATTTCTCAAACACCTAATATGCATAAATCCCCATAACCAAAAATCTTCAAGAAAGCAGGGCACTCGATCCTTTTTTTAAAAAAAACGTAAGGTTTATATATATAAATTTAAATACACCGCATACACATCTACAAAGTGAGAAAGGAATCCACAATCTTGCCTAAGCTATAAATCAAATTCAAGAGCTCAATCAAGCTAAAAACCGAAGCGAGGAGAATGGAGTTTCTTGAGCTGGAATCTGAGCTTAAAGGGAGAGAAGCGGCTCATTCAGCTGGTCCACTTAGATGCCTCGTCGGGAAAGAGAGAAGCAGAAGAGTTGCGGCGGCGATCCAAAGAGAAAAGGAAGAAGCCGATGCTTGAGCTTGGGAAGAAGAAATGAGTTTGAGTCGGGAGGTGTGTGTGATTTTTTGAGGCGAGAGTTGAGTGTGTGTTGAGAGTATAATATGTTGGAGGCTAGGGTTAAATCTAAGTTCAAGTGTGTAAGTATAGAAAAAGTGCTACACACTTTTTAAAAAGTGTTATTCCTAACTTAGCAATTTAGTATAATGAATTTAATTGTAGAAATACAACACAAGTTCGAAAATTCTAATTTTAAAATATTAAATTGGATTTTACTAGTTTGGAAATTAAAAATGTTAATTTTTGAAAAAGTTTAAAAATAAACTCCAGTTCGGGGGAAAACTAGATTTTTGAGGCAACTAATTCTTTAAAGAATTTTAAACACTATCACAGAATTAAAAAAAAATCAATACTTTAAATATTCTGATGCCACAGCAACGAGTAAAATATTTAAATAACAAGCAGAACGATTAAAATAATTTTAAACAAACTAGACAAACGTTTTTTTTAAAAAAACAATTTAAATAAATACACAAGCGGAATAAAACTTTTAAAATGATTTGTACAATTAAAAAGAATTTAAATAAATAATCTAGACATTTAAAATAATTTAAAATAACTAACCGCTAAACTTAGACTATTTAAAATAAATAAGTTGAACACTACAAAATATTTAAACAAATATGTTAAACAGTTAAAATCATTTAAAAGAATAAACTAAACAATTAAAATTAAAATCATTTAAATATGCAAGCTTAAATCTTTAAAATATTTAAAACAATTTAAATTGCACAATAAAATCATTTAGACAAATAAACAACTAAAAATATTAATTAAATAGTTTGTTTAAGATAAATTATTTGAATAAATAATAAAAATATTTTTTTAGCACATAATTCACATAAAATAATTTAATCAATTAAACTTAAAAATAATCATCCTAATATTTATTAAATTTAATGCATGAGATTTAGTAGTTTGGATCTTTGGTGCTACAATTCATCATCCCCTTAAATAGAATTTCGTCCTCGAAATTTAAAACTTACTAACTAGGTTCAAATACCTTAGACCATATCAACACTAAGTTTTCCAACTTAGCACCTACCTGAGTTGGTCCAAATTAGTTTTCGTTGCGCATTCTGATGCTTACTGATATCTATATCATCAAGAACCTGACTAACTTTTATTCCAATATAAAAGTTACAATTCTTACATGTTCTCAAGTGGCCTTATCCTCAATGAAATTTTATCACTCCTCAAATTTACTAATCTAAATTTACAAACTCAGAAACGTCCTTACTGCAACTGATAAGTTCTTTATCTTACAAATTCTAAGATCTCTATGTTATTGCACAACCTACATTATGCTAACCTTATATCCTAAATCGGAATTCCAAGCTATATAGTCCATATAACCAATAAATAATTTATGTCGACCCCGCCCAAGACTTAAAACTTTCTAACAACGATACTACGCTTATCGTCTATTTACCAATTAAACTTAACTAGAATGCTATACAACTTGAGTTCTTAAGAAATTCACAAGTTCCCATAATACTTGGCAACTAAACACTAAACTCTTTTAAATATGATAGCTAAGAGACTATACAATTCTACCTCGTTAGACCTCGAAATAAGATATGAATCTGACTCATACTTTCCCAACATCGATACAGGAAACCCATCATGTATCACTAACAACTCTGCGCCAGCTCAAATGATAAAACAAATTACCTATCTCCTCAACAATCGCATAAGGGCCGACAAATCGAGTTAATTTTCTTATATACCTAAGTCAGTAGTACTACGGAACAATGATACCTTCAAGAACAACCTAACAACCATTTTGAAATTCTAAAGGTTTATGCCACTTATTAGCTTAACTCTCCTTAATGATCCTGGACTAAGCTCAATTCCCTTATTAGTTACTACAACCCTCTACGCTTCTAAGGATGATTAAATTTTCTTAAGCAACGACTCTAGCTCAGCTAACCTTCCAGTCAAATTATACCACGAGCTATTATCCACTTATATTGGATTAGATGATCTCTAAGTACCAAACAATTCTTACATATCGCCTGAAGACATATCTCAAATCCCTAGTTCAACTTGACAGCAAATCTGAAAATCCAAAAATTCTCTAAACTATTATATGTACAACCTAAATTCATGTGTCAAGAACTTAATATACAATTAGACACCTCGAAGAGTTTGTAACCTGATTGTAAAGGTTTTCTAATTGATCCTCCAGTACTTTAGCATTTTACCGGTAAATAAATCTACAGCTTATCCGGAAAAACTTCCTAAATATTCTATTCGTCATTTTGTTCCCATTGTTGGTGCATTAATCTTACCGGTTGATATTCACAAAATCCTAGAATACAAATCTAAAGTAACCAAAAGTCTTTAGAGACAACTCTATTTCCTATCTCGCAATTGTTCACCCATTTAGCTTACCAAAATCATCGGTTTACTCTTAACGATCCTATTTAAAATAGGACAACCCAATCAGCTAATTCACTAACTAGCAATCTTCTCGCTAGAACTAGTTATAACTAGTAGTCGCCACTCCTCGGATCACAACAATAAATTAGGATTTGATCTAGTACTAGTACTAAATTCCAATAGTCTAAATTCTTACTATGCGGTTACGAGTCGATTTTCTACACACAAAAAAAAAATAGATATGATCGCACCCAAATCCTCATCATGATGGATCATGAAATAAAAGAAAACAAAATACATGTAATGCTGCTCGATACGAAATGAATTAGTGCAAGCATTACAAACAAACGAGTTGGAAATAAAAATCTGGATAAGTGAAAACAACTAACTCCTAATTAAATTCTAGGGATGAATGAATAACAATGGAGGCTCCATGATTAATGAATATGAGCCAACAAGATACAAATCTCGTGATCATTCATCCATGGGTAATGAAATCATGTTCAAACGATCAAAGCACAATTAAGAGCAATCGGTGTGACTTCAATCGAGATAAGTCCACACAAGTCAATAATTAGGGAAAACAACGGTCCTAAGACATATTCAGATGTCAACCACAACATGAGTAGATCACCAAAAAGGAAGACAAAGTGGATCTTACTCACATCAACATGTGGCTCTAGAACCGAAGAAAAATTTCAAGAAGTGCGAAATATAAACAATTTTTTATTAAAAATTTTAACCAAGGTCAAAATAATAGAATACAACATTGACTGATGTCATACGAATCCATAAATGAACAAAGGATGTGCAAAAAAATTTTGGATACTCAAAAATATTTGTTGCAATAGATACAAGCACAAATGAAGAATACGAAAATAGTTATCGAAATAATAGTTCACATAATTGAAAGGCTCGTATTAACGGACTCACTATTTTCCAAAATCATATTTGCCCAAATAACAAAAGAAAACTCAAACTATCCATAATAATATAAAACAAAGTACGTATCTCACGTCTTCGGACGAGATCGATTCATAAACTTAACTGACAAAATATGCATCTATTAATTCTTAAGAAAACTATTCACTTAGTTTTATCCGACTAAATTCCATCCATAAAACAATAAATTAGCACAAGGGCACAACGACTAATATCTCCTAATGCACAAGTTTAATATTTTCCATCAAGCTCCTACAATCTCATAAAATTATTAACACTACCTAATAACTTCAAACAACATCCACGTACTATCCAAAACTGGAAGGAATATTAGTACACTAACTCCATTTAATATGAAACCGCATGCTACA
This sequence comes from Henckelia pumila, assembly GCF_033568475.1. Classification (NCBI taxonomy): domain Eukaryota; kingdom Viridiplantae; phylum Streptophyta; class Magnoliopsida; order Lamiales; family Gesneriaceae; genus Henckelia; species Henckelia pumila. The sequence continues at coordinate 130,812,999 of NC_133123.1, read as the reverse complement.
AAAATAAACAGTCAAATAATACACTTTAAATTATAAAATAAGTTTTAAACAAAAATAAACACTAAACTACACACTTAATTAAATTAAACATCTAGTTTTCAAAATATTTTAAAAAAAAAGTGACATCAAAACATTTAAAGTAATAAATCAATTACGACTACCATATAAAATTCATTAAAACTTACAAACTTTGAGGCGAGACTTCTCGAGTTTCTTGCAATCGGCAGTAGGCACAACCCAAACCAGAACCATGCTCTGATACCAACTTAAATGACCCTAACTACTTCTTATAATTAAACTAAATAAAATACGGATTTTTCAAAATTTCGGAATGACCTATCTATTTAAATCACAAACCACCTATCACAGACAACAAATTTTAAAGAAAAGCAAACAACACTAAATAAACTAGACCGACAAAGGAACAAGAACCGGAGAAGAGATTCGACATTTCGAACAACAAAAGATCAAGCAATTACATATAAACATGCCCACAAATAATTCTATAAATTCTTACAATATCATTTATCCAATCAACAAAATAAAAGACTTTAAAGTGTTAAAATAAAATTTTGCGGAAGATTGGCATGGTCAGAGGGATGTGCCATGCCGTATCACAGTCCACACGGAAGTCCTGCCCCGCAATCTCGATGAAAACTTTTACCTACACAAGTAGATGTAGTGAGCGTAGGGGCCCAACAAAAAAATGGGAGAATAACAAGTACTACATAAATACATGCACACACAGATTAAAAATAGTTGATACTAAAAATACTATTGTTTTGTACCCTTGTTTTAAACAAAATAGACGTCAAAACTAAGAGAACAAGAATATAACATATGCATGGCTAAGTCATTTATAATCAATGTAACTGCATAAACTGTACTAAAACATAGTCATATGAATTCTATGAACTGTAACTGTATCTGAATCCGTAACTGCGAACTGTGAACTTAGATCCTTGATTGTGACTATGTGGTTTCGATCATGATCATGGCTGCAGTGCACTATGCCGCAAGGAGGTCAGGATAACACCCAACCCAATCTTGCCCTGTAATTGGTAAGGGGGCCAAGATTTCTCTTAACCCCACACATACACGTCTATATTTGGTAAGGTAGGCCAAGACGTCTCTCAACCCCACACATACACATCCTTTGGTAAGGTAGGTCAGAACGTCTCCCAACCCCACACATACACGTCATTTCTATAGTCACAATCATCTCACTTCGTTCATAAAAATATTTTCTTTCATACTTTATTTTTTTCCTTGATATAAGAACTTAACATGCATATGTAGATATAATGTACTTGAAAATATTTACTCAATGATCATGCAAGAGACTCGATTGCAGATGACCGGGATGGTGATTTAGGGAACAAACCATGGATGAGAATCTAAACCATAAATTTGAGCTTAGAACATTCCGAGCGGTTCGCCCGTAAAACTTATAACTCACTCTTTTCTTATTCAAAAAGAATTCTGCTTGAAACCACAACTCCCACTCACTTAATACTAAGTTTAGAAGTTGTCCTCGAAGTATTGCTCATATCCAATCATTTTAAAAAAAATCATTTCGGACAGCAAGCACAACACACTAAAATTCTGCAACTATATATTCCAATGTCTAGAACTCGACCAAAACTTAACCGAATTAATTCCTGCTTGAACCGACATATTCCCAACATCTTAGACTAAATTCCAGACCCAAGTCCTTAATTAAAATCTGATTTTAACCTTGTTTTAAACATTAAATTCCGGACAGCAACTTACACACCCAAAATTCTGCACCTCTTAGAACATATGCTTAGAACTTAAGGAAAACTCCACCTAATTGAATTCCGTTTGACATGTCGTTTCCCTAACATCCTAAGATACCACCAGCCCCGAGCCCTTCCCTAAATCATGATTCTAACCCTGTTTAAAAGTTCATTTCCAGACAGCACCCACACAACCAAAATTCTGCTCAAATCCTGCCTTTTACCCTCAACCAAAAGCTTAGCTATGTGACTCCCAAGTTCCAAGCCTCTAAGCTAGGGTCAAGACCAGCACTTAGGTTCATTTCCAACACCTAGAACCCGCCCATAACCTGCTTAAACTCATCTCCAACATGGCAGCCTCACAGCACCTCAAACCGAGCCCAACCATCCTCCTTACTCGAATGCGCCTCAACTCCTTCCCACAAGCTAACTTCATAACATCCTAAACGCTACCATGTGAACTACATATCACCCATGGTAGCTCTAAATCACCATCCAAGTACCACAAGTAATCAACACACCAAAATTTTCGAACTCAAGCCACTGTTAAGAAGTTTCTGAAATTTTTGAATGGACAAGGCATCAATGGAAAACTGTTTCGAAGCTAGAACACAATCAATACTCAACAATAATTACAATGTGAACATTTCTCAAACACCTAATATGCATAAATCCCCATAACCAAAAATCTTCAAGAAAGCAGGGCACTCGATCCTTTTTTTAAAAAAAACGTAAGGTTTATATATATAAATTCAAATACACCACATACACATCTACAAAGTGAGAAAGGAAGCCACAATCTTGCCTAAGCTATAAATCAAATTCAAGAGCTCAATCAAGCTAAAAACCAAAGCGAGGAGAATGGAGTTGCTTGAGCTGGAATCTGAGCTTAAAGGGAGAGAAGTGGCTCGTTCAGTTGGTCCACTTAGATGCCTAATCGGGAAAGAGAGAAGGAGAAGAGTTGCGGCGGCGATCCAAGGAAAAAAGGAAGAAGTCGATGCTTGAGCTTGGGGAAGAAGAAATGAGTTTGAGTCGGGAGGTGTGTGTGAGTTTTTGAGGCGTGAGTTGAGTGTGTGTTGAGAGTATAATATGTTGGAGGCAAGGGTTAAATCTAAGTCCAAGTGTATAAGTATAGGAAAAGTGCTACACACTTTTTAAAAAGTGTTATTCCTAACTTAGCAACTTAGGATAATGAATTTAATTGTAAAAATACAACACAAGTTCGAAAATTCTAATTTTAAAATATTAAATTGGATTTTACTAGTTTGGAAATTAAAAATGTTAATTTTTGCAAAAGTTTAAAAATAAACTCCAGTTCGGGGGAAAACTAGATTTTTGAGGCAACTAATTCTTTAAAGAATTTTAAACACTATCACAGAATTAAAAAAAATCAATACTTTAAATATTCTGATGACACAACAACGAGTAAAATATTTAAATAACAAGCAGAGCGATTAAAATAATTTTAAACAAACTAGACAAACGTTTTTTTAAAAAAAAATATTTAAATAAATACACAAGCAGAATAAAACTTTTAAAATGATTTTGACAATTAAAAAGAATTTAAATAAATAATCTAGACATTTAAAATAATTTAAAATAACTAACCGCTAAACTTAGACTATTTAAAATAAATAAGTTGGACACTCCAAAATATTTAAACAAATATGCTAAACAGTTAAAATTATTTAAAAGAATAAACTAAACAATTAAAATTAAAATAAATTAAATATGCAAGCTTAAACCTTTAAAATATTTAAAACAATTTAAATTGTACAATAAAATCATTTAGACAAATAAACAACTATAAACATTAATTAAATAGTTAGTTTAAGATAAATTATTTGAATAAATAATAAAAATATTTTGTTAGCACATAATTCACATAAAAAATTTAATCAATTAAACTTAAAAATAATAATCCTAATATTTATTAAATTTAATGCATGAGATTTAGTAGTTTGGATCTTTGGTGCTACAATTCATCACCCCTTAAATGGAATTTCATCCTCGAAATTTAATACTTACTAACTAGGTTCAAATACCTTAGACCAGATCAGCACTAAGTTTTCCAACTTAGCACCTACCTGAGTTGGTCCAAATCAGTTTTCGTTGCGCATTTTGATGCTTACTGATATCTATATCATCAAGGACCTTACTAACTTTTATTCCAATATAAAAGTTACAATTCTTACATGTTCTCAAGTGGTCTTATCCTCAATAAAATTTTATCACTCCTCAAATTTACTAATCTAAATTTACAAACTCAGAAACGTCATCTTACTGCAACTGATAAGTTCTCCATCGTACAAATTCTTAGATCTCTATGTTATTGCACAACCTACATTATGCTAACCTTATATCCTAAGTCGGAATTCCAAACTATAGAGTCCATATAACCAATAAATAATTTATGTCGACCCCGCCCAAGAATTAAAACTTTCTAACAACGAAACTACGCTTATCGTCTATTTACCAATTAAACTTAACTAGCATGCTATAAAACTTGAGCTCTTAAGAAATTCACAAGTTCCCATAATACTTGGCAACTAAACACTAAACTCTTTTAAATATGATAGCTAAGGGACTATACAATTCTACCTCGTTAGACCTCGAAATAATATATGAATCTGACTCATACTTCCCCAACATCGATACAGGAAACCCATCATGTATCACTAACTCTGCGCCAGCTAAAATGATAAAACAAATTACCTATCTCCTCAACAATCACATAAGGACCGACAAATCGAGTTAATTTTCTTATATACCCAAGTCAGTAGTACTACGGAATAATGATACCTTCAAGAACAACCTAACAACCATTTTGAAATTCTAAAGGTCTATGCCACTTATTAGCTTAACTCTGTTTAATGATCCTGGACTAAGCTCAATTCCCTTATTAGTTACTACAACCCTCTACCTTCTAAGGATGATTAAATTTTCTTAAGCAACGACTCTAGCTCAGCTAACCTTCCAGTCAAATTATACCACGAGATATTATCCACTTATATTGGATTAGATGATCTCTAAGTACCAAACAATTCTTACATATCGTCTGAAGTCATATCTCAAATCCCTAGTTCAACTTGACAGCAAATCTGAAAATCCAAAAATTCTCTAAACTATTATATGTACAACCTAAATTCATGTCTCAAGAAATTAATATACAATTAGATACCTCGAAGAGTTTGTAACCTTATCGTAAAGGTTTTCTAATTGATCCTCCAGTACTTCAGCATTTTACCGGTAAATAAATCTACAGCTTATCCGGAAAAACTTCCTAAATATTCTATTCGTCATTATGTTCCCATTGTTGGTTCATTAATCTTACCGGTTGATATTCACAAAATCTTAGAATACAAATCTAAAGTACCCAAAAGTCTTTAGGGACAACTCTATTTCCTATCTCGCAACTGTTCACCCATTTAGCTTACCGAAATCATCGGTTTACTCTTAACAATCCTATTTAAAATAGGACAACCCAATCAGTTAATTCACTAACTAGCAATCTTCTCGCTAGAACTAGTTATAACTAGTAGTCGCCACTCCTCGGATCACAACAATAACTTAGGATTTGATCTAGTACTAGTACTAAATTCCAATAGTCTAAAGTCTTACTATGCGGTTACGAGTCAATTTTCTACACACACAAAAAATAAATATGATCGCACCCAAATCCTCATCATGATGGATCATGAAATGAAAGGAAACAAAATAAATGTAATGCTGCTCGTTACCAAATGAATTAGTGCAAGCATTATAAACAAACGAGTTGGAAATAAAAATCTGGATAAGTGAAAACAACTAACTTCTAATTAAATTCTAGGGATGAATGAATAACAATGGAGGATCCATGATTAATGAATATGAGCCAACAAGATACAAATCTCGTGATCATTCATCCATGGGTAATGAAATCATGCTCAAACGATCAAAGCACAATTAAGAGCAATCGGTGTGACTTCAATCGAGATAAGTCCACACAAGTCAATAATTAGGGAAAACAACGGTCCTAAGACATATTCAGATGTCAACCACAACATGATTAGATCACCAAAAAGGAAGACAAAGTGGATCTTACTCACATCAACATGTGGCTCTAGAACCGAAGAAAAATTTCAAGAAGTGCGAAATATAAACAATATTTTATTAAAAAGTTTAACCAAGGTCAAAATAGCAGAATACAATGTTGACTGATGTCATATGAATCCATAAATGAACAAAGGATGTGCAAAGAAATTTTGGATACTCAAAAATATTTGTTGCAATAGATACAAGCAAAAATGAAGAATACGAAAATAGTTATCGAAATAATAGTTCACATAATTGAAAGGCTCGTAGTAACGGACTCACTATTTTCCAAAATCATATTTGCCAAAATAACAAAAGAAAACTCAAACTATCCATAATAATATAAAACAAATTACGTATCTCCCGTCTTCGCACGAGATCGATTCATAAACTTAACTGACAAAACATGCATCTATTAATTCTTAAGCAAACTATTCACTTAGTTTTATCCGACTAAATTCCATCCATAAGACAATAAATTACCACAAGGGCACAACGACTAATATCTCCTAATGCACAAGTTTAATATTTTCCATCAAGCTCCTACAATCTCATAAAATTATTAACACTACCTAACAACTTCAAACAACATCCACGTACTATCCAAAACTGGAAGGAATATTAGTACACCAACTCCGTTTAACATGAAACCGCATGCTACAAAAATAAACAGTCAAATAATACACTTTAAATTATAAAATAAGTTTTAAACAAAAATTAAAACTAAACTACAAACTTAATTAAATTAAACATCTAGTTTTCAAAATATTTTTAAAAAAAATGTGACATCAAAACATTTAAAGTAATAAATCAATTACGACTACCATATAAAATTCATTAAAACTTATAAACTTTGAGGCGAGACTTCTCGAGTTTCTTGCAACCGGCAGTAGTCACAACCCAAACCAGAACCATGCTCTGATACCAATTGAAACGACCCTAACTACTTCTTATAATTAAACTAAATAAAATACGGATTTTTCAAAATTTCGGGATGACCTATCTATTTAAATCACAAACCACCTATCACAGACAACAAATTTTAAAGAAAAGCAAACAATACTAAATAAACTAGACCGACAAAGGAACAAGAACCGAAGAAGAGATTCGACATTTCGAACGACAAAAGATCAAGCAATTACATATAAACATGCCCACAAATAATTATATAAATTCTTACAGTATCATTTATCCAATCAACAAAATAAAAGACTTTAAAGTGTTAAAATAAAATTTTGCGGAAGATTGGCATGGTCAGAGGGATGTGCCGTGCCGCATAACAGTCCACACGGAAGTCCTGCCCCGCAATCTCGATGAAAACTTTTACCTACACAAGTAGATGTAGTGAGCGTAGGGGCCCAACAAAAAAATGGGGGAATAACAAGTACTACATAAATACATGCACACACAGATTAAAAATAGTTGATACTAAAAATACTATTGTTTTGTGCCCTTGTTTTAAACAAAATAGACGTCAAAACTAAGAGAACAAGAATATAACATATGCATGGCTAAGTCATTTATAATTAATGTAACTGCATAAACTGTACTAAAACATAGTAATATGAATTCTATGAACTGTAACTGTATCTGAATCCGTAACTGCGAACTGTGAACTTAGATCCTTGATTGTGACTATGTGGTTTCGATCATGATCATGGCTGCAGTGCACTATGACGCAAGGAGGTCAGGATAACACCCAACCCAATCTTGCCTTGTAATTGGTAAGGGGGCCAAGATTTCTCTTAACCCCACACATACACGTCTATATTTGGTAAGGTAGGCCAAGACGTCTCTCAACCCCACACATACACATCCTTTGGTAAGGTAGGTCAGAACGTCTCCCAACCCCACACATACACGTCATTTCTATAGTCACAATCATCTCACTTCGTTCATAAAAATATTTTCTTTCATACTTTCTTTCTTGCCTTGATATAAGAACTTAACATTCATATGTAGATATAATGTACTTGAAAATATTTACTCAATGATCATGCAAGAGACTCGAATACAGATGACCGGGATGGTGATTTAGGGAACAAACCATGGATGAGAATCTAAACCTCAAATTTGAGCTTAGGACATTCCGAGCGGTTCGCCCATAAAACTTATAACTCACTCATTTCTTATTCAAAAAGAATTCTGCTTGAAACCACAACTCCCACTCACTTAATACTAAGTTTAGAAGTTGTCCTCTAAGTATTGCTCATATCCAATCATTTTAAAAAAATCATTCCGAACAGCAAGCACAACACACTAAAATTCTGCACCTATATATTCCAATGTCTAGAACTCGACCAAAACTTAACCGAATTAATTCCCGCTTGAACCGACATATTCCCAACATCTTAGACTAAATTCCAGACCCAAGTCTTTAATTAAAATCTGAATTTAACCCTGTTTTAAACATTAAATTCCGGACAGCAACTTACACACCCAAAATTCTGCACCTCTTAGAACATATGCTTAGAACTTAAGGAAAACTCCACCTAATTGAATTCCGTTTGACACATCGTTTCCCTAACATTCTAAGATACCACCAGCCTCGAGCCCTTCCCTAAATCCAGACTCTAACCCTGTATAAAAGTTCATTTTCGGACAGCACCCACACAACCAAAATTCTTCTCAAATCCTGCCTTTTACCCTCAACCAAAAGCTTAGCTATGTGACTCCCAAGTTCCAAGCCTCTAAGCTAGGGTCAAGACCAGCACTTAGGTTCATTTCCAACACCTAGAACCCGCCCATAACCTGCTTAAACTCAGCTCCAACATGGCAGCTTCACAGCACCTCAAACCGAGCCCAACCATCTTCCTTACTCGAATGCGCCTCAACTCCTTCCCACAAGCTAACTTCATAACATCCTAAACGCTACCATGTGAATTACATATCAACCATGGTAGCTCTAAATCACCATCCAAGTACCACAAGTAATCAACACACCAAAATTTTCGAACTCAAGTCACTATCAAGGAGTTTCTGAAATTTTCGAATGGACAAGGCATCAATGCAAAAATTTTTCGAAGCTAGAACACAATCAATCCTCAATAATAATTACAATGTGAACATTTCTCAAACACCTAATATGCATAAATCCCCATAATAAAAAATCTTCAAGAAAACAGGGCACTTGATCCTTTTTTTAAAAAAAAAACGTAAGGTTTATATATATAAATTCAAATACACCACATACACATCTACAAAGTGAAAAAGGAAGCCACAATCTTGCCTAAGCTATAAATCAAATTCAAGAGCTCAATCAAGCTAAAAATCGAAGCGAGGAGAATGGAGTTGCTCGAGCTGGAATCTGAGCTTAAAGGGAGAGAAGCGGCTCGTTCAGCTGGTCCACTTAGATGCATCGTCGCGAAAGAGAGAAGGAGAAGAGTTGTGGTGGCGATCCAAGGAGAAAAGGAAAAAGCCGATGCTTAAGATTGGGGAAGAATAAATGAGTTTGAGTGGGGAGGTGTGTGTGAGTGTTTGAGGCGTGAGTTGAGTGTGTGTTGAGAGTATAATATATTGGATGCTAGGGATAAATCTAAGTCCAAGTGTGTAAGTATAGGAAAAGTGCTACACACTTTTTAAAAAGTGTTATTCCTAACTTAGCAACTTAGGATAATGAATTTAATTGTACAAATACAACACAAGTTCGAAAATTCTAATTTTAAAATATTAAATTGGATTTTACTAGTTCGGAAATTAAAAATGTTAATTTTTGCAAAAGTTTAAAAATAAACTCCAGTTTGGGGGAAAACTAGATTTTTGAGGCAACTAATTCCTTAAAGAATTTTAAACACTATCACAGAATTAAAAAAAATCAATACTTTAAATATTCTGATGTCACAGCAACGAGTAAAATATTTAAATAACAAGCAGATCGATTAAAATAATTTTAAACAAACTAGACAAACGTTTTTTTTAAAAAAAACAATTTAAATAAATTAACAAGCGGAATAAAATTTTTAAAATGATTTTGACAATTAAAAAGAATTTAAATAAATAATCTAGACATTTAAAATAATTTAAAATAACTAACTGCTAAACTTAGACTATTTAAAATAAATAAGTTGGATACTCCAAAATATTTAAACAAATATGTTAAACAGTTAAAATCATTTAAAAGAATAAACTAAACAATTAAAATTAAAATCATTTAAATATGCAAGCTTAAACCTTTAAAATATTGAAAACAATTTAAATTGCACAATAAAATCATTTAGACAAATAAACAACTAAAAACATTAATTAAATAGTTAGTTCAAGATAAATTATTTGAATAAATAATAAAAATATTTTATTAGCACATAATTCACATAAAGAATTTAATCAATTAAACTTAAAAATAATAATCCTAATAGTTATTAAATTTAATGCATGAGATTTAGTAGTTTGGATATTTGGTGCTACACTAACCATCTCCGTTGCCTCATGTTCAACTTCTTCTGAGTGAAGAAGTATTTGAGGCTTTTATGGTCGGTGAATATCTTACACTTCTCTCCATAGAGGTAGTGCCTCCAAATCTTGAGTGCAATAACCACAGCTGCTAACTCCGAATATTGAGTAGGGTAGTTCTTCTCATGCTCCTTCAATTGCCTAGAAGCATAAGCAATGACCCTATCTTGCTACATAAGCACTGCCCCAAGTCCCAACTTGGAAGCATCGGTGTAAACCACAAAATCTCCCTCTCCTGATGGCATGGCTAACACTGGTGCTGTCGTAAGAGCTTCCTTCAATAAATCAAAACTCTTTTGACACTCCGGCCCCCAAACAAACTTAGCATTCTTCTTGGTCAATGCTGTCAAGGGCACAACAATTGACGAAAAGTCCTTGATAAATTTCCTATAATAACTGGCCAATCCGAGAAAACTGCGAATCTCCGATGCATTTCTAGGTATAGACCACTCCTTCACTGCTTGGACCTTGGAAGGATCCACTTCTACTCCACTCTTGAAAATATTATGGCCCAAGAATGCCACTCTCCCCAACCAAAACTCACATTTCTCAAACTTGGCAAACAACTTTCGCTCTCGGAGTACCTCAAGAACTGTCTTCAAATGCTGTGAATGCTCCTCTCTATCCTTAGAGTAAATAAGGATATCATCAATGAAAACGATGACAAACTAGTCCAAATACGGCTGGAACACGCGGTTCATAAGATCCATGAAGACCGCGGGCGCATTTGTCATTCCGAACGGCATCACAAGGAACTCGTAGTGGCCATAACGTGTTCTAAACGTTGTCTTGAACACATCTGACTCCTTTGAAGGGGATCAGTTAACTCGTGCCCGGAAACGCAGCGAAAATATTAAAATTTTAAATAAAAGAGATCCGAGCACTTGTGTAGCATTCAAAATCACAAACAACCAAAGGGTGTTTAGAATTTTACCTATCAATCTCAAAGATTGATTTATGGCTCCAACCAAGTTGATAAACAACTAGGCTCTTGAAATGGTAGACACTATCTACAAGCTTCCAAGAGCACACCTTGCTCAAAATGGATTCAACACTTCAAGCCTTCGAATTAGGTCCACGACTAGACGATCTAGATCCGCTCTAAATATGCACTAGAATATTTAGAGATTTTTGCATTGAAATTTCCTTTTCTTCTTCCACAAAAATGAAAGAAAACTTGGAGAAAAATTTTTGGAGGTGTTCGGCCACTTCCTTGTAATTGGAATGGAATATATGAATGTGTGTATGATATAATAATGGAGAAGGATTAAATAGATACAATTAAAACCATGCATAAAAAAGAGCAAGACTTACATGGAAAATTGCATCCAATCTTCCAACCCTTCAAATTCCATCACACACATATATATAACATGAATATATATATATATATATATATATATATATATATATATATATATATATATTTCGAAAATATATATATAATATATATACATGTATTTGAACTTATTTAATTTAATTAAACATTAAACTTAATCCCAATTAAGTTTAAATAATTAATTAAATCTAACTTGAACTCATTCAAGTCCACTAGTATATAATTATTCAACACTATATTAATTTGAGCTCTACTAGACTCAATAGTGTTTAATTAATTCAACACTTGAATTAATTTAATTATTTGTACATTACAAAATCTACTAGTGTAAAATTAATTCAACACTTGAATTAATTAATTAAGTTCAAAATAATAGTTTAGAAAATCAACATTTTCATAAACTAATTATTTTAAGTCAACTTTTAATCTTGGAACACATTCACAAATTAAAAGTTACTTATTCCATTCACTCCAATTTAGAAGTCAAACTTCTAATTTATTTTACTTATAAACTCCTTTATAAGTTGTTCAACACATTGAACTTATTTTAATCTCAACGGGATCTAGAAAGCTAGTACTTGTGTGACCATCAATGGTTCATTGATACAACTAGCAGTGGGTTCACATCTCCATGTGATTCGGAATCAACAAGTCCCTTATATGAGCATACCCTATATAGCTCCATTCTTATTGATCAACTCCTTGATAATAAGAACGTCAGAAAACTCAAGTCTGATAGTATCCAACCAGTCATGTGAAACGACTAGCAGCATCGCTTACATGACTCCCTAGGTATCAAATGATAGTGTCTGCAAGAACCAATCAATTATGGTTAGCATACAGTACGGTCCCTTCAACTCATATATCCCGACCGATTCGACAACCATTGGTTTATCGAGAGTTGTCATTGAATCGATAACTATGTGTCATGCCGTAGTTGCATCGAAGGTGTAATTCAAGAAACCCCTTTCTTAATTACCACCTACTCTGATCAGAGATTTCAAGCTATGCATGCATGAGATCACATAGGATATCCATACCCGTAGGTAAGCGGTGAATCCCCGAATACAATACATTGACTCCTATATGTTTCGTCACAACACCCAACATTGCCACCTGATGACCCCAGATGAGTCAGTAAACAAGTCAAAGTGAAGCACTAGCATAAAGAGTCTCCATGTTGTCCCGGGTCATAAGGACTAGTGGTGTACAACCATAAACTAGGACTTCTCCACTCGATAAGTGAGAACCACTTGGAAAGTCTTTTAGGGAGGGTTGTTCAGTATACTCTACAAGAAGCACCTATTTGCATGCTTGGACATCTCCATGTCCCTTACCAATGAAACATGGTACTCACATCTCAAATACTAGTCTCAAGCTCGAGCGGCCTTTATCCTTCTTTATGACGGCTGAATCGACTAGGAACAGTTTAGAATATACAGTATTCCAAATATGAGTTTCATGATAGTCATCACGTGACCATCTCATATTCTTTATACTATTTGTATATTCAAGGGCTTTATCTATGTAGCTAGCATGGGTATAAAGATAAAGATAAAGATGTGCCAAATTAAATAATTTAAAATATTATTAAAATAAAGACTGTCATACAAGAGTTCTCTCAAGGACCATCGGCCAACACAATTGGCTCGACGGGCACCTACTCTAACAATCTCCCACTTGCACTAGAGCCAACTACCCATATTCTTCAAACCCATTGATTCGCGATGCTTTTCGAACAATGGTCCTGGTAAAGGCTTAGTTAGTGGATCAGCAACATTATCTGCGGAGGCGACTCTGTTTAACAAGACATCTCCTCGTTCCACAATTTCCCGGATGATGTGGTATTTTCTCAGTACATGTTTGGATTTCTGATGAGACCTTGGTTCTTTTGCCTGAGCAACGGCACCAGTATTGTCACAGTACACCGGGACTGGATCAACTCCATTAGGAATAATGCCCAACTCTTGGACGAAATTCCTAATCCAAACAGCTTCCTTTGCAGCATCGGATGCAGCAATATATTCTGCCTCAGTGGTTGAATTCGAAGTGCTGTTTTGCTTGGAACTCTTCCAACAAACAGCAGCACCATTGAGCATGAATACAAAACCAGAAGTTGACTTCGAATCATCAACATCGCTTTGGAAGCTAGAGTCGGTATAGCCTTCCAATTTTAGTTCTCCACCCCCATAAACCAAGAACATATTCTTAGTCCTTCTCAAATACTTGAGAATGTCTTTCACAGCTTTTCAGTGTGGAAGACCAGGGTTCGATTGATATCTACTTGTAACACTTAGTGCAAAGGTCACGTCAGGACGTGTAGATATCATCGCATACATGATACTACCAATTGCAGATGCATATGGAATGCGTGTCATCGTCTCTATCTTTGCATCATTCTTGGGAGACATGGACTTGGATAGAGACATGTCATGACACATTGGTAGATGTCCTCTCTTAGACTCATCCATCGAGAACCTCTTCACGATGGTATCAATGTATGTGGACTGGGTGAGACCAAGAAATCTTTTCGATCTATCCCGATAGATTTGTATTCCCAATACAAAAGATGCTTCACCCAAATCCTTCATTGAGAACTTACTTGATAACCATACTTTAGTTGATTGCAACATTCCTACATCATTCCCAATGAGTAGAATGTCATCAACATAAAGTACCAGGAATGTCACAGCACTCCCACTGACCTTCTTATACACACATGGTTCCTCAGGATTCTTAGTAAACCCAAACTCTTTGATTGTACCATCAAATCTGAGGTTCCAACTCCTAGATGCCTGTTTGAGACCATAAATAGATCTCTGAAGTTCGCATACTTTATGCTCACTTCCGATAGATGTGAACCCTTCAGGTTGAGACATATAAATTTCTTCCTTAATATCCCCATTAAGAAAAGCTGTCTTCACATCCATCTGTCATATTTCATAGTCATACCATGCGGCAATGGCAAGCATTATCCTAATAGACTTGAACATTGCGACTGGAGAAAAAGTTTCCTCAAAGTCAACTCCTTACCTTTGAGTATAACCTTTTGCTACCAATCTAACCTTGAAGGTCACCACCTTCCCATCCGTCCCGAGTTTCCTCTTGTAAATCCATTTACACCCTATAGGAACAATTCCTTCAGGTGGATCCACAAGATTCCACACTTGGTTCGAATACATGTAATTCATCTCAGATTCCATTGCTTCAAGCCACTTGGATGAATCGGCATCAGACAATGCTTCCTTGAAGGTCCTTGGATCACATCCATGGTCAGGCTCATCTTGGCCCTCTTCAAGAATCATACCGTACCTCATAGGTGATCTCGAGATCCTCTCGGATCTTCTAGGAACTTGTATCTCCTCTCTTGGCTGCTCGGGTGTGGGCTCTACAATCGTGGGTGTTTCTCGAACTTCCTCGAGTTCTATCATCTCCCATTTTCTATCCAATAGAAATTTCTTTTCCAAGAAGGTCGCATTCCTAGAAACAAACACCTTTGTTTCTTTGGGATGATAGAAATAATATCCAACCGAATTCCTTGGATATCCCACGAAGTAGCATAAAATGGATCGAGCATCCAATTTATCTCCCACTGTCTGCTTCACATAAGCAGGGCACCCCCATATTCTAAGATAAGAATACTTAGGAGGCTTTCCCATCCATATCTCATATGGTGTCTTATCAACTGCCTTTGAATGGACATTGTTAAACAACAGTGCCGCTGTATCAAGCGCATATCCCCAAAAAGATGGCGGCAACTCCGTGAACCTCATCATAGACCGAACCATGTCCATCAAAGTCCGGTTACGAAGTTCAGAAACACCATTCAACTGAGGTATACCAGGAGGAGTCCACTGCGAGAGAATCCCATTCTCCTTAAGATACTCTTGGAATTCAGCACTCAAATACTCACCACCTCGATCCGATCGAAGTGCCTTGATGCTTCGTCCCAATTGTTTCTCCACTTCATTTCTAAATTCTTTGAACATTTCAAAAGCTTCAGATTTGTATTTCATAAAATACACATACCCGTACCTAGATAAGTCATCGGTAAAGGTAATGAAGTAAGAATGTCCGTGCTTAGTGGTGATGTTAAGTGGACCACACACATCTGTATGGATCAAATCCAACAGTCCCTTGGCTCGCTGCCCATGGCCCTTAAAGGGAATTTTGGTCATCTTTCCTTTTAGACAGGGTTCACATGTAGTAAGAGAATTAATATCAGACATATCAAACATGTCTTCTCCCACTAGCATGTTCATTCTTCTAAAAGATATATGACCTAATCGAGCATGCCACAAGTGTGCTGGATTTAGAGTATCTTGTTTTCTTTTGGATGTTGATGATATCTCTTGGACATTATACATAGGAATATCTTTCAATTTTAAATTATATAGATCGTTTTCCAATTGTCCTGTACCAATTAAACATTCATTCTTGTAAATATTGCAAACACCTTTGCCAAATAAACAAAAATATCCATCTTTATCAAGCATAGAAATGGAAACAATGTTTTTCACCAAATCTGGTACAAACAAAACATCTCTCAAACATAACTTAAAATCATTGTCCAACAATAAGTAAACACCTCCAATAGCTTTGGCAGCAACTCTTGCCCCATTGCCCATCCTCAAGAAGGTCTCACCATCCCTAAGTCTCCTACTTCTTGTCATCATCTGCAAATCATTACAGAGATGTGAGCCACAGCCGGTATCTAATACCCAAGAAGAAGAGTTAAGTGAAATGTTTACTTCAATGTAGAACATACCTTTTCCAGAACTATTCTGGTCAAGATATTCTTTGCAATTACGCTTCCAATGTCCAGGTTTCTTGCAATGATGACAGACGTCATTAGTCTTGTTAGCCTTAACTGGTGTGGCTACTACAACGGGACTCGGAGCTTGCCTCTTCAAGGGCACATTCTTTTTGGGAGCATGGAAAGAACGCTTCTTTCCCTTCCCACGTGGTCTATTCTTTGAACCAGATGAAGATCCCACATAAAGAACCGGCATCTTTTTCTTGATTGTGGATTCAAACGTAACAAGCATGTTAACCAACTCCTCAAGGGTTGGATCTAACTTGTTCAGGTTGAAATTCACCACAAAAGGATCAAATGAGCTAGGCAGTGACAAGAGAAATACGTCTGTGGTCAACTCAGTTGGTAGCACAAGATCCATGCTAACGAGTTTCTCCACGAGCCCAATCAACTTCAGGCCATGCTCATGGACCGAAGCCCCATTTCGCATGCGCAAAGTGATTAGCTCCTTGACAATCGCATGTCGAAGTGGGCGTGTGTAGTGACCCGCACCGTGATCACCTACTAATCAGAACTTAAACAAGCAATTAATTAATAAAATAATCTTAATCAGAGAAACTGCGGAATTAAAGTAAGTCAAATATCAGGTAAGCAAAACTTAGTGGTCAACCCCGCTATCCAGCCTTGGTCACCACCTAACCTCCCTGTCTCCGGGAGAACTACCTGCATCTGCCCCATGGAATAGGGCATCCAGCCAACAGAAAATAACCGGAAGTGAGCCTAACATGCCCAGTACGAGAGTATGAGTATACGGTGTTATGTGTGCATGTATGCAAGTGAACTGGGTACCAAGACTCTCAGGTCAAGAAACAAGCTCATAGACCGGGCCCGGGGTATATAGCACGCTGCGCCGTCGCATCAGGAGGTGGCTCATATACCCATTGGATAATGGTGACCTGATACTAGTACATGTGTCCAACCATAAGGTGACATGACACAAGACTTACGTATCCAACCATCCACAAACTCGTAGGGTAAGCACCCTACTACAGGATACCTATAAGGTAAAAGCTCAATATGCTCATGTATGCAACATACAGTCATGACATGCTGTATATAAAGGCATATAAAATATGCAATCACATAATCCATGTAAACACATAATACATGCATACTCAATCTGGATATCTCGAATAATACTTCCGTACCTTACTAAGGCAGATCCTAGAAGCTCCCCCTCTAGGTCTAAGCCTACCATGCAGCACTACAACATAAATAACCATGCATTACCTAGCATGCCAAACATCACCTACTAGGCTCTAAAAGCCTTAATTAAACTATAGCCTACTCCATATTTACTATAGGGAACCAAAGCCATACCTTCGTCTGTCGTCAGCCCGCTGATGTCGCATGCCCCAGAGCCTGGGCATAGCCTAGCTACGACTCCTAGACGCCTCGCCAGAGCTCCGCCTCCTGGCTGCTACTGTGGACACTGTCCGCTATAAAATAATCTATTTCCTACTCCAACTCTTAAAGAAAGAGTCTCGAAGCCCTTAAATAGAGCGATTACCGGGAGATGAGAGGGAAAATTGCACTTAAAAATGAGGGATTCGGACCCCTATTTATAGGCCACGATCAGAAGCTCCGATCTCCTGATCGGAAGCTCCGATGGGTGCATGTTTGCCACGTTTTGGACGGCCGAGATCGGAAGCTCCGATCTCCTGCATCTGGCCACGTGTTTCAATCTCCTTGACACCTGTTTCTGGTTGAGATCGGAAGCTCCTATCTCGGATTGGAAGCTCTGATCTGCCCGGTAGCTCCAAACTGTTTCTCATGCTTCCGAACTGGTTTTGGTCCTCCGGGACCCCCGGGACCTACACCACCATTTTCGAACGTTTCGGATCCGATTTTCCACTTATTTTAACCAAATAAGGACTCCATAAACATGTTTTGACACTTTTAAAATTATATGTCATTTTCTCACATGTTTAAAATCACTTAATCTTGTAAAATGGAACCGGGCTACTACATTCTCCCCCTACTTAAGATATTTCGTCCTCGAACAATCTTAAGTACTGAATGCAGTAAAATATTGAATAAACATCTTTTATTCAAACTGATTCATTTTACAAGTTACAACCTGAAAATACAACAATTCAAAATCACTCTGGATAATCTGTATGCATACGACTCTCAAGTTCCCAAGTGGCCTCCTTAGTGCCTCGGCGCTGCCACTGAACTAGAACAAGAGGAATGGTCTTGTTGCGTAACACCTTTTCCCTGTGACCTATGATACGCAAAGGTCTCTCCACGTATGTCAAATCCGAATCCAACTGTACCTCAAACGGCTGTAAGATATGAAACTCATCTACCACATACCGTCGTAACAGTGAAACATGGAACACGTCATGGATTTTTGACAAATACGGTGGTAACGCCAACCTGTAAGCCAGATCTCCAACACTTTCCAGAATTTCAAATGGACCAATGAACCTAGGAGATAGCTTACCTTTGTGACCGAATCTCAAAATCTTGCGAAATGGTGAGACTTTCAGGAATACTTTCTCACCCACGTCAAACTGTAAAGGTCTGCGCTTGACATTCGCATAGCTAGCTTGTCGATCCTGTGCAACCTTAATTCTCTTCTTGATCTGTCCAATAATATCAACAGCTTGCTGGACTAACTCTGGTCCCTCAACCTGTCGCTCCCCCACTTCCTCCAATAACAGTGGAGTACGACATCATTGTCCGTACAACGCCTCAAATGGAACCATCCCAATACTGCGATGGTAACTGTTGTTGTACGCGAACTCAATCAATGGCAACTGATCTTTCCATGCTGGACCAAAATCCATAGAACATGCTCGCAACATGTCTTCAAGAGTACGAATCATGCGCTCTGACTGCCTGTCAGTCTCTGGGTGATATGCTATACTCAAACTAAGAGTAGTACCCATAGCGCGCTGAAGACTCCCCCAGAACTTGGAAGTAAACCTGGGATCTCGATCGCTGACGATGCTCACAGGCACTCCGTGCAATCGAACAATATCCTGGATGTACAATCGTGCCATTCTATCAAAACTAAAGTCTCGGTTATAAGGAATGAAATGTGCTGACTTGGTGAGTTGGTCCACCACAACCCAGATAGCATCACAATTCCTCGAGCTTACCGGTAAATGGGTCACAAAGTCCATCATGATCAACTCCCCTTTCCACTCAGGAATGGATAAACTGTGAAGCAATCCTCCAAGTTGTCAGTGTTCTGCCTTGACCTACTGATACACCAAACATATAGAAGCATACTAATATACATTTTTCTTCATTCCTTTCCACCAAAAAGAACCTCAGACGCAAATTTTTCTACACCGAAAGGATTCGCATACTTTATGACTAACACTTGTCATAACAACTATGACAACGTCGTTGTCCACAATTCTTGATTTCTTGAACCTCTCAGGTTTTCTTCTTGGAAAACATCAATACAATTATTCTGTTGATTAACAAATCGATTAGTGCAATCTCTAGTGCCAATTTATATTGACACCCATCTCATAACTTCAGATAACACCTGAAAATGAGAATATTTCTTATCCTCTCATGGATAATCATTTCTTGTTGAATCCTGACTTGCACTACTGGATGAACAAAACCGTTTCATCCCTCTTAGGCAAAGTCCTAAAAACAATACAACCTAGCAAAAACCCCTGAATCGATCTTATCGAATCATACTTATCAATGCATCCATTAGACATCCTGAAAAATCAGTGACAACAATCTCGCTGGATCTGATAACCTTAGATCTCAGCTGATGTCCTTTTTCCATGTCTATACACTTGATGTTATCCTGTTAGTATTCATTAAAATTCAAATGATTGCTAGATCAATTTCTGTCACTGAAGTCCGAGAATTACTTCAAATCATTCCTGAGAACTGAATATCTGAGTATTATACTCATCTTATCAGTCTACCAAAAATTGAATAATTCCAATCGTTCTTTATGCAAAAGAATATTTAGCTCCTCCGTCACGGGGTTATAACATCTGTATCTACCTCAGACAAATAGTTGCAAATAGTCATTGGCACCAAACTTGCACCAATTTAACTGACCACTTCGAAACATACATGAACACCTAAGTGCCCAGCTTTCACTAACCAAGTGAATTCTCATACTGATGAATCCATGCTGTAACTTAGCAGGCTCATGACATCTGTCAATAGAATCGAGTATCTTTTCAAGGTTATCAAACTGACACCAAACTATATTTTAACGTAAATGTTGCAATGATCTCTAGACTGAGTAAATTTTCCATCCTTTCCTGAAGAACAAAAGACTTCCAGAATATCAATGGAAATATACTCTCCCATGTCTATCGTTGATCACAGTTCACGTCTCCTAGTATAAGTCATCACAGTGCCCTGATAAAATTCTTCTTTGCTTGACAATCCATCGATCGAATTCCAATTCTTATAGGAAAATTTACCTAAGTAAACTCATCACTTAGAATTTCCTGTTTATCTCGTAATCAAGATCCTGATCACTAAAATACCTCTGATAGAATCAGACAATACTGGTAAAACCTCCTGGTTCTCCCCTAGTATCACGTGCGAGAACTACCCGTCCAGAATATTCACTTGTCAAGGAATCCTTTCCAAGACTATTCTTTCCACGGAAATGAAAGTCTGTACCTCTGATGAAGTCAGACGATAACTCGAATCCCTTGGAACTAATCCAGTACCAAGTATAACTCCAGAAGTCTCAAACAAATCCTGAATATTCTCCTGATAATTATACCTATTGCTATGACTATACAAACAACGAGACTAAGGTAAGTCTTCCTATAATGCCAAACTGGAACAAAAGAATCCTTCCAGAGTACACCGGCATAAGGTCGCACTTACTGTACCATCTCGGAACCCAACAGTCAAGAGCACCCTGGCATAACTCATCCATGAGTCTCTGATATTATGCAATTATTCCTTTCTGGACCAAAATCATTGGTCAAGGAAAATTCTCTGTAGAGGCACAACTCAAATCCCGAGTCTGCAAGCATCTGATAATTAAATCCTGTTGATTATCAATTCAACTAATCTCCTGGATTAAATCCCGATATCACAAATCAAGATCAAAAACTTATCTACTCAGAACAATTACTTGTCAAGGAAAAATCCATTCCAAGACTGTTCTGACAACGGAACATCTTTATCTCAAATAAACGATAACTAAACCTTGATACCACACCTGGTATCTGTCCTATCCAAAGTCATACCCTGTTGTGACTGTTGCCAAATTTCTAAACTGAGTAGCCTTCCCTATATAGTCCCTAGAGCACCAAGGCCTCCAAACAATCTCCGAAGTATAGAAACTTCCAGAGGAATAACCGACTAAGGGTGGCGCCCCCTCATGTCTAGTACTGGTCACAATCCACAACTCTTGGTATTAGTTAATCTGTCATCCTGATGAAAATCAATCATCACTAGGTAACAACCTAAAAGGATCAAATCAGCCAACTGTTCTAAGAAAATACGTCTAGAACAAACATTCATGCGTCTTGATGAGTCACATCATCCCTGGCAAATACTTGGCTTAATAGAATATTCTAGGTAAAACATCTAGAACTATTCATTGAAAACATGCAAAATTCCCAAGTACTCATTTAAAACAATGATCAGCCTTTTATTCAAAATAACCAAGTTAATCTCAAAGATTACAACACTTGAACCACAAATCCAGGTTCTAATACAATTTTTATTACAATCCCATGTAATACATAACTTAATCAAAAGATTACACTGAAAGATGTACAATACAACAATAACTGAGTACATCAAATACTGAAATCTTTAATACATCTGATTACAACTGAAATACTGTTTACAACCAAATACAGTATTTAAATTCATGCGGAAGTATTTCATTCCGTCTACTGATCTTGAACGTGAAGTTTCCCGTCTGCTACTCATGTCAGCAAAACTTCTACCTCACAAGATCTCAAAGAATAAAATCTTGCTAATCTACCGGATCCTTCCAATATTGTTGGGTTCCTTATCTGGTAGATGAGACAAGATTTTCCCGTCAATCTCTCCAACTACTAGAGGAGAGTCTTCCGGGGTGGCTTCCTTGGTCGACTCAGAATGGATGACTACATGTCACACATTCCTTTCAACCTGGAGAAGCATCTGGCATTGAAAACTGGATCTTCTCTACCAGCTCCATCCTATTGGGATCCACATAATACGAACTTCTGCTGCCAACCTTGGCAATGACGATCTTGGAAAATCCTAGACATCCTGCTATTCCAATTCCTGATACTGCTATCGTTATTGAATCCAACTTGTAATCCTAAATAGGATAACCCAAAATCAATACTATGTCCCAAAGAATCTTATTGCATGCTCTGATACCATAAATGTAGTGACCCGCACCGTGATCACCTACTAATCAAAACTTAAACATGCAATTAATTAATAAAATAATCTTAATCAGAGAAACTGCGGAGTAAGTCAAATACCAGGTAAGCAAAACCTAGTGGTCAACCCCTCTATCCAGCCTTGGTCACCACCTAACCTACCTGTCTCCGGGAGAACTACCTGCATCTGCCCCATGGAATAGGGCATCCAGCCAACAAAAAATAACCGGAAGTGAGCCTAACATGCTCAGTACGAGAGTATGAGTATACGGTGTTATGTGTGCATGTATGCAAGTGAACTGGGTACCAAGACTCTCAGGTCAAGAAACAAGCTCATAGACCGGGCCCAGGGTATATAGCACGCTGCGCCATCGCATCAGGAGGTGGCTCATATACCTAGTGGATAATGGTGACCTGATACTAGTACATGTGTCCAACCATAAGGTGACCTGACACAAGACTTACGTATCCAACCATCTACAAACTCGTAGGGTGAGCACCCTACTACAGGATACCTCTAAGGTAAAAGCTCAATATGCTCATGTATGCAACATACAGTCATGACATGCTGTATATAAAGGCATATAAAACATGCAATCACATAATACATGCATACTCAATCTGGATATCTCGAATAATACTTCCGTACCTTACTAAGGAAGATCCTAGAAGCTCCCCCTCTAGGTCCAAGCCTACCATGCAGCACTATAGCATAAATAACCATGTATTACCTAGCATGCCAAACATCACCTACTAGGCTCTAAAAGCATTAATTAAACTATAGCATACTCCCTATTTACTATAGGAAACCAAAGCCATACATTCGTCCGTCGTCAGCCCGCTGATGTCGCATGCCCAGAGCCTGGGCATAGACTAGCTACAACTCCTAGATGCCTCGCCAGAGCTTCGCCGCCTGGCTGCTACTACGGACACTGTCCACTATAAAATAAACTATTTCCTACTCCAAATCTTAAAGAAAGAGTCTCGAAGCCCTTAAATAGAGCGATTACCGGGAAAGGAGAGGGAAAATTGCACTTAAAAATGAGGGATTTGGACCCCTATTTATAGGCCACGATCGGAAGCTCCGATCTCCTGATCGGAAGCTCCGATGGGTGCATGTTTGCCACGTTTTGGATGGCCAAGATCGGAAGCTCCGATCTCCTGCATCTGGCCACGTGTTTCAATCTCCTTGACACCTGTTTCTAGTTGAGATCGGAAGCTCCGTTCTCGGATCGGAAGCTCTGTTCTTGGATCGGAAGCTCCTATCTCAGATCTGAAGCTCCGATCTGCCCGGTAGCTCCGAACTATTTCTCATGCTTCCGAACTGGTATTGGTCCTTCGGGGCTACAATCAGTCGGAGCCTTATCAGGGGGCGACTCATTAAGTGTATATGCAATCCTCTCCGAGTTCAAGACTATTTTTAGATTTCTTAGTCAATCGAGGTAATTTGGACCGGTCAGTAAATGTTTGTCGAGTATTGTAGATAGCGGATTGCGAATTGATTGAAAGAGTGGGTGCCCGGTGAGCCAACTTGTGGCTAAGGGCTTTTATGACTCTATGTATAAAAAATCTTTTGTTTAATATAATTTACACTTTTATAATGGCGTTTACTTTATCTTTTATCATATTATTATGTTGTGACATACTATAAGATGTTTAGATGAAGACCTTGAATATACTATAGTGTATGTAAGATGTGGTGTTACATGGGGATGGCTATCATGAAACACATCTTATAGTCACTGTATATTCTAAACAGTTCCTAGTCGATTGAGCCGTCCGTTAATAAGTATAAGGATCGCTCAAGATTGAGACTAGCATTTGCGATGCCGAGTACCACGTTTCATTGGTATGGAACATAGAGATGTTCAAAGCATGCAAATGGATATTCATACGATGAATGATCGAACTACCCTATCCGAACTTTCCAAGTGGTTATCACTTATCGAGTGGATAAAGTCCGCGGTTTTGGTTGTACACCATTAGTCCTTACTACTTGAAACATCATTGAGACTCTATATGCTAGTACTGTACTTTGACTCGTTTACCGACTCTATTGGGGTCATCAGGTGTCGGGATTGGGTACAGTTATGACACATATAGGAGTCGATGCTTTGTTGTCAAGGATTCACCACATACTTGCTAGTATGGATATCCTATGCAATCTGAGGAGATATTAGTGTGACGAATCTCTGGCCAGAGTACATGATGTGTTTTAAGAAATGGTTTCTTAGTAGCACATGCGATGTCACTATTTGATCTTCAAGATGCATTGCATAGTTATCGAATCTCGAACGACTCTCGATTTACCAATGGTTGTTGATTCGATCGGGATATGTGGATGAAGGGACCGTATTGTACGCTAACCAAAATCTATTGGTTCTTGCAGGCACTATCAGTGATACCTAGGGAATCATGGGGCGATGTTGCTAGGCGCTCTTACCATGATTCGATGGGCAAGTCGGAAATTGTTGTTCCGAGTCACAAGGAGTTGTGAGCCCACGGCTAGCTGTACCCTTGAACCATTGAGGGTCACACAAGTAATGGATTTTTAATCCCCGTTGAGATAATTAAATTTAAAGAGTTAAATTTAGTGAATAAAGAAGTGAGACTTCTTATTTAAGAGTAGAGGGAGTAAGATTTTCTAAAATGACATAGTGATGGACATTTTTGGAAACCACTGAATTCGGATTCAGAAAATTTATCTTGACTCTAAAAGATGTAGAAATGGTTTCTGTGCACATTGGTGAAATTGGTTTATCAATATGAGTCACGATGAATTTTATATTAATTTCTGAACATGCGGGCTTTGCTTGTCAGGCTTGAACTTATGACTAATGGGCCCTAAGCTGTTAGCAGCCCACATTATAAATAAGTTATTGCAGTACAGAAATTACATAACAGAGGCATAATTTTCGAAAAACACTAGGGTTTTCTCTCTAGTGGCCGCCGCCCCCTCTCCTCTCTCTGTCAAAAATTCCAGCCTGTGAATTTCGAATTTGCAGTCTGGTTTAACGGATCAAATTCGTTAATTCTCTTCGTAGAAACTTCTGATAGATTTTCTAGTGCAATCTATCAGAGGGATTAAACTTCTGTTCGTGGACCTGATTGAAGAATTGTTCGTCCATCAGTTCCTGGGATATACAACAAGAGCAGAGTTATCTGTTGGTGTCCATAATCTCGTTTCGAGATTCAAGGTAAAAATTTAATTGTTATTTAATTTTTACACGCACAATTTAATCGTAAAGTTTTGATACCCATGATATGGAATCGTTCCATATAAAATTTTAAAACTTCCGCTGCACCGGGTATCAATTCTGATTGATCTGAACACCGTTCTCCAACAGTGGTATCAGAGCCAGGTTGCTCAGATCAAGCGATTAAATTAATCGATTGTACAAAATTTTTAAGCCTTGGTTTTTTGAAACAAAAGATTTTAAAATTTAAAATTAATGGGCAAACCCGGGGCAGCGATTGGATCGCTGCCCAACGGCAGCGCACGGCGCTGCACATCGCTGCCCAGGGCAGCGATCGTCGCTGCCCAAGGGGCAGCGACGGGCTGCCCGGCCCAAGCCCCTTTTGGGGCGCGGGTTGCCCGGGATCGTCCCGGGCGGCCCGGGAAAATTAATTTTATTTTTAATTAAAATTTTAATATGTTAAAATTCTATTTTTGGTCCGATCGAAAATTGTTTTTGATTGGTCCACGAGGTGTCGGATCGAATTGTTCGAGTTCGAGAATATTAAAATTGATTTTTGGATAAATTTGAATTTTTGGAAAATTTATAGATTTTATCCATTAAATCAGATTTTATGAAATTAATTATTTTTGGTACAATTGATGATAAGATATGATCTTATGGAAATATTGAGTAAAATATGATTTTATGTATAAAATTGGATTTTATATGTAAAATATGATTTTATTTGATAAAAAGATAAAATATGATTTTGTATGTAAAATAAGATTTTATATATGGAATATGATTTTATCCTTTTTAATTTAATTGCCATTGCATGTTATCCAATAAATTAATTTTGAATTAAATATTATTGGATAAGGATGATCGATTGCCATGACCAATTTTGTAGGTGTATGTTAGGGAATTTACATTTGTTTTTATTGTTGTTGGATTTATTAATGGGCCTGGTTTATGGCCCAATATGAATTGTCATATGTAATAAAAGTGGGCCTGGTTTATGGCACGTTCCCACCCCTTAAAATGTATCCCCTACTTATCATAGTTATTTATTTTAAATACATTATACTTAGTGGGAGATGAAGATTTGAAGACGGAGGTGGGCCCAGCAGACAATAAAGACTGAAAAAATGTAAATTGGAAGCACAATGTAATAGGATTGCATTGCATACTTGCATATCACCTAGGATTGGACTTAGACTCGTGATTGGCAACCACGGGTCGATTAGTAATGGAATCGATCATCCTAAAATATAATATATGATATTATCATTGTATGCATGTTTAGACTAAATTGTATGAATCCCGCAAGCATACAAATTTTAAATGATGAGACAAATTTTCAAAATTAAAATCCCTCATTTTAAATATGATTTAAAATTGATATCAAGATAAATAAAGAATATTTAAATATTGTTTAAATGTTCCTACCTTCCATCAACGATCAATGTATGAGATGCTACCCGCGGATACGGTCCGGCTCATATTATTGGGGGGGCCCGTTCATCGGAAAGCTGTACATTGGATCGACACATGTTGTAAGTTGGGTGGAACTCCCATGGGATTTGCTCATATTATTGGGGATCCACATGGCGACCGTCCATCACAACTTAATATTGATGGGTCATCTTGACGTGTCACAATAAACGGCGTCATATTATTGGGCCCTTATTGGACATGAGGTAAAAACGTGGAGGTTGCTTTGGAAGCAATTGGGCTCTACCTTTTAAAAATTATGGTTGGCTGATATTATTCGGGACCATAGTTTGTCAATTGGACTCCATGTTCCCACTAAGGAAAACAGTTTCCCGTTTTCACTAGAGGGTAGTGAAATCGTTAAAATAGTGGGAGTGAGATTCATAAAATAAATTTCGCCTATTTTATGTCTTAGTAAATTAATTAAAAAATCACTGATTATTGTCTGTTTCTTTTCAGTATTTCATTAAGATGAATTCGCGCAATCCACTATTCTCTATTCTCGAACAAAATAAACTGACTGGCGCAAACTATACGGAATGGTTCCGTAAGTTGAAGATTGTTTTGACCTCGGAGAAGATGCTCTACGTGTTAGAAAAATCTCCTCTGAAGGAATCACCAGCTGATATAAGTCCGGAAGAGTTGGCCAAACTTGATAAATGGTGGGACCATGATATCAAGGCCAAATGCTATATGCAAGCTTCGATGTCTGATGAACTCCAGAGGCGATTTGAGGATACCGTGAATGCTGCTGACATTCACGTACAACTCAAGGAACTTTTTGGGGCTCAATCAAGAGCTGAAAGGTTCGCTACTGTAAAAGAGTTAATGACATGTCGCATGCGTGAAGGGACTTCGGTCCGTGATCATGGGGTACGCGTGATTTGGCTCATTCAGAAGTTGGTAACGCTTGATTTGGTATTGGAGCATGAAATCAATATGGACTTATTACTTCTCTCTCTTCCTTCATCGTTTGATGGTTTTGTGGTGAATTTCAATATGAACAAGATAGAGGCCTCCCTTGAAGAGATGGTCAATATGCTTGTAACTTATGAAGCCACTTTAAAGAAAGATAAACCGGTTCTCTTGGTGGGCTCCTCTTCTTCTGCTAAGAAGGGTCCAAGTACAAAGGGTAAGAAACGTTTTGCCCCATCCAAAAAAACCGGACCCGAGAAGAAGAACAAGACAAAGGCTTCAAACATGGAAAAGTCCAAGGATGTTTGCCATCACTGCAAGAAACCCGGTCATTGGAAACGTAACTGCAAGGAATATCTAGAGCAGTTGCGAACTGCGAAGGGTATGTTTTATATTGAAATAAATGTTTCACTTAATACTACTTCTTGGGTATTGGATACCGGATGTGGATCTCACATTTGCAATTATTTGAAGGTGATGACAAGAAGTCGCAAGCTTAGAATGGGTGAGACCCAGCTGAGGCTCGGAAATGGTTCTAGAGTTGAAGCCAAAGCTGTGGGAGACGTTTATTTAATTTTGCAGAACGATTTTAAGTTACTTTTGAGAGATGTTTTATTTGTTCCAGACTTGATTAAAAACATTATTTCTGTTTTTATGCTTGATAGAGATGGTTTTTCTTGCAATTTTGTGAATGGGATTTGCAATATTTACAAGAATGAATGTTTGATTGGAAATGGACAACTTGAAAATGATCTATATAACTTAAAATTAAAAGACGTTCCAATAAATTATGTCGATAAACCGGTAACAACAAATAAAAGGAAAAACGATAGTCAAAACCCGGCAAACCTTTGGCATGCTAGGCTAGGTCATATTTCCTCAAGGAGGATGAACAAGCTAGTGGGAGAGGGCATGTTTGATATGTCTGATATTAACTCTCTACCTACTTGTGAATCCTGCCTGAAAGGAAAAATGACTAAATCTCCATTCAAGGGGAAACCTGAGCGTAGTCAAAATCTGTTGGATTTGATCCATACAGATGTTTGTGGTCCATTTAGAATTGGTACTCAATTTGGCCACACCTACTTCATTACCTTTACTAATGATTATTCAAGGTATGGGTATTTATATTTAATGAAATATAAGTCTGAAGCATTTGAAAAGTTCAAAGAATTCAAGGCTGAAGTAGAAAACAAGCTAGGTAAAAGTATTAAAGCACTTCGATCGGATCGAGGTGGAGAATACTTAAGTACCGAGTTTTTGGACTATCTGAAAGAGAATGGGATTCTCTCTCAGTGGACTCCTCCTATGACACCTCAGCTGAATGGTGTATCGGAGCGTCGTAATCGAACTTTGTTGGACATGGTTCGATCCATGATGAGCTTCACTGAGCTTCCACCTTCATTTTGGGGCTATGCGCTTGAAACGGCGGTGTTGTTGTTGAACAACGTCCACACCAAAGCAGTGGATAAAACACCATGCGAGTTATGGAATGGAAAAGCTTCTAAGTATTCGTACTTGCGGATTTGGGGATGTCCTGCTTACGTGAAGCAGACAGTGGGAGATAAGTTGGATAGTTGATCCACCTTATGTTATTTTGTAGGGTATCCGAAGAATTCAATCGGATATTATTTCTATCATCCTACTAAAACAAAATTGTTTGTTTCAAGGAATGCCACCTTCTTGGAGAAGGAGTTCTTATTGGATAAGAAAGACGAGTGAAAGAATGGGTGCCCCGTGAGCCAACTTGTGGCTAAGGGCTTTTATGACTCTATGTATAAACAATCTATTGTTTAATATAATTTACACTTTTATAATGGCGTTTACTTTATCTTTTATCATATTATTATGTTGTGACATACTATAAGATGTTTAGATGAAGACCTTGAATATACTATAGTGTATGTAAGATGTGGTGGCACATGGGGATGGCTATCATGAAACACATCTTATAGTCACTGTATATTCTAAACAGTTCCTAGTCGATTGAGCCGTCCGTTAATAAGGATAAGGATCGCTCGAGATTGAGACTAGCATTTGCGATGCCGAGTACCACGTTTCATTGGTATGGAACATAGAGATGTTCAAAGCATGCAAATGGATATTCATACGATGAATGATCGAACTACCCTATCCGGACTTTCCAAGTGGTTATCACTTATCGAGTGGATAAAGTCCGCGGTTTTGGTTGTACACCATGAAAGAGTAGGTGCCCGGTGAGCCAACTTGTGGCTAAGGGCTTTGATGACTCTATGTATAAACAATCTTTTGTTTAATATAATTTACACTTTTATAATGGCGTTTACTTTATCTTTTATCATATTATTATGTTGTGACATACTATAAGATGTTTAGATGAAGACCTTGAATATACTATAGTGTATGTAAGATGTTGTGGCACATGGGGATGGCTATCATGAAACACATCTTATAGTCACTGTATATTCTAAACAGTTCCTAGTCGATTGAGCCGTCCGTTAATAAGGATAAGGATCGCTCGAGATTGAGACTAGCATTTGCGATGCCGAGTACCACGTTTCATTGGTATGGAACATAGAGATGTTCAAAGCATGCAAATGGATATTCATACGATGAATGATCGAACTACCCTATCCGGACTTTCCAAGTGGTTATCACTTATCGAGTGGATAAAGTCCGCGGTTTTGGTTGTACTCCATTAGTCCTTACTACTTGAAACATCATTGAGACTCTATATGCTAGTACTGTGCTTTGACTCGTTTACCGACTCTATTGGGGTCATCAGGTGTCGAGATTGGGTACAGTTACGACACATATAAGAGTCGATGCTTTGTTGTCAAGGATTCACCACATACTTGCTATTATGGATATCCTATGCAATCTGAGGAGATATTAGTGTGACGAATCTCTGGCCAGAGTACATGATGTGTTTTAAGAAATGGTTTCTTAGTAGCACATGCGATGTCACTATTTGATCTTCAAGATGCATTGCATAGTTATCGAATCTCGAACGACTCTCGATTTACCAATGGTTGTTGATTCGATCGGGATATATGGATGAAGGGACCGTATTGTACGCAAACCAAAATCTATTGGTTCTTGTAGGCACTATCAGTGATACCTAGTGAATCATGGGGCGATGTTGCTAGGAGCTCTTACCATGATTCGATGGGCAAGTCGGAAATTGTTGTTCCGAGTCACAAGGAGTTGTGAGCCCACGGCTAGCTGTATCCCTGAACCATTGAGGGTCACACAAGTAATGGATTTTTAATCCCCGTTGAGATAGTTAAATTTAAAGAGTTAAATTTACTGAACAAAGAAGTGGAACTTCTTATTTAAGAGTAGAGGGAGTAAGATTTCCTAAAATGACATAGGGATGGGCATTTTTGGAAATCACTGAATTCGGATTCAGAAAATTTATCTTGACTTTAAAAGATGCAGAAATGGTTTCTGTGCATATTGGTGAAATTGGTTTATCAATCTGAGTCAAGATGAATTTTATATTAATTTTTGAACATGCGGGCTTTGCTTGTCAGGCTTGAACTTATGACTAATGGGCCCTAAGCTGTTAGCAGCCCACATTATAAATAAGTTATTGCAGTACAGAAATTAAACAACAGAGGTCACAAAATATTTTTCGAAAACCCTAGCTGTTTTTATACAGTGGCCGCCGCCCCTCCCTCTCTCTGTCGAAAAATTCCAGCCTGTGAATTTTGAATTTGCAGTCTGGTTTAACGGATCAAATTCGTTAATTCTCTTCGTAGAAACTTCTGATAGATTTTCTAGTGCAATCTATCAGAGGGATTGAACTTCTGTTCGTGGACCTGATTGAAGAATTGTTCGTCCATCAGTTCCTGGGATATACAACAAGAGCAGAGTAATCTGTTGGTATCCATAATCTCGTTTCGAGATTTCAAGGTAAAAATTTATAATTGTTATTTAATTTTTACACGCACAATTTAATCGTAAAGTTTTGATACCCATTATGGAATCGTTCCATATAAAATTTTTAAACTTTCGCTGCACCGGGTATCAATTCTGATTGATCTGATTACCGTTCTCCAACAGACCATTAGTCCTTACTACATGAAACATCATTGAGACTCTATATGCTAGTACTGTACTTTGACTCATTTACCGACTCTATTGGGGTCATCAGGTGTCGGGATTGGGTACAGTTACGACACATATAGGAGTCGATGCTTTGTTGTCAAGGATTCACCACATACTTGATAGTGTGGATATCCTATGCAATCTGAGGAGATATTAGTGTGACGAATCTCTGGCCAGAGTACATGATGTGTTTTAAGAAATGGTTTCTTAGTAGCACATGCGATGTCACTATTTGATCTTCAAGATGCATTGCATATTTATCGAATCTCGAAATACTCTTGATTTACCAATGGTTGTTGATTCGATCGGGATATATGGATGAAGGGACCGTACTGTACGCTAACCAAAATCTATTGGTTCTTGCAGGCACTATCAGTGATACCTAGGGAATCATGGGGTGATGTTGCTAGGCGCTCTTATCATGATTCGATGGGCAAGTCGGAAATTGTTGTTCCGAGTCACAAGGATTTGTGAGCCCACGGCTAGCTGTATCCCTGAACCATTGAGGGTCACACAATTAATGGATTTTTAATCCCCGTTGAGATAATTAAATTTAAAGTTAAATTTAGTGAATAAAAAAGTGGGACTTCTTATTTAAGAGTAGAGGGAGTAAGATTTCCTAAAATGACATAGTGATGGACATTTTTTGGAAATCACTGAATTCGGATTCAGAAAATTTATCTTGACTCTAAAAGATGCAGAAATGGTTTCTGTGCACATTGGTGAAATTGGTTTATCAATCTGAGTCACG
Source organism: Henckelia pumila (assembly GCF_033568475.1). Taxonomy (NCBI): domain Eukaryota; kingdom Viridiplantae; phylum Streptophyta; class Magnoliopsida; order Lamiales; family Gesneriaceae; genus Henckelia; species Henckelia pumila. Next base: position 130,779,783 of record NC_133123.1, on the reverse strand, counting down.
ATGAATTTTATATTAATTTCTGAACATGCGGGCTTTGCTTGTCAGGCTTGAACTTATGACTAATGGGCCCTAAGCTGTTAGCAGCCCACATTATAAATAAGTTATTGCAGTACAGAAATTACATAACAGAGGCATAATTTTCGAAAAACACTAGGGTTTTCTCTCTAGTGGCCGCCGCCCCCTCTCCTCTCTCTGTCAAAAATTCCAGCCTGTGAATTTCGAATTTGCAGTCTGGTTTAACGGATCAAATTCGTTAATTCTCTTCGTAGAAACTTCTGATAGATTTTCTAGTGCAATCTATCAGAGGGATTAAACTTCTGTTCGTGGACCTGATTGAAGAATTGTTCGTCCATCAGTTCCTGGGATATACAACAAGAGTAGAGTTATCTGTTGGTGTCCATAATCTCGTTTCGAGATTCAAGGTAAAAATTTAATTGTTATTTAATTTTTACACTCACAATTTAATCGTAAAGTTTTGATACCCATGATATGGAATCGTTCCATATAAAATTTTAAAACTTCCGCTGCACCGGGTATCAATTCTGATTGATCTGAACACCGTTTTCCAACAGTGGTATCAGAGTCAGGTTGCTCAGATCAAGCGATTAAATTAATCGATTGTACAAAAATATTTTTAAGCCTTGGTTTTTTTGAAACAAAAGAATTTTAAAAAAATTTAAAATTAATGGGCAAACCCGGGGCAGCGATTGGATCGCTGCCCAGGGCAGCGCACGGCGCTGCGCAGGGCAGCAATCGTCGCTGCCCAAGGGGCAGCGACGGGCTGCCCGGGATCGTCTCGGGCGGCCCGGGAAAATTAATTTTTTATTTTTAATTAAAATTTTAATATGTTAAAATTCTATTTTTGGTCCGATCGAAAATTGTTTTTGATTGGTCCACGAGGCGTCGGATCGAATTGTTCGAGTCCGAAAATTTTAAAATTGATTTTTGGATAAATTTGAATTTTTGGAAAATTTATAGATTTTATCCGTTAAATCAGATTTTATGAAATTAATTATTTTTGGTACAATTGATGATAAGATATGATCTTATGAAAATATTGAGTAAAATATGATTTTATGTATAAAATTGGATTTTATATATAAAATATGATTTTATTTGATAAAAAGATAAAATATGATTTTGTATGTAAAATAAGATTTTATATATGGAATATGATTTTATCCTTTTTAATTTAATTGCCATTGCATGTTATCCAATAAATTAATTTTGAATTAAATATTATTGGATAAGGATGATCGATTGCCATGACCAATTTTGTAGGTGTATGTTAGGGAATTTACATTTGTTTTTATTGTTGTTGGATTTATTAATGGGCCTGGTTTATGGCCCAATATGAATTGTCATATGTAATAAAAGTGGGCCTGGTTTATGGCCCGTTCCCACCCCTTAAAATGTATCCCCTACTTGTCATAGTTATTTATTGTAAATACATTATACTTAGTGGGAGATGAAGATTTGAAGACGGAGGTGGGCCCAGCAGACAATAAAGACTGAAGAAATGTAAATTGGAAGCACAATGTAATAGGATTGCATTGCATACTTGCATATCACCTAGGATTGGACTTAGACTCGTGATTGGCAACCACGGGTCGATTAGTAATGGAATCGATCATCCTAAAATATAATATATGATATTATCGTTGTATGCATGTTTAGACTAAATTGTATGAATCCCGCAAGCATACAAATTTTAAATGATGAGACAAATTTTCAAAATTAAAATTCCTCATTTTAAATATGATTTAAAATTGATATCAAGATAAATAAAGGAAATTTAAATATTGTTTAAATGTTCCTACCTTCCATCAACGATCAATGTATGAGATGCTACCCGCGGATACGGTCCGGCTCATATTATTGGGGGGGCCCGTTCTTCGGAAAGCTGTACATTGGACCGACACATGTTGTAAGTTGGGTGGAACTCCCATGGGATTTGCTCATATTATTGGGGATCCACATGGCGACCGTCCATCACAACTTAATGTTGATGGGTCATCTTGACATGTCACAATAAACGGCGTCATATTATTGGGCCCTTATTGGACATGAGGTAAAAACGTGGAGGTTGCTTTGGAAGCAATTGGGATCTACCTTTTGAAAATTATGGTTGGCTGATATTATTCGGGACTATAGTTTGTCAATTGGACTCCATGTTCCCACTTAAGAAAATGTTTCTCGTTTTCACTAGAGAGTAGTGAAATCGTTAAAATAGTGGGAGTGAGATTCATAAAATAAATTTCGCCTATTTTATGTCTTAGTAAATTAATTAAACAATCATCGATAATTGTCTGTTTCATCTCAGTATATCATTATGATGAATCTTCGTAATCCACATGTTTCAATTCTCGAACAAAACAAACTTACTGGCGCAAACAATACAGAATGATTCCATAAGTTAAGATTGTCCTAAGTTCGGAAAAGATTTTCTAAGTGTTAGAAAAGGCTTCTCCGAAAACAGCCCCAGCTGATGTAACTGCCGAAAGGTTGGCCGAACTAGAGAAATGGTTGGACCATGATCTCAAGGCCAAATGTTACATGCAAAATTGGACAAGTCTAAACAAGTTTGCCATCACTACAAGAAACCCGGTCATTGGAAACGTAACTGCAAGGAATACCTCGAGCAGTTGCGAACTGAAAAGGGTATGTTTTACATTGAAATAAATGTTTTGCTTAATACTACTTCTTGGGTATTGGATACCAGATGTAGATCTCATATTTGCAAAGAGTTGCAAAGTAATAGGCTAAGGATGGGTGAGACCCAGTCAAGGCTCGGGAATGGTTCCAGAGTTAAATCCATAGCTATGGGAAATATTTGTTTAATTTTGCAAACCAATTTTAAGTTGTATTATGAGAGAGATGTTTTATTTGTTCCAGACTTGATTAAAAACATTATTTCTGTTTCTATGCTTGATAGAGATGGTTTTTCTTGCAATTTTGTGAATGGGATTTGCAATATTTACAAGAATGAATGTTTGATTGGAAATGGACAACTTGAAAACGATCTATATAACTTAAAATTAAAAGACGTTCCAATAAATTATGTTGATAAACCGGTAACAACGAACAAAAGGAAAAATGATAGTCAAAACCCGGCAAATCTTTGGCATGCTAGGCTAGGTCATATTTCCTCAAGGAGGATGAACAAGCTAGTGGGAGAGGGCATGTTTGATATGTCTGATATTAACTCTCTACCTACTTGTGAGTCCTGCCTGAAAGGAAAAATGACTAAATCTCCTTTCAAGGGGAAACCTAAGCGTAGTCAAAATCTGTTGGATTTGATCCATACAGATGTTTGTGGTCCATTTAGAATTGGTACTCAATTTGGCCACACCTACTTCATTACCTTTACTGATGATTATTCAAGGTATGGGTATTTATATTTAATGAAATATAAGTGTGAAGCATTTGAAAAGTTCAAAGAATTCAAGGCTGAAGTAGAAAACAAGCTAGGTAAAAGTATTAAAGCACTTCGATCGGATCGAGGTGGAGAATACTTAAGTACCGAGTTTTTGGACTATCTGAAAGAGAATGGGATTCTCTCTCAGTGGACTCCTCCTATGACACCTCAGCTGAATGGTGTATCGGAGCGTCGTAATCGAACTTTGTTGGACATGGTTCGATCCATGATGAGCTTCACTGAGCTTCCACCTTCGTTTTGGGGCTATGCGCTTGAAACGGCGGTGTTGTTGTTGAACAACGTCCACACCAAAGCAGTGGATAAAACACCATGCGAGTTATGGAATGGAAAAGCTTCTAAGTATTCGTACTTGCGGATTTGGGGATGTCCTGCTTACGTGAAGCAGACAGTGGGAGATAAGTTGGATAGTCGATCCACCTTATGTTATTTTGTAGGGTATCCGAAGAATTCAATCGGATATTATTTCTATCATCCTACTAAAACAAAATTGTTTGTTTCAAGGAATGCCACCTTCTTGGAGAAGGAGTTCTTATTGGATAAGAAAGACGAGTGAAAGAATGGGTGCCCCGTGAGCCAACTTGTGGCTAAGGGCTTTTATGACTCTATGTATAAACAATCTATTGTTTAATATAATTTACACTTTTATAATGGCGTTTACTTTATCTTTTATCATATTATTATGTTGTGACATACTATAAGATGTTTAGATGAAGACCTTGAATATACTATAGTGTATGTAAGATGTGGTGGCACATGGGGATGGCTATCATGAAACACATCTTATAGTCACTGTATATTCTAAACAGTTCCTAGGCGATTGAGCCGTCCGTTAATAAGGATAAGGATCGCTCGAGATTGAGACTAGCATTTGCGATGCCGAGTACCACGTTTCATTGGTATGGAACATAGAGATATTCAAAGCATGCAAATGGATATTCATACGATGAACGATCGAACTACCCTATCCGGACTTTCCAAGTGGTTATCACTTATCGAGTGGATAAAGTCCGCGGTTTTGGTTGTACTCCATTAGTCCTTACTACTTGAAACATCATTGAGACTCTATATGCTAGTACTGTGCTTTGACTCGTTTACCGACTCTATTGGGGTCATCAGGTGTCGAGATTGGGTACAGTTACGACACATATAAGAGTCGATGCTTTGTTGTCAAGGATTCACCACATACTTGCTAGTATGGATATCCTATGCAATCTGAGGAGATATTAGTGTGACGAATCTCTGGCCAGAGTACATGATGTGTTTTAAGAAATGGTTTCTTAGTAGCACATGCGATGTCACTATTTGATCTTCAAGATGCATTGCATAGTTATCGAATCTCGAACGACTCTCGATTTACCAATGGTTGTTGATTCGATCGGGATATATGGATGAAGGGACCGTATTGTACGCAAACCAAAATCTATTGGTTCTTGTAGGCACTATCAGTGATACCTAGTGAATCATGGGGCGATGTTGCTAGGAGCTCTTACCATGATTCGATGGGCAAGTCGGAAATTGTTGTTCCGAGTCACAAGGAGTTGTGAGCCCACGGCTAGCTGTATCCCTGAACCATTGAGGGTCACACAAGTAATGGATTTTTAATCCCCGTTGAGATAGTTAAATTTAAATAGTTAAATTTACTGAACAAAGAAGTGGAACTTCTTATTTAAGAGTAGAGGGAGTAAGATTTCCTAAAATGACATAGGGATGGGCATTTTTGGAAATCACTGAATTCGGATTCAGAAAATTTATCTTGACTTTAAAAGATGCAGAAATGGTTTCTGTGCATATTGGTGAAATTGGTTTATCAATCTGAGTCAAGATGAATTTTATATTAATTTTTGAACATGCGGGCTTTGCTTGTCAGGCTTGAACTTATGACTAATGGGCCCTAAGCTGTTAGCAGCCCACATTATAAATAAGTTATTGCATTACAGAAATTAAACAACAGAGGTCACAAAATATTTTTCGAAAACCCTAGCTGTTTTTATACAGTGGCCGCCGCCCCTCCCTCTCTCTGTCGAATAATTCCAGCCTGTGAATTTTGAATTTGCAGTCTGGTTTAACGGATCAAATTCGTTAATTCTCTTCGTAGAAACATCTGATAGATTTTCTAGTGCAATCTATCAGAGGGATTGAACTTCTGTTCGTGGACCTGATTGAAGAATTGTTCGTCCATCAGTTCTTGGGATATACAACAAGAGCAGAGTAATCTGTTGGTATCCATAATCTCGTTTCGAGATTTCAAGGTAAAAATTTATAATTGTTATTTAATTTTTACACGCACAATTTAATCGTAAAGTTTTGATACCCATTATGGAATCGTTCCATATAAAATTTTTAAACTTCCGCTGCACCGGGTATCAATTCTGATTGATCTGATTACCGTTCTCCAACAGACCATTAGTCCTTACTACTTGAAACATCATTGAGACTCTATATGCTAGTACTGTACTTTGACTCATTTACCGACTCTATTGGGGTCATCAGGTGTCGGGATTGGGTACAGTTACGACACATATAGGAGTCGATGCTTTGTTGTCAAGGATTCACCACATACTTGATAGTGTGGATATCCTATGCAATCTGAGGAGATATTAGTGTGACGAATCTCTGGCCAGAGTACATGATGTGTTTTAAGAAATGGTTTCTTAGTAGCACATGCGATGTCACTATTTGATCTTCAAGATGCATTGCATATTTATCGAATCTCGAAATACTCTTGATTTACCAATGGTTGTTGATTCGATCGGGATATATGGATGAAGGGACCGTACTGTACGCTAACCAAAATCTATTGGTTCTTGCAGGCACTAACAGTGATACCTAGGGAATCATGGGGTGATGTTGCTAGGCGCTCTTATCATGATTCGATGGGCAAGTCGGAAATTGTTGTTCCGAGTCACAAGGATTTGTGAGCCCACGGCTAGCTGTATCCCTGAACCATTGAGGGTCACACAATTAATGGATTTTTAATCCCCGTTGAGATAATTAAATTTAAAGAGTTAAATTTAGTGAATAAAAAAGTGGGACTTCTTATTTAAGAGTAGAGGGAGTAAGATTTCCTAAAATGACATAGTGATGGACATTTTTTGGAAATCACTGAATTCGGATTCAGAAAATTTATCTTGACTCTAAAAGATGCAGAAATGGTTTCTGTGCACATTGGTGAAATTGGTTTATCAATCTGAGTCACGATGAATTTTATATTAATTTCTGAACATGCGGGCTTTGCTTGTCAGGCTTGAACTTATGACTAATGGGCCCTAAGCTGTTAGCAGCCCACATTATAAATAAGTTATTGCAGTACAGAAATTACATAACAGAGGCATAATTTTCGAAAAACACTAGGGTTTTCTCTCTAGTGGCCGCCGCCCCCTCTCCTCTCTCTGTCAAAAATTCCAGCCTGTGAATTTCGAATTTGCAGTCTGGTTTAACGGATCAAATTCGTTAATTCTCTTCGTAGAAACTTCTGATAGATTTTCTAGTGCAATCTATCAGAGGGATTAAACTTCTGTTCGTGGACCTGATTGAAGAATTGTTCGTCCATCAGTTCCTGGGATATACAACAAGAGTAGAGTTATCTGTTGGTGTCCATAATCTCGTTTCGAGATTCAAGGTAAAAATTTAATTGTTATTTAATTTTTACACTCACAATTTAATCGTAAAGTTTTGATACCCATGATATGGAATCGTTCCATATAAAATTTTAAAACTTCCGCTGCACCGGGTATCAATTCTGATTGATCTGAACACCGTTTTCCAACAGTGGTATCAGAGTCAGGTTGCTCAGATCAAGCGATTAAATTAATCGATTGTACAAAAATATTTTTAAGCCTTGGTTTTTTTGAAACAAAAGAATTTTAAAAAAATTTAAAATTAATGGGCAAACCCGGGGCAGCGATTGGATCGCTGCCCAAGGCAGCGCACGGCGCTGCGCAGGGCAGCAATCGTCGCTGCCCAAGGGGCAGCGACGGGCTGCCCGGGATCGTCTCGGGCGGCCCGGGAAAATTAATTTTTTATTTTTAATTAAAATTTTAATATGTTAAAATTCTATTTTTGGTCCGATCGAAAATTGTTTTTGATTGGTCCACGAGGCGTCGGATCGAATTGTTCGAGTCCGAAAATTTTAAAATTGATTTTTGGATAAATTTGAATTTTTGGAAAATTTATAGATTTTATCCGTTAAATCAGATTTTATGAAATTAATTATTTTTGGTACAATTGATGATAAGATATGATCTTATGAAAATATTGAGTAAAATATGATTTTATGTATAAAATTGGATTTTATATATAAAATATGATTTTATTTGATAAAAAGATAAAATATGATTTTGTATGTAAAATAAGATTTTATATATGGAATATGATTTTATCCTTTTTAATTTAATTGCCATTGCATGTTATCCAATAAATTAATTTTGAATTAAATATTATTGGATAAGGATGATCGATTGCCATGACCAATTTTGTAGGTGTATGTTAGGGAATTTACATTTGTTTTTATTGTTGGATTTATTAATGGGCCTGGTTTATGGCCCAATATGAATTGTCATATGTAATAAAAGTGGGCCTGGTTTATGGCCCGTTCCCACCCCTTAAAATGTATCCCCTACTTGTCATAGTTATTTATTGTAAATACATTATACTTAGTGGGAGATGAAGATTTGAAGACGGAGGTGGGCCCAGCAGACAATAAAGACTGAAGAAATGTAAATTGGAAGCACAATGTAATAGGATTGCATTGCATACTTGCATATCACCTAGGATTGGACTTAGACTCGTGATTGGCAACCACGGGTCGATTAGTAATGGAATCGATCATCCTAAAATATAATATATGATATTATCGTTGTATGCATGTTTAGACTAAATTGTATGAATCCCGCAAGCATACAAATTTTAAATGATGAGACAAATTTTCAAAATTAAAATTCCTCATTTTAAATATGATTTAAAATTGATATCAAGATAAATAAAGGAAATTTAAATATTGTTTAAATGTTCCTACCTTCCATCAACGATCAATGTATGAGATGCTACCCGCGGATACGGTCCGGCTCATATTATTGGGGGGGCCCGTTCTTCGGAAAGCTGTACATTGGATCGACACATGTTGTAAGTTGGGTGGAACTCCCATGGGATTTGCTCATATTATTGGGGATCCACATGGCGACCGTCCATCACAACTTAATGTTGATGGGTCATCTTGACATGTCACAATAAACGGCGTCATATTATTGGGCCCTTATTGGACATGAGGTAAAAACGTGGAGGTTGCTTTGGAAGCAATTGGGATCTACCTTTTGAAAATTATGGTTGGCTGATATTATTCGGGACTATAGTTTGTCAATTGGACTCCATGTTCCCACTTAAGAAAATGTTTCTCGTTTTCACTAGAGAGTAGTGAAATCGTTAAAATAGTGGGAGTGAGATTCATAAAATAAATTTCGCCTATTTTATGTCTTAGTAAATTAATTAAACAATCATCGATAATTGTCTGTTTCATCTCAGTATATCATTATGATGAATCTTCGTAATCCACATGTTTCAATTCTCGAACAAAACAAACTTACTGGCGCAAACAATACAGAATGATTCCATAAGTTAAGATTGTCCTAAGTTCGGAAAAGATTTTCTAAGTGTTAGAAAAGGCTTCTCCGAAAACAGCCCCAGCTGATGTAACTGCCGAAAGGTTGGCCGAACTAGAGAAATGGTTGGACCATGATCTCAAGGCCAAATGTTACATGCAAAATTGGACAAGTCTAAACAAGTTTGCCATCACTACAAGAAACCCGGTCATTGGAAACGTAACTGCAAGGAATACCTCGAGCAGTTGCGAACTGAAAAGGGTATGTTTTACATTGAAATAAATGTTTTGCTTAATACTACTTCTTGGGTATTGGATACCAGATGTAGATCTCATATTTGCAAAGAGTTGCAAAGTAATAGGCTAAGGATGGGTGAGACCCAGTCAAGGCTCGGGAATGGTTCCAGAGTTAAATCCATAGCTATGGGAAATATTTGTTTAATTTTGCAAACCAATTTTAAGTTGTATTATGAGAGAGATGTTTTATTTGTTCCAGACTTGATTAAAAACATTATTTCTGTTTCTATGCTTGATAGAGATGGTTTTTCTTGCAATTTTGTGAATGGGATTTGCAATATTTACAAGAATGAATGTTTGATTGGAAATGGACAACTTGAAAACGATCTATATAACTTAAAATTAAAAGACGTTCCAATAAATTATGTTGATAAACCGGTAACAACGAACAAAAGGAAAAATGATAGTCAAAACCCGGCAAATCTTTGGCATGCTAGGCTAGGTCATATTTCCTCAAGGAGGATGAACAAGCTAGTGGGAGAGGGCATGTTTGATATGTCTGATATTAACTCTCTACCTACTTGTGAGTCCTGCCTGAAAGGAAAAATGACTAAATCTCCTTTCAAGGGGAAACCTAAGCGTAGTCAAAATCTGTTGGATTTGATCCATACAGATGTTTGTGGTCCATTTAGAATTGGTACTCAATTTGGCCACACCTACTTCATTACCTTTACTGATGATTATTCAAGGTATGGGTATTTATATTTAATGAAATATAAGTCTGAAGCATTTGAAAAGTTCAAAGAATTCAAGGCTGAAGTAGAAAACAAGCTAGGTAAAAGTATTAAAGCACTTCGATCGGATCGAGGTGGAGAATACTTAAGTACCGAGTTTTTGGACTATCTGAAAGAGAATGGGATTCTCTCTCAGTGGACTCCTCCTATGACACCTCAGCTGAATGGTGTATCGGAGCGTCGTAATCGAACTTTGTGTTGGAAAACACTGGCGTTCAGATCAATCACGATTGATACCCGGTGCAGCGGAAGTTTAAAAATTTTATCATGGAACAATTCCATGGTGTGGGTATCAACCGTTCAACGATTAAATTATTGTGTGTGTAAAATTCAAATAACAATTAATTAAATTTTACCTTCAATCTCGAAGCGAGATTAATGGACACCACACAGATTTCTCTGCGCTTCTTGTATCTCCCAGGAACTGATGAACTCCTTCAATCAGGTCCACGAATGAGGTTTAAATCCCTCTGACAGATTGCACTAGAAAATCTGTCAGAAGTTTTCTGCGAAGAGATTAAACGAATCTGATTCGTTATTCCTGACTGCGATTCAAAATCACAGACCGAAATTTTCTCGGGCAGAGCAGGAGGGGGACGGCCGAAAATTCTTTGAGAGAGCTAGGGTTCGATTTTTTTTTTTCTCTCAGAATAATGAGCTGTTGTGTGTAATTTCTGTACTGTAATAACTTATTTATAATGCAGGCCACTAACACCTTAGGGCCCATTAGTCATAAGTTGAGGCCCGACAAGCAAAGCCCGCATGTTCAGAAATTAATATAAAATTCATCGTGACTCCGATTGATAAACCGATTTTACCAATGTGCACAGAAACCATTTCTGCACATTTTAAAGTCAAGATAAATTTTCCTGAATCCGAATTCAGTGGTTTCCAAAAATGTACATCCCTATGTCATTTTAGGAAATCCTACTCCCTTACTCTTATTTAAGAAGTCCAACTTCTTTATTCATTAAATTTAACTCTTTAAATTTAACTATCTCAACGGGGATTAAAACTCCATTACACTGTGTGACCCTCAATGGTTCAGGGATACAGCTAGCCGTGGGCTCACAACTCCTTGTGACTCGGAACAACGATTTCCGACTTGCCCAACGAATCATGGTAAAGCGCCTAGCAACATCGCCCCATGATTCCCTAGGTATCACTGATAGTGCCTACAAGAACCAGTAGATTTTGGTTAGCGTACAGTACGGTCCCTTCATCCATATATCCCGATCGAATCAACAACCATTGGTATATCGAGAGTCGCTCAAGATTCGATAACTATACAATACATCTTGAAGATCCAATTAGTGACATCGCATGTGCTACTAAGAAACCATTTCTTAAATCACATCAAGTACTCTGGCCAGAGATTTGTCACACTAATATCTCCTCAGATCGCATAGGATATCCACACTCGCAAGTATGTGGTGAATCCTTGACAACAATGCATCGACTCCTATATGTGTTGTAACTGTACCCAATCCCGACACCTGATGACCCCCATAGAGTCGGTAAACGAGTCAAAGCACAGTACTAGCATATAGAGTCTCCATGATGTTTCAAGTAGTAAGGACTAATGGTGTACAACCAAAACCGCGGACTTTATCCACTCGATAAGTGATAACCACTTGGAAAGTCCGGATAGGGTAGTTCGATTATTCATCCTATGAATATCCATTTGCATGCTTCAAACATCTCCATGTTCCTTACCAATGAAACGTGGTACTCCGCATCGCAAATGCTAGTCTCAAACTCGAGCGATCCTTATCCTTATTCTCGGACGGCTCAATCGACTAGGAACAGTTTAGAATATACAGTGACTATAAGATGTATTTCATGATAGACATCCCCATGTTCTACCACATCTTACATACACTATAGTATATTCAAGGTCTTTATCAAAACAACAATAGTATATCACAATATAACAATATGAAGAAAGATAAAGTCATTGCCATTAATAAAAGTGTAAATTGTATTAAACAAAAGATCGTTTGTACAAAGAGTCATCAAAGCCCATAGCCACAAGTTGGCTCACTGGGCACCCACTCTTTCAATCTCCCACTTGCCCTATAGCCAACTAGTCATACTACGTAGACCCATTGCTTCGCGATGTTTGTCAAACAATGGTCCTGGCAAGGGCTTAGTAAGCGGATCAGCGATATTGTCTGCAGAGGCCACTCGTTCGACAGTGATGTCTCCTCTTTCCACAATCTCCCGGATGATGTGGTATTTCCTCAGTACGTGTTTGGATCTTTGATGAGACCTTGGTTCCTTTGCTTGAGCAACGGCACCCGTGTTGTCACAGTACACCGGGACTGGACCAACAAATTCAGGAATGACGCCCAACTCTTGGACGAACTTCCTCATCCAAACGGCCTCTTTAGCAGCAGCTGATGCTGCAATGTATTCAGCCTCAGTGGTGGAATCCGCTGTGGTGTCCTGCTTGGAACTCTTCCAAGAGACAGCACCGCCATTGAGCATGAACACAAATCCAGAGGTTGACTTCGAGTCATCCACGTCACTTTGGAAGCTAGAGTCGGTATAGCCTTCCAATTTCAGATCTCGTCCTCCATATACCATGAACATATTCTTAGTCCTTCGTAAGTACTTAAGAATGTCCTTCACGGCTTTCCAATGCATTTGACCGGGATTAGCTTGATATCTGCTCGTGACACTCAGAGCAAATGCTACATCCGGTCTGGTAGATATCATCCCATACATGATACTACCTATAGCTGATGCATATGGTACATGTGTCATATTCTCTATCTCTTCATCAGTCTTGGGACACATAGACTTGGATAGAGAAACTCCATGACACATGGGTAGATGTCCTCTCTTGGACCCATCCATTGAAAACCGTTTCAATATGGTGTCGATGTAGGTTGATTGAGTGAGTCCTATCATTCTCTTAGATCTATCTCTATAGATCTGTATCCCAAGAATGTAGGATGCCTCACCCAAATCCTTCATCGAGAATCTACCTGATAACCATATCTTTGTTGACTGTAACATCCCTACATCATTCCCAATGAGTAGGATGTCATCAACATAAAGTACTAAGAATGTCACAGCATCCTTAACTACTTTCTTGTACACGCACGGTTCCTCCGGGTTCTTGATGAAACCAAAATTTTTTATTGTTTCATCAAATTTCTGGTTCCAACTTCTTGATGCTTGTTTTAGACCATAAATTGATCTCTGAAGCTTGCATACCTTATGCTCGCTTCCCATGGATGTGAACCCCTCAGGCTGCTTCATATAGATTTCTTCCTTAATGTCTCCATTAAAAAAGGCAGTCTTCACATCCATTTGCCATATCTCATAGTCATACCATGCAGCTATGGCAATAAGGATTCTTATGGACTTGAACATTGCAACTGGTGAAAAGGTTTCATCATAGTCAACTCCTTGTCTTTGAGTATAACCTTTTGCCACCAATCGTGCCTTGTAGGTCAATACCTTACCATCAGGCCCAAGCTTTCTCTTGTAGATCCATTTACACCCTATTGGAACAATTCCATCGGGAGGATCTACTAAAGACCAAACTTGGTTTGTATGCATCGAATCCAATTCTGACTGCATAGCTTCAAGCCATAAATTCGAATCCGCATCAGAAATTGCTTCCTTGAAGTTTCTTGGATCACATCCAATGTCGGGTTCATCTTGATCCCCTTCAAGAAGAAGACCATATCGAACTGGAGGTCTAGAAGTCCTTTCGGATCTTCTAGGTGCAGGCGTGTCCAGCAATGGTTCCTGAGGTGTAGGATCGTTATTTTGTATTTCGGGTTCTTCTCGAACTTCTTCGAGTTCCATCATCTCGCCTTTCTTATCCAATAAGAACTCCTTCTCCAAGAAGGTGGCATTCCTAGAAACAAACACCTTTGTTTCAGCAGGATAATAGAAATAATATCCGATTGAATTCTTCGGATACCCTACAAAATAACATAAGCTGGATCGACTATCCAACTTATCTCCCACTGTCCGCTTCACGTAAGCAGGACATCCCCAAATCCTCAAGTACGAATACTTAGGAGCTTTGCCATTCCATAACTCGTATGGTGTTTTGTCCACTGCTTTAGTGTGGACGTTGTTCAACAACAATACCGCCGTTTCAAGCGCATAGCCCCAAAACGAAGGTGGAAGCTCAGTGAAGCTCATCATAGATCGAACCATGTCCAACAAAGTTCGATTACGACGCTCCGATACACCATTAAGCTGTGGTGTCATAGGAGGAGTCCACTGAGAGAGAATCCCATTCTCTTTCAGATAGTCCAAAAACTCGGTAATTATTCTCCACCTCGATCCGATCGAAGTGCTTTAATACTTTTACCTAGCTTGTTTTCTACTTCAGCCCTGAATTCTTTGAACTTTTCAAATGCTTCAGACTTATATTTCATTAAATATAAATACCCATACCTTGAATAATCATCAGTAAAGGTAATGAAGTAGGTGTGGCCATGTTGAGTCCCTACTCTAAATGGACCACAAACATCTGTATGGATCAAATCCAACAGATTCTGACTACGCTCAGGTTTCCCCTTAAAAGGAGATTTAGTCATTTTTCCTTTTAGGCAGGATTCACAAGTAGGTAGAGAATTAATATCAGACATATCAAACATGCCCTCTCCCACTAGCTTGTTCATCCTCCTTGAGGAAATATGACCTAGCCTAGCATGCCAAAGGTTTGCCGGGTTTTGACTATCGATTTTCCTTTTGTTTGTTGTCGCCGGTTTATCAACATAATTTATTGGAACGTCTTTTAGTTTTAAGTTGTATAGATCGTTTTCAAGTTGTCCATTTCCAATCAAACATTCATTCTTGTAAATATTGCAAATCCCATTCACAAAATTGCAAGAATAACCATCTCTATCTAGCATAGAAACAGAAATAATGTTTTTAATTAAATCCGGAACAAATAAAACATCTGTTAAAAATAACTTAAAACCGTTCTGCAAAATTAAACAAACATCTCCAATGGCTGTAGCTTCAACTCTGGAACCATTCCCGAGCCTCAGCTGGGTCTCACCCATTCTAAGCCTGCGACTTCTTGTCATCACCTGCAAATCATTGCAAATGTGAGATCCACATCCGGTATCCAATACCCAAGAAGTAGTATTAAGTGAAATGTTTATTTCAATATAGAACATACCCTTTGCAGTTCCCAACTGCTCTAGATATTCCTTGCAGTTGCGCTTCCAATGACCGGGCTTCTTGCAGTAATGGCAAACATCCTTGGATTTTGCATTGTTTGAAGCCTTTGTCTTGTGCTTCTTCTCGGGCTCGACTTTCTTGGGTGGGGCAGAACGTTTCTTGCCCTTCATACTTGGCCCTTCTTTGCAGAAGATGAGGAGCCCACCAAGAAAGCTGGCTTATCCTTCTTAAGTGTGGATTCATATGTCACAAGAATATTGACCATCTCTTCAAGGGTGGCCTCTATCTTGTTCATATTAAAATTTACCACAAATCCGTCAAACGAAGAAGGAAGAGACAGAAGCAGTAAATCCACGTTGAGTTCATGCTCCAACACCAAATCAAGGGTCGCTAACTTTTGTATGAGCCAAATCACTCGTAGCCCATGATCACGGACCGAAGTCCCTTCACGCATGCGACACGTCATTAGCTCCTTAACAGTAGCGAACCTTTCAGCCCTCGATTGAGCCCCAAAAAGTTCCTTGAGTTGAGCGTGAATGTCAGCAGCATTCACGGTGTCCTCAAATCGCCTCTGGAGTTCATCAGACATCGAGGCTTGCATATAGCATTTGGTCTTGATGTCATGGTCCCACCATGTATCAAGTTTGGCCAATTCCTCCGGACTTACGTCAGCTGGTGCTTCCTTCGGAGGTGATTTCTCTAACACGTAGAGCATCTTCTCCGAAGTCAAGACAATCTTCAACTTCCGGAACCATTCCGTATAGTTTGCGCCAGTTAACTTGTTTTGTTCGAGGATCGAGAATAATGGATTACGCGAATTCATTGTATGAAATACTGAAAAGAAAAACAGACATATATCAATGATTGTTTAAGCAATTTACTAAGACATAAAATAGGCGAATTTAATTTTATGAATCTCACTCCCACTATTTTAACGATTTCACTACCCTCTAGTGAAAACGGGAAACTTTTTCCTTAGTGAGAACATGGAGTCCAATTGACAAACTTATGGTCCCGAATAATATCAGCCAACCATAATTCTCAAAAGGTAGAGCCCAATTGCTTCCAAAGCAACCCCCATGTTTTTACCTCATGTCCAATAAGGGCCCAATAATATGACGCCGTTTATAGTGACATGTCAAGATGACCCATCAATATTAAGTTGTGATGGACGGTCGCCATGTGGATCCCCCAATAATATGAGCCGATCCCATGGGAGTTCCACCCAACTTACAACATTTTTCGATCCAATGTACAGCTTTCCGACGGACGGGCCCCCCCAATAATATGAGCCGGACCGTATCCGCGGGTAGCATCACATACATTGACCGTTGATGGAAGGTAGGAACATTTAAACAAATTTAAATTTCCTTTATTTATCTTGATATCAATTTTAAATCATATTTAAAATGAGGGATTTTTAATTATAAAAATTTGTCTCATCAATTTTTCAAATTATTGCATGCTTGCCGGATTCACGCAATTATGTCTAAAACATGCATACAATCATAATATCATATATTATATAGGATGATCGATTCCATTTCTAATTGACCCGTGGTTGCCAATCACGAGTCTTAGTCCAATCCTAGGTAATATGCAGTATGCAATGCAATCCTATTACATTAGCTTCCAATTTACATTTCTTCGTCTTTATTGTCTGCTGGGCCCACCATCTTCAAATCTTGATCTCCCACTAAATCTAATGTATTTACAATAAATAACAATGACAAGCAGGGGATACATTTTTAGGGGTGGGAACGGGCCATAAACCAAGCCCACTTTTATTACATATGACATTCATATCGGGCCATAAACCAGGCCCATTAATAAAACCAACAACAATAAAAACAAATGTAAATTCCTAACATACACCTACAAAATTGGTCATGGCAATCGATCATCCTTATCCAATAATATTTAATTCAAAATTAATTTATTGGATAACATGCAGTGGCATTTCAAATTTAAACAGGATAAAATCATATTTTATATATAAAATCTCATTTTACATATAAAATCATATTTTATCTCTTTATCAAATAAAATCATATTTTATCTACAAAATCCAATTTTATAGATAAAATCATATTTTACTTAATATATTCATAAGATCAAATCTTATCATCAATTGTACCAAAAATAATTGATTTCAAAATTCAATTTAAGGATAAAATATTAAAATTTTCCAAAAATTCAAATTTATCCAAAAATCAATTTTAAAGTTTACGGACTCGAACAATTCGATCCGAAATCTCGTGAACCAATCAAAAACAATTTTTGACCGGACCAAAAATAAAATTTTAACACATTAAAATTAATTTTAAAATAAAAAATTTAATTTTTCCCGCGGGCCGCCCGGGACACTCCCGGGCCGGCCCGCACCCGTGGGCGCGGGCCGGGGCAGCTCGGCTGCCCCTTTAGGGCAGCAACAGTTGCTGCCCTGGCGGCGCCTGGCGCCGCCGCTGGGCGGCGCCGTGCGCCGCCCCCTGGGCGACGCCGTGCGCCGCCGTGGGCGGCGCCGTGCGCCGCCCGGGGCAGCAACAATTGCTGCCCCACCGGGCAGCGATCCAATCGCTGCCCGGGTTTTGCCCCGAAAAAAAAAATTTTATTTAAATATTTATTTTGTTTCAAAAACCGAGACTCAAAAATTTTTGTACAATCGATTAATTTAATCGTTTGATCTGAGCAACCTGGCTCTGATACCACTGTTGGAAAACACTGGCGTTCAGATCAATCACGATTGATACCGGTGCAGCGGAAGTTTAAAAATTTTATCATGGAACAATTCCATGGTGTGGGTATCAACCGTTCAACGATTAAATTATTGTGTGTGTAAAATTCAAATAACAATTAATTAAATTTTACCTTCAATCTCGAAGCGAGATTAATGGACACCACACAGATTTCTCTGCGCTTCTTGTATCTCCCAGGAACTGATGAACTCCTTCAATCAGGTCCACGAATGAGGTTTAAATCCCTCTGACAGATTGCACTAGAAAATCTGTCAGAAGTTTTCTGCAAAGAGATTAAACGAATCTGATTCGTTATTCCTGACTGCGATTCAAAATCACAGACCGAAATTTTCTCGGGCAGAGCAGGAGGGGGACGGCCGAAAATTCTTTGAGAGAGCTAGGGTTCGATTTTTTTTTTCTCTCAGAATAATGAGCTGTTGTGTGTAATTTCTGTACTGTAATAACTTATTTATAATGCAGGCCACTAACACCTTAGGGCCCATTAGTCATAAGTTGAGGCCCGACAAGCAAAGCCCGCATTTTCAGAAATTAATATAAAATTCATCGTGACTCCGATTGATAAACCGATTTTACCAATGTGCACAGAAACCATTTCTGCACATTTTAAAGTCAAGATAAATTTTCCTGAATCCGAATTCAGTGGTTTCCAAAAATGTACATCCCTATGTCATTTTAGGAAATCCTACTCCCTTACTCTTATTTAAGAAGTCCAACTTCTTTATTCATTAAATTTAACTCTTTAAATTTAACTATCTCAACGGGGATTAAAACTCCATTACACTGTGTGACCCTCAATGGTTCAGGGATACAGCTAGCCGTGGGCTCACAACTCCTTGTGACTCGGAACAACGATTTCCGACTTGCCCAACGAATCATGGTAAAGCGCCTAGCAACATCGCCCCATGATTCCCTAGGTATCACTGATAGTGCCTACAAGAACCAGTAGATTTTGGTTAGCGTACAGTACGGTCCCTTCATCCATATATCCCGATCGAATCAACAACCATTGGTATATCGAGAGTCGCTCAAGATTCGATAACTATACAATACATCTTGAAGATCCAATTAGTGACATCGCATGTGCTACTAAGAAACCATTTCTTAAATCACATCAAGTACTCTGGCCAGAGATTTGTCACACTAATATCTCCTCAGATCGCATAGGATATCCACACTCGCAAGTATGTGGTGAATCCTTGACAACAATGCATCGACTCCTATATGTGTTGTAACTGTACCCAATCCCGACACCTGATGACCCCCATAGAGTCGGTAAACGAGTCAAAGCACAGTACTAGCATATAGAGTCTCCATGATGTTTCAAGTAGTAAGGACTAATGGTGTACAACCAAAACCGCGGACTTTATCCACTCGATAAGTGATAACCACTTGGAAAGTCCGGATAGGGTAGTTCGATTATTCATCCTATGAATATCCATTTGCATGCTTCAAACATCTCCATGTTCCTTACCAATGAAACGTGGTACTCCGCATCGCAAATGCTAGTCTCAAACTCGAGCGATCCTTATCCTTATTCTCGGACGGCTCAATCGACTAGGAACAGTTTAGAATATACAGTGACTATAAGATGTATTTCATGATAGACATCCCCATGTTCTACCACATCTTACATACACTATAGTATATTCAAGGTCTTTATCAAAACAACAATAGTATATCACAATATAACAATATGAAGAAAGATAAAGTCATTGCCATTAATAAAAGTGTAAATTGTATTAAACAAAAGATCGTTTGTACAAAGAGTCATCAAAGCCCATAGCCACAAGTTGGCTCACTGGGCACCCACTCTTTCACTTTGTTGGACATGGTTCGATCCATGATGAGCTTCACTGAGCTTCCACCTTTGTTTTGGGGCTACGCGCTTGAAACGGCGGTGTTGTTGTTGAACAACGTCCACACCAAAGCAGTGAATAAAACAACATACGAGTTATGGAATGGCAAAACTCCTAAGTATTCGTACTTGAGGATTTGGGGATGTCCAGCTTACGTGAAGCAGACAGTGGGAGATAAGTTGGATAGTCGATCCACCTTATGTTATTTTGTAGGGTATCCGAAGAATTCAATCGGATATTATTTCTATCATCCTACTGAAACAAAAGTGTTTGCTTCAAGGAATGCCACCTTCTTGGAGAAGGAGTTCTTATTGGATAAGAAAGGCGAGATGATGGAACTCGATGAAATTCGAGAAGAACCCGAAATACAAAATAATGATCCCATACGTCAAGAATCTTCAGAGGACACGCCTATACCTAGAAGATCCGAGAGGACTTCTAGACCTCCTATACGATATGGTCTTCTTCTTGAAGGGGATCAAGATGAACCCGAAGTTGGATGTGATCCAAGAAACTTCAAGGAAGCAATTTCTGATGCGGATTCAAATTTATGGCTTGAAGCTATGCAGTCGGAAATAGATTCGATGCATACAAACCAAGTTTGGTCTTTAGTAGATCCTCCCGATGGAATTGTTCCAATAGGGTGTAAATGGATCTACAAGAGAAAGCTTGGGCCTAATGGTAAGGTATTGACCTACAAGGCACGATTGGTGGCGAAAGGTTATACTCAAAGACAAGGAGTTGACTATGATGAAACCTTTTCACCAGTTGCAATGTTCAAGTCCATAAGAATCCTTATTGCCATAGCTACTTGGTATGACTATGAGATATGGCAAATGGATGTGAAGACTGCATTTCTTAATGGAAACATTAAGGAAGAGATCTATATGACACAGCCTGAGGGATACACATCCATGGGAAGCGAGCATAAGGTATGCAAGCTTCAGAGATCGATCTATGGTCTCAAACAAGCATCAAAAAGTTGGAACCAGAAATTTGATGAAACAATAAAGGATTTTGGTTTCATCAAGAACCCGGAGGAACCGTGCGTGTACAATAAAGTAGTTAAGGATGCTGTGACATTTTTAGTACTTTATGTTGATGACATCCTACTCATTGGGAATGACATAGGGATGTTGCAGTCAACAAAGATATGGTTATCAGGTAGATTCTCGATGAAGGATTTGGGTGAGGCATCCTATATTCTAGGGATACAGATCTATAGAGATAGATCTAAGAGAATGATAGGACTCACTCAAGCAACCTACATCGACACAATATTGAAAAGGTTTTCAATGGATGGGTCCAAGAGAGGACATCTACCTATGTGTCATGGAGTTTCTCTATCCAAGTCCATGTGTCCCAAGACTGATGAAGAGATAGAGAAAATGACACATGTACCATATGCGTCAGCCATAGGTAGTATCATGTATGGGATGATATCTACCAGACCGGATGTATCATTTGCTCTGAGTGTCACGAGCAGATATCAAGCCAATCCGGTCAAATGCATTGGAAAGTCGTGAAGGAAATTCTTAAGTACTTACGAAGGACTAAGAATATGTTCATGGTATATGGAGGAAGAGAATTGAAATTGGAAGGCTATACCGACTCTAGCTTCCAAAGTGACGTGGATGACTCGAAGTCAACCTCTAGATTTGTGTTCATGCTCAATGGCGGTGCTGTCTCTTGGAAGAGTTCCAAGCAGGACACCACAGCGGATTCCACCACTGAGGCAGAATACATTGCGGCATCAGCTGCTGCTAAAGAGGCCGTTTGGATGAGGAATTTTGTCCAAGAGTTGGGCGTTATTCCTGAAGTTGTTGGTCCAGTCCCGGTGTACTGTGACAACACGGGTGCCGTTGCTCAGGCAAAGGAACCAAGGTCTCATCAAAGATCTAAACACGTACTGAGGAAATACCACATCATCCGGGAGATCGTGGAAAGAGGAGACATCACTGTCGAGAGAGTGGCCTCTGCAGACAATATCGCTGATCCACTTACTAAGCCCTTGCCAGGACCATTATTTGACAAACATCGCGAAGCAATGGGACTGCGTAGTATGACTAGTTGGCTTTAGGGCAAGTGGGAGATTGAAAGAGTGGGTGCCCGGTGAGCCAACTTGTGGCTAAGGGCTTTTATGACTCTATGTATAAACAATATTTTGTTTAATATAATTTACACTTTTATAATGGCGTTTACTTTATCTTTTATCATATTATTATGTTGTGACATACTATAAGATGTTTAGATGAAGACCTTGAATATACTATAGTGTATGTAAGATGTGGTGGCACATGGGGTGTATATTCTAAACAGTTCCTAGTCGATTAAGCCGTCCGTTAATAAGGATAAGGATCGCTCAAGATTGAGACTAGCATTTGCGATGTCGAGTACCACGTTTCATTGGTATGGAACATAGAGATGTTCAAAGCATGCAAATGGATATTCATACGATGAATGATCGAACTACCCTATCCAAAATTTCCAAGTGGTTATCACTTATCGAGTGGATAAAGTCCGAGGTTTTGGTTGTACACCATTAGTCCTTACTACTTGAAACATCATTGAGACTCTATATGCTAGTACTGTACTTTGACTCGTTTACTGACTCTATTGGGGTCATCAGGTGTCGGGATTGGGTACAGTTACGACACATATAGGAGTCGATGCTTTGTTGTCAAGGATTCACCACAAACTTGCTAGTATGGATATCCTATGCAATCTGAGGAGATATTAGTGTGACGAATCTCTGGCTAGAGTACATGATGTGTTTTAAGAAATGGTTTCTTAGTTGCACATGCGATGTCACTATTTGATCTTCAAGATGCATTGCATAGTTATCGAATCTCGAACGACTCTCGATTTACCAATGGTTGTTGATTCGATCGGGATATGTGGATGAAGGGACCGTACTGTACGCTAACCAAAATCTATTGGTTCTTGCAGGCACTATCAGTGATACCTAGGAAATCATGGGGCGATGTTGCTAGGCGCTCTTACCATGATTCAATGGGCAAGTCGGAAATTGTTGTTCCGAGTCACAAGGAGTTGTGAGCCCACGGCTAGCTGTATCCCTGAACCATTGAGGGTCACACAAGTAATGGATTTTTAATCCCCGTTGAGATAATTAAATTTAAAGAGTTAAATTTAGTGAATAAAAAATGGGACTTCTTATTTAAGAGTAGAGGGAGTAAGATTTCCTAAAATGACATAGTGATGGACATTTTTGGAAACCACTGAATTCGGATTCAGAAAATTTATCTTGACTCTAAAAGATGCAGAAATGGTTTCTGTGCACATTGGTGAAATTGGTTTATCAAAATGAGTCACAATGAATTTTATATTAATTTCTGAACATGCGGGCTTTGCTTGTCAGGCTTGAACTTATGACTAATGGGCCCTAAGCTGTTAGCAGCCCACATTATAAATAAGTTATTGCAGTACAGAAATTACACAATAGAGGCATAATTTTTGAAAAACACTAGGGTTTTCTCTCTAGTGGCGGCCGCCCCCTCTCCTCTCTGTCGAAAATTCCAGCCTGTGAATTTCGAATTTGCAGTCTGGTTTAACGGATCAAATTCGTTAATTCTCTTCGTAGAAACTTCTGATAGATTTTCTAGTGCAATCTATCAGAGGGATTAAACTTCTGTTCGTGGACCTGATTGAAGAATTGTTCGTCCATCAGTTCCTGGGATATACAACAAGAGCAGAGTTATCTGTTGGTGTCCATAATCTCGTTTCGAGATTCAAGGTAAAAATTTAATTATTATTTAATTTTTACACGCACAATTTAATCGTAAAGTTTTGATACCCATGATATGGAATCGTTCCATATAAAATTTTAAAACTTCCGCTGCACCGGGTATCAATTCTGATTGATCTGAACACCGTTCTCCAACATTGATGACATTGTCAAAAACTTTGTAGTGAAAAATAATAACAAATAAATGTCAATGACTATTTTAAAATATTTAATAAGATATAAAGTATGGACTTTAACTTTATAAATTTTTACTCCCACTATTTTGACATTATCACTACCCTCTATTGAAAACGGGAAACTCCTTTCCTCAGTAGGTACATAAGGTCCATTTAGCCAATCATGATCCCGAATAAAATCAGCCAATAACAATTCCTAAAAGGTAGTTTTCAATTGCATGTCCATGCAACCCTTATGTAAACTTTTGTCTCACGCTTGATTAGGACCCAATAATATGACGTCGTTCATCTTTACGTGTCAAGCCTTACCCATCGATATCGAACCTTAATGGACGGTCGCCATGAGTTCCCCCAATAATATGAGCCGAAGTCACGGGAGTTCCACGTAGTTCACATCACCATGTCAATGGATGTCACAGCTTTCCGGCATCCAAACCCCCCCAATAATATGAGCCGAGCATTGAATACGGGTAGCGTTCGTCATGCATTCATTGTCGATGAAAGACATGGAAATTATAAACAAATTTATAATTCCTCTTTTCGGGCTTGATATAAATTTTGAATCTAATTCAAAATGAGGGTTTTTAATTTTGAAATGGTCTCATCGTTAATTAATTTTAAAGATCGCCATGTTTGATCGTATGTTTGCCGGATTCATGCAAGTTTGTTATTATAAAATAATAACGTACATATTCATTAACAAGAATGATCAATCGCCCCAAAACTATTCGGCCCGTGTGAGCCAAACACGGGCCTAGCTCCAATCTTAGGTAATGCATGGGATGCAAATGCAACAATTACATAAGCTTCCAATATTTACATGTCTTGGTTCTTCATAATTCATCATGGCCCACCATCTTCCAATCTTGAACTTCCACTATCAAATATTTTACATTAAAATATCCATGGAAAATAGGGATACATTTCATGGGGTGGGAACGGGCCATAAACCAAACCTACTTTATAATTTCATAATTATTACAACCATTCAACACAAAATATCCTAGCATACACCTAGCAAATTGGTCTTGGCCTTTTGATCATCCTTCATGCATAATATCACATATCATACACCATCAATTAATTATCTCAATAATCAATTGATCAAATATTATATATCTTGGTCCAATCACTAACCACCACAATTATAAAATAAATTAACAAAATAAACAAACACCTTTGTTTACTTTCAAATTAATTTATTTATAATTGAATTTCTTGTAAATCACAATTTATTATAAATAATCAAAGTCACACTTTAACTATTTATTTTATGAGAAAAATCACATATTATAAAGTTTAAATTTTTCATAAAAATCAACTATAATATATTTAACAATTTAGGGGCTATGACACATGATATTCCAAAACATCTTTTGAAAAACTCAAGTAGTCATAGTCGTTACCAAAACTCCGTCGCCGGATTTCGGCAAAAATTTTTTTTTTTTTTAATTAAAATATGGGGCAGCCCACGGCTGCCCTTAGGACCCTTCGGGCAGCCGAAATCAAAAGAAAATTTTTATAAAAATAGCCCCAAAATTGATAGATCTTGATTTTCTCATGCGGCTAGAAATTGACCTCAATATAATATCCATCAAATACTACACAAAAGAGTAACCTAGGCTCTGATACCACTGAAGGGGATCGGTTAACTCATGCCCGGAAACGCAGCGGAAATATTAAAATTTTTAACAAAAGAGATCCGAGAACTTGTGTAGCATTCAAAATCACAAACAACCATAGGGTGTTTAGAATTTTACCTATCAATCTCAAGGATTGATTTATGGCTCCAACCAAGTTGATAAACAACTAGGCTCTTGAAATGGTAGACACTATCTACAAGCTTCCAAGAGCACACCTTGCTCAAAATGGATTCAACACTTCAAGCCTTCGAATTAGGTCCACGACTAGACGATCTAGATCCGCTCTAAATATGCACTAGAATATTTACAGAATTTTGCATTGAAATTTCCTTTTCTTCTTCCACAAAAATGAAAGAAAACTTGGAGAAAACTTTTTGGAGGTGTTCGGCCACTTCCTTGTAATTGGAATGGAATATATGAATGTGTGTATGATATAATAATGGAGAAAGATTAAATAGATACAATTAAAACCATGCATAGAAAAGTGCAAGACTTGCATGGAAAATTGCATCCAATCTTTCAACCCTTCAAATTCCATCACACACATATATATAACATGAATATATATATATATATATATATATATATATATATATATATATATATATATATATATATATATATATATATTTCGAAAATATATATATATATATATATATATATATATATATATTTCGAAAATATATATATAATATATATACATGTATTTGAACTTATTTAATTTAATTAAACATTAAACTTAATTCCAATTAAGTTTAAATAATTAATTAAATCTAACTTGAACTCATTCAAGTCCACTAGTATATAATTATTCAACACTATATTAATTTGAGCTCTACTAGACTCAATAGTGTTTAATTAATTCAACACTTGAATTAATTTAATTATTTGTACATTACAAAATCTACTAGTGTAAAATTAATTCAACACTTGAATTAATTAATTAAGTTCAAAATAATAGTTTAGAAAATCAACATTTTCATAAACTAATTATTTTAAGTCAACTTTTAATCTTGGAACACATTCACAAATTAAAAGTTACTTATTCCATTCATTCTCCAATTTAGAAGTCAAACTTCTAATTTATTTTACTTATAAACTCCTTTATAAGTTGTTCAACACATTGAACTTATTTTAATCTCAACGGGATCTAGAAAGCTAGTACTTGTGTGACCCTCAATGATTCATTGATACAACTAGCAGTGGGTTCACATCTCCATGTGATTCGGGATCGACAAGTCCCTTATATGAGCATACCCTATATAGCTCCATTCTTATTGATCAACTCCTTGATAATAAGAACGTCAGAAAACTCAAGTCTGATAGTACCCAACCAGTCTTGTGAAACGACTAGCAGCATCGCTTACATGACTCCCTAGGTATCAAATGATAGTGCCTGCAAGAACCAATCAATTATGGTTAGCGTACAGTACGGTCCCTTCAACTCATATATCCCGACCTATTCGACAACCATTGGTTTATCGAGAGTTGTCATTGAATCGATAACTATGTGTCATCCCGTAGTTGCATCGAAGGTGTAATTCAAGAAACCCCTTTCTTAATTACCACCTACTCTGATCAGAGATTTCAAGCTATGCATGCATAAGATCACATAGGATATCCATACCCGTAGGTAAGCGGTGAATCCCCGACTACAATGCATTGACTCCTATATGTTTCGTCACAACACCCAACATTGCCACCTGATGACCCCAGATGAGTCGGTAAACAAGTCAAAGTGAAGCACTAGCATAAAGAGTTTCCATGTTGTCCCGGGTCATAAGGACTAGTGGTGTACAACCATAAACTAGGACTTCTCCACTCGATAAGTGAGAACCACTTGGAAAGTCTTTTAGGGAGGGTTGTTCAGTATACTCTACAAGAAGCACCTATTTGCATGCTTGGACATCTCCATGTCCCTTACCAATGAAACATGGTACTCACATCGCAAATACTAGTCTCAAGCTCGAGCGGCCTTTATCCTTCTTTATGACGGCTGAATCGACTAGGAACAGTTTAGAATATACAGTATTCCAAATATGAGTTTCATGATAGTCATCATGTGACCATCTCATATTCTTTCTACTATTTGTATATTCAAGGGCTTTATCTATGCAGTTAGCATGGGTATAAAGATAAAGATAAAGATGTGCCAAATTAAATAATTTAAAATATTATTAAAATAAAGATTGTCATACAAGAGTTCTCTCAAGGACCATCGGCCAACACAATTGGCTCGACGGACACCTACTCTAACAATATCCCACTTGCACTAGAGCCAACTACCCATATTCTTCAAACCATTGATTCGCGATGCTTTTCGAACAATGGTCCTGGTAAAGGCTTAGTTAGTGGATCAGCAACATTATCTGCGGAGGCGACTCTGTTTAACAAGACATCTCCTCGTTCCACAATTTCCCGGATGATGTGGTATTTTCTCAGTACATGTTTGGATTTCTGATGAGACCTTGGTTCTTTTGCCTGAGCAACAGCACCAGTATTGTCATAGTACACCGGGACTGGATCAACTCCATTAGGAATAACGCCCAACTCTTGGACGAAATTCCTAATCCAAACAGCTTCCTTTGCAGCATCGGATGCAGCAATATATTCTACCTCAGTGGTTGAATCCGAAGTGCTGTTTTGCTTGGAACTCTTCCAACAAACAGCAGCACCATTGAGCATGAATACAAAACCGGAAGTTGACTTCAAATCATCAACATCGCTTTGGAAGCTAGAGTCGGTATAGCCTTCCAATTTTAGTTCTCCACCCCCATAAACCAAGAACATATTCTTAGTCCTTCTCAAATACTTGAGAATGTCTTTCACGGCTTTCCAGTGTGGAAGACCAGGGTTCGATTGATATCTACTTGTAACACTTAGTGCAAAGGTCACGTCAGGACGTGTAGATATCATCGCATACATGATACTACCAATTGCAGATGCATATGGAATGCGTGTCATCGTCTCTATCTCTGCATCATTCTTGGGAGACATGGACTTGGATAGAGACATGTCATGACACATTGGTAGATGTTCTCTCTTAGACTCATCCATCGAGAACCTCTTCACGATGGTATCAATGTATGTGGACTGGGTGAGACCAAGCAATCTTTTCGATCTATCCCGATAGATTTGTATTCCCAATACAAAAGATGCTTCACCCAAATCCTTCATTGAGAACTTACTTGATAACCATACTTTAGTTGATTGCAACATTCCTACATCATTCCCAATGAGTAGAATGTCATCAACATAAAGTACCAGGAATGTCACAGCACTCCCACTGACCTTCTTATACACACATGGTTCCTCAGGATTCTTAGTAAACCCAAACGCTTTGATTGTACCATCAAATCTGAGGTTCCAACTCCTAGATTCCTGTTTGAGACCATAAATAGATCTCTAAAGTTTGCATACTTTATGCTCACTTCCGATAGATGTGAACCCTTCAGGTTGAGACATATAAATTTCTTCCTTAATATCCCCATTAAGAAAAGCTCTCTTCACATCCATCTGTCATATTTCATATTCATACCATGCGGCAATGGCAAGAATTATCCTAATAGACTTGAACATTGCGACTGGAGAAAAAGTTTCTTCAAAGTCAACTCCTTGCCTTTGAGTATAACCTTTTGCTACCAATCTAGCCTTGAAGGTCACCACCTTCCCATCCGTCCCGAGTTTCCTCTTGTAAATCCATTTACACCCTATAGGAACAATTCCTTCAGGTGGATCCACAAGATTCCACACTTGGTTTGAATACATGGAATTAATCTCAGATTCCATTGCTTCAAGCCACTTGGATGAATCGGCATCAGACAATGCTTCCTTAAAGGTCCTTGGATAACATCCATGGTCAGGCTCATCTTGGCCCTCTTCAAGAAGCATACCGTACCTCATAGGTGGTCTCGAGATCCTCTCGGATCTTCTAGGAACTTGTATCTCCTCTCTTGGCTGCTCGGGTGTGGGCTCTACAATCGTGGGTGTTTCTCGAACTTCCTCGAGTTCTATCATCTCCCATTTTCTATCCAATAGAAATTCCTTTTCCAAGAAGGTCGCATTCCTAGAAACAAACACCTTTGTTTCTTTGGGATGATAGAAATAATATCCAACCGAATTCCTTGGATATCCCACGAAATAGCATAAAATGGATCGAGCATCCAATTTATCTCCCACTGTCTGCTTCACATAAGTAGGGCACCCCCATATTCTAAGATAAGAATACTTAGGAGGCTTTCCCATCCATATCTCATATGGTGTCTTATCAACTGCCTTTGAATGGACATTGTTCAACAACAGTGCCGCTGTATCAAGCGCATATCCCAAAAAGATGGCGGCAACTCCGTGAACCCCGTCATAGACCGAACCATGTCCATCAAATTCCGGTTACGACGTTCAGAAACACCATTCAACTGAGGTATACCAGGAGGAGTCCACTGCGAGAGAATCCCATTCTCCTTAAGATACTCTTGGAATTCAGCACTCAAATACTCACCACCTCGATCCGATCGAAGTGCCTTGATGCTTCGTCCCAATTGTTTCTCCACTTCATTTCTAAATTCTTTGAACATTTCAAAAGCTTCAGATTTGTATTTCATAAAATACACATACCCGTACCTAGAGAAGTCATCGGTAAAGGTAATGAAGTAAGAATGTTCGTGCTTAGTGGTGATTCTAAGTGGACCACACACATCTGTATGGATCAAATCCAACAGTCCCTTGGCTCGCTCCCCATGGCCCTTAAAGGGAATTTTGGTCATCTTTCCTTTTAGACAGGGTTCACATGTAGTAAGAGAATTAATATCAGACATATCAAACATGTCTTCTCCCACTAGCATGTTCATTCTTCTAAAAGATATATGACCTAATCGAGCATGCCACAAGTGTGCTGGATTTAGAGTATCTTGTTTTTTTTTGGATTTTGTTGATATCTCTTGGACATTATACATAGGAATATCTTTCAATTTTAAATTATAGAGATCGTTTTCCAATTGTCCTGTACCAACTAAACATTCATTCTTGTAAATATTGCAAACACCTTTGCCAAATAAACAAAAATATCCATCTTTATCAAGCATAGAAATGGAAACAATGTTTTTCACCAAATCTGGTACAAACAAAACATATCTCAAACATAACTTAAAATCATTTTCCAACAATAAGTAAACATCTCCAATAGCTTTGGCAGCAACTCTTGCCCCATTGCCCATCCTCAAGAAGGTCTCACCATCCCTAAGTCTCCTACTTCTTGTCATCATCTGCAAATCATTACAGAGATGTGAGCCACAGCCGGTATCTAATATCCAAGAAGAAGAGTTAAGTGAAATGTTTACTTCAATGTAGAACATACCTTTTCCAGAACTATTCTGGTCAAGATATTCTTTGCAATTACGCTTCCAATGTCCAGGTTCCTTGCAATGATGACAGACGTCATTAGTCTTGTTAGCCTTAACTGGTGTGGCTACTACAACGGGACTCGGAGCTTGCCTCTTCAAGGGCACATTCTTTTTGGGAGCATGGAAAGAACGCTTCTTTCCCTTCCCACGTGGTCTATTCTTTGAACCAGATGAAGATCCCACATAAAGAACCGGCTTCTTTTTCTTGATTGTGGATTCAAACGTAATAAGCATGTTAACCAACTCCTCAAGGGTTGGATCTAACTTGTTCATGTTGAAATTCACCACAAAAGGATCAAATGAGCTAGGCAGTGACAAGAGAAACACGTCTGTGGTCAACTCAGTTGGTAGCACAAGATCCATGCTAACGAGTTTCTCCACGAGCCCAATCAACTTCAGGCCATGCTCATGGACCGAAGCCCCATTTCGCATGCGCAAAGTGATTAGCTCCTTGACAATCGCATGTCGAAGTGGGCGTGTGTAGTGACCCGCACCGTGATCACCTACTAATCAGAACTTAAACATGCAATTAATTAATAAAATAATATTAATCAGAGAAACTGCGGAATTAAAGTAAGTCAAATACCAGGTAAGCAAAACCTAGTGGTCAACCCCGCTATCCAGCCTTGGTCACCACCTAACCTCCCTGTCTCCGGGAGAACTACCTGCATCTGCCCCATGGAATAGGGCATCCAGCCAACAGAAAATAACCGGAAGTGAGCCTAACATGCTCAGTACGAGAGTATGAGTATACGGTGTTATGTGTGCATGTATGCAAGTGAACTGGGTACCAAGACTCTCAGGTCAAGAAACAAGCTCATTGACCGGGCCCAGGGTATATAGCATGATGCGCCGTCACATCAGGAGGTGGCTCATATACCCAGTGGATAATGGTGACCTGATACTAGTACATGTGTCCAACCATAAGGTGACATGACACAAGACTTACGTATCCAACCATCCACAAACTCGTAGGGTAAGTACCCTACTACAGGATACCTCTAAGGTAAAAGCTCAATATGCTCATGTATGCAACATACAGTCATGACATGCTGTATATAAAGGCATATAAAATATGCAATCACATAATCCATGCAAACACATAATACATGCATACTCAATCTGGATATCTCGAATAATACTTTCGTACCTTACTAAGGCAGATCCTAGAAGCTCCCCCTCTAGGTCTAAGCCTACCATGCAGCACTACAGCATAAATAACCATGCATTACCTAGCATGCCAAACATCACCTACTAGGCTCTAAAAGCCTTAATTAAACTATAGCCTACTCCCTATTTACTATAGGGAACCAAAGCCATACCTTCGTCCATCGTCAGCCCGCTGATGTCGCATGCCCCAGAGCCTGGGCATAGCCTAGCTACGACTCCTAGACGCCTCACCAGAGCTCCGCCACCTGGCTGCTACTGCGGACACTGTCCGCTATAAAATAATCTATTTCCTACTCCAACTCTTAAAGAAAGAGTCTCGAAGCCCTTAAATAGAGCGATTACCGGGAGATGAGAGGGAAAATTGCACTTAAAGAAAGAGTCTCGAAGCCCTTATAGGCCACGATCAAAGCTTCCGATCTCCTGATCGGAAGCTCCGATGGGTGCATGTTTGCCACGTTTTGGATGGCCGAGATTGGAAGCTCCGATCTCCTGCATCTGCCACGTGTTTCAATCTCCTTGACACCTGTTTCTGGTTGAGATCGGAAGCTCCATTCTCGGATCGGAAGCTCCAATCTCGGATTGGAAGCTTCGATCTGCCCGGTAGCTCCGAAATGTTTCTCATGCTTCCGAACTGGTTTTGGTCCTCCGGGACCCCCGGGACCTACCCCACCATTTTCGAACATTCTGGATCTGATTTTCCACTTATTTAACCAAATAAGGACTCCATAAACATGTTTTGACATTTTTAAAATTATATTTCATTTTCTCACATGTTTAAAATCACTTAATCTTGTAAAAATGGAACCGGGCTACTACATTCTCCCCTACTTAAGATATTTCGTCCTCGAACAATCTAAGTACTGAATGCAGTAAAATATTGAATAAACATATTTTATTCAAGCTGATTCATTTTACAAGTTACAACCTTTAAAATACAACAATTCAAAATCGCTCTGGATAATCTGTATGCATACGACTCTCAAGTTCCCAAGTGGCCTCCTTAGTGCCTCGGCGCTGCCACTGAACTAGAACAAGAGGAATGGTCTTGTTGCGTAACACCTTTTCCCTGTGACCTATGATACGCAAAGGTTCTCTCCACGTATGTCAAATCCGAATCCAACTGTACCTCAAATGGCTGTAAGATATGAAAACTCATCTGCCACATACCGTCGTAACAGTGAAACATGGAACACGTCATAGATTTTTGACAAATTCGGTGGTAACGCCAACCAGTAAGCCAGATCTCCAACACTTTCCAGAATTTCAAATGGACCAATAAACCTAGGAGATAGCTTATCTTTGTGACCGAATCTCAAAATCCTTGAAATGGTGAGACTTTCAGGAATACTTTCTCACCCACGTCAAACTGTAAAGTTCTGTGCTTGACATTCGCATAGCTAGCTTGTCGATCCTGCGCAACATTAATTCTCTTCTTGATCTGTCCAATAATATCAACAGCTTGCTGGACTCACTATGGTCCCTCAACCTGTCGCTCCCCCACTTCCTCCCATAACAGTGGGAGTACGACATCATCCGTCCGTACAACGGGCCTCAAACGGAAACCATCCCAATACTGCGATGGTAACTTTTGTTGTTACGCGAACTCAATCAATGGCAACGTGATCTTGCCATGCTGGACCAAAATCCATAGTACATGCTCGCAAACATGTTCCTTCAAGAGTACGAATCGGGTGCGGCTCTGACTACCCGTCGAGTATCTGGCTGTGATATGCTGTTACTCAAACTAAAAGAGTAGTACCCAATAGCGCGCTGAAGACTCCCCCAGAACCTTGGAAGTAAACCTGGGATCTCGATCGCTGACGATGCTCACAGGCACTTCCGTGCAATCGAACAATATCCTTGGATGTACCAATCGTTTATGCCCATCCTATCAAAACTAAAGTCTCGGTTATATGGAAATGAAATGTGCTGACTTGGTGAGTCGGTCCACCAACAACCCAGATAGCATCACAATTCCTCGAAGCTTACCGGTAAAAGGGTCCCACAAAAGTCCATCATGATTCAACTCCCATTTCCACTCAGGAATGGGATAAACTGTGAAGCAATCCTCCAAGTTGTCAGATGTTCTGCCTTGACCTACTGATACACCAAAAATATAGAAGCATACTAATACACATTTTTCTGCATTCCTTGCCACCAGAAATAACCTCAGACGCAAATTTTTCTACACCGAAAGCATTCGCATACTTTATCCGGACTAACACTTGTCATAACAAACTGTGACAACGTGTTTGTCTACAATTCTTGATTTCTTGAACCTCTCAGGTTTTCTTCTGGGAAAACATCAATACAATTATTCTGTTGATTAAACAAATCGATTAGTGCAATCTCTAGTGCCAATTTTTATTGACCACCACCTCATAACTTCAGATAACACTTGAAAATGAGATTTATTTCTTATCCTCTCATGGCTAATCATTTCTTGTTGAAATCCCTGACTTGCACTTCTGGATGAACCAAAACCGTTTCATCCCTCTTAGGCAAAGTTTCCTAAAAACAATACAACCTAGCAAAAACCCCTTGAAGCGATCTTATCGAATCATACTTAGCAATGAATCCATTAGACATCCTGAAAAAGCAGTGACAACAACTCTCGCTGGATCTGATAACCTTAGATCTCAGCTGAAGTCCCTTTTTCCATGTCTATACCACTTGATGTTTTCCTGTTAGTATTCATTAAAAATCAAATTGCTTGCTAGAAATCAATTTATGTCGCTGAAGTCACGAGAATTACTTCAAATCATTCCTGAGAACTGAATATCTGAGTATTACTTATATTTATCAGTTTACCAAAAATTGAATAATTCCAATCGTTCTTTATGCAAAAGAATATTTAGCTCCTCCGTCACGGGGTGATAACATCTGTATCTACCTCACGACAAATAGTTGTAATTAGTCATTGGCACCCAACTTTGCACCAATTTAACTGACCATTTCGAAACATACATGAACACCTAAGTGCCCAGCTTTTTTCACGAACCAAGTGAATTTCTCATACTGATGGAACCATGCTGTAACTTAGCAGTCTCATGACATCTGGCAATAGAATCGAGTTGTATCTTTTCTAGGTTATCAAAACTGGACACCAAACTATATTTTAACGTAAATGTTCGCAATGATCTCTAGACTGGGGAGAAAGTAAATTTTCCATCATTTCCTAAAGAACAAAAGACTTCCTGAATATCCATGGAAATATACTCTCCAATGTCTATCGTTGATCACAGTTTCACGTCTCCTAGTATAAGTCATCACAGTTCCTGGATAAAATTCTTCTTTGCTTGACAATCCATCGATCGAATTCCAATTCTTACAGGGAAAAATTTACCTACGTAAATTCATCACTTAGAATTTTTGTTCATCTCGTAATCAAGATCATGATCCAATAAATATACCTTTGATAGAATCAGACAATACTGGTAAAACCTCCTCTCCGTACTCTCCCCTTCTGCCCCGTCTATCTCCTTCCTTTCCAATATTCTTTCCACGAAAGTATCTCTGATGCAGACGATACTAACCCTCCTCCATCACCCAACTCAAATATCTCAAATA